>NC_060144.1:10185073-10810073 GCF_021461385.2 Schistocerca piceifrons
CCTCCACAGCCTCTGTAAATTTTTTGAATTTAGCCATTTTCTCCATCTAATTGTCTCTCTAGTGAAATACACTGTCGGTGAATATAGACGCTTATTTCATTCTGTCATGCAACCAACGTATACTAATGGAGGATATACGTGTCTATAATAAGTAATAGTTATAACAGCCTCTTTCTCCCTTTCAGTCCCTGCAAGAGTGATCGCGGAATAGAAGTTCACCTAAAATCGCTCAACTGGAACGGTAAGTGGGGCTGATGAGATACTTGTACGTTTCTATGTAGATTATGCGAAAGGAATTATTTCCCATTTAATAGCATTTTATAGTAGGTAGCAGGAGTTTTGAGGAGTCCCAAAAAGTCACCGACCTGCTCCCTTTCCACGAAGGGTCTACCGTTAGATGCTCAGTACTACTCGTGTGTAATGTCACTAACCTCGATCTATCGTAGAATTATGGATAACGTTTTATTGTCACCTATAATGATCATACTGGACATCAAAAATTTTCTCATCTCGAATTGACACACATAACAAAAACAGCGATCTTTCCAAACTGAGATTGTTAGTCCTGGCATTTAAAAACCGTAAATAGAGGCTTCCAAGCTCTAGGCGAGTTCTTTGGTGTCAGGAAGGTGTCCGATTTAGTTCCGGACTGCCATCTAGTGAAAACAAAAAGCAAGAGATGCTAGCAGATCGAACCAAAGTGACATCTCCCTCACAAGAATGACGTATTTTCCCTACTTTATTACCTTCAGTATATTTAATCAGATACTATAATAGAGAACTTTAAGGGTGTTGTATACAGTGTCAATAAAGGACGTGAATAGGATGGATTGTTGACAAAAAGTCTTCATTTGTTCACATGCAGGTTCACATGCAAGAGTCGCATAGCTGAAGGCGTGAGAAGCAGCTTGATTAGACAACTGTGGGACAAGGCTAATGTTGCAGGTGCCAAAACGCCGACACTGATGGTTTATTATTAACAAAGGCCAGTAACTGTTAGATATACGTACTTCATGGACCCTCTGTTTATTTGCCGTGCCATAATAACATGCAAACATTAGTATATCATTGGTAATGAAAACGACAGACATCAGTAACTGTAATCGAGTATCCCCGAACTTTAATGAAGCTGTTTTCAGTGTTACTCAAAAGTACGAGTACGTAAAAGATTTGGACAACTCGCCCGTGACGGATCTAGATACGTAAAGTGGTGTTATTCATTGTGAAGCTATCGCTAAGAGTACAGATCAGCGACAAGTTATACGTCAGGGTAAGGTCTCATTTTACTTTTAATTATTATTTAGAGAATTACATGTTGTAGGCGAAATGCTGAAACCTTGTTTGAACATCTCAGAACACTTGCACAGGATGCTGTACAGAAGGAATATAAGTTTCATTAACACCGGCGAACAGTTTTGTAACACATTTTCTATTGAGTTTATTTTTGGGCTGTTTTAGAGTTAAAAAGGCACGCTTATTTCAAAACTGCAGTTAAATTTTCTCTTAGCACGTTAAATGTTGACTGTACACTTAATGTGAATGTGACCAGTCTCTGCAGGATCGAGTAGGGAACACAGCGAGCACTATTGCTTTCCTTGGCTGGCAAAGATCTTCTCCGGCGACGAAAGCCGTGATTGACACTGTAGCAGACCAGCGACAGGTTCATATTCTCTAGAGCAGTTCAGTTATGCTTGACATACTATAGGGAGACGTGGTGTCTCGCTCTGATATAGTGAAGCGCATTCCAATGGAGTCTGAGTTATTGTTTGTACACAAGGTTGGCTGTGTTTAGTTTTTATTTATACACTCCTGGAAATTGAAATAAGAACACCGTGAATTCATTGTCCCAGGAAGGGGAAACTTTATTGACACATTCCTGGGGTCAGATACATCACATGATCACACTGACAGAACCACAGGCACATAGACACAGGCAACAGAGCATGCACAATGTCGGCACTAGTACAGTGTATATCCACCTTTCGCAGCAATGCAGGCTGCTATTCTCCCATGGAGACGATCGTAGAGATGCTGGATGTAGTCCTGTGGAACGGCTTGCCATGCCATTTCCACCTGGCGCCTCAGTTGGACCAGCGTTCGTGCTGGACGTGCAGACCGCGTGAGACGACGCTTCATCCAGTCCCAAACATGCTCAATGGGGGACAGATCCGGAGATCTTGCTGGCCAGGGTAGTTGACTTACACCTTCTAGAGCACGTTGGGTGGCACGGGATACATGCGGACGTGCATTGTCCTGTTGGAACAGCAAGTTCCCTTGCCGGTCTAGGAATGGTAGAACGATGGGTTCGATGACGGTTTGGATGTACCGTGCACTATTCAGTGTCCCCTCGACGATCACCAGTGGTGTACGGCCAGTGTAGGAGATCGCTCCCCACACCATGATGCCGGGTGTTGGCCCTGTGTGCCTCGGTCGTATGCAGTCCTGATTGTGGCGCTCACCTGCACGGCGCCAAACACGCATACGACCATCATTGGCACCAAGGCAGAAGCGACTCTCATCGCTGAAGACGACACGTCTCCATTCGTCCCTCCATTCACGCCTGTCGCGACGCCACTGGAGGCGGGCTGCACGATGTTGGGGCGTGAGCGGAAGACGGCCTAACGGTGTGCGGGACCGTAGCCCAGCTTCATGGAGACGGTTGCGAATGGTCCTCGCCGATACCCCAGGAGCAACAGTGTCCCTAATTTGCTGGGAAGTGGCGGTGCGGTCCCATACGGCACTGCGTAGGATCCTACGGTCTTGGCGTGCATCCGTGCGTCGCTGCGGTCCGGTCCCAGGTCGACGGGCACGTGCACCTTCCGCCGACCACTGGCGACAACATCGATGTACTGTGGAGACCTCACGCCCCACGTGTTGAGCAATTCGGCGGTACGTCCACCCGGCCTCCCGCATGCCCACTATACGCCCTCGCTCAAAGTCCGTCAACTGCACATACGGTTCACCTCCACGCTGTCGCGGCATGCTACCAGTGTTAAAGACTGCGATGGAGATCCGTATGCCACGGCAAACTGGCTGACACTGACGGCGGCGGTGCACAAATGCTGCGCAGCTAGCGCCATTCGACGGCCAACACCGTGGTTCCTGGTGTGTCCGCTGTGCCGTGCGTGTGATCATTGCTTGTACAGCCCTCTCGCAGTGTCCGGAGCAAGTATGGTGGGTCTGACACACTGGTGTCAATGTGTTCTTTTTTCCATTTCCAGGAGTGTATTTTCCTCATCGTGTTGTCACTGTCCAGCGCGGTGTGTAGTTTGACAGCTCAATGTATAATTGGTTGTGGGTGCCAATACCTTCTACATTGTTCAATTGAGCTCCCTGACGTGTGCTGGTCGGGTGAAGCGGAGGTTATTTTTCGTGGGTCCGTTGATTGTCTGTTGGTTTGGTTGTCGTTAGATCAACAATGGTTGGGCGGACTGCCTGTCTCACCTAGGCGGGCGTTAGTGTTTGAATTCCAGGCCGACCCTCGGAACTTCTGAGTGCCCTTGGTTGTACTGCCTTTTCTTGTTTGTTCTTGTTGTTGGAACTTGTATGGCTTCTAGCTGATTTTTAGATTAAGGTCGTTTTGCTCTTGAGCTGTTAGTTAGTTTGGGCCGTCAGCCTAATTTAAGAACTGTTTTACGTAATGCCTTTGGCATTTTTAAAATTAATGTTATTGAGTCTTAAGTGTTGGCCTTCAGCCGATTCTGAATTTAAGTTGTTTTGCTCTTAAAGTGTCAGATTCTTTGGGCCTTCAACCTAATCATGGAACTGTTTTAGGATAAGGTTTTGCCTTTTAAATTTCTAATTTTGGTTGAGCTTTATTGGCTTTCAGCCGTTTTTAAATTAAAGTGGTCTTGCCCTTAAGGCATGAGAGTGTACGGCGCATTCAGCCGCTAATAAAGTTCCAAAACTAAAGTCGTGTTTTTTTTTATTTTTTTCTTGGCTCTTGTGATGTTTGATCAAATAAAAGGTTGTAAGTTCGAGTGTAACTAACAGCCGCTTATTTTGGCCACTTTCCACAACTTAAACTACCTGTCCTGTCCTGCGGGGTCAGCAGGCCGTCTCAACCACTGAAGTGGCAAATGACTGTGTTGTGGGGTCAGTGAAATGCATGCTACAGGGCGTCTATCTCGGAACTGTCCTTGAAGTAACCGATTTGTAACGGTTCGTTGTGTCAGGTTGCTGCTGCAGATGCAATACGATGCGCCAGAGCCATGCGTCGAACACGATCGTCTTCTCCCCTCGGTAGTGCCAGGATAACAAGGAGCAGTTAACAACAGCTGTGGGCCAGCATGTCTAACAACAGAATACAACGGCTTTATGACATCCCCCCCCCTTCCCCCAGCCGAATCAGTGCATGTATCCGGGCCAAACGCGTAACATCATAGTGGTAAGTCGGCTCTTACGGCCAAGCACTTTGTAAATTTGAGTCGATTTTGAAAGCACTGGAATAACATGACATCCTCTCTAAACCCGTGGGGTTTCATTCCGTTTCCTCGTCCCCTTCTGGGGCAGTGCAGATCACATTACTTTACGAAGTGAATCGCTGTGTTTCTGTTACAGACATACTCTGCTGTCAAGTCGCGGACTCATTTCTCCGCATCTGTGTGTTCACTGCCATCAAGGAAGACAATAACTTCTTACCTCGCTTTTCTGAGTAAAGGAGGCATTTGTGGATGTTGTTCTTTACCATCTCTGCCGAATACACTTGCAGAGTAACTTGGAGAGGAACCTGAGAGCCACTGCAGACGAGTTCTTGTCACACTGACATCATATCTGCTCTTTTTCCCTCAAGCACGCAAGCGAATCGGCTGAACTTCAAATGCTGGTGGGGTAAAAATAAATGTGTGGATGTGTATCTGAGTGGGTGTTTGGCGTTTAAGAAACGCCAAAATACGCCGCGCAAGTGCCCAGACATCGGACGCTGGACCACAGTGGAAGCGGTTGTGTCGTCCACTCCACAGCGGGTGCAGAGGGACGAATCGGCTAGATGGATGCAATGCAGTCGATATCGGTTAACTTGTTTGCCATGATATACCACGCTGATTGAACGTTGGATTCGAGAAAGTGGACGTGGACCGCTTTCCATATGTGCTGCCACAAGTACTGGGGATACTTAATTTCGATGGGGTTGGGTGGGCGGCATTGTTGTAACACTTTGTAAACTGTTTTCTTCTGTAATAACTGTATAAGGAGTGAAGACCGGTAGACATAACTGAAGTCCAGGAAAAATCGCCAGATATGATAAAAGTGGGATGGGATGGTCGAGATCAAAACTGGGGCAGAAAATGAGACCAGCGCAGTCTTGGAATAGGAGCCCAGTGAGACTTTGCGGGCAACGATGCCAGAGTTTGAGTTGGGAGCTGATGTACAGCGCCATGACTCTGATCGGCACATGTATTAATCCCATCTCACCATGGTCCTGTGGGAGTGCAAGGGAGTCATATTGCACTTTGAATAACACCCCTGAGCTGACGAAGGACGTCGAGCCAGGAGAGTTGGGACCAGCAGTATCTGAGCCACGTGTGGTGTCCGGGAGGCACGATAGATGTTGACATATTGGGGGCGTTCATCCTCAGTGCGCAGATAAGGAACAAGGCTGTTGGCATAGGCCATGGAACACAAACAGTGCCCGTGCAACATCTTACCTTCCAGAGACTGACGCAGTCCCTGGAGCAGGGGTTCCAAAGCGAAAACATATAAAATCACGGAAAGGGAGCAGCCTTGCCAGACAGATCGAGCTATGACAAGAGGTGGCGTGAGGCGGCCGTTGTACATGATTCTGGACGTTGCGCCACTCAAAAGGCTCAAAATGACTGTGATAAAATGGGGGGGGGGGGACCAATATGTTGAAGAACTGCCCGAAAATAGCAGTGGTCTACACGGTCGAAGGCTTGGCTGTAATCTAGCAATGCCAAGGCACCAGGGAGCCATTGGTGACGAGTCGTGTGGCCAGTTAAGACCTGTGTGACCTCCTCAGTGAAGAACGTATGTCAGTCATGATGGCGGCTAGAGCCAGACGGTGCGTAGATGTTAATGATACACATGCCAAATAAGGTGAGGGTCATACCCTATGCATTTGGGAGGTATGCGACATCCTCTGCAGGGAGCCAGTCGTGTAGGAGTATGGCGACGCCACTACTAGTGTCGGAGGCATGAGAAATGTTGAAGTCAGTGACGAGCACCTCGTGTAGGAGTGCAATATCAACATCCACAGAGTAGATGGTATCTCGGAACATGGCTAGTTTGTGAGGGCAAGATTCATTGTGGTGACACGCTATTGCTGTGTACGGTTCCTTGTAGTTGATGCAGAATGCGTGGTGGAAGCATCATGCAGGTGTAGACCCAGTAGGCCTGTCGCAGTGCACACGATTACTGGCAGGGCGCTGTCTCAGGCACCTCGGAGGGATGCTCTCGCTCGGACATGCTGGTAGTCTGATCTGCTCCTTCTCCAACATCATCAGTATAGGATACCGACGCCGAAGACATGTGACAGTCGTTTACTGTCGGAGTGGGGGAAGCAGGCATTGTGACAATGGCTGTTGGATATCTGTCGTCCTCAAGTACTGGCAACATTGAGTTCGTGTTCTGGACTGAGAGAGGATTCTTCACGGGAGGGGCGTCAGGAGTGGTCATACCATGTGACGAAGCGATATGGAAGGTTGCCATCAGACATCCAGTCGTCATCTTGCGAGATCATCTGAAGGAGGGCGTCATCGGAGCGTGTTCGTCGGCGTTTCTTGCGCTTCCTGGGCGACTGCTGTTTCCTAATGTGTTGTTTCGAATCAGAATGTGGTCGCCCATTGTCCGACGTTATACCCACCCGGGTAAAGGCAGCAATCAGCACGACATCTAGTTCGATGTCCGGGGTTCAGGCAGGGTCGTCCGCCAAGGTCCTCAGAGTGAATGTTTCCGGTGCGAGCACTGTTGGTGACGCCTTGCTGGTTTCGTCGGTGTGTTGTGATGCAGTGGGTGTCGTTGACGACATTTCAGGCATATCCTGAAGTGACGTGACAGGAAGGGACATGAACGTCGGTGCCGCGATCACTTCCCCCAGCGGTGTCTGTATCAAATGTCGGCGTAAACATTTGGACTGGATACTTCCTGGCCAAATAAAGAGCACGTTCATGGCTGGCCATCATACATGACATTGGCCTGCACACCGCCAATCATCAGGTACGAAGTAACATGTTTTGTCAGCTCAATTTTGATCTGCCAGACGCCATTTAAGAGGACATTGTATGTCCTATACCGTCAATGTTAAATTATCGAATTTTGTGACCCATTATCTTGGAAACTTTTTAAGGTGCCAACTTACAATTTTCCATAATTATTGAATGCTCCTTTCTATATACACTGAACTAGAATTATTACTAAAATTATTGGTGGGGCATGTTATGTTTGTTTTTTCAAAAAGTCAATTTTTTCACAGAATTTTGTGAATAAATGAACATTAAAATATCCTGAGTTGTTTTGTTTTTATTATTCTTGTTTCATTTGTGTTGAATCTCACACTTGGGGTGCTGTGTACATTTCATGTCCCTACCATCAGTACTTTTTTAGAAAACGGATCATTTATTGCAAAATATGTAGTTCAGAGATATTGAGGTTTAAAACTTTTTTATTACAAATCCTTGTACACACGTTTCTGCATCTTTTATGCACTAGCATTGCCCTGGCCCACAGTCTGTGTCTTCTTCAGTGTCACAACAGCCCAGTCCTTGCCTCCTCCTTTGCTTTCTTTCATCTTTTGTCATTTACTGAGCAGCTAACTCTGCTTCACATACACGAAACTCATCCAGTTCCCGCAGTCCTTTAGCTGAATTCTGTCCGAATCTTACCCCTAACTTCTCCAGAACCTTAAGTCTTTCATAGTTCCCACCATTAGAAGTTATTGCATCATCAGACATTGCTAATGTTAGAGTCATAAGGCCAACAAATACATTTTTAGGCACACGGCACCACGCAACATTACTGAAGGCCTCATTCACATTCTCGGTCTTGTGATATAAACACTTCTTTAGTATCTCAGGATTTGCCAAATCTCTGCAAATAGGTTTGATTGCCTCTATTACTGCCAAAGGAAGAGAATGTGTATGTGTAAATTCATGCAGGGCGCCAGAAAATTCAGCTTGATTTTATTTACACCAAGTGTTTGGTGGAGGTGGACACAAAGCATGACATGGCTTTTCATCAGTTGATATTCGATGAAAGAAAGTGCTCCAAACAGCTCATTTCATCTTCTCGAAATTGTCACAGTTATCTCTTAATGGCCTTCCCATAATATTCCTGTAATTCATCAATTACTCTGCCCGTTAGTCTTCCAGCACATTTTATTGCCTTGCCATCAGACAGTTTTGTGTTACCCAGCTTGGTTTTTAGGTTACGCAGACGAGTTCCCATCCTTTTCTTGACATGTCCTACACTCACAAGTTTTTGTATAGGAATATCATATGGCTTACTGTTTTGTACTGCAATGAAAGCCTTGCTGTCTCCATCACCTAAGTAATTCACATATCTGACAACCCTCTCCTTCTGCAAACGCCGGAAAATGTTAACTGCTCCTTTTACCTCCATTACTCCACTTGTGCCATCACAATGCTGCTTATGAAGTAATCTGTTCTGGTTCACTGTACAACCTTGGCGGTACTTACTGAGAACTTCAAAATCCAAAACTTTTCTAGTGTCAATACTTTTTACAGATGTAAAGCCATTTTTAGAACTAAACCCACGCTTTTGCCAGGATCCATCAATAGAAAGGCTGATTCCTGTGTCACCTTCATTTTGTTCAACAGCTTCTGATGTAGCAGCAACCATTGATTCTTCAGCCACAGCATTTACAGAGTCCCCAATTGCTGTTAGATATTTCGTATACCTAGAAGGTAGTTTTGGCAAATTCAACACAGTGCGGAGAACATTACCAGCCCTTGTACCTTTACCAATGCATCTAAGGCCATAGACCACTCTCACATTAGTTTCATACAATTCATTAACTGAACACTGATGAAGCATGAAATGTTGTTTCGTTTTTGCGCTTCTGACATTTAATAATTACTTTAGACACAACACCTATTCTAACTCCAATATCCTCATAAAGTTTTCCTTCGCCACCACAAAGACAGCAAGAGACAGTTTCAGAAAGAACTTGTGCAAGGAATTGCAGATCAACAATGACGTTGCCCATAATATCATTACTTTTACCACTGACACCCGTTTCTAAAGCTACTTTCCTTTTGATGCACTAGACGGCGTGGTCACTTCAGAAACATTATCGTGGTTTCCTTCACTGCTAGCACACATGTTTTCAAGTACTTCAGAAGAAAATGCGGGTCTCACATGTCTGTTACCCGCAAATTTGCTTTTCTTGAAGTTAATTTTACGCTTAGTCATTTTATTTACATATAAAAAGCAATAGAAGTTAGCTTACTACAAAAATAGAAGATAATCGCACTGCATTCAACGAAAACTAGTATCAGAAACAAAGGACTGATCTGTTTAATCGTAATGCCAACTTCTGAAAGGTAGCGGTAGGCACAAAACGAAGCAATTCACAGCCTACTGGACTGTGTAGTTCCCAAGATATGACTGCTCAATGGTGGCAGTATATGCGTAGCCGCGACAGTCACACGTCAGTATTCAAAATATTATTTGAAGGTCTTACAACTGTCTGATTTTAATGTACTATATACCAAAATGTCCAAATTATATTATGGAGTAGTAAACGGGAAATGTCAAATTTCAACGATTTCATGTACAATGTCCCCTTAACACTGGGTAGGTTGTAAATGTTTGCCACTTCTCCGCGAGGTGACACAAAACGTTTGAATATCGCTAGAAAGCGGCAAAGACCACCTCCTGAGGCACCTCAAACCGGAGCTCAAACACACGCAAAGTTCGGAGACCGAATCCCGCGTGGTCCACTGTCACTGCACCTACGTGTCCATCAGAGTGTTTCAATTTTAGTCCGGCGGCGTGTCGTCGGACTTCAGCGCATAGCGCCTCCGTCGACATCTTGATGTATACAACACTTCTTGTCATGGAAAAATGTATTCTGATCAGGTTCAGAGGGTTCAAACCCAGATCCTCTCGTACGAACTGTTCTACTTCAAAAGCTATTGGTCGTGGACGTTCGGCCTGAAACGTTACTTAGATCGTTGCACAGCGGTAAGTGTGCGCCATGAGGTACGGTGACAGTGGACCCTTATAAACACGAGAGCCGCGGCGCGGAAGCAACACACCACGGCTCAGAGCCGACCAGTTGTCCACTATCCACTCGCTCGCAGCTTTCGATTGAGTCTCACAAGAGTCGGGAGTAGTGTGCATCCACACTGAAATTACCTTCAGCGGTCTATGATCACAGACATTACTATATATATATACACTCCTGGAAATTGAAATAAGAACACCGTGAATTCATTGTCCCAGGAAGGGGAAACTTTATTGACACATTCCTGGGGTCAGATACATCACATGATCACACTGACAGAACCACAGGCACATAGACACAGGCAACAGAGCATGCACAATGTCGGCACTAGTACAGTGTATATCCACCTTTCGCAGCAATGCAGGCTGCTATTCTCCCATGGAGACGATCGTAGAGATGCTGGATGTAGTCCTGTGGAACGGCTTGCCATGCCATTTCCACCTGGCGCCTCAGTTGGACCAGCGTTCATGCTGGACGTGCAGACCGCGTGAGACGACGCTTCATCCAGTCCCAAACATGCTCAATGGGGGACAGATCCGGAGATCTTGCTGGCCAGGGTAGTTGACTTACACCTTCTAGAGCACGTCGGGTGGCACGGGATACATGCGGACGTGCATTGTCCTGTTGGAACAGCAAGTTCCCTTGCCGGTCTAGGAATGGTAGAACGATGGGTTTGATGACGGTTTGGATGTACCGAGCACTATTCAGTGTCCCCTCGACGATCACCAGTGGTGTACGGCCAGTGTAGGAGATCGCTCCCCACACCATGATGCCGGGTGTTGGCCCTTTGTGCCTCGGTCGTATGCAGTCCTGATTGTGGCGCTCACCTGCACGGCGCCAAACACGCATACGACCATCATTGGCACCAAGGCAGAAGCGACTCTCATCGCTGAAGACGACACGTCTCCATTCGTCCCTCCATTCACGCCTGTCGCGACACCACTGGAGGCGGGCTGCACGATGTTGGGGCGTGAGCGGAAGACGGCCTAACGGTGTGCGGGACCGTAGCCCAGCTTCATGGAGACGGTTGCGAATGGTCCTCGCCGATACCCCAGGAGCAACAGTGTCCCTAATTTGCTGGGAAGTGGCGGTGCGGTCCCATACGGCACTGCGTAGGATCCTACGGTCTTGGCGTGCATCCGTGCGTCGCTGCGGTCCGGTCCCAGGTCGACGGGCACGTGCACCTTCCGCCGACCACTGGCGACAACATCGATGTACTGTGGAGACCTCACGCCCCACGTGTTGAGCAATTCGGCAGTACGTCCACCCGGCCTCCCGCATGCCCACTATACGCCCTCGCTCAAAGTCCGTCAACTGCACATACGGTTCACGTCCACGCTGTCGCAGCATGCTACCAGTGTTAAAGACTGCGATGGAGCTCCGTATGCCACGGCAAACTGGCTGACACTGACGGCGGCGGTGCACAAATGCTGCGCAGCTAGCGCCATTCGACGGCCAACACCGCGGTTCCTGGTGTGTCCGCTGTGCCGTGCGTGTGATCATTGCTTGTACAGCCCTCTCGCAGTGTCCGGAGCAAGTATGGTGGGTCTGACACACCGGTGTCAATGTGTTCTTTTTTCCATTTCCAGGAGTGTATATATGAAGGAATGCGCACTCAAAAACACCATAATCAGTTTCTGGCATTTCCTATAGTTTTTGTTGTTTTTAGGCGTGAGGTTCTATTTTATATAGCACTTCTAAATATTTCGCGCTCTACACATTGAAATTCTATATAGAACATTGCTGTCAATTCTTCAGTTACAGAATTATATCAAGAGTAAAATGCTATATACGTTTTAGAACTGTTTACATAATACATGGACTATTAAGCTATACTTCGTTGGCTGTGCACCATCTTGTACCTTGAAAAAGGAAAACGTCTTTTACCTTGCCCCATGTGATACTTCCAAATCCGCTGACACTCTTTAGTGTCTTATCGATTTTACCTGTCATGAAATGTAAATTTGTTTTAGTTTGCTGTAGCTTCCATTATAAAATCCATTTAACTTGTAACTGGTTTTAATAATTCTTAGATTTCATTTACTGATTATTTTATAGGATTTGACATTGTCAATAAAATGGAAAAGCGTTCTTAATTATCAACACAGCATATATTTTTTATCGCGAGTTTGTAAAATGATGTGACTGGCTCGACTGTGCCAGAAATCATTCTCAAATCTAGAACAGTCAGAAAAAATTTTATTCATAAAATTTC
Source organism: Schistocerca piceifrons (assembly GCF_021461385.2). NCBI lineage: Eukaryota > Metazoa > Arthropoda > Insecta > Orthoptera > Acrididae > Schistocerca > Schistocerca piceifrons. Next base: position 10,197,493 of record NC_060144.1, read on the forward strand.
TATCTACTTAAAATAAATAAAAGAGAAGAAAGTGACAAGGGACATACTAGAACATATCGTTACAGAGTTAACTCGTCACGTGTTGTACGATCGAGCACTGAGTTAATAGAACTGCTGTGTGTTTCCTAATGCTGGTATTCAAGATAAAAACAAGCGCGAATGTGCTAGAGAGCACCACTGTACGCACAACTCTGTAAGTGGATTTATGATATTAGGACAAAGTTAAATAATATATACAAAAACCTTGGCACACTAGCTTATGGTACTGAAAGAGTTCAAAAACTGATAACAGTAAAATATAGGGAGAGTATATGAGAAGATAAAACAATAATTGTGATGAGCAGGCTGCAAACTGATAATGGATGGTGCTCCTTAGAAATCCTTTATTTTTATAATGTACACAGTGTATGTACCTCCAACATCTCATCAGAAATATATTTACTCCCTGTTTTAGATCTGAAAATGATTGCTAGCACAATCGAAACTGGTCATATCGTTTTATAAACTCGCCATCCAGACAAATAAATATTTCACTAGTTATTAGTGTGTAGCAGAGTAATAATGTAACAGATAAACTATCATATAATTTACTGACAAGATTTTCTTCATTGCAACGATTCTAAATTTGAATCCAATATTTATTTCTTAGGTACATAATCGATGGAAGTAGGAAGTACTAAAATGTTCAAGTAAATTCGGGAATACAGAAATGCAAGTCACTGAGGAATGAAATCAATAGGAAGTGCAGTGAAGCTAAGGCAAAACAGCTGCATGAAAAATGTAACGAAATCGAAAAAGAAATGATTGCCGGAAGGACTGACTCAACGTATAGAAAAGTCAAAACAGCCTTCGGTGAAATTAAAAGCAAGGGTGGGAACATTAAGAATGCAAAGGGATTTTTCACTGATAAAAGCAGAGGAGAGAGCGGATAGGTGGGAAAAGTACACTGAAGACCTCTATGACAGGGAAGACCTGTCTGACAACGCGAAAAAAAGATAGTGGAGTCGATGTAGAAGAGAAAGGAGGTCCAGCATTAGAATCAGACTTTAAAAGAGCTTTGGAAGGCTTAAAACCGAGTAAGGCAGAAAGGACAAACAACATTCCAGTAGAAATTCTAAAATCTTTGGGTGAAGTGACAACAAAATGACCCTGACTTTCGAAAAAATATCGTCCACGCAATTCAGAGGACTGCAATAGCTGACAAATGCAAGAATTATCGCACAATCTGCTTAACATCTCATGCATCCAAGTTATTGACAATAATAATTCACAGAAGAATGGAAAAGAAAATTCAGGATGTGTTAGATGACGATCAGTTTGGCATTAGGAACGGTGAAGGCACCAGGGTGGCAAATCTAACGTTGCAGTTGATAATGGAAGCAAGAATGAAGAAAATTCAAGACAAGTTTATTGGATTTGTCGACCTGTAAGAAATGTTAGACAATGTAAAATTGTGCAAGATGTTCGAAATTCTGAGAAGAAAAAAATAGGGGTCAGCTATCGGGAGAGACGGGAAATATACAATATTCACAAGAACCAGGAGGGAGGAATAAGAGTCGGAGACGAAAAAGGAAGTGCTCGGATTAAAAAAAGGGGTGTAACACAGGGATGTAGTCTTTGGCCCCTACTGTTGAATGTATACATCGAAGAAAAAATGACCGAAATAGAAGAAATGTTCAAAAGTTGAATTACAATTCATGGTGAAACGATGCCAATGATAAGAGTGACTGATGACACTGCTATTCTCAGTGAAAATGAAGAGGAGTTTCAGGATCCGCTGAATGGAATAAACAGTCTAATGAGTGCGGAATATGTATTGAGAGTCAATCGAAGAAAGATCAAAGTAATGAGAAGTAGCAGAAATGAGAAGAGAGAGGAACTTAACATCAGAATTGGTGATCACGAAGTAGATGAAGTTAAAGAATTCTACTAATTGGCCAAGAGAAGTCTACGAGTACCAAACATAGGTTTTAGTATTAGGAATAAACTTCTTAGAATGTACGTTTGGCGGACAGCGTTGTATGGCAGTGAAACATGGAATGTGGGAAAACCGGAACAGAAGAGAATCTTAACTTTGAGATGTGGTGCTACATACAAATGTTGAAAATTAGATGAACTGATAAGATTAGGAGTGAGCAGCTTATGCACAGATCTGGCGAGGAAAGAAAAATATGGAAAACACTGACAAGAAAAAGGTACAGTGTAATAGGACCCCTATTAAGACATCAGGGAATAACTTCCACGGTACATGAGGGAGCCATAGAGGGCAAAAACTGTAGAGGAAGACAGAGATTGGAATACATCCAGCAAATAGCTGAGGATGTAGGTTGCAAGTGCTACTCTGAGATGAAGAGGTTAGCACAGGAGAGGAATTCGTGGCAGGTCGCATCAAACCAGTCACAATACCGATGACTCAAAAACGTTACATGACCATGTTGTTCCTCGGAACATGTTTTTAGAGTTGGAAAAACCTTAACTTTCTGTAGTATTTTTTGTAGTTTCCCAAAAAGACTGCCATCATTTAAAAATGGAGTAAGCAAATATATTACACTTATATTGTGGTGGTGACCAGCGGCGATATTCTGAGAAGTGTACCAAGACACAGCACTCTTACCTACTATGAGAATAATTTCCAGTGAAAACAAGACCACGCCGACCAGTTTTAGTCCACACATGGCCTTGAGAATGCAGTAATATCAACGCAAAGAAAATTGTAACACCCCACCCGTCACTTAGCTGGTTTATGCATGTGTTCACCCCAACTAATTGACTAACAGATCAACAGAGAGTGCAAACTGCCGCAATATGAGATAACGCAAAAAAGTAATATGGCCCTGTGACTCCTGACTGAACTGCGGTGACAGTGTTGACATTAATTTATTCAGAATTGATCACTTTTAATTAAAAAGGGGTGCACATTGATGTTTTATTCAGCTATTGAACACCAGATGCAAATGTGGAACATAAAATTAATTAAGAAAGTGACTTGGGATTTCAACTACTTGATTGAAAACAGAAGCAGTCGATTAGCACAAATTTATTTTTACTCAAGACCTTAAATCATGACACTACAATACTCTCCTTGCGTTTGTGTGGAGTAAAGCGTGATACCCAAAAGTAATTCCTATCGACTGACCCAGGCGTAATGCAAAGTGCGAGAAGAACTCTACAATACACGGCCCATGAAACCTTCATGGAAACTTTGCCGACGTGATCCAGCAAATTAATCAGTGGCCGGAGCGGGTGCAATATCACCGAATACAGCGTGGCGGAGCAGCGTCGTTGTGGGTAGTCGGCCGACCTCGTGGTGCTGCAAGACTGCGCCCATCTATTCACTCCTAGCTATCTTGCTCAGTACATAGCTGAACCAAAACTTCCTATCTCCAAGCTCAATCGTTCCCTTTGCTAAGTCCTAAACTGCAGAGATGCTCACTCTTTCTCAGGCAAGCTGAGTCAAGAACACCACGTCCGCACTCTAGGAAAGCTGGGAATGGAAGACCTCTACTGAGACTTCTTCCAGTCCACTCTTCACCTCGCTTTCCCCTCCACCAAAATCACTTACGCCAATTGCAGCGCAAGTCGCGTTAATTATGCATCACTTCCCAGCACCGACCAATGCCTGCCCTGGGAAGTGAACAAATTCCCACAAAATTTCCCTTCCTCTCAGCTTCTTCTGTTTAGCTCCCCCCAGGCCACCCATCAAGGTTAGTGTCTGCACAAACACCAAGTTTTCCGGAATTCTGACTCCCAGGAGAGTACTTCAAATTCCTTCGTCCTACATTCCCATCGGAGACCAGCGTATTTCATGCTGTTGCTCTTTACCTGATTTACTTCAGGCTCTGCGGACCGTGAATTCACCATGAAGTTGCTATAGTCACGAACACACATATTTTGACCTCTGTTGACTGTTCCTCCTTAGCTTTGCGCAGCTTTCTTGCATGTTTCACAGAAAACGGGACAACAGACATTTATCAACAGGCGTAAAGTTCTCCTTCTGTTTCCCGGTACAGCAGCATCGGGTTGGGGTCAACCATGGTGAGCTCATCTTAAGACGGCTGGAGGCCGCGCACCTTTACTGCTTTCTCAGAGCTTGATCCACCCTAAGCTGCCTATTGTCGCTTCCCTTAGCCGCTCCCCTGGCCGGCCACGCTTAACTCTAGATGCTTCCCTGGGGTAAACTAGCATCCAGTAAATCGACTCGTTTCCACAAAGTTTTCATGTTGTGTGACTTACTTTAAAACCATCACCCGACATTAATTATTCCACTACGTCCATACTATACCCTCTACAAGATGCATTGTGCCTTGTCAGTCATTTTGTTCAGCCCTACTGCTCACTCAATTTGAGTTAGGTGATCTTTAATGACTCCATGTAAGGGGCATAGTTCTTGCCATCTTACAAAATATGCCCTTTAGTTATAAACTGTTATAATGCTTCCGTCTGTTAAAATCTTGTCATGTGAACTCATATAGCGTGATGTTACTTTTTTAAACTGTTTGTGAACTTTTGAACATTAATGATAAAATGTTGATTTGTGCGACGAGTTTTGATAACTTTTCCTATGATTTTTCTGACTGCTATAAAATGTTATTGAAAGAACCTGCTACATGCTAAATTTTAATTCTGACCACCGAAATTACCAATTCTTTATCTGGGAAGATTTACTTTACAACATATGTGTAAAAACTGTTCTTTGTTACCCTTAAAATGATGGTGAGCTCAGCTTGTGTGCACCAATCTTTTCTTGAAGTTATTACAATTGTGAGTGATTAATCGAATCAATAGACCTACAGTTCTTACTGCTTTAGTTATCACTTACTTCCAGTTTGTTGTTGTTGGAACCAGCTGTTATCACACAGCCTTACGATTGATTGCACAGCATTAGTTCACTCTGTCAGCACTTCATGAAACAGAATTTTCTCATTGACATGTCGTTACTATCTTATGCGTTCAGTATTCTTTCGAAAATTGGTAAATAACTCAATTCTTCTATAGTACTCCCAGATCGTCACTTCCGACACTTCTGACACCTGTGGTCTCTCTTCCTTGGTGTGCACACCCTATACCGACCTCTTATGAGAACTGGTGAGGCTAATGAGCGGTTGTGTGACGTAAGTTCAGGATTTTAGCCTAACGGGAGGCATGCTAGGGTAGTCTGTGCAGTGGCGGTGGCCACTGTGTCCAGATTGTGTAATGGTCAGCACATCTGCCTAGTTGGCAGGAGACCCGATTTCGAAACCCTGTCTGGCACAAGTTTTTAACTTGCCCCATTGATATAAATCAATGCTCACTCACAGCCGATGTCTTCATTTTCTTTGTGTCTTCATTTATAGTGGCTTCAGGATCAAAATGGTGTCTGTTATTTTAGACGTGTCTGAAAGATCAGAATCACACATATATTTGCTTTTTGAAATTGCCTCATATTACGTTGTTCACATCACTTGGTAAGTTTTCAAACATTTTAATGGCTGAATACATCATCACTACTTTATGTGGCACAAAGGTTGAGGGATGAATGCTGTAACTCATTTCTCTTTCTAGTATTATATTTATTAATGTTGCTGCTGTTTTTCAGCTGCGACTGATACCTGACAATAATCCCCATAAAGGAGTAAATATACTGTATGTCAGTTGTACAGAAGCCCAACTGTTTAAGGACCTCTCACACAATGCAAGCTTTCATGGCAGCGGTCTAATGATGTCACGAAACGAACGTTGCGTGGATACGTATAACAGTTCTGCTTGCTGAGCTTGTTTCGGTTTGTACTGTTGACTGCATCTTTATAGCCTCTGATGACGTTTCCAGCATTGGAAGACGAAACGTTACACAGAAAAATAAATCATGATCATGCCCCAATGCCCATAAAACAAAAACCACTATGTTTAAGCATCTGTCTAGTATATGTTTTAGAGTGAACAGTACGTATTATCCTTATTACAAGCTTCTGCCTAACAAACACTTTCTCCTCAAGTGGAGTTGCCCCACAATAAAATGGTATAAGACGTAAGTGAATGAAAACAGGAAAACCAAGCCAATGGTTTAGCATTTTCGTCTGTAAAGTCTATTTATTATCCGTAATGCAGAAGTTTCAAAACTTTTACTTTTTAGTCCAGTAACTTGTGAATTTCAGCTGAGGTTCTTATCAATATATTTACCTAAGAATTTAAAAGACTCTACTTAATTTATTTATTTTCCCTCGTGCCCAATTTCTGATTGTATCTTGTAATGGTACTTGAATTATGTAACCATCACGGCACCTCACCTGAACCTCTCGATACTAGTAATATTCTGCTGTGTTTCTGTTAACTACATAACATATTTCTGAGACAACATTCAGATTTGATTTCATTTGTGATACATCGATATGTTTTATTGCAATGATATTATTCTTATGTGTATTCTTTCTTTTCTCACTATGATCTTTGACGTACTTGTAACTCTGATTTTTGGGCACGTAAGGGATTATTAGTAGTTGTTAGAGAGTCGGACCTTGAAAAAGTCAAGTCTTGGACCTCATGTTGGAAAGACGTATATTGTAGTCAGATTATAAAATGTGAACTTTAACAGTGAGGAAGATGTTTTCAAGTATGTTTTGTATTGTGAAGTGATGTTTTGTATGTTACGTGATATTGCAATAAAAGCAATTAAAAGGAAGTGTAACTTAAATTCGGAGTGCTGATTATTTTTTTTACATCACTATTGAGCTAACTTTGAAATGTTTAATCTTCAAGAATGGTTTGTGAAGCGCATCTACAAAACTTTTGAATATAGCAGAATAAAACCTAGGCCTTTTTGCATCTAAGCTTGGAATCATCACCACCTAGATTTTCTACGATTGAGCCATGATTTTACAACGAGACCAGCGTGGAAAACACGAAACGATGAGTGCCTAGTTTATTCATTATTACATGAAATGATTTTAATAACTGTGCTCTAATGACACCTGCCACATAATAACTTTGTTGTTGCCCGAAAATGCAGTATTTAGCTGAGCACCACCACAATCATTATTAAATTTTGACCTTTGTTGTGGTAGGGTTGTTAGAATCTACAGCACTGACGCAGTACAGAACTACATGTACTGTTTTATGTGCAGCCAGTTTCTACCTATGGCTTACCACATCCGTACATTTGTTGGAAAATGCTGTACACGTATTTATTTTATTTAATTGTGCGTCATTGGTCAGTTTCTGCCCTACAAGCCGCTCTCAAGCACTGTAGGTGCCAATACGTCTTAATGTATCTGGTTATTTAACAGCAGACTTGGCACTTCTGAAAACGAGCAAGAGTCAATCTTGAAACAGAATGTTTACTGAATATCGTAATAGTCATCGTAGAAACTATTAATACGTTTTTAAACATCATACGTGTTCACTTCCGTAGTTTTTTAAGGTTCCAGTAGCATCTACGATGAGCATTACTGAATCCAGTAAACATTCTGCTTTAAATTTCACGCCTGCACGTATACGATATGAGTCAGGAGGAAATGTACGTGTTTTGACGGGTGGTAGCATTACTGATTCTGAACAAAAAACATGATGTGGACATATGCCCTATTCCGAATGGTTTCCGAGATAGAACACTATTAACGTACATTTCTATTTATTTTCTGTATTATTCATTGTCATTGTTTACAATGTTCCACAGTAATATATAGGAAGTTGAGACGAACATTTTGATACAGGACGCTTGTCGTCTATCAAGTCGGAAAACTATCTCGAACTGGCATACAAAAAGTACCTAAGCTACAATGCACGTGCGTCGCGCAAGATTTTCAATATTCCTGCGACTTCTTTGCGCAAAGTGTTAGTCCTAGACAAAAGATAAGTAGGACCATTTTTTGTAGCAAATTTCATTTAGTTTAATTGTGTACTGAGACACGTTTTCGTTGGAATGTGCGGTATTCGAGTTATTAAAGAAAAACGTACAAACGTGATATTAAACGTGTTATGCCTCGCAAACCATTCGCAATAGGCCTTATGTCCATACCAAGTTTTTTTGTTCTGGATCACTAATATTATCGCGTCTAAAAGCATATAACATTCCTCCTGCTCGTTTTCAAGACTGCCATATCCGCTGTTAAAAACAACATATATTAAGTCGCAGTGACACCTAAAGCACTCGCCATTGACCTGTAGAGCGAAATACGTGTAAACAACAGCCACGGTGGAATCTGTTCAATATCTTTCAATGACAGTCCAGTTTGTATTTGTCACAATAATTTTACCTACATTTCCAAGTGGTAAAGTTTATTCATTAGGTTGTGCAATAAGGTTATCACGAAAACAATTATTCGACTGGATGTGGAGATGCGTGATGGTGCTGAAACTCGCAGTCTCGCCAAAGAGTAACAGTGACTCAGCTGCGCGGGAGCCACGACCTTAGTGCCTGGGACGAAACACAGATAGTGACAACAGTTACGCAAGGAGAGGCGGCCGCAGCTTATAAGCGACTGCGTGCGGGGGGTCCCGCAGTGCATCACGGACAGCCATGGTGAAGGCGCGCAAGATCGTGATCGCACGCGTATTCCAGGGGGAGCCCCGGATAGAGGACTTCCGCATCCAGGAGGAAGAGCTGCCGCCCCTCCGCGATGGGCAGATTCTCGTCGAGGCCGTCTACATCAGCGTCGATCCGTACCAGAGGGCGCTTAAAGACAAGCACCAAGTCGGCAGCACCATGATTGGATCCCAGGTAAAGTTTCTGTAATACACCTTACTGCTAAGGCCGGTATTACACTATCAAATTTCTTTGTCAAAGATTTGATCAAAGATGTGATCCAATATTCCGTCTAATATATTTGACAAAGATCTTTGACGTAGCGCTAGAAGGGGTATTACACTGTCATCAAATTTTTCGTCAAAGTTCAAGATGGCTGACAACAACTTGTTATTTAACCGCAGCAGTTCTACGTACTCCAATGGCATTGTGTGCACATGCGGAAAAGAAGTGGGGGGAAAAAATGGAACCATACATACGAGGTTGACAGTCTTAAAAGTCCTGGGATTACAACTTGATAATAAATTCAGTTGGGGGGAGCACACCACAGAACTGCAGAAAGGCCTTAACAAATCTGTGTTTGCAATTCGAGTGTTAGCAGACATAGGCAACATAAAAATGAAAAAGCTTGCATACTTTCATTCCATAATGTCATATGGGATAATATTTTGGGGGTAAATCTTGAAGTCAAACAAAAGTTTTCAAGGTCCAAAAGCGTGTAATACGTATTATTTGTGGAGTAAATTCACGGACCTCCTGCAGAAACCTCTTCAAAGAACTGGGTATACTAACTACTGCCTCTCAGTATATTTACTTCTTAATGAAATTTGTCGTAAATAATATATCTCTTTTTCCAACAAACAACTCAGTTCATACATACAATACCAGGAACAAAAATGATCCGCACAAGGACTTAAAAGCACTTACTTTAGTTCAAAAAGGGGTCCACTACTCAGGAACACTCATGTTCAATAATTTGCCAGCAAACACAAAAAATTTAGTTAGAAATAAAGATCAGTTTAAAAGGAGCCTGAAAGACTTACTACTGGCCAAATCCTTCTACTCCATTGGCGAAATTTTTAATAGAAACAAATGATGTATTGTATTTATTCATACTATTAGTATTGTTATTTCAGCTTAAAAAAATCGACATGTTCCACATCCACGAGGATCTCCTCAGCACGGATCTATGGAACGAAAAACTAATCTAATCTGGGTGAAGCCGTGGGTTTCACGACGACACGATAAAAGCATTCAACAAAACTTGTTACGTGAGCTTACAGTGGAAGACGTCAAGTCGTACATCAATTACTTAAGAATGGATGAGCATACATTTCTGTATGTGCTCAATGAAGTGTATCCTCCTATCACAAAGCACAACATTCACTTAAGAACTGCTACATCTTCAGAAGACAGGCTCACTATAACACGCCGATTCCTTGCTACAGGAGAGGGTTATGTTAGTTTGCGTTAGGTTAGGTCAGGTTAGGTCTCCAATCTTCTTAATCTATTTTTGTATTCAGGGTGGCTCACGTTGTAAAGCGCCTCATCAGCTTCAGACATCTCTATTAATTTTGTAGTTGTCGGCACACACCAATGGTATTTACCGGCAATGGTTATAAAAACACTACAGACGACAGAACGCTGCAGCGATGCTAGCGCTCCATGTGGTAACATGTCACATTGCAGTGAACAGAAGACAAGCGCTTTCTTTGATCAAATATACAGCGAGGCCCTAGATTTGATCAAATATTGGATGACATTTGACAAAGTCCGTATTACACTATCAAATATCTTTGACAAAGATATTGGACAAAGATTTTGGACAAAGAAATTTGATAGTGTAATACCGGCCTAACCCATTGAAAATAATACGCACTGATTGTCAGAGACTGCAATGTCTCTGACACATTATTACAAGAACGCTGTATGCAAGAACACACACACACACACACACACACGTAAATAGAATCACTGACTTTCTATCGGGCTATCACGGCTTCTGCATATCACTGAAAGCAAAATAAAGAGGATGTGGTGTGTTGAAGTCGATGAACCTGTTATAGCTACTTGCTTCGTAATTGCTTGGCTGATTTGCGGGAGGCGACCAAACAGAGATATAATCGATACCATCGGGTTAGGGAAGGAGGGAGAAGGAAGTCGGCCGTGCCCTATCAAAGGAACCATCCCGGCATTTGCTTGAAGTGATTTAGGAAAATCCTAAATCAGGATGGCCGGACGCGGGTTTGAACCGACGTCCTCCCGAATGCGAGTCTGGTACGCTAGCCGCTGACTCACCTCACTTGGGTTCGTAACAAGGACTGTTTACTTTTGAGCAGTGGTAGAGTAAAAAGTTTTGCAGAATTGTTGAGTGTAAGCGACCGTAATTTGTTATAAAGTAAAAACAGAAATCTTTTTAGACATTGTAACAGATATTTCACTTAAATCTTTTTCCTGCTGATTTATTTAATTTGATGATAAACGATGATGAGTGAGAATAATATTAATAGCTGTGTATCACAATTAAGTGGTCTAGTTGAAATGATTTCGTATAAACTAAAATACTTTGTATGTTACTAATTATTTCAAAGGATTATGTGACAAGTAATTAATTTTTTTGTTTATGGTATTTTGTACCTGAGTCAGCAAAAACGATGCTGTCGTAAATTGGATGTCTTATATCCTTATGTCGTTAAGTTAAATTAATTTATTTGTTAATGTCATTTTTTGTTCATCAGAACCATACAGTTCATTGGTATTTTCCTACGTCTACTAAGTGTCCATATATATATATATATATATATATATATATATATATATATATATATATATATATATCTTGGCCAGTGGTCTAGGAGTGGCGTCTTTGATTAGCAATCAAAACGCCCGTGGTCCCGCGTTCAAACAACGCCGCTGCCCACGGTGTGGGAAACTGTCAGCCACTGCGTTAAAGACACATAAAGTGCACGCACAGGACATGTGGTCTGTAAACTGAGAAAAGTTCCGTGATCTCAACAGTTAAACATTAGATATAGAGAATACAAATCTTAGCGACCAGCCTAGCAGGTGAATCGCTGCTCTCTATACACGAAGCAACGCAATACTGCGTCATTATCACGCTTTCTGGCCACCTGTTACTTGTTGGGGTGGGGTGGTGTATGATCTTGCCTGCTCACTAAATTACGGCAGCGTGAGCCTTCATATACTGCGTGATGAAACGTGATCTGAAATGTGGCAAACGCCACATATTGTGTCTTTGTGTGTGTGAGGGGGGGACGGGGGGGGGGGGGAGGCAATTGTAGCAGGCACAAATGAATGTAGCACGTAGGTTGCAGTAGTTGTGCTGACATGAAGAAGAGATATGTGCAGGGTAGACTCTCATGGAGAGCTGCATCAAATCATACTTCCGACTGAGGACCACAACAATAATGGACCACTAAATACGCAAAGGAATTACAAACTTTGGCTGCGAAGGGGGAATTTATTGAAATCGATTGGCGAACAGTGATTTGAACCCGGGCCTTCAGCTTACTAGGCAGACTCTCCGACCACTGAGCCATCTGGACACAGGGCTCATTGCAGCTGCACAGACTACCCTAGTATGCCTCCCGTCACACCCAAATTCTCAGCCTACCCACACACTACAAATACAGTGTCCCATCTCAATTATCCTCACTACTAGTGGCATTTCACCGATTCCCGTAAGCTGTACATCTGCACTGAAGAGGTCATTGGCAATATCGCCTTAATTTCTTCCGGAGATGTCTGAAAGGACAGGCGCAGTTTTCGATCCAGCAGCCATTACGTGTTAATACCTAAAGAAATTGCAGATCTTGGCTGCGACCACGATATTGATTGACATCAATGTAGAAATTTGAAAATTTGTAACGGGCTGGGATTCGAAACTGGGTCACGAGCTTACTAAGCTACATTTGTAGTGCGTGGATAAGTTGAGAATTTGGATCTGACAGTAGGCGTGTTAGGGTAGCCCGTGCAGTTGCGCTGACCAATGTGACCGGAAGGTGTAAAGTTCAAAGCATCCGTCCAGTAAGCAGAGAACCAGCTTTCGAGTCCCAGTCTAGCACAAATTTTCAACTTTCCCCATCGATTTGAGTTAATGCCTTCTCGCAGCCAGGTCTGTGATTTCGTTGTGTATTAATTCGTAATGGCTGCTGGATCAAATATGGTGTCTGCTCTTTCGGGTATCATTGAAAGAACAGACATCACATACAGTCCACTAAATCTTTGTAGTACAGTCAGGCTTCATTTTACCATAAACCACAGTTCGACTTAAAGGTTTCGAATGTAGAATGGAAAATATCAGGCCTTGCAGAGAATCGTGTCAATCGCTGCCAACAGGTGGCCCGCATCGTGGAGAGCCGTGCCGCGGGCTTCCCCGTGGGGCGGCACGTAGTGGGCTACTGGGGCTGGCGCGACCGCACCGTGGCCGACGTGGGGCCGGACACGCCCTACCTGCTGTCGCCGCCCATGCTGGTGCCGGACCTGGGGCGGCTGCCGCTCTCCCTGTCCCTCGGAGTGCTGGGCATGCCCGGCATCACTGCCTACTTCGGCTTCCTGGAGATCTGCCACCCCAAACCGGGAGAGATTGCCGTGGTCAGCGGGGCGGCAGGCGCTGTGGGCTCCATAGTGGGACAGATAGCACGTCTCAAGGGGTGCACCGTTATCGGCTTCGCTGGATCAGACGCTAAGGTAAGACAGTATTTCCATTTTGGATTTCGGCACTTATGACCCGTTAGAAGCTATCACAAAATGGTCTCATCAACTCTGTGACACTTGTTCAGGTTCCTATACAGTCAAGAGATGTACGAAGTAGAAATGAAAGGAAAGTGCGGTTAATCTGCAGAGGACTCTGCATATAGGACACTAACGCGACCTATTCTTGAGTACTGCTCCTGTGTTTGGGATCCATATCAGGTCGTATTAAAGGAAGACATCAAAGCAATTTTAAGGCGGACTGTTAGATTTGTTACTGACATGTTCGACTGGTAGTGTTACGGACATGCTACAGGAGCTCAAATAGGAATCCCTGAAGTAAGGTTACATTGTTTTCGAGGAACAGTATTAAGACATTTTAGAGAACCGGCATTTGGAGCTGACTGCTGAACGATTCTACTGCTTACAGCATACACTGAGCGTAAGGACGACGAAGATAAGATACGAGAAATCAGGGCTCATACAGAGGCTTATATGGTTCAAATGGCTCTGAGCACTATGGGACCTAACATCTGAGGTCATCAGTCCCCTAGAACTTAGAACTACGTAAACCTAACTAACCTAAGGACATCACACACATCCATGCCCGAGGCAGGATTCGAACCTGCGACCTTAGCGGTCGCGCAGTTCCAGGCTGAAGCGCCTAGAACCGCTCGGCCACTTCGGCCGCAGAGGCTTATAGACAGTCGTTTTACCCTCGCCTATTTGTAAATGGAACAGGGAAGGGAATGACTAGCAGTGGTATTTATGGCGGATTGCGGAGTGTCTAGATGCAGGTGTAGAGCATACACTGACGAAAAAAAGTGAAGCATCCAGAAGGACTGGTAGATATCACCGTAACTTTGTACACGTACACGCTGTTGTCGGGTGTGTAACTGATGAGAGCTCCTTTTCTCTTTGACAGGCAAAGCATCCATTTGACAGCATTCGTGACGCGTATGTTTCGTGTTGTTACCAGGCCAGGTATTGTATAAAACAGAATCAGATGACGAGTGAAGGACACGGAGATGTAAAGTACATGTATGAGACAGCGTTATCAGCACCTGACAGATGTCGGTGTAGATATGTGTGCCTGAAAGGAGCCTCTTTGTGGGTCTCTGTATGTCGGGCTGGTCGAATGAGGTAATATTTGGGTTTGTGGGGTTTTCGGATGTGACAGTGGCTTAATGTTGGACTAAATGTAAACGTGAGCTCAGCCACTCTCATTGTGAAGATGCTGGTTTACAATATCTGACCACTACAACGGAGGGATGCCGCACTGTGCACCAACCACATCATAATCCCTTCACATCTTCGCCTACCATCTGAGACCAAGTAATGGACTCCCTGCGACATTCTGTATCATCCTGCACCATTGGTTGGAGATTACCAACAGCCAGACTAGGCAGTTACCGTCTCACGCATGCCCTGACGTTAAGACCACAACACAAACGGATACGTTTGGAATGGCTCCTCGGCTGCGAAGCGTAGTCTGCTGAATGGTATTCCAATCTGTTCAGCAGTGAATCACGGTTCTGATCTACCCCGGACGAGCATCATTGGCGTTAATGGCGGAGAGGTTCCATTCTTTTGATGTTATGGAGAGGCCTGGCAGTGTTACTTGTGATGTCATGGTGTGGCGAGCCATCGGGTATGACTACAGATCATGCCTGGTATTGATTGAGGGAACTTCGGCGGGACAGTGGTATGTCAAAGACATCATATGTCGTTGTATGCTACCTCTCATCCTATAGTATTGTGGTGCCAAATTTCAACAGCACCGTGCCCGTTCAATCATGGTATGTGTCTCTATGAACGTCAATGTCATACTGAGGTATGCCCATGACCAGCGAGATTTCCTAATCTGTCCCTGACAGAACATTTGGGGAACTAGCTCAAAGGTCAACATCGACATAGCGCGAGAATCAAGGATAACAAGGACCAGTTAAAAGGAGATTGTGGGCAAGCTTGCCTCAGGGAACGATTCAACGATTTTATGACACACTACCCAACTGAAACAGTGCTCGCTTCTAAGCTGAAGGGGGGAGGGGGGAAGGAGGGAGAGGAAAGTTTCAAAGTCATACTAATAAGTAGGCTCATACAGCCAAGTTATTCGTAGAGCTGAGACGATTTTTTAATCGCTTAAATAATATCACATACTTTCTCAGCCCGTGAAGTTACGTTCCGTTTCTTTCTCTCCTTCTGGATGCTTGTCAGACAATGTGTGTGTGTGCATTGACTACAATATTTAAGTTGACGTACGGTGTTCAGTGCAACATTCTTGGCTGTTTGTGTGGTGTGTCACACATACAGAACTGTATTGAGTGATTGGCTGCTATAAGGAATGCTGGGAGGGTGAAGCCTTCGATCTGTACTCGTATTATTGTCAGTAAAGACGTATATGAAAAACAGAAAAGAGAGTGAAACTCGGGATGCGTTCATAGTCACTTCTCTTCAGTGAACATGTACAGGATATCTATTTGATGAATGGATGATGATGAATTTCATACAGCATCTTCACTCCGTATTTTCGAATGAGAGATTTTAATAGCAAGTCAGGGTATAAGGATAACATATGCTGGCTATAAACTGCACCCCACTCAAATTCTCTTTCTTATTCACTTTGTTAATAGTCTAACTTGAAGTTTGCAAATCGTTTTTCACCACAAAGGTGCTAGCCAGCTACCGCCTGCTCGACTACTGATGTAGAAGACCCATACCGGCATGTCATTGTAAGGCTGTCGTATCAAATATGTACAAAACTGTTGTTTATATTCATTGCAGGATTTACTAAAATGCTCTACAAAACAGAAATTTAATACTGAATGAGATGCAGATAGTGACACAGAAATTTTTTCTGTACTAATCATCTGGTGTCTGGTTGCACAATCGCACTATTCCCATATCATGTGTAACTTGCTTTCATCTAAAGTTTGGGAAATGTTCTCGGTGGTTTGTAACGGTTTTGTGATGGATGATACAGCAGAATTATTTTCATCGGCCTCTCGTATTTCGCAAGCAGAGCCAATTTCATGTAGCAAATATCCTGTAAAGAAGCTGTTTTTAATATATCAATGTTTAAAACATCATGTAACTATGACAACGCACAGTCGGTAAAAGTATCATGAGTCGCGAAAACGGTATGTGTATTATGACTAGACCACGGATTTTTAGGTCGCAAAAAAGTGTGTTTTAGGCACCTAAAATAGGCTCCTTCAGTAGTTCATTTAGGCTATATAAAACCTAAAATGAGCTCTAATAAAAATGATGCAGAGAAAATAAAAATAAATTAAAATACACGGTGTTGACAGTATGAACATCTTATTCGTCATTAAAACAAGGAGAATGAATATTTACACAGTTACAGAGCACAGCAATCTACAACATTAATGTTGAACATAACTCCAAATATTTTTTAGTTCCTGCAAGATAAAGAACTCCGTAAAAAAGATGTGGCAATGGTTTAATTAATACATTCGTAGTTTCACATATTCTGACCATAGTTGGCTTCACAATAAATAACCAAAATCTTTTCTAGGTTTTCTAGTGAAAAACTGTGGCGCTTGTCAGTCAGAATCAATTTATACGTTGAAAAAGAACTTCTACATCAACAGATGTGCCAGGAGTGTACTTCATTTTCGGCACATGTTGGACAGGAATGCTGCAGTCAGGAGTGCTGGATTTTCCACTATGTCGGCAGCTGCACACAACTCCTTCAGGCCAGTGTTCTTCTGCAAAACCGTTTGCACTTTTGCCCGTCTTTTTCCCCTACTTCACCTGGCGCTTCATTAATTTTCATTTTGACTTCTTCAAGCAAAGAAATATTGTCGTAGATAGGTCTCCCTGAGCCTTCTAATTGTGAAATTATTCTTGCCATAAATGTGTAGTAGGGCCCTGATGTAAGATAAGTCCCGTTTTAAAGAAAAATCTTTGAGTAACTCCATTGCTGCAGTTACGCATGCAGCATCCTCCGGTATATTTTCAACCATCTTCTGGACAGCTGAGAGATGCGTACTGTAGTATTCTGCTGCTATCAGCCACGTGCCCCAGCGGGTGACAACAGGCTCTGGCGGCAATGGGACATCTGGAAGCAGTTCTTTGAATGCCTGTATTCTTGATGGTGCCTTAACAAAAATTTTCTTCACCTTAGATATTACTTTATTTACTTTAGGAAAATGTAGCCCTACTTGCTCTGCTATGCGGTTGATCCCATGCACTACACAAGTTACGTGCAGCATCAATGGGTAGAATACTTTTAATAGTTGAAACGCTGCTATCATATATGCAGCAGCATCAGTGACGGCCAGAAGCACCTTATTCTCATCCACTCCGTTTGGGTATAGCACCTTAAGCCCATTGTTCACAAACTGTGCTGTTGTTTGTTGGTTAGTTTTTGCAAGCTGTTTTGAGTAAGTCAAACGAGCCCTGGATGGAGCATCTGGATCTAGCTTGCCAGTAATCAGGTTTGCAATGTAACGGCCAAGACTGTCAGTAGTTTCATCTACAGAAATCCATATACAAGATTCTCCAACATCTTCTCGGATTCTGTGCAACGCAGCATTGTAAGCTGAATCCACATAATTCTTACGTAAAGTGGACTCTGCAGGAATAGACTGATGGCAGCACTTCCCAAGAAAACCTCTGAAAATAGGGTTCTCTAGTTTCCGAAAGGGGATGTTTGCTGCCGCAAGTGCATTACACAAATCACTGCAGAACTTGTTTTTTCGGAGGATTCACCAGATTTATTGGTTAAAAGAGTTTGCTTCAATTTTGACTTTCGTTCAACATTAGCTTTATGTGCGATTCCATCTTCATGCTGAGTTAAGTGAGATTTTTTAACACTCGAAACCTAATACGAGAGAAAAGGGAAATGCAGTTTAGAATCGCATATAAAGAGTATTTCGTATTACTAAAGGATAGCAATAAAAAAGAATCCTAAGTGACAGGAAAATAAGAAGTCTAAGAAAAACATCAACTAACCTATAAAGAGTATTTGGTATTAACAGGGATAGTGATATAAAAAAATAAAAAAATACCGAAGTGTTAGGCAAATACGAAGCATGGGCGCATATCAACTAGCCACCTTGCTGCACGCTGGGCAGAAAATATTTTTTTCCATCTGTCGTATAGTGTGGAAAAACTTGGAGCCACTGTATTATATGATGAAATAGGCACTTTTTAGGATATTAAAGCCGAAATAGGCAAAAATAGGCACTAACGTCGAAATAGACTTTTTTAGGTCCTATAGAATTAACGCTATTAAGTGTAAATAGTTATGAAACGCATAAGTACAAATTTTTATGCAAATAGGAACTCAGGAACAAAATAGGTTTTTACCTAAAATCCGCGGTCTAATTATGACCATTCTGGAGTTAGTTAATACCGCAATTAACAACACAGGACATGCATAAGCACCTACTCAATAAATCACAATCGTTATCTCAGTCATTTCGACAGTTCTGTGTATGGACCAAAGAACGTATCTTTCAGGAAATTGATTGATGATCAAACATTTCTTGGGCCCTTGAATTTCCGAAATTATTTTTCTGTAAGCTCTTCCCGAGAACGCTTGCTACTCCTTACCCTAATTTTGTTTCTAAATGTTCTTTTACATACTAAGCGGAAATACGTTGTCAGATAACTGTGAATATGAGAACGGTGTCCCTCAAGCTAGAGATTTCGTTCATTCATGAAGTCTCAGCAACAATGAGTCATGTCCGGAACCATAAAACCACGATGGAGGCAGGCAGTATCGGGCGTCGCCGGATTCGGTATTAGGTCCTATACTCTTTTCATTGTATATCAATGATGCGTCGTCAGTTTTGTCCTAATGCAAATACCGTGTGTATTGTATATAAATGCAAAACCAATAAACCCGAAAACAGCTATCGAGCTCCTCAATACTAACTTGTGTAAATTATCAAAATGGGCGCAAAATACAGCATCCAAAACCCAAGCGGTACTGGTTGGTCATTCTAGGCTGATTAACCGGAAATATCGAGAATCCCTACCGTCTTTGATCCAAAATGGGAAAAATATCAACTTCTCTATCTCAGAAAAACGTCTACGAGTGAAAAATAGATGAAAATCTAACCTGAAAAGAGCGCATAACTGCAATGTGCAAAAAGACATCACTATATCTCCGTGCCATACGAAAATATAAAAAGTTCTTCTCTCTTTACCTGAAAAAGAAGTTGTGCAAACACCTATACTTCCAATTATTGACTTCAGCGATGTTATCCTGCAAGGTCTTGCTCAGGGAACGTCACGGCGCCTGGAAGTGGTTACGAATTCCTGTGTTCGCTATGTGTATGATATTCTATTCTTTGATGGTATTTCACCATCATATGCTCAGCTATCCCGGCTGCGTGCGGACAAGCGCAGAGATTTCCATACGGTCTATCTTCTCTGCTGTCTTATCAACGTCCACTGACCTTCATATCTCTCCTTGACCTTAATGCTCTTGTCTGAATGAAATAGCAGAAATACCCGTTGCCTAGAGAGCAAAATCCTTACTGACCCACTTCATAGTTCAGCCACTTTCTCGAAGTCCTTCTCAGTAGCAAGAACCCGACTCTCGAATAACCTCCATCATTACATTAGAGAACTGAATAACATCTCCAGCTTCAGAAGACTTAATGACACATCTACTAAAGCAAAAATAAGGATTACAATTGTCCCTGTACGTATTCGTTACCCTTGTACATCCTTCTTCCCAACTCGATATTAATCTTTTCCCTGTATTCTTAGCTGGTGCAATTTCCTTAAATATTTCAATGACGATATAATGTTTTCTATCTGGGTAAAGCGTTTGATCAAGTTTCACGAGAGATAAACTTGAGTCCTCTATTACCCCACGTTAAAATAAATTCCGTTCAGTTTAATATGCAGCTAGCAAGGAATCTTGTTGTTGCAGGTCATTGAATTATTATACCTCGCGCTAGAGAAAGCCAGAAAGAAAGAAAAAGGTAAAAGAAGTTTAGACTAACTATTGAGTGATATCTGCAAGTTATCTCTACTCAGTTTTGGAGAAGAAACACATTGCATTTAATTAGTTATAAAATGGTGTAAGATATCGATGTATTTCACTATTTCTGCCTGGGACTTCATGCCAGGTCGAGTTGCCGCACTACTCCGTGCAAAAGGAGGTCCGACACGAGTAGAAGTTATCCGATGACTTTTGTCACCTCAGTACACATACACACATCCTGACAAATTCGCCATTAGAGTGAATTCGAAATCTGAGACTGAACTGCCATATCTCGGTTTACGTGGAACTATCAACAATATGAATAAAGCTTATCATCTTCCATGTTTGCATTCAATAAATCTTTTCCTCATCGACTGTCTTTTACCATTGTTTACAGTCGAAGTCTTCAATTACAGTCGACGTCATCATCGTCCGCCGCCCCCCTCCCCCACCCCCGCATCACCCTTCCGCGCCTTTTTCTGTCCGTATGTGAAGGCTGATCTCTGAAACTACTGCAGGGACCGTGATACGGTATTCACTTATAAACAGACTGATTGACTAGGAGAGTTCGTACGTATAATTTATTAAATTACCGTTACGCCATAGAAGTCGTCCAGCCGCAGATATATAATACTCCGCGTGCGAAGCTGCGGTAGGGTCGCCAGTAGTGTAGTAAACATACAGCATGCAAATGTGATTTATATTAAAAGTTTTTACAATACGCAGCGCAAAGGAAAAGTGTTGGTCGTATTGTATTGGTAGGAAAGCTGGTCATTCGGAATGAGCTGGAAAAACGAAAGAAAAACGAAAACTTAATTATTTATACAACGTCAAAACTTCTTCTTGTAGTAAAATACACTGAAAAACCAAAGAAAATGGTACATCGGCCTAATATCGTGTAGGGCCACCGCGACCACGCAGAAGTGCCACAACACGACGTGGCATAGACTCGACTAATGTCTGAAGTTGTGCTGTAGGGAACTGACACCACGAATCCTGCAGGCTGTCCACTAACTCGTAAGAGTACAAAGGAGCGGAGATCTCTTCTTAACAGAATGTTGCAAAGCATCCCGGATTTGCTCAATAATGTTCATGCCTGGGGCGGAACTGTTTAAACTCAGAAGAGTGCTCCTGGAGCCACTCTGTAGCAATTCTGGACGAGTCGGGTGTCGCCTTGTCCTGCTGGAATTGCCCAGTCCGTCGGAATGCGCAATGGACACGAATAGACGCAGGTGACCAGACAGGATGTTTACGTACGCGTCACCTGTCAGAGTCGTACCTAGGCGTACCAGAGGTCCCATGTCACTCCAACTGCACACGCCCCACGCCATTACAGAGCCTCCAGTACAGTCCCCTGCTGACATGCAGGGTCGATCGATTTATGACGTTGTCCCCATACCCGTACACGTCCATCCGCTCGATACAATTTGAAACGAGACTGCCGGCCGCTGGTGGCCGAGCGGTTCTGGCGCTACAGTCCGGAACCGCGCGACCGCTACGGTCGCAGGTTCGAGTCCTGCCTCGGGCATGGACGTGTGTGTTGTCCTTAGGTTAGTTAGGTTTAAGTATTTCTAAGTTCTAGGGGACTTATGACCTCAGCAGTTGAGTCCCATAGTGCTCAGAGCCATTTGAACCATTTGAAACGAAACTCGTCCGACCAGGCAACATGTTTCCAGTCATCAGCAGTCGAATGTCAGTGTTGACCGGCCCAGGTGAGGCGTAAAGCTTTGTCTGGTAGTCATCAACAGTACACGAGTGGGCCTTTGATTCCGAAAGCCCACATCGATGATGTTTCGATAACACCACTTTCAAACTCACCTAAATCTTGATAACCTGCCATTGTAGCAGCAGTAACTGATCCAACAACTGCACCAGACACTGGTTGTCTTACATAGGCGCTGTCGACCGCACCGCCGTATTCTGCCTGTTTACATATCCCCGTACTTGAATACACATGCATGTACCAGTTTCTATGGCGCTTCAGTGTGAATGGCCTCTCTTTTGCAGGTGAAGTGGCTGAAAGAGGAGCTGGGCTTCCACCACGCGTTCAACTACAAGACGACTGACGCCAAAGAGGCGCTGAAGCGCGTGGCGCCAGACGGCGTCGACGTCTACTTCGACAACGTGGGCGGCGAGCTGAGCAGCGCGGTCATCAACAGCATGCGCATGTGGGGTCGCGTCTCCATCTGCGGCGCCATCACTGGCTACAACTCGGCCGACCTCCCGAAGGCAACCATCATCCAGCACGCGGCCGTCTTCAGGCAGCTCCGCTTGGAGGGATTCATGTACAGCCGGTGGCACGACCGCTGGGATGAGGGCATCTCGCAGCTCGCGCAGTGGATCAGGGAGGGGAAGATCAAGTACCACGAGACTGTCACCGACGGCTTCCAGAACACTCCTAAAGCGTTTGTCGGTATGCTGCAAGGCGAGAATCTGGGCAAAGCTGTTGTCAAAGTGTAATGGGCATCGGCGTACCGGACTTGGGTGCATTAGCAGAAGCACAGACAATTTGTCGCTGCATCCTGTACAGTGAACTACAAGAGATAGTATGTTCTTCACTGAGACATAACATTCTTCTGTGAATTATGTTTGTCTTTTTAGATTCTCCACTAGATTTTACACCATGACTCCAATTCACGTAAGCAAATAAAAATTAATGTAATAGAAACACTTTCGTCTGTTGTGTCCATTATTTAACAATACACCAATTACCACACGTGAGCGTGAAACTACGGAAAACGTCCAGGTATCTGCTTAATGAGTTCGTTTCATGTAGTGTTACTTCAAAATCTCTCAATAACAGCGCCGTTGGAGGCATGCAATTCCTTCTTCTGTGAACTGTGCAAGTACTGCAGTGTGGACTCTAATGTAACTCTGGCTATTTTTCGAGCCATTGTGGGCGTCGTCCTCCTTCAGCGTATACCAGATTAGGTATACGTTTTCCACTATTTTTCTACACGTTAATGACAGGATAGAAAACTATCTAGGTTAACATAATTGTGAAATAGTTGAGTCCCATGATGACTTTCTAATGGACGAAACTTTCGTATAGTTAGGACACGACATTCATGAAGCACCCACTTGTCGCTAATCAGGTCATCGAAATAAGAATATTGTATGCGCCTACGTCAGATTATGGTAACACGAACTATGTATGCAACTGTTTCTACTACAGTAAATATGACCAAGAAAAAACAAAATACTTTATATTTACAATACTTTATTCTTCTATTAACACCCAGTCACAAATATAACCGAGTCTCGTTAATAATATGCAATACATTCCTTGAAAGGAATTACAGATAATTTTCAACATACTTATAATCAAGTGAGACCACTGTTAATGTGTACTGTTTAACAGAACTCGATAGAGAAACAATGGCGAAGCACTAGCCAACATAAAATTACAGCAGTTACGATACACGCAAGGCGAAAACATAAAAGTGCAGCAAATAATGAAGGGAAAAGGGAATACAGATGTCTAGAAATGAGATTGAGTGAAAGTGTAAAATGGGTGCGCAGGAATGGCTAGAGGGTAAATGCAAGGCTGAAGAAAAAATGGTTCATATGGCTCTGAGCACTATGGGACTTAACATCTATGGTCATCGGTCCCCTAGAACTTAGAACTACTTAAACCTAACTAACCTAAGGACATCACACAACACCCAAGGCTGAAGAGGCAATGTAACAACGGGACAGACAGATGCCACCTATAGGAAAATGGAAGGGTACTTTGCAGATGTTTCAATATCAAAAACTCATACGGCAAGCCAGTTCTATGCGAAGAAGGGAAAGTTGAAAAGGTGGAAGTAATATGTAGTGGGCCTGTACGAGACAAACGAAGTTGAAGGCCAGATTATAGAAAGACGAGAGAATACAGGTTAAGGTCATGTGGGAGATAAGACCCTGCGAAATGACTTTGACAGAGCTCTGAAAGACGTAAGTGGAAACGAGACCCCTGGAGTAAAAGACTTTCTCTCAGGACTTTTGAGATCCTTAGGAGAGTCAGTCATTGCAAAACTATTCCATCCGATGTGCAAAATGCTTGAGGCAGATCAACTATCCTCAGACTCCAGGAACAATGTAATAATTCCAATTCCAAAAAAGCCAGATGCTGAAAGGTGCGAGTACCGCCGAAGATCATTTTAATAACTCATATTTGCAAAAAACTGACACGAATTGTTTACTGATAAAAAGGTAAACTGGTACATTGAGCAAGCTGTAAACCAAGGAGAAATTTGGAAAGGAAATTAAAGTTCAGAAAGAAGAAATAAGAACTTTGCGGCTTGCTGATTACATTGTTGTTCTGTCAGAGACATCAAAAGACTTGGAAAGAACATTTGAGGGAAACGGACAGTGTCTCGAAAAGAGATCGTAAGATAAACATCGACAAAAGTCAAACGAGGTTAATGTAATATAGTCGAGTTAAATCAGGCGATGCTGAGACATTAAAAGTAGTAGTTGAGTATTGTGATCTGGGCAACAAAATAACCGATGTGGCCGAAGTAGGGAAGATGCAAAATGTAGACTTGCAATAGCAAGGAAAGCATTTCTGTAAAAGAGGAATTTGTTGACATCGAATATAAATTTAAACAATAGTAAGTACTTTGTGAAGGTATTTGTCAGGTGTGTAACCTTTGCGGAAGGGAAACTTGGACGATTAGCAGTTAAGACGAAAAGAGACCAGAATCTTTTGAAATGTGGTGCTTTAGAAGGATGCTTAAGATCAGACAGCTAGACCGAATAACAAATGAGGAGGTACTGAATCAAATTGGGGAAAACAAATTTGTGGCACAATTTCACTAAAATGAGGAATCGGATGATAGGACACTTTCTGAGGCAGGAAGGAATTGTCAGTTTGGCTATGGAGTGAAGTGTGGGCGATAAAAATTATAAAGGAAGACCAAGACTCGAATACAGTAAGGAGTTTCCAAAGAACGTAGTTTGTGGTATGCACGCAGAGACAACGAGACTTGGATAAGATAGACTAGCCTGCAGCAGAGCAGCATTAAACCAGTCTTCGGCGCAACAACGTCGTACGTGCCTATAAACATCTCCAGCTTCAGGAAATCATCATCAAAAATGATAGACGTAATAGTAGACTGTTTATGGCATACTACCTGTGAGAAAGTTTAGTTACTCTCCCACGTTGAATTAAAATATAGTAACTGGTTTAAATCAAACCTTAGTAAACGATTGCTATTGTTATAATTCAGTTTTTTAATCTCACATATATATTACGTCTCTGGATACCCACTGCTACAATTTACGCATTCTTTAAAGAAAGGTACTGAAACTGATTCGAGCCATTCACTTTCCCATATATATGCAACTTAATCGCTTAAATATGAAATATCTGCCTGGCGGAAAACCCCTCTGAATATTCTTTTTTTTTTTTAAGTTTTACGACTGATTCATCGCCATCATCAGCATTTTGATAACTTATCCTTTATACAGGCCTCGACTAGCCTTTCGCATGCATTATGATATGCACGTTGTTGCTTCATTTCTTATAATGTGATCTTCCTGTCTTCCATTAGTTCTCCTCTTATACAGTGTATAACAAAAAGGTATTCCTCACACGTAGAGGTAGAAAATATGTCGTGTGAAAATGGGTCTGGAAACGCTTTATTTCCATATTTGTGCTTATTATTTACTTCTCTTCATAATCTCGTAAACCATGGAGAATAGCAGCAACAGAACCTACCAGCGTTACACGAAACGTTTTCTTACATGAAATATCCAACATACTTTCTTGGTTACTGTATGCAACAGTTTTCTAAATGAAATGTTCAAAATGTCCTCCCTTATAGTAAGATTACATACATCAATTCACCGTCGTGTTAAATCTCTCAAGCCCAGATGTCTCTGGAGGATTGCTTACCCCTGGAGAATTGTTCACTGTCTCACAGCCTTACACAATACGGGCGCGAAGACGTTGCATTTTGTACCGCGGTTCCGTACACATGAGCTTTCAAATGTCGCCACAAATAAAGATCTAGTTGGTTTAGGTCCGGAGAGCGTGGAGGCCAAAGAGTTGGTCCATCTCTGCCTGTCCGTCTGTCACGGAATGCGTTATTTAGAATCCTGCGAACATTAACACTGACAATGAGAAGTGGAGCAGCTCCGTGCGGCATGAAGTACGTGTTTTCTTGCAATTGTAAAGGCATGGACCTATGTTCTAGCAGAACAGATAGAATATTCTCTATAAAAGTACGGCAAGTTTCTGCGTTGAGCATGAGTGGAATAACTTGAGGCCCTCACAGTCAGCAACAATGCCGGCCCAATCACTGACAGAAAATGTTTGTTGACAATGTGTCTCCAGGAATACAACAGCGCGTCGGGGATTCAATGCGACGGCGAGTTATCCTTGTAAACGGCGGGCATTTTCTACATTTTGTTTAGGGAAGTATTTCATATTGTAACCGAGAGGGTATTTTGAAAATTTTATTTAAGTAAATGTTTCATGTAATGCTGGTACGTTCTGTTTCCGTGTTTTCCATTATTAATATGACTAAGAAGAGAAGTAGAAAATGAGGTCTAACATGGAAATAAAGGGTTTCCGAACCCACGTCCACATAACATCTCTTCATCCTCTACGTGTGAGGAAATTTTTCCTGAAAGTCTGACCACATTTTTTTCTTACAAACTGTATTTTGAAGTGCATCAAATAACTTCCTCGGCCCAAATGCCACCCATTCGCCTAGCAACGTGTTCAGACCACTTCCATTAAATTTTTGGTAAGTGTCATAATTACTACTTCCAGTCCAGTCTGTTCCCTAAACAACTTCTACCATTTTCATATCCTCTTACTAATGTCCAACCTACAGCTCCCCATTTCTCACATTAGTCCTTGCAACATTGACGAATTTCTAGACGGACTATGCAACAAGCGTTTCGCGGCCGTAATTCAACTATAACTTCTCACAAATCCGAAAAAAAAGGATAATTCACTCGATCAGACAACGAACTCAATTTCTTAAATGAACGACACACGTGACAAGAGAAAGAGAAGAGAAATGAGAGCTGGACACTGGCTTCACCTGCCTTCAGTGCACTTAAGTGGTATTTTATCTGACAAAAGTTAGCGCCTATTGAACCATTTTTTAGTAAACAAAGGGAATGCTTGGAGTAACGGCGCTACACTGCGCAACACTATTAAAAAATCACTTTTTCGAAACAACGTAATTGTCTCATAGAGACGCATAAATTTGAAGTTTGTCTCACAACCTTCCTCTGTAATCGTGCAAAATCTTGACGCCCTCCGACGTCAGCCTTGAGCTTGACGGCGTTTCAAACAGCAAGATGTCGACTTGTGCGGAAAAAAAGGCCACAGCTCAGAAGCCCGTGTGAAATGTAAGGTGGATTAATGACGTCACATTGGCACCAAATTTTACCACAACTCTGTCCATCGCCATTGTGGACGTGTCAGACGATGGGAAGGTCGTCACAACCGCTCTCTCCAACATTCTTTTGACGCATCTGCGATGGAGTGCAGAACCGCGACGCCCAGCATTTAAATCACGCAGTATTCTTATGGGTGACTAAGCAAACGTTTCAGAGATACCATCACTCGGAATCGACAAGAAAAGGTAGCTCGTGGCATAAAGGTTGTCAATGAAACCACCCCTTTCTTTGGAGTGTTGATTCCCATCGAAAACGACTGTTTGCAATACGATGATCAACAAGACGACGTTTTTGACAACGTTCGACGTGCTGAATCTTCCTCGACGCTTCAGTCCTTTTGTGATGACCTCATTGGGCAGCAAACCCATTGAACCTCGCTGGTAATCCCCTACAGATCAGCACATACGAAAATGTTAGCTAGAATTCAGTTATGTGCAAAAAGCTGTAGCAGCAAAGAAACAGCTCTCGAATAAAATGAAATATGATAGTGGATACCAATCGAGCAAAAGGAATCGCAGCTCAAGTTGTCAGTCTTATCGAGAAATATGCGTCAAACATTTCTCCCATCGCAGAGTAGATCTTTGTGGTAATCAGAAATACACACGAATGACAGAGTACACAACATGTACACTGGTGTACAAAATTAAAGCAACAAGCGGAAATTTTGCAAGGTTGCGTTTACTTTGCCACAAAACAGTGCAAACAGGTGATAGCAAAGTAGAAACAATGCAAAGAACACACAGCGAAAACATCTACAACTTGTATAACGGTAGACAAAGATGTTCGTCGTTTTTCCCAACTTAACGGATTTGCACACGCATTCCGACAACTAATTAATGTGCTCAGTACGGGGTTTGACCACCTCTGGCAGCAATATAGGCCTGCCAACGATAGGGCATGCTGTGAATTACACTCCTGGAAATTGAAATAAGAACACCGTGAATTCATTGTCCCAGGAAGGGGAAACTTTATTGACACATTCCTGGGGTCAGATACATCACATGATCACACTGACACAACCACAGGCACATAGACACAGGCAACAGAGCATGCACAATGTCGGCACTAGTACAGTGTATATCCACCTTTCGCAGCAATGCAGGCTGCTATTCTCCCATGGAGACGATCGTAGAGATGCTGGATGTAGTCCTGTGGAACGGCTTGCCATGCCATTTCCACCTGGCGCCTCAGTTGGACCAGCGTTCGTGCTGGACGTGCAGACCGCGTGAGACGACGCTTCATCCAGTCTCAAACATGCTCAATGGGGGACAGATCCGGAGATCTTGCTGGCCAGGGTAGTTGACTTACACCTTCTAGAGCACGTTGGGTGGCACGGGATACATGCGGACGTGCATTGTCCTGTTGGAACAGCAAGTTCCCTTGCCGGTCTAGGAATGGTAGAACAATGGGTTCGATGACGGTTTGGATGTACCGTGCACTATTCAGTGTCCCCTCGACGATCACCAGTGGTGTACGGCCAGTGTAGGAGATCGCTCCCCACACCATGATGCCGGGTGTTGGCCCTGTGTGCCTCGGTCGTATGCAGTCCTGATTGTGGCGCTCACCTGCACGGCGCCAAACACGCATGCGACCATCATTGGCACCAAGGCAGAAGCGACTCTCATCGCTGAAGACGACACGTCTCCATTCGTCCCTCCATTCACGCCTGTCGCGACACCACTGGAGGCGGGCTGCACGATGTTGGGGCGTGAGCGGAAGACGGCCTAACGGTGTGCGGGACCGTAGCCCAGCTTCATGGAGACGGTTGCGAATGGTCCTCGCCGATACCCCAGGAGCAACAGTGTCCCTAATTTGCTGGGAAGTGGCGGTGCGGTCCCCTACGGCACTGCGTAGGATCCTATGGTCTTGGCGTGCATCCGTGCATCTCTGCGGTCCGGTCCCAGGTCGACGGGCACGTGCACCTTCCGCCGACCACTGGCGACAACATCGATGTACTGTGGGGACCTCACGCCCCACATGTTGAGCAATTCGGCGGTACGTCCACCCGGCCTCCCGCATGCCCACTATACGCCCTCACTCAAAGTCCGTCAACTGCACATACGGTTCACGTCCACGCTGTCGCAGCATGCTACCAGTGTTAAAGACTGCGATGGAGCTCCGTATGCCACGGCAAACTGGCTGACACTGCCGGCGGCGGTGCACAAATGCTGCGCAGCTAGCGCCATTTGACGGCCAACACCGCGGTTCCTGGTGTGTCCGCTGTGCCATGCGTGTGATCATTGCTTGTACAGCCCTCTCGCAGTGTCCGGAGCAAGTATGGTGGGTCTGACACACCGGTGTCAATGTGTTCTTTTTTCCATTTCCAGGAGTGTATGTCATCAGTCTCATGTTGAGACACGGCATGCATGCAATATCTTCCGTTTCCTAGAAAACTTCAACCACCTGTGCTCTGTGAGGTCGAACATTATCGTCCACCAATACAAAGTCTCGGCCCACAGAACCTCGCAACAACCACACATAAGATACCAAGACCTCGTCACTATACCTGACAGCAGTTAAACCTTGCAGATTCACCCATACAATTTCATGAAGAGGGGCTCGAGTGGTCAACGTAGTCCCTGCGACAGTATTAGGGATCCCCTTCGATATCGCTCTCTTTCCACAGTGTTTGGATTCGAAATCGTTCTCCACGTTACCTCCAGAAGCGAATGCGTCGAGAATTACTCTCCAGACCAAATTAGGACTCATCTGCGAAAAGAACATTGGCCCACTGTTTGACTGTCCAGGTGGCGTTTTGACGACTCCATTCGAGACGTTCCCTTGTATGAGGATGCATCAGAGGCACACATACGGGTCTCCGACAATGACGGCTACTCAGCCGAAGCCTTCTGTACAGCATTTGTCTCGGTACAACACGTCCAGTAGATGCCGCGAGGTCACACGTCAGTTGCTGCGCAGTACTAAGGCGGTACCGTCGTGCCCTTACAGCCAAATAACGGTCCTCTTTCCGATGTCACATGTGGTTGACCCCTCTGTGATACAGTTCATAGAAACAACAGAACGATTCACGTTAAGACTTCGGGCCCGGTCAGTTTGCGACTGTCCTGCTTCCATTCTTCTTATTGCCCTCCGCCGCAGAGAGTCTGATAGGCGTCTTATCTGTGTCATACTGCACCGTCTGTGACTGTATACACGGCGACTGTGAAGTGGAAGCACCCGGCGAACACTAACCCCTTTGATAGATGAGTTGACGTCATCGTTGACACGGTTGTCCGTTAATTATAATACTATCTTCCGTGCAGAACACGATTGTACGGACATCTGTTGACATTTTGTATGACTATACCGTGAATTAAACACAAGACGGGCAAATAGCGGTTTGTTACTTTAATTTTGGACACCAGTGTGGTTGCCAAAGTCACCAATGAAATATGTGGAAGTATTGGTTCGTCATTACACAGATTCACTTGCGAAACAGCATCAACAGTCTCGAAGATTCTGTGCTACTGTTTGTCAGTAATCGACCGATCGAAACCACGTCTTGTCAGCGTGAGGGAACTGCTTCTGCCCGACCGCGTGCGATATCCACGTACAAAACATAATGCTACCCTTTGGGTGTTGGGGCACTCTCCAAATACGCCATCGCAAATCGAAAAGCTAGAATTGATGAACATCTATCCTATACCGATTCCAAATTTTGGCATACAGCTGGAAAAAGTATCCACAAACCAACATTTGTCAAATATATTACATTTCACGGTTACTGGACCATCGTCAGTGCGACATCTCGTACAGTAATCAAATCAACAACTACAACAGTGAAAGAAAACAAATTAACTTCAACCTCAGAACAGATTTTCACGGTTTGAAATACATGGCATCTATGAAAATGCAGTGAATGTGAACACTAGCCACGCCAAGGATTTGTTCCACATTATTACTGATGATTATCTATTCAGTCTTTATAGTATCAAGTCTACTGAACAGAAATTGGAGATATGAAAAGCTACGAAAACAAATGTGAAAGTTGTGATGAGGTATTTCCCATTACTTCGACCGGGGAAAAGTCCCGTGACGAAGTGGCGAATTTGAGCGTTTCTGTGTAAGTTTCCTTAAGGTACATTAAAAAGGGCCACAAAGGTTCATATTGGGCACAACATTGCCCGGCACTGTTGTTAGGCAGCCTAGTCGGCCACGCGAATTGCAGTCACATCTTCCACAACAATGCCAGCTACTGTTGTCCGGCAGTATTCAGAGGAATATATTTCCGGGTCAGATATGTTCACACGGGAACATTATAGCCGTGAAATGGAAGAAAGAGAGCTAGTGGAAGTAAGTGCGGCTCTCCTTCATTTGTATACCACAATGAAAAAAATGGGCATGAAAAAGTGAAATCCGGCTTTGTGGTTCCATTATTTTGTAAGTAACTTTAAGTCGTGAACTGATGCTGGATACATAGCATTCCCAGAATACTGAAACACGAGTTTAAATACATCGTCTAAAACAGGTAGTGCGAGAGCTGGCAAGGCCAACACGAATATGAAAGAAATATACCAGCCACAGCTAGACTTCCGATCACCCTTCACTTTTGGCTACTGGCGATTCATCCAGACATTTGATGTACACATATCAACAAAAGTTTTACATCGCCCCGATATGTTGTGCAGGTGGGTTGATATTGCGACTGTTGCAGGAGGTCGTCCGGGACGTTGTTTGTAAACATACACACAGTTACCATGAGCGCTACCTACAGGTAGAATGCCTTGTTTGAATGAACTGCAGCATTTCAGTTGAAAGTAAAGCACCGGTAGGGACGCATAACAGACGTCCGTGGAACAGTGAACATCCTTCGTGCCGAAAAGGACAATCGCGATGTATTGTTATGTGTGCCTCACTGCTTTTTTTAAAAACTAATTTGTGCCTGATTTTATTCTGAGAAGCTCAGTAATGTATCTAAATACCGTAAATGTAAATGTGATTCAAAAAGTACTTGAAGTGAAGTGATGCGCAGCTGGACAGCAAGAAACTCTTTAGCGCGAAAGCCCCGCAACGATAGTATTAGAGAATCTTTGAGTATGGACTCTACATGTATATTAAAAAAAGACAATTGATTTATTAAAAAAAAGAGGACTGTTAATCTGTATCTTGTGGAAAGAGGACGTGTTGCTAGCTCGTCGCTCAGAACGTATTGTTACATTTAATGAAAATTGATATCTTAGTGATAAAACCGAGTAAAGTATGTGTAAGAGTTGCCAAACATTTATGTATACGAATTTTCTGGAAGTGACGAATAGAAATATCTTGATTTTGGAAAAGGAGGTGAACTTCATTGTCGTCACTGTCTATCAATCGACAGAATTATAAGTGTAATGGTTCAAATGGCTCTGAGCACTATGGGACATAACATCTATGGTCATCAGTCCCCTAGAACTTAGAACTACTTAAACCTAACTAACCTAAGGACATCACACAACACCCAGCCATCACAAGGCAGAGAAAATCCCTGACCCCGCCGGGAATCGAACCCGGGCGTAGGAAGCGAGAACGCTACCGCACGACCACGAGCTGCAGGCATCCACAGATTTGTGAAAGCAGTAACTGTTTCTCAACTATGTATATTTACTTTGCAACTCTGTATATTGGAAGAATTTACCATTAAAAATTTGGAAATCACTGGACTAGGATGTACATTGTGATGAGACATACAAAAAGCATATTGTCGACTGATATTGAAAACCTCGTATTTCAGAAAAGTTGTGTGTGGTTTTCTCATTTAATATAGTTGCTTAACAATATATGTGGTTTCTTTTTTCCTCACTAGAGAGCAGCACATGGGTCATTACAACTCATTGTCTTACTAATAAGTTGAAATATAAGGTTTTCTGCCTAATAATGCAATAAAAATATTTTTGTTTTATTTCTGAGAAACACAGTTTTCATTCTAAGCTGATGAAATGATGCAGATGAGTCAGGGGCAGTACATCAGTCACCCCCTTTCTTCAATGTTTCTACGTACTGTGGATTAATGCATGTCACAGAATGCTCTACCCAAGGCTTATTGTGAAGTTCAAAGAGTGATGCAACCTTTACAAAAATGAAGTGAATTCTCAGTAATGTACCTGATGTCACCATCACTTGTATAGCTGAAGTTATGGTCCCAACTGCTGCCTGCACTCCCTTTATTATTATATGATCATCTTTTCCAAAATCTTTTGCCAACGGGTTTAAATAACAGGTGACGGCACTGAGCCCTTCACTTGGCTTAAGTGTACTTGTTACCTAGTAAACAAACAAAGAGTTCTGTACCATTTCAGTCATTCCTTGCCCACACTGCTATCATGTAGTAAAACCTTCATGGTCATCCCAGCCCTTTACTTTCTAGTCTTGTCTTGCATCTTAGGTCCTACACTACCATTCTGCTTTTGGACTTGGGTTATCAGAAGACTTCTGTACATTCACAAAGAAAGAAACTCTATCTCCAGAACATTTCTAATGATTTAGCAGGCTTGATTGTAATAGGTTTCTAGTCTTGCCCTTACATCATTACTGCTATCTACATTTTACAAATGTGATAGTATTTTCAGTGTAACTGCCAAATCAGATTGAGGTTTCAAGACTGGTTGCTGTTTTTGTAGCTTTGTGTGGTGACAGTAGCAATCACTGCATCTAAAATAATGGGCATCACTTTTTGTGGAGCCTATACCACAACATCCCTCACAAAAATAACACTCATATTCTTCACACTTATTTTCTTTACTGATGATTCTAAGGATGTTTATCAACATAAATGAAAACTGAGTCTTAAGCCAAAACATGCTGAACTAAGTTCTTCAATCAGATTATGAATGTGTTGGTCCAATTCAGGCTGTAGTCCATTATGACGCCAAGAAATTATATATCTCCTTTCATTTAGTGCACGAACATTAATGTCATTTTGTGGCACCACCAAATTATTCTCCTTTGTTCATTTGCTGTTGCATATTGTGAGTATTTGTAAGAGTAAAACCTGAGAAATGATGGAAAGTAGAATAAAATTTGACATAATACAGATACAGATGTGATTTGAAATGGAGCAAAGGAAATAAGTATGTCCTCTTCAAAGGAACCACACCAGCAATTAGCTTAAGCAACTACAGGAAAACGAAGAAAATCTATACAAGGGGATTTCAGTCAGACTCCTTATGAATATGTATCCAGTGCTTTCATTACTGTGCCACTTCATTTAGTATTACAGTTTAACCTGTTTGCTGTGAAGTAGTGTCAGACCAACACAGCTGTCATCTGGATGGTAACACAGAGTTTGTATTCTTCTGCTCACTGCAGATGACAAGACACACAGATTAGCATGAGCACAGGAACATTGCCTTAGGCAACACAAAGCACAGAAAAAGATTGCTGGGACTAATGAGTCATGGCACAAATAGGTACATGCCAACAGCAGGGTAATATGTTGAAAACCCTCGATCTTTGTCAAAAGGCACTATTCATGTGGTTATAGCGGTGGTCTCTAGTGGGACACATTTACACTGGATGAAATGGTGCCCTCAATGTCTGATTTAGAAACCTACTTCCTTACCCTGTGTATAAAACTGCCTGCAATAAACCACACATTGTGTGTGCTTTGTCTTTGTGATCACCTTCATATGTATTAGTCAAGTAATTAATAATACTGCTGCAAGCTGTGCTGCAGCGTAGTGATTAGTATCACTGACCCATGCACCAGCAATTATTTGTTATTTAGTGTTTCTCATTTCTGGAAAACAATGCACTGCCTGATCACTCAAGAGTAATACGAGAATGGTTTGAGAAACACTCCTTGTGAATTGAGAGTGCTTGTGTGGCTTCCTAAAGCAATCCAATGGAGCATACATGGTGCCAATAAGAGGGACATGCGCACTTCGACCACAGTTTCAACTGATCTCTACGGGCCTTATTACAATATTCCGCCAGCACAGCTAGCCATGCCACTGGAGGCACTGTTCCTATTACACTAGGCTGCCAGCACCACAGCCAACTGTACCACCAGCAGCACAACAACCACATGATGTTCAGGCTACAGTAGTTCAGCAGTTCTCACCATTTGAACAGTCTGCTTTCCTCACACACTTTTCTGCACACTATTTCATTTGCTTCAGTATGTCTAGTGAACTGCAGAGAGTCACTATGGAAAGGAGTGAAAATGTAGACATGCAAATGGTGAATACATGAAGCTGGAAGAAGTGCTGAGAGAAAGCTGGAAGTTATTGGGCACACAAGTGAATACTGAAGATTTCATTTGTGCAGTTGAACAACATCCTGCTATTTGGGACACCAGTTCTGAAGCTTACAGTAATTATCAGTTAAAACTAAATGCTTGGAATGAAATTATTTGTTCACTCCTACCGGATTTTGGGCAGCAGGCCTTGGTTGATGGGAATAACCTTTGTAAGTATTTAAGCATTATATTTATTTGACCTTTGTAAGTATTCAAGCATTATATTTATTCGTAAATCCTCGCAAGTATAATGTTTTCGTTATGACTACAGAGAAAACTGAATGCTTGTACTTCTACTTTTTTAAATCATAACATTATCCTTCTACATTATACTTGAGAGGATATCCTTCATTTTTCTCTATAACAGCAAAATAATTCAAAAGGTTATGAATTTTTAAAATAGCTGCCTTTATTTACTTATTTTTGCTAATATTCAAATCTGTGTTAAAACATCAAGCAGACTATGCCCACCAAACTATAATTATGATAAATAATATGTACATGTTCTCACTTCAGTGGTTGTGTTGTTGAGTTCATTTATTTAGATTCTGTCCGTTTTCCAAGGTACAGCTCTTGCTTCACTGACAAAATAATTGCAAAACTTGTCTCAGTTGATGGCCTTCACTCCATTCTTGTAAACCTTCGACTGACCAGGTATCTCCAACTTCGAAACCATCACATTCTCTGACAAACATATGCAAAACACAGCAACTCCGTATTATGGATTCACCTAAATGAAGGTCAACATTCAATGGTTGATGGAAAATTCTCCATTTATTGGCCAAGATTCCAAACAAACACACTATATTCCTTTGTGCTCTTCTAAGTCAGTAGTTATATACACATCTGGTGTGATGGCTTCTTTCCATCACAGTGGTGGGAGAGCACTGTCATTCCGGTTCTCAAGCCCGGTAATAACCCATTTGATGTGGATAGCTTTCAGCCCATCAGCCTCACCAACATTCTTTGTAAGCTGCTGGAACGTATGGTGTGTCAGCGGTCGGGATGGGTCCCGGAGACATGTAACCTACTGGCTCCATGTCAGGGTGGCTTCCGCCAGGGTCGCTCTACCATTGATGATCTCGTGTTCCTCGAATCTGCCATCTGAACAGCCTTTTCCAGATGACAATACCTGGTTGTCATGTTTTCTGATTTATGAAAAGCATATGACACAACTTGGCGACATCATATCCTTGCCACATTATACGAGTGGGGTCTCAGAGGCCCGCTCCCTATTTTTATCCAAAATTTCCTGTCGCTTCGTACTTTCCATGTCCAAGTTGGTGCCTCCCATAGTTCCCCCCATATCCAGGAGAATGGGGTCCTTCAGGGCTCTGTATTGAGTGTATCTCTATTTTTAGTGGCCATTAACAGTCTTGCAGCAGCTGTAGGTTTGTCCGTCTCACCTTCTCTGTACGCAATTGACTTCAGCATTTTGTACTGCTCCTCCATTACTGGTGTTGTGGAGCGGCACCTACAGGGAGCCATCCACAAGGCGCAGTCATGGGCTCTAGCCCACAGTTTCCAGTTTTCGGCCGCAAACTCGTGTGCCATGCACTTCTGTCGGCCTTGTACCATTCATCTGGAACCATAACTTTATCTTAATGATGATCCACTCACTGCAGTGGAGACATTTATTCTTAGGACTGGTTTTCAATGCCCAATTGACTTGGCTTCCTCACCTTTGTTGTGTTAGGCGGAAGTGCTGGCAGCACCTCAAGTCCCTCCGCTGCCTGAGCAACACCAATTGGGCTGCAGATCGCTGTACGCTGCTGCAGCTCTACAGAGCCCTTCTTCAATCCTGCCTTGACTATGGCAGTCTGGTTTATGGTTTGGCGGCACCCTCAGCAATGCGTTTACTCAACCCAGTGCACCACTGCGGCAATCACTTAGTGACAGGAGCTTTTAGGCCAGAGTCCCCTATAGCAGGTTAGTTGTGCACAACTGCTGTTCGTAGTTCTGCTGCACATCCGAATTACTGTCTCCTTTTCCCACCCATGGCGGTTCACCTCCTAAATCGGTGGCCCAGGTCAAGGTTTCCAATTGCAGTTCGTGTCCAATCCCTTCTTTCCAAACTGGAGTCCTTGCCTTTACCACCTATCTTGAGGTTCATTCAAACATACACCGCCATGGTGTACACCTAAGCTGCAGCTTTGCCTGGACCTTTCACATGGCCCTAAGGACCCAGTTAACCCCGCGGCTCTCCGCTGGCACTTTCTCTCGAATCTTGACATGTACCGAGGCCATGAAGTGGTTTACACCGACGGCTCGATGGCTGATGAGCATGTCGGCTTCGCGTATGTCCACAGAGGGCATATTGAACAGCATGCCTTGCTCGATGGCTGCAGCATTTACACTGCCACGCTGGTGGCTCTATCTTGTGCTCTTGAGCACATCTGTTCATGCCCTGGGGAGTTGTTTCTTCCATGTACTGACTTCTTGAGCAGCCTACAAGCTATCATAAAGTGCTACCCTCATCATTCTTTGGTAGCGACCATCCAGGAGTCCATCTATGCCCTGGAATGGTCCAGTCGTTCAGTGGTGTTTGTCTGGACCCCAGGTCATGTCGGAATCCCAGACAACGATGTTGCCGACAGGCTGGCCAAACAGGCTACACGGAAACCACTTTTGGATATCGGCTTCCCTGCAACTGATCTGTATTCAGTACTATGCCCCAAGGTTTTGCGGCTTTTGGAGACGAATTGGCATAACCTCAGTATGCACAACAAACTGTGTGCCATTAAGGAGACTATGAATGTGTGGAAGACATCCACACGGGCCTCTCGCTGGGACTCTGTGGTTCTCTGTTGGCTCTGCATGGCCACGCTTGGGTGAAATATGGCTAGCTCCTGCGCCATGACGACACACCTCAGTGTTGGTGCTGCGCCCGGCTGACAGTGGCACATATCTTGGTAAGCTGTCCTCCTTTGGCTGCCGTGCGACAGGCTCTTCAGTTACCAGACTCATTGCCATTCATTTTAGCTGACAGTGCCACATCGGCTAATTTAGTTTTACGTTTTATACGTGACAGTGGGTTTTATCATTCTATATAAGTTTTAGCATATGTCCTTTGTCCCTTTGTGTTCTCCACTCTAATGCTTTTAGGCTGGATGCTTTAATGTGTCGCAGAGTGGGTGGCTTTTCCCTTTTATTCTCGTGGTCGGCCAGCCGCAGTCATCTGCTCTCTCGTTTTTATCCCTTCTAACTGTTTCTTGCTTCACTCTGTGGTTTTCTTTTCCTGTTTTGTCCGTAGTAGTGATGGTTGTTCTTCTGTCATTCCTCTGTTTCTTCCTTTCTCCTGTCATTGTGTTGTACATCTCCTTTCTTTTCTTCTTTCCCTTGTGTAATTATTTTACTGGGAACAAGGGACTGGTGACCTCGCAGTTTGGTCCCCCCTCCCCCTTTTAAACCAACCAACGATACCCACATCCACGAAAATGCATTTGTAGTTGGCATCGCACATAGCGAGTAGCATGACTGAGAAAAAGTTTTTGTAATCATAATACAATGAACCACTTCCAGTTGGCTTGATTACTCGCACATGTTTTCTGCCAGTGGCTCCAATGCAGTGCGGGAAGTTTGTTTTTTCATAAAAACCAGCAGCTATCTTAAGCCAAAAATCTGTGGTAAGGTCTGGAAAGCATTATCGTTTAACGTTTTTCCAGATGGCATCTAAAACCTGTCTTACAAACACTGAGATTGCAGGTTGCCTTATTCTGTACTGGTAATGTAGATCTTGCATCAAAGTTCCCGTTGCCAGATATCTGAAACAAAATTAAAAAAAGCCTTATTCTGAACTGGTAATGTAGATCTTGCATCAAAGTTCCCGTTGCCAGATATCTGAAACAAAATTAAAAAAGCAGTTCAATCACTCTAACATCTCTGTATATAAAAAGGAATGTATGTAAGGAATGTATGTATGTTTGTCCTGTATGCGTTCCTAAGCCATTCATCTGATTGTGATGAAATTTTGATGAGTTGCCCTACGTATGCCCACGAAGGTTGACTAGCCAAAAAAAGAGAAATACGACACATTGTTGAGGAGATATGACATCATAAACAATGAGATGCCACCACGGGAAAATACCCAGATTTATGTACCCAATATTTCAGAATGAGAGCGCTTAGCGACTATTCTCTCTCTCACCTTCTAATGTACTTTTTTTTTCAGTGACGCTCATTCAGAAGAAGTGGAAATCCATCCGCCCATGTTACATGAGAGAACTTCTTTGGGTAAAGGCTATCAAAAGTAGTTCAGCTGCAACCAGGAAAAAAGAGTACACCTATTTTAAACAACTACGTTTTCTAGAAACTGTGGTGAAAAAAATCTACAACACACCTGGCCGAAGAAGAAATTGTGAATGAAGGAGAAAATGAAACTTCGATTTCGTTTGGTAATGGATCTACATGTAGGATCTCTCAGCACAAATCTAAAAAGAGAACCAGCAACAACAATGAGCTAATTGAAGTTCTAAAGAGAAAGATTGCACGAGAAGTGAAATTTCGCACTTTTGATGAAACATGGATCTACATGTAGGATCTCTCTATGTTAACTGGGAATCATAAAGTACTGTTGACAACAAATTAAAATTCTGGGAAGACATGATTTCTCTCGTCGCTGTTGCCCAAAAACCTGGTGAGCAAGAATGGTAGCAAATGGACCCTTCACTCCTCTGCCACCACCATCAATGCTACAGTATTCTATACAACCACAGCCTATGCAAATACATGCTTGCCACAATGGCTGATGGAAGAACAGAAAACAGTGTCTCATCCAGGACTAGTGAATCAACAACAACAAGTTCAATTTTTCCAGACTCAATTTCAACAATGCCTAAGTGCAAACATGGCCTTACAATTTCCTCCATGTGCGCAGGTCACATCAAATGAAGATTCTGATAGTCAAATGAGTGAACCTTTGTTCTTCAATATGTAGTGTGTGTGTGTGTGTGTGTGTGTGTGTGTGTGTGTGTGTGTGACATACAATGTACAAAACGTTTGGAAATAAATGTTCTTACCACTGTTCTTTTTGAAAATTAATGTTCTTATTACTGTTCTACTTTTAGTCATACTTTGAATCAATTTCCTTTTGACATAGTAAGATAAAAATATTGAACTAAAATATTCATATTTTTTAAAACTTTAACCGTTTTCAAAAGTAATTGATATTTCCTAAAGAAAAACATTTAATAACTTTCAATACAATTTATCGGTTTTCCTGGTAATATCAGCCTTTATTAACGACAATAACTCAAAGAAAGATGATTTAGACATTTGAAGGTAATTTAAAAATTGTATTTTAAACACAGTTCATCAAAAAGAGAACAATACAACACTTCAGATTCTCTTAACGATAGCATAGGGTGCACATGCATCTTCCTCACCCTTCGCCTTCTCCTTTTCATTGAAAGTGCTACGAGGACCATGCATGTATAGTTGTCCATGTTCCCTGCTCACTAGTGCACAGCAGACTGACGATTTGGAGGTTAAACCGAGCAGTGGTGGCAGACTGGCTGCACTGACTGGCGATCCAGTGTAATAGACTCCGTTTGACACAATGTCCCGCCAAGACTCTCTGCCACTAG
Organism: Schistocerca piceifrons; assembly: GCF_021461385.2. Lineage (NCBI taxonomy): Eukaryota > Metazoa > Arthropoda > Insecta > Orthoptera > Acrididae > Schistocerca > Schistocerca piceifrons. The sequence goes on from NC_060144.1 coordinate 10,238,880, forward strand.
TGGCGGCCAACGTGGTGGTGGGGGAAAGTAGCCAGTCAGCAGCCAGCTTCTGGTGGCACTACTGGCTGCACTAGTCTAATAAGCTCCGTAACAATCTATTCCCAATGATGAGTAGTGCCACTGGTGGCATGGCTGGCTGCCTAGTGTAACAAGGGCCTATGAGTTATGGGTGGTGTTGAGCACTAATGGATTAGGATGGTTCCCTAGCACTTTCATCTCATTTCATGAAATCTGAGCCATGACACAAGGCCACCATTGTAATGACCTGCACATTATTACACCTCTGCCACCACTAGTGCAGCATGTCACACTTTCTAAGTAGCATGCCATTTGGCAGAGACCTGAGGGGGAAGGAGGGAGGAAGACAGTAGTGTTTAACATTCTGTCAACAACAAAGATATTGGAGATGGAGCACGAGCTCAGATTAGGGAAGGACGGAGAAGGAAAGCAGCCATGCCATTTCAAAGGAACCTTTCTGGTACTTGTCTTAAGTAATTTAGGAAACCACGGAAAACCTAAATCGATATGGCTGGACACGGGTTTAAAATGACATCTGCCCGATTGCAGCCCCTGGCAGGCAAATGCTCTTTATACTGCCATGCACCAGCTCTGGTTGAAAGTGCTGTACCTGTCACTAAACTGTATTGTGCTGCTTATGTTTATTCTGTCACACCATTACCTACTAAATAGCTATTGGTTTCTCACGACAGTGTTTTTATTGTGTTCGGTGGTAGAACACAGGTTGCGATGAGTAGAACTTCCACGTGCTCAACTTCAGTGCACGATTTTTCATATCACTTATGGCTGCAGTATTTCAATTGCTTCTACAGCAGCAGCTGGTTACTAGTGCCTCCTTGAACTACGTCATGACTTTACTGACAGTACAGTTTTCACCATCTGCAGTGTACCCACCACCATTTTCCACTGTCCGACAGCTCTGCTACAGATTGGGAAGTTTATAACGACTGGCTCCACCGGCACCACATTGCATTCCGAGTGACGGGTGAGGATACTTGTAAGATTTCATTTTTCTTGTGGATTCCTCCTCATACGTACAAGCTGTTATGTCAATTAGCCCCCTTTGCTGCACCCAATTTCACACTCCTTGATGTCATGTGTAGTCTGTTGTCTTCTTATCTTTGCACCCATACCATGTCATTGCTGCTCACATCAGAATTTCCCCTTGCTGCAGGCAGCCATGTCATTCTCTGTGTCACTTTCTTTCTCAAACACCTAATGATACATATGCAGATTCCACGATTAGGGATGTGATCATCTGCCTAGCACCCAATAAGAAAGTTCACCAGTGAGTCCCTTAATAGGAGGACCCTTTTTTGGAACAAGTTATAAAAACTGTGCAGTCCTTTAATGTCTTCCACACTGTGAGCCATCAAATCGAAGCGATGCGGATGATGATTTCATTGATAATGAACTGCATTGCCACATAGCAAAAGACTTGCTGGGCGAAGAGGAAGTCGCTGCCATTCCTGTCAGGAAACCTAGCCACAACGGACAGCTCCATTTGCAACAACAAGGGCACTGTGCAGCACTTCCATTATGTCCTTCTTGCTTTGTGGAACATGCGAGAGATGCATGCCCGAGGTGAAGGGCATTGTGTCACAAATGTCACAAGAAAGGCCAAATTGTATCAGTTTGTTGTTCTCAGCCTTTGTCAGAACACATGGCATATATCTGTTATTGGTGAATTTACTGCCGCCACACTTGAACCTTCAGCTCGGGAACATTTTTTCCAGGCATGGTCTGTATCTGTGCTCTTACATTAACAAGTAAAGTATGATTTGGATCAGCTGGTGTCACTAGCTGTCGTTTGACCAATTTCAACGAATGAGTGGGCTACAGCATCAGTGATTGTCAAAAAACTGTCTTGTCAGCTCTGACTTTGCAGAGTTATTGTCAGTGCACAGTCTATTACTGATACATACCCTCTGCCTGAACTGATGAATTACTTGCAAAATTGGCCGGGGTCCAATTCTTTTCCAAAACCAACTTAGCAGAGACATACCTGCAGGTTCCATTACATGATGTCTCAGAACAATTGCTTGCAGTAAACATGCCTTTTGGTCTTTATCAATATCAATATTTACTGTTTGAGCACCTGGTCACAGTCTGCCACAAGTCTTCAAATCAACAGACAGCACTCTAGCTGGCACCCTTGCTGCCTTGTGCTGAAAGTCACAACTGGAAATACATCCAGCCAACATGACAAAATGTGATCATAATGACATATTGCAGGCATCACAAGCAGACACAGATCGTGGAAGGTCAAAGCTCCAGATTTATGAAGCAATTCCAACAAGTAAACGTAACAAAGACAACTCTGGGTGATTCTTTACCATTGCAGACATTGTTATCCCACCATCATGACACCAATTACAACCATCAGTATAGGTGGTCAGTTAAACTGTGAAAGTTTTGTCGACTGCTGTAATGCTACTCATGCTCACAAAAGAAATCTACTTGCCAGTGATGACCATAACAATTGTATGTGGTCAGGGAGAACTTTGGATCACTGACTGTCATGAGCACTCATAGGGACAGCTGAATAAGTCACAAAGTGCCACAACAAAGAATTGTGCTGCCTAATACACTTAACGCAATGGATGAAGCTACTATCACACTGCCAATAAGATCTGGCCAGAAATAGGAACGTTGGTGAATGTTAGCTGTTCTGCGACAATTTTCAGATCTATTGATCTGATGTAATTACATATTTCCTGGAAACATATTGAGTGTCAACTTTGTCTTTGATAAGGATGGAAGCTGAAAAAATTGAGGATGGATCTGGAGTAATGAATTAAAATTGCAGATGGATGCTGAAGTAATGAATTAAAATTGTGTTAGCCACAGTGCCAGGATGGTGTAGTGGATAGCACATCTGCCAAGTTAGCAGGAGACCTGGGTTCAAGTCCCAACCTTGGCATGAATTTTAATTCATTACTTCACCTTCCATCCTTATTAAAGAATTCCCAGATCCTTTCAAATCTGGAGTGGAGAAGAGACAGACCAAGCAGCCCATGGTAAAACTTTGTATTGATAGTGGGGATCATTCACCAATTAGCCAGCACTTGGAAGTGTATCGTTGTCTGAACAATGGATAACTTAGTAGGAAGTGGGGAAGATGCTGCAAGATGATAGCACTGAAACTTCAGAGAATTCTTGGTCCACTCCTGTTGTCCCTATGAGGAAGGATGGCACACGGTGTTTCTGACCTGAAGGGTTCATCAGGTCGATTGATGCGATGGGCACTGAGGCCCCATGAGTACATTGTCACAGTGGTACATGGAAGCAGACACAAATGCAAGGACACCAATCACCCTTCAGGGAACCCATTGCCCAAACACAGTAGTATGGATGAAATCTTGAGTTGTCACTGCATTAAATGACATTGCTGCTAAGCAGAGGGAAGATCAGCATCGCTGAAAACCACAGAAGTCTTTACAAATGAAGAACTGAGCAAAGAAGAATTCCAGCTAATAAACAGAACATTGTATAAGAAGAAACATGGTCTGATAGGGTGATAAATGGTTGCTCATCATCCAGTTCATCTATGGCCAGCTATCCGGAAGTTTTTCCATGATTCTCCAACATTTTGTCACCTGGGATTCAAGACAGAATCAGATGCTGGTATCACTGGCTAGGTATACCAATCCGTAAGACACTATATGAGATACTGTAAGGAATCCCAGCAATATAAGCACGTGCTTTAATTACCTCTGGGGCATCTAGTACCAATTCCACCTCCAGCTGCATCATTCTGTCAAACTGGAATTGATCTCTTGGGGAGGTTCCAAAGGTCAAGAAATGGGAATTGATGGGTAGCAGTTTGCACTGACTACCTCACCAGCTACACTGTCACCAAAGCTGTGCCAATACATGAGGCTTCAAAAGTTGACAGATTCCTGGTAGAGGGTATCTTTTTGAAGCATGGAGCACCCCATATGATGAGTCCTAATCACTGGAATGTTTTACAGCCGAGGCTAGTATTAGAAAACATTATGGCATCTACCACTGGATGACAGCTGCCTCCAACATACAGACAAATGGCCTCACAGAATGCTTTAAGACACTGGCAGATAACCTCTCAATGTACGCTGAGTTCAAACAGAGAGATTAGGATACAATACGACCTGTCATGGCATTCGTATATAACACAGTGAAGCAAGAGACTACAGGCTTTACAACATTTTTGCTGCTGACGTTCAAAAGACAGAAACAAGAATGAATACACTGTTCCTGTTTCAACAGGAAAATATTCACGATGACTATGTGAAAGACTTCATCACCAGGACTGAAGAAGTGTGCCCGACAGCTTGCATATGGTCCCTGAACACCCAGAAGCATGGTCCAAGAACACTCTAACACCACACGCTGTCCAGTGAGACCCAGTCTTGGAGACTTTGTATGGATTTTTACATCTGCGTGGGGAAAGGTACTAACACAAACTTTACTAAAATGTTACTTTAGAGTGAGAGCTGTGCTGCATGTAGTGCAGTGTAGCAGTTAACAGCATTAGCAGGCATACCACAGGTCACCAATTCAAACCTAACCACTAACGATTATTTGTTATTTAGTATTTATTCTCTCTGGAAAGTTCTCAAAATTTCTTATGTTTGTGGGTTCTGGAATAGAGGATGTTAATATAAATGCCAGCACTCTCTGTCCTGGTGTTCAATTCTGTTCCAGTTGTACATTGATGTGGGGGTGCAAAAGCGTGTGATAAGACTCATTTGTGGTGTAAATTAAGGAACACAATGTAGAAACCTGTTCAAGGAACTTTGTATTCAGACCACTGCTTCTCAGGATATTGATTCCTCAACAAAATTTGTTGCAAGCAATATATCTCTATTTCTAACCAATTGCTCAATACATAGACTAGGAATAAGAACAACCTACATAAAGACCTAAAATCACTTACCTTCATCCAAAAAGGGGTCCAATATTCAGGAACACACATTTTCAATAAATTGTCAGCATTAAAAACTTGGTTTCAGATAATGCACAGTTTAAAAAACAGTATAAAAGACTTTTTGATAGGCACTTCCTCCTACTCTATAGACGAATATCTTAACAGATACTGTTAAGCCAGCTTAAGTGAAAATGTCTGTTAGAGATAAGTTTTGACAGCACTCAGTCACAACAGTGAGGATTAGGTATTTCGTGTATGATAAATTTGTTAATAGTGAATAACAATGTTTCATTCTGACAGTGTGTTAATTCTGTAAATATTAGCTGTTCCAGTTTACCTCATTGTATTCACTTATTTTGACAATCTCCTGACAAATGACCAGGGTAGTAAATATTTTATGTTACACTTTGACATATTCCACACCCACGAGAATCATCTCATTTCTTGAGTCTATGGAATGAAAACTGAATCTAATCTAATCTAATCATAAAAAATGTGCTTTCAGTGCTAAGTGTTGTACTTCATTGGCAACCCTGCTTTTTAGTTTGTCTTGATTCTGGTTATGATGTGACAATATAGAATTCCAGAGCGAAGTCTGCATAAATTTACAGTAATCAATCTGGTTCTGACTTGTGAAACTGTTCAGCCAAACATAGAAAGACATTTCATGTCAGGATAAAATAATTATTCATCTTACATTTTAAAAACTGATAGACCATTTCAAATGGCTACCTGTGTACAAAACTGCACATCACATCCTTCAAAATTCACAATACCTGTATTACACAAAATTTCTTATCAACAGTATTGAGTTGTAATAAAATTTCCAACTTCCATAGAAATATAATACTGATCTTGCTTCATGTATCACAATACATATATGTTTATATGCAATAGAAAAAAAATAGGCCTTACAAGCCAAAAGCCTTTTTTGTTGTGCCTATCTGTGAGTCAGGATCTCCGCTATATGGTGAGCAGCAACTTTCCTTTTCATAATATTTTTACATTCCATCCTGGATTTTCCATTGTTTGATCAGTGAAAAATTTAGTTAACATGCGAGACATTAAGTAACTCTGTTCATAAGTGACTTCGAACACTTATTTTGATTCATTATAGTTCTTCTCATTCATATTGAAGCTAAATGACTAGATAACTGCAATACATCACTTTCTGCAAAATAAATAAATTAATAAGTAAGTCATACATTTCTGACTGCATCACATCCATACTGACTGAACAGTATCTTTGAATCATTCATTTCAACAGTGTTAGTTCAATAAAAGACAGTTTTTCAATAAGTGAATAAGTTTTTCATGATTTTTGAAATGCAACAACAGAGTTGCAGAGTGACTAGATGAAAATAATCATTACATGAGATCTTGGGTACGAATGTATACAAGTACTGAAATAAACTAAAACAAGTATACCACTTGATACAGTTTGATTTAGATCTTCTGTTGGTTTCTTTAAGTCTGACTTGGTTTAGAATGTATTACTTCAGCTGCTGATTCAAAATAAAAATTAAAATAAAAGTATTTTCTAAACTAGCAGGATGAAAATGTGTGAAAAATGTAGTTAACCTTCATATATGTAATCAAACCAGAGAATCTGCTTACAAATTAGATAGCTGGAGGCTGAAAAAGGAAAGGACTGCGGGTATACCAAAGCAAGTTGCTGATATTTAACAAAATAATTTCAAATTGCCCATCTGAAGATTTTCATTTTAAAAAACTTCTTGGTTCTAATTACAGCACTGCCTCCATCTAACATAAATTCTCATATAACTGTACACAGTTTGATCATCAAACTTGAAAAACACACAACATTATTTCAATAACACTCAAACTGTCTCTCTACTTTCATTAACATTTCAAACAGTAGGAATGAATCATAGTAAAAAGATCAGGACAAGGCTGACCAAATACTCTGGTGACAATTTTCTAGCAACAGTCATATTATGAATTACTTGACTTGTAATTCATTACTTCTCTTTCCTCATCGGGTTTTGTGTACTACTCAACAGGTGAATTTTGTATTACTGCCTCTGTCATCAGATAACTTGTTGTGAGTGATCATCTTTGGTGACTGTGAATGTCTTGTGATCAGTCATACAGTGGGGCATGACTTTCCATATTGTATAATAATAGGCTTTCCCTTTAAGACATAGCCATTAACAGTTTCTAATGCCTTTGTTGCCATGTCAGTAGCTGTAATTATCAAAATTATAATGAATCAGTTAATAATTCCACAAAATGAGAAAAATGACTTGTCAATGTGAAATAGGTTGTATATGCAACCTACTTGGAAAGGTAATGAAAGCTTGGCCTTTCATTCTGCCAGTCATCAGTCTGTAGATAATTCTCTTGTCTTCAGATGATTCAAATAAGTTAAATATTGATACCAGATCTGACTCTTTCACACAGCCAGGTAAATTCTTGAGAAACAGCACCTAGAAGTTACATTATTAGGGAGTATTTTGAATACTGAAAAGCCAACACAAAGTATAAGATGTTTAATGAGGTACGCACAATACTTACAGGTGATGGTAAGCCTCTGTCATAATTTTGGAATCGAGGTAGCTGTTTAATCTGTTCCAAGTTTAGTCTGTTATTCTGAATCTCACTTAATGAAACTACTTGTACTTCACTGCTATTTACATCTGACAACACAAAAGCTTGACCTCCACATGTATCTTTCTCTTTCATGTCAGTTTTATGTTTGGGCAATGCATTTAACTGCACTATTTTACCATCTTTTATGGTGTATAATGTTTCAGGTTTACAAGTATACACACGTGTTTCATTTATCTGTTTTGTATTTTTCTTGGCATTCTTACAATCTTCTTTTCCCATTGGGCTTTCTTTGACATCCCAAAGTGTTGAATGGTGATCGTAGTTGTAATGGCAGTGTGAATTTTCAACAGCAGAAGGGGCACTTGATTTTTGTGGATAGGTAATTTTCTCTTTCTTACGTCTTTTTCTTAAAGAACCAAACAACTCTTCCTCAAGTTCTTTCAGATGATGAATGGGATGATTACCAGGCCGTGGGTCAGAAATTGTAGCCTTGCAGGATAGTGCAAACTGCAACAACCTTGTGTGTAAACTTTCTGGCTTTACAGATAAACTCAATTCTTGTTCATGCCTTCCAACTGACAACCTGCAAACAAAATCACAAATGAGTAAATCTAACTAATGACCAAATGCTTCTTTAACAATCTCCATCCTAATGTACTGTGAAACATGCAACTCATCAGCTTTAGAAATTAATATTTGTTTCATAATGCTGTTTATTCTGAAGTTATGACACTGTCATGAAATTAATTTACTATGGACACAATTATTAAAATAAGAATTAAGTTGCCTGTCTCTGCAGCAATGACTATAAAACACTTACATCATACAATATTATAATCCACTACAGACTTCATACTTACTTAAAAAACTGTTAAGATTAAAATTTTGAGTAATAATAATAATAATATGGTAATATAGGTATGTAACAAAAGGGAAAGGCAACCACTCGCCTACACTGGACCAATGAATGGCACACACAAATGACATGGAAAGGATAGTTTGCTGCCCACCACTTAGAGGAGGCATTGATTCGCAGACAGGCACAATGAAGAAGAATGCTAGAAATGCTCAATTTTTCAGATTTTGGACTATGTCTCTCATCATAAGCATAAGCATAAACTCTCTCTCTCTCTCTCTCTCTCTCTCTCTCTCTCTCCTCCTCCTCCTCCTCCTCCTCTCTCTCAACCATCAACAGTGATACTTACGACACAACAACTCTACATTAACAACTTGCCTACAATTATAGCAGATAAAAATGAAGCTACCTTGTTTGCAGACTTTACAATTTAGATGTTGCAAATTCAGGCCAGGAAGTGAATAATAAAAGAAATATGCTCTGGAAGAAAGCCACCCCTGTTCAATAAATTGCAATAAATTAGAGTACAGCCTGTTTCTTAAACACAGTGGTGTCTATATTCACATTCAGATCTTCTACAAACATGAAACAATCAGTGACACAAAATAAACAAGATTTCTGTGATTTGGGATAGGTGTCAAGCTTCCATGAAAGCACATATTCATAACTTCCTGCAGAAGCTGCATGGAACTACATCTATGAAGTGAGATGGTGGCCTGTTTCTTGTCATGTTTTATCCTATTTACATACTGAATTTGCACCCTAGAGTCTCTGACTTCATTCACTTTACGATTTGGTGTTTGTTTGTTGACTTTTCACTCATACTGGATGTTGATTATGTGAGTCGTCATTGCCTGTAGCAATGTAGATTACTCATCTCTCTGTACCTAGTCTAATATTTCATTCTTGTTGTAGCTTTTCCTCCTAATGTATCCAGTCTGGATCATGGGATCTCTTCTTTGCTGTGGACAGAAACAGGTAGAACAGTTTGCACACTCTTGAGGAGCTCCCTGTCACTCAAAGTACAAGTTTTCACTTTAGTGGACCACATGGCCAGCTGAGCAAATGTTTCAGTGATTATCCTCCAGGTACCTTGAACAATGGGCAGTGGAATGGTCTACTGGTGTCTACAGCACAATGGGAGAGAGAGTGAGAATTCTGCTTGCTAATAAACCTTTGGTGGGGTCCTCAGCTGTCTACTTGGCATTATTGTTCTGTATTTTGGTCTCCAGACATCATTTCCAAAAGTGAAATATATAATCACACTTAGGTCTGTGAAATTTCCAAACCCTGCCCTTTCTGTGGCAACATTCTGTGAAACTCTACAAATTCTCCAGAATTTCTGACAAATAAGTCTGGCTGTAGAGATGGGGCGACACTTGGTTCCCATTTCTGTAAAGAGAAATCTCATCAGCGGATACATCTTTCATGTGGTAGTGGGAGCTCGTGAATGGACTTCCAGATGGCTCATTGGAGGAGCACTTAGGCCCTTTCTGGAACTATATAGAAAAGTTGTACCAGGGGCCTTTCTGATAACTGAGGGAAGGCTTTCAAAATTTAGAGAAGCATTCTTGTTCTGACTCTCATTCTGATTCTGTTTCTGAGGTCTCATGTGGACTCTGGACTCTGATTTGGATTCAGATTCTGTGTTTGTACACGTTTTTTTCACTTTTTTCTTTTGGCAAGTTTCTGAAGTTCTCCTGTGAATTAACTGGCATCCGCAATTGCTAATCAAGAAGATGACAAGATCCACCACACGGGATCATAGCACCTTGGCCCAGGTCAGCAACAGTTAGCAGCCACAGCAGCATGGTACACGGTGACTTGTCTGGAGCTGTCTCACTCGCAGTCATTCTATGGCCGCATCTGCAATGCACACCTCCAACTTTGGTGATTGTGAGATAATGAAGGGAAGAGCAGCTCACATCTGTTTTCTCACACTGGTATGCATGTTCTCTGCAATCTAAGTCTTGTTCCAAAGGGACGTCTTCCATAAACACTCATCTTTTGATTCAGTACTGGGTTAACTCAATGGAGTTACCCATTTGGTAATGATTCTTTCTGTTCCATATCCTTTATTTATTGATCTGCTGTGTGCTCTGTTTGGATTCATATTCTTCTTTTTCATATTGTTATGTTTTGCAATCATGGTTGAAAACTTTTTTGTGTCATTTATGTGTCTAGGCAACATGTAAATCATAATTGTCCAGCATCATGCTGCTGGTGACTCTGATAACCATTCATTTTTCTGATCATTGTTTTATCTTATTTAGTAAAATTCAGTCTCACATTTTTTGAAATCTCAATGATAATGTGTTTTGAGTAAATTGCACATTGTTTCAGTAAATCTAATGTTTACCACATCAAACTCTATCATTCAGCAACTGTTAAAGTAAATTAATCAATTGAAATGCCCAGGTCCTTCAACCATAAGCAATGATGAGGCCCCTGATGGGTCAGGATCTTATCAAATAACATTTCCAATGTTCATTTCTCAAGTAGCCTGTCAATTTCGTGGGGGTAATATATCATTTTACTTGATCTGGATTGATATAATTAGCAATAATCTAAACTGCACACCTATGGACAATATGATGAGCAAGTGGTCATGTTCATAGCACACCTGGATTCTGGTTACATTACAACATTGTTAAGGCTTTTGTGGCCACTTGTTGACAAATTTGACCATTTGTTTGATAATGTTCTGATGTTTTGCCAGCACAAGGGGGTGGCATTGTCAAAGCTTTACCCTCCATTGCTCGTGGTGGACTCCAGAAATGATGGATAAAGCTTTGACAATGCAAGCCACTCGTGCTGCCAAAACATCTGGAAAATTATCACACAAATGCTGGCCAAAGAACCTGAGACAGAAGCCAAAAGGCAATTTAATAAAAATATTGTCAGAAGTCAGCATTAGTCGTACACTGAAACTTGCTTCCTTTGCGTAATTTCAATATTTGATGTCATATGGTGTAGGATAACCAAACCAATAAAGTATGCTAAAAAACCAGCACAAGCATATTTCTAACAAGAAAAAGTCTTGTACATGAAATTAAGATACACTTTTAGCATTGTATGCTCTCCTATCGTATCTGCACTTGTCATGCTGTATCACACTAACTCATTGGTAAAAGAAACTATGGAAAATTATCAAGTACACCGCAAATCTGTATGAAATACAAGCCTGCGTATGTAAACATAAAGACTTATTAAGCTAACTATACCAAACTTACTGAGCTGATTTCTTAGATAGAGACATAAATAACCACAATATGAAATCAGAACTGATTACATAAAAGATAATATTATTTCTTCCGAGACTGTATATTTGTGTTAATTGAAGCCACTATAAATACCCATATTTAAGTGGACCATCCCTGAATATACATTATATGACATCTAAATAAACAACCAAGGCATCTAAATGTGTGATGTATTGCACAATAGGTAAACATGTTTGTAAGAGCTCTGCAATACTGACCACATGCTGATGAGTGAGAACATGTACCATGCAGTTTTGCAGGACTTGCACTTACTTGTTTATTAATCATGTGATCCAATATGTGATAGAGGTCTGGTCCACTTGAAAATGGTTATATTTCTGAAGCTGGCCAGTTTAAATAAACAAACAATCTTAGCAGAAATAATGCCACCTTTCAAAAAAATCAAAAGGCAAGTGGACAGAGGAATTTAAATTTGGTTGGGAGAGCTTAGATGATGATCTGTGCAGTGGTTGACCAAGATGTGTCACTACTCCAGAAATCACTGCAAAAGTGCACAAAATGGTCATGGAGGATCGCCGATTGAAAATACATGAAATTGCTCTTGCTTGCCAAATGTCATCTGAAAGGGTATATCACATTTTAATTGAAGAATTAGAAATGAAAAAAATCATCTGCATGATGGGTGCCACAACAAGACAATGCACGCCCACACACACATGCCGTCACCAAGGCAAAATTACGTGAACTAAGGTATGAATTGTTGCGACACCCACCTTATTCACCTGATATGGCTCTATCAGACTTCCATCTCTCCCCAAAACTGAAAATTTTTCTTGGTGAATGAAGATTTACTTCAAACAAAGAACTGATAGCCGGAGTTGACAACTATTTTGCAGGCCTGGAGGAAACACATTTTTGAGATGAGATCAAGGCACTGGAACATCGTTGGCCCAAGTGTGTTAATCTACAAGGAGACCATTGTAAAATAAAAAAGTTTCAGTGATGTAAGTACTTTTTTCTGTTCTGTTCTGAGAACTTTTCAAACCACCCTTGTACAATTCTCTTTTGCATAAGTTTGTATTTACTGTTTTCATGTGTGGGTTCATCTTCTGCCTAGCTTCATAAGCGTATATATTATAGCTATGTCTCAAGATACTTACCTTTTTTAAGATGCTCCCTTTTGTGAAAATTAGTATTGCGTATACACACAAGCAAGGCAGTGGCAATATTTTGAGAATTTTAAAAAGGGGTTACAGGAATCCTTGCATTTAGCTTTTTATCACCCTGATAATCTTTTACTGTATTTTAAATGTTTTTGTAAACTTTGTGGAATTCCTTTCAAAAATTATTCTGTACATAAGGAGTGACTGTATACTACAATGGTACATTGTCAGCACTGGTGAGCAGCTTGTATTCTGACTGAGGATATGTGAAATTAGCTGAACATTAAATGCTGTACAGACTTAAATAATTGAAATAACATATTTGTTACCTTTTCTCCACTTCCTGCTCTCGTTCATTCAGTCCATTGTTTATTTTTGAATGTATAAGTAACAGTTGTGATGAAAGGATAGATTTTTCAACTTTTTTGTATTTTTGTGAGAAATGATCCTCCCCAAGTTCATAATCTAGTGCCATTTCCACTTCTTCATTGGAGAGCCCAAATGACTTCAAATCCTCTATATGAGCGGCTTTCTTGGCTGTTTCTTCAAACTGCTTCAGCGAGCTTTTCCCAGATGTTAAATTTGTAAATGGACAATATTCAGAGGCTTTTTCAAAATGTTTTTTGTCTTGCAGTTGCCTGAAACATGTTATTGTTAAAAATCAAATGTAGATGGTTTGGCAGCATTCACATGACTCGTAGTTAATAACAAAAGAAATAATACACAACTGAGATTTCTTTTAAGTACTGGTAATGAGATTAAAGAATGTAAATTTTATAAAACCCATGAAGAAGGACAATGTAATGAAAAATACAGTCCAGTCTGTCTATAAGAAGTCCATTATCAGCAACTTAACTATTGTCAGTTTTATACATAAATAGTTAAATTGTTCTTATTCCAATTATTCTCCTAACTAATATAAAAGTAAACTGAAAAATATTCAGCAAACACTCACTCTTCTAATGTAATGTTTTTGTCCAACTGCTTAGTGACCAGCTCTTTGATAAGTCGGTCACCTGCAGATTCCACATGCTCGGTGGGTTCATCTGCTACTGTGGATTTAGTTTCATAGAGCTTTGCTCTCGTACTCTGTACCTTAGCCATTATCTAGGAAAAAAAAGTTCTATTATAATTAAAATTATTCATTATGTCATAGTTAATGTGACATTACAATGATCACAGGTATATTTAATGCAATTTAAACTATGGCTGATAAGGGATAAAGTCACATTACTCCAACATTACGTGAATCTCTCAGACCTTTTACAGTGCAAGTAAATCATGTGGAAATAAATAGGATAGGTTCAGAAATTAGAACAGATACATGCTATGAAGAAATTCATGAAATATTACACACATTTATCATAGAGACACTAGTGTAAGGATGAGCCAGATAGTAGGGGGTTTTATTTTATTTTTATTTGCTTTCAAAAGTTACTTTATTCGCTTGTTACAGTCAAGCCTCAGCCAGCAGCGTTGGCTGCCTGTAATTTTCTCATCCCACGATCTGGCAACAGAAAGTCAGCAAGCATTTCGATCACGTGCTTCCTCCGTGTGCTGATGAGATAACGTCGCCCAGGCAATGACGCTGACCAGGCCACACTCTGGAATTTTCCATACCGCCCCCGTGGGTTCCTTACACTAGTGTCTCTATAATAAATGTGTGTAATATTTCATGAATTTCTGACCAATCAGGGCAGAGGAAGCCGTGTGGCCATGTTGGATGTACCCAGCCACCCACCACCGGGCCACTGTCTCTCTGTCGCTTGCCCTGTAGCAGAAAACATCTTCTGCCCTTCCCAGTGCGGCGGCGCCATGGACTTTGTTAGCAGTAGCTGCCAAGCCATTCGGACGTGGCCATTCTGGCTCACCCTCACCACCCTAGGCTTGACCATGGGACCCATGCAATGCATTTACTTCCAATAAATGGCCTTTTATCTAAAACTGTCCTAATGGTTTATTACCGTCCACTGACTTCCACTCCTAAGCCAGCTAATCTTGTACAAAACTGGTGTCAGAATCAGGATACGTTCCCATATCGACTTTTTTGCTAATCCAAATTCTTTCCGCAAATGTAACTTACCAATAGCCCGATGCCACAGTATCTTGCACTTCAACACACTTCTATCGCCGAGCAGTTCACATGCATAGAATGTGCTAGCCAGCCGCCACGCTCTCCTCACACAGACCACGGCTGTGTTAGTAGAAATGCAATGGGCACGCGCTGCAGTGACGTGGCCACTTGAGTCTGCTGGAACTGGCTACGTAAGCCGGATGCCGTCACGTCATTCGCCGTCATGCCAGGGGCCTGCCGCACCGTGCCGGCGAACCAACGCCACCCGCCGTGGCATGGCGCGAGGGGTCCGCCGCCCCCACATACTAGCCGAGCCGCCGTCATCCACCGCCAACACACCTGCCACCGCCCGAGGGTCCAGCAGCCGCCCACCCGCACCTATGTCAGCCGCCAGCCGAACCACCGTTGCCCACTGCCATCACTCCATCACGCTCTTGTTGCTGCCAATGCATCGCGCTGATACAACCTTCATGTAAGCTGCAGCGTTGCTTCAAACATTAACATCACAAGCCGTCCGCCACTGGATTAGGTTATTTTGTGACCTCTCTTTTCTGTAATAGTCATTTATTGGGTCACTAGTGCCCCTAATTTTGCAAACATGTCGATGGGTACAAGAGCAATGGAACGGGATACTCCTGAAGAGGCAGCGCAGTGAAACCCGGAAAGCATGTGGGGGCAGGCCCCGTCACCCACCTGCACCCGTGACCAGAATAATACACCGGCTGAGGACCCGAGAAAGTAAAGAGATGGAATATGTTAGTGTAAGTGGCATACTCGGGAACAAAGTAGTTAAGATTTTAATTGACACTAGTGCACAAATTAGTGTATTATTTGTAGATAGAAACTATCAAAGGGTGCTGCAGCCACCCCAATTTCATATCAATGGCCTTGGTGAAGAAATAATTGTCCCTGCAGGTTCATGTGTGGTGAATCTGCAAATAGATGAGAATAATTACAGTCAGGAGATGGAAGTAGTAAGGCTAAAAAAATGCGATTTTGACATCATATTAGGGGATGACTTCTTACACCACTATCAGGGGATGGTGAATTATCAAACGCGAACTGTGCAGTTTGGTGAAACAATTCATCATTTTGGCAGTGTACCAACCCATCAGACACGAGGAAGCCGTGAAAGGCACTGTTCACAGTCTCTCATAAAACTGCGGATGTGGGGGATAAAAACTACTGAACCTGTAAGGATAAGAGGTGGAAGTGGAAAAATTCTTTGGATAAATGTCAAGAATCGGAAGCAGCCAAAGACAGACATTCTGGTGGATTCACTCACCCAGAATGATGTATTAGATCATCAATCAGCTCATATTAAGAGAAGTATTTGCTGAGCGGAAAGAAAACAGAAAGCTTTTGCAATAATGGTGAGTATAGATAACTTTGGTGTGAAAGATGTTGTAATACTGAAAGGTACTATTGTTGCTAGTGGACAGGAGATCTTGGAAGAAGCAGGAGGAGCTGAAATTCCACAAAGTAAAGATGTGAAGGGACGAAGGAGAAAGAAGTGTCCAGTCAGAGAAGTGCATTACGTCGTGTCATCATTGAAGAATCAGTTGATGGAAAAGTTGAGTCATTTAAGCATTGAGGAGAAAAAGATGTTGCAGCCACTGTTAGAGGAATTTTCTCGGTTGTTTGAAGAGAAGCAGTTTCTACCGGCCACGAATTTGGTTCAACACAAAATTCCGCCCGGTGAAGCATGGCCGATTGCGCAAAAGTCGTATCGTATACCATATCATTTGCAATCTGTAGTCGAAGATACGATTCAGCAGCAATTAGCAGCAGGAATCAATCAGCCCTCCTCAAGTTTGTGGGTGTCCCCTGTGGTCGTCGTGCCAAAAAAGCCAGTAAATGGAGAGAAAGCCTATTGTCTATGTGTTGATATGAGGGCAGTAAACCGAGTAACTACTCCGGACACATACTCCTTACCGCATATTGACGAAACATTAGACTTAATAGGTAACTAAGTTTTTTACCACCCTTGATTTGCCCTCTGGATATCATCAAATCCCTGTTGCACCCCAGGATTGCCCCAAAACTGCTTTTGTTGTATCTACAGGATTATAAGAATTTGTAAGAATGCCATTTGTTTTGAGGAATGCACCCACCATTTTTCAAAGATTCGCAGATCTGTTGCTGTGGAGACTGAAACCCACAACATGTTTAGTATATTTAGATGACATTATTATTTTTTCTAAAACTATAAAGGAACATGCAGAGAGACTAAGGGATGTATTGGAAAGGTTGGAAGGAGCTCACTTTAGTGTGAAACTGGAAAAGTGTGCCTTTGCCCGATCACAGGGACAATATTTAGGACATAGAATACGTGGAGGTGTCAAACCGGATCCCCGTTTAACCACAGCAGTAAAGGAATTTCCAACACCAACAAATATCAAAGAATTACAGTCATTTTTAGGCCTTGCAAATTATTACACACGTTTTGTGAACAATTATGCTACCATTGCTAAGCCCCGACTAAATTATTGAAGAAAGGAGTTAGTTTTACCTGGATCAAGGAATGTGATGAAGCCATGCAACAAATTCAACATGTTTTAACTAGAGCCCCTGTACTAGCATACTCCGATTTTGAAAAACCATTTATTCCTTCGGTAGATACCTCAGATTATGCTGTAGGAGCCATTCTGTCACAAAAAATCGATGGAGAAGAACGACCAATTGGTTATGCGTCTCAAAGCGAAATTGAATTACAGTACAACTGAGAAGGAACTCTTAGCGCTCATGTTTGGTGTAACCTATTTTCGGTGCTATTTGTATGGGAGAAAATTTACTGTCATTTCGGATCACACCACATTACAGTGGATGCTGAACCTGAAAGATCCTAGTAGCAGGTTAAATCGTTGGGCTTTAAAATTGAGCAAATTTGAATACAAGATAAAACATAAACCAGGCAAGTTGCATCAAAATACCGATGCGTTACGCTGGAAAGTTAGAGTGATCGTTACCAATGATGTTTCTATTGAAGAATTGAAGGAAGCACAGCAAAGAGATGTTCAATGTCAGAAGTATGAAACTTGGCCTGAATTTTCTGTCGACGATGGGATTTTGTACCGAAAAACCCCACTGGGTAAACTAGTAGTAATTCCGAAAGAACTACGTCCCAAGTTAATAGCACAATGTCATGATAGCCTGCAAGTAATGTCGGTTTTCATGACACCAATTGCCAAATAGCCGCCCGTTATTCCTAGGAAGGCAGACGGCGAGACGTGCAAAAGTATATACAAAATTGCTTGCCCTGCGTTAGGAAGTCATTGCCACCTCAAACAAAGGTACCTTTGCAGCAAGAGCCAGAAGCCACTTGTCCTTGGGCTTTAGTAGCAGTAGATATTGTTGGTCCTTTCCCCTTGAGTCCACAAAATAACAGATATATATTTTCCATCATGGATCATTTTTTCAGATTCTTAATTCTTGTTCCCATACCAGACATGTCCGCAGAAACTGTAGCTCATGCATATGTCACCCACTTGGTATTACCATATGGAAGTCCTGAAGCTGTACTTACAGATCAAGGCATGAATTTTATGTCAGCATTGTTTACAGAAGTCTGTCGATTATTGCGAATCAAAAAGTGGAGAACGACACCATTTCACTCGAAAGCGAACGGACACCTAGAGTGAATCCACTGCACAGTTACACGCATGCTTTCTTACTATGTCAATAAAAATCACACTGACTGGGACAGGTACGTCCAATACGTCACATCAGCATATAATAGCCATGTCCATGAAGCTACAGGATATTCCCCTTATGAAACGGTATATGGCCGACCTATGAATTCACGTTTTGAGATTGACAAACTGCCCCCTGGAATTAAATCCAAAGACATGAAAGGTTTGGCACAACGTTTAAAAGCCATTTGGAAGAAAGTAAGAGGGAACAATGCAAAAGCTACAGCCCAGCAGATAAAGAGGAATAATGAGAAAGCCAACATGCCCGAGTACAAGGTTGGAGATTTAGTCATGTTACGCAATCCAGTAGTATAAAAGGGGAGAACAAAGAAGTTTACACCTACGTATGAAGGACCGTATCGTATCACGTGGCTTACTTCACCAGTAAATGCGGAAATTCAGTTAGCAGAACGCACAGTGATCGTTCATTTTGACAGGTTAAAGTTATATAAGGATTCCGAGCCAACCCCGCTCGACAGTGAAACAGAGCCTGTTACACCAGTACCGCAACCAAGAAGGCAAGAGAGAAGGTAGTATAACCACCTAGAGCACAACCTAGGTGTGCTCTAAGGTCAAAATATCCCTACGGTTTACGCTCCAAGGACTAAGTCCAACATGTTGTTGTTGTTGTTGTTGTTGTTGTGGTCTTCAGTCCTGAGACTGGTTTGATGCAGCTCTCCATGCTAATCTATCCTATGCAAGCTCCTTCATCTCCCAGTACCTACTGCAACCTACTTCCTTCCGAATCTGCTTAGTGTATTCATCTCTTGGTCTCCCTCTACGATTTTTACTCTCCACGCTGCCCTCCAATGCTAAATTTGTGATCCCTTGATGCCTCAAAACATGTCCTACCAACCGATCCCTTCTTCTAGTCAAGTTGTGCCACAAATTTCTCTTCTCTCCAATCCTATTCAATACCTCCTCATTAGTTATGTGATCTACCCACGTTATCTTCAACATTCTTCTGTAGCACCACATTTTGAAAGCTTCTATTCTCTTCTTGTCCAAACTATTTACTGTCCATGTTTCACTTCCATACATGGCTACACTCCATACAAATACTTTCAGAAATGACTTCCTGACACTTAAATCTATACTCGATGTTAACAAATTTCTCTTCTTCAGAAACACTTTCCTTGCCATTGCCAGTCTACATTTTATATCCTCTCTACTTCGACCATCATCAGTTATTTTACTCCCTAAATAGCAAAACTCCTTTACTACTTTAAGTGTCTCATTTCCTAATCTAATCCCCTCAGCATCACCCGATTTAATTTGACTACATTCCATTATCCTCGTTTTGCTTTTGTTGATGTTCATCTTATATCCTCCTTTCAAGACACTGTCCATTCCGTTCAACTGCTCTTCCAAGTCCTTTGCTGTCTCTGACAGAATTACAATGTCATCGGCCAACCTCAAAGTTTTTACTTCTTCTCCATGAATTTTAATACCTACGCCGAATTTTTCTTTTGTTTCCTTTACTGCTTGCTCAATATACAGATTGAATAACATCGGGGAGAGACTACAACCCTGTCTCACTCCTTTCCCAACCACTGCTTCCCTTTCATGCCCCTCGACTCTTATAACTGCCATCTGGTTTCTGTACAAATTGTAAATAGCCTTTCGCTCCCTGTATTTTACCCCTGCCACCTTCAGAATTTGAAAGATAGTATTCCAGTCAACATAGTCAAAAGCTTTCTCTAAGTCTACAAATGCTAGAAACGTAGGTTTGCCGTTCCTTAATATTTCTTCTAAGATAAGTCGTAAGGTCAGTATTGCCTCACGTGTTCCAACATTTCTACGGAATCCAAACTGATCTTCCCCGAGGTCAGCTTCTACCAGTTTTTCCATTCGTCTGTAAAGAATTCGCGTTAGTATTTTGCAGCTGTGACTTATTAAACTGATAGTTCGGTAATTTTCACATCTGTCAACACCTGCTTTCTTTCGGATTGGAATTATTATATTCTTCTTGAAGTCTGAGGGTATTTCGCCTGTCTCGTACATCTTGCTCACCAGATGGTAGAGTTTTGTCAGGACTGGCTCTCTCAAGGCCGCCAGTAGTTCTAATGGAATGTTGTCTACTCCGGGGGCCTTGTTTCGACTCAGGTCCTTCAGTGCTCTGTCAAACTCTTCACGCAGTATCGTATGTCCCATTTCATCTTCATCTACATCTTCTTCCATTTCCAGAACATTGTCCTCAAGTACATCGCCCTTGTATAGACCCCTCTATATACTCCTTCCACCTTTCTGCTTCCCCTCTTTGCTTAGAACTGGGTTTCCATCTGAGCTCTTGATATTAATACAAGTGGCTCTCTTTTCTCCAAAGGTATCTTTAATTTTCCTGCAGGCTGTATCAATCTCACCCCTGATGAGATAAGTCTCTACATCCTTACATTTGTCCTCTAGCCATGCCTGCTTAGCCATTTTGCACTTCCTGTCGATCTCATTTTTGAGACATTTGTGTTCCTTTTTGCCTGTTTCATTTACTGCATTTTTATATTTTCTCCTTTCATCAATTAAATTCAATATTTCTTCTGTTACCCAAGGATTTCTACTAGCCCTCGTCTTTTTACCTACTTGATCCTCTGCTGCCTTCACTACTTTATCCCTCAGAGCTACCCATTCGTCTTCTACAGTATTTCTTTCCCCCATTCCTGTTGACTGTTCACTTATGCTGTCCCTGAAACTCTGTACAACCTCTGGTTTTATCAGTTTATCCAAGTCACATCTCCTTAAATTCCCACCTTTTTGAAGTTTCTTCAGTTTTAATCTACAGTTCATAACCAATAGATTGTGGTCAGAGTCCACATCTGCCCCTGGAAATGTCTTACAATTTAAAACCTGGTTCCTAAATCTCTGTCTTACCATTATATAATCTATCTGATACCTTTTAGTATCTCCAGGATTCTTCCATGTATACAACCTTCTTTTATGATTCTTGAACCAAGCGTTAGCTATGATTAAGTTATGCTCTGTGCAAAATTCTAACAGACAGCTTCCTCTTTCATTTCTTAGCCACAATCCATATTCACCTACTATGTTTCCTTCTCTCCCTTTTCCTACTGTCCAATTCCAGTCACCCATGACTATTAGATTTTCGTCTCCCTTCACTATCTGAATAATTTCTTTTATCTCATCATACATTTCTTCAATTTCTTCGTCATCTGCAGAGCTAGTTGGCAAATAAACTTGTACTACTGTAGTAGGCGTGGGCTTCGTGTCTATCTTGGCCACTATAATACGTTCACTATGCTGTTTGTAGTAGCTTACCCGCACTCCTATTTTTTTATTCATTATTAAACCTACTCCTGCATTACCCCTATTTGATTTTGTATTTATAACCCTATATTAGAAGAAGCAAAAACTTTGAGTTTCGATGACATTGTAATTCTGTCAGAGACAGCAAAGGACTTGGAAGAGCAGTTGAACGGAATGGACAGTGTCTTGAAAGGAGGATATAAGATGAACATCAACAAAAGCAAAACGAGGATAATGGAATGTAGTCAAATTAAATCGGCTAATGCTGAGGGGATTAGATTAGGAAATGAGACACTTAAAGTAGTAAAGGAGTTTTGCTATTTAGGGAGTAAAATAACTGATGATGGTCGAAGTAGAGAGGATATAAAATGTTGACTGGCAATGGCAAGGAAATCGTTTCTGAAGAAGAGAAATTTGTTAACATCGAGTATAGATTTAAGTGTCAGGAAGTCATTTCTGAAAGTATTTGTATGGAGTGTAGCCATGTATGGAAGTGAAACATGGACGATAACCAGTTTGGACAAGAAGAGAATAGAAGCTTTCGAAATGTGGTGCTACAGAAGAATGCTGAAGATAAGGTGGGTAGATCACGTAACTAATGAGGAGGTATTGAATAGGATTGGGGAGAAGAGAAGTTTGTGGCACAACTTGACTAGAAGAAGGGATCGGTTGGTAGGACATGTTTTGAGGCACAAAGGGATCACAAATTTAGCATTGGAGGGCAGCGTGGAGGGTAAAAATCGTAGAGGGAGACCAAGAGATGAATACACGAAGCAGATTCAGAAGGATGTAGGTTGCAGTAGGTACTGGGAGATGAAGAAGCTTGCACAGGATAGAGTAGCATGGAGAGCTGCATCAAACCAGTCTCAGGACTGAAGACCACAACAACAACAACCCTATATTCACCTAACCAGAAGTCTTGTTCCTCCTGCCACCGAACTTCACTAATTCCCACTATATCTGACTTTAACCTATCCATTTCCCTTTTTAAATTTTCTAACCTACCTGCCCGATTAAGGGATCTGACATTTCACGCTCCGATCCGTAGAATGCCAGTTTTCTTTCTTTTGATAACGACGTCCTCTTGATTAGTCCCTGCCCGGAGATCCGAATGGGGGACTATTTTACCTCCGGAAAATGTTACCCAAGAGGACGCCATCATCATTTAACCGTACAGTAGAGCTGCATGCCCTCGGGAAAAATTACGGCTGTAGTTTCCCCTTGCTTTCAGCCGTTCACAGTACCACAACTGCAAGGCCGTTTTGGTTAATGTTACAAGGCCAGATCAGTCAATCATCCAGACTGTTGCCCCTGCAACTACTGAAAAGGCTGCTGCCCCTCTTCAGGAACCACATGTTTGTCTGGCCTCTCAACAGATACCCCTCCGTTGTGGTTGCACCTACGGTACAGCTATCTGTATCGTTGAGGCTCACAAGCCTCCCCACCAATTGTAAGGTCCATGGTTCATGTCCAACATGCCATGTAATTAACTGGAAAAGCCTTTAGTGAAGCAAGAAAATTAATTGACGGGAAACCGCCATAATTGCTATGCATTTATTTAAGTTGTTTATTGTAAGCATGTTAGCGGTAAGTATTCATAAGTATTGGCAACAATTGGTAATAGAATTTAGGATGTCACATGTTAATGGAAGGGATTAAAGTTTTTGTAATCATTCTGTCTTGCATCACTTAATGTCTCCAGTAATGTTGTCGTAGTGGCAAAGGACTGACAGACACTCATTAGTAGTGGAATTAAAGGAAAAAGTTGTCCTCATCAGTAGAACACGCTGGGTTAGGAATCAATTAATCTTTCAAATGGATTCACACTTAACCTGTTGAGTCAGTGGATAGTAAACAGAAACAGCTGCTAAAGCTCTACCACAGTAACATGTTAGCAACACGCCTTTGTAACTGCCATTAGATCAGTGACAACATGCTGCCATCTACCTACAGTTTGAAATATGCCATAGTACGTATATGTTTATACTAAGCACTCACACACAGATAATAACAATGTTAAAGAGGGAAAAAACAATTCAGACACAAGAGAGACAGTGGTTTCAATTAGCAAGGATACATAAGTCTAAGTTAAACACCAAATATACTACTCCTTTGTCCCCCCCCCCCCCAAGTGCTATTTTATTGCTTTCACAATACTACGCTGAGGAGATGACAAGATAAGTATTACGATACTACGTGTTTCTGTATATTAAATGCCAAAGAGAAAGTCACTTGGTCAACACCATGCGAGACTGCTGCTCACAGTTTGTTCACAGACTGCAGGCCTCGCCCTTCCCTGCCACCTTGTGATGTTCCAGCTTACCCCTCCCTCTTCCCTGCAGGCCCCTCTGCCAAATGAGCAGCCATTAGAGTCCCCCCCCCCTCCCCTCCTCCCCCCCCCCCCTGCTCCCTTGTGATGCGTACCCAGCTCCCACCTCTACTGCCGGCGCAAGCAGCGTCTGAAACTCTCCCTCACCAACACGTCTTAGTTGTTCAGACCGACCTCTCGTCTACCTCCTGCACAAAGAGACTCCAGCCCCCACCCCCACTCTCCCCCTCCCTCCCCCCGGGCTACACGTCTCCGCAGCATGGACCAAGTTCCCACACTATGCTTTAGTACATTCATGCGGTTGCAGCATAACCAGCCAATCCCAGAAGATAGTTATGAAAATAAACCCACCAGCCTAATATTGCCCTACAGATTTCACTAGTTTTACCCAGGGATAGAAATCTATTCATGTCATCTATTTGAATTCTTAGTAAAGAACAAGAAACAAGAAAGTGAGGGAAAAAAGAGAAATGTTTTGTGTGTGTGTGTGTGTGTGTGTGTGTGTGTGTGTGTGTGTGTGTGTAAACACTGCCTAATCCACCCAGACAGGAGACATTGGGATCTCAAATTGGTCTCCAACTATGCTATATTGCCACCCTCGTAGTTAATAAACAGATTTATATGGTGTCAAGGAAGCCGGCCCTTGCCATGATATTTATTCGGTAAGTGACCGCTGTGTGGAAAACAATCAGTCAAAAGGATCGAGTTTGAAATGCCATCATAAAATAAAGTAAAGTAGATTAAAACCCGAGTTAATACCAATTCAGAATAACATCCCTAACATTATTGTACAGTTCAGAAGTTATTAGCTACTAGTTCCAAGTAAAGGATATCTGAGAGAATCAAGCCATCATCCCAACTCATGCAGAAGTATAAAAATTCATAAATTACATACATTTTAGATGAACAGAGTTTCTAAGTGAGTAAATTAATCATGATAGTTCCACAAACTTTAACAATTGCGTTATCTGAGCCCCTTGAAAAGAAGATCCTTCATGAATAACTGTCGTGAACAACATAAGCTACGTCTGGGAGAAATTCAGTGACCGCCCAGAGGAACATGACTCAGCACATCGAAAGGAACACCGCCCAGCCTCCACAAGAACAAAGGCCCATTCTACCCTCCACCCCCCCACCCCCACCCCCTGTCGGGACCCAGCCATCTGCTCTGTATCTAGCCCCAGGCAAAAGAAACGACATCGGAGAAAGCCCACACCCCTGCATCACCTGAGCCGTGTTGCCTAGTGCGGTAAATAATGTTAGCAACAGCAAAAAGTATCCAAAATGTCTACACTTTATACGAACCCATAACCTGCAAACAGTCACTCGAGAAGCCACCCTCGCCTTTATCTACGATATTAAGTACGCGAGTTACATTGGTAGTCGCCATTAGCGTCATAAAACAACCACTGAACCCGCCTTTCGCAGAGAATTATTCTAGAGTTATTTAGTGCTCAATGCTCTGCTAGTAGGACAGATCCAGTGGCCACGGCTACCAGCACTGATCTCACACCGGTTAGAGCTGGTCATATCTGTAAACTCAGCACTCTGCAATCGTATGAGCGCGTCACCTGCTGCATCTCCAGCACCTCAAGTAGCACTGATTCTCAAGACAGAATTCTTAACCACTGTATGACGAATACTTTGAATAACTTTATACACATTTTCAATACTAAGGAAACTGCTTTCCTTCCTATACACTCTACACATGACAAATGAACTCTAATTTTATTACAAACAAAAACTTCAACAGGTAAGTTATATTGGCGTCAACGAGAGGCAACCAGTACCGGTGTCAACGAATATTAGGAAGCAGGTAGGTAAGAGAGTTAACAAAAGAAACAACAAACAAAACTCAGAACAAATGGCTAGGGAACTGCCAACAGTCAACCTTACGTAGTTATGAGACCCAAAGTACAAAATGATGTAGGAAATATCTTACCAAATGTTGAATAATATTAAGGAAGGTAATGGCAATTATTGATCTGATAACTGAAGGAGGTGTACAACCACTTTAAATTAAAGCCTTGGTAATGGAAGTTTTAACATAACACTGCACTAATCTGCAGCATTACTAGTAACATTGGCACAACTTTGACAGCACACTTGTAGGTGGACATTCCAGAGACGTGTTGTTCAGTATGGAGATACAAACAAAAGCATACAAAGAAAAACGAGAATATTTACACTTATTTTGCTACAAAATGTAACTGGAGAAAAGCGAAGTTTTGTGTAAGGGAAATAATATTTTGCACTTTTGCTTCTGTCGCGGTTTTGCCACCGCTTGTGTCGCTACGATGGGTTGCCATTTACTTATGTTTAAGTACTGTTTTTATTATTGTTCATTTTACCTATGTTTTATTATCAATTATTAGAGAGTTTTGCTAGAACTTTACCAGCACCAGTAATTGTGTATTTGGGTCAATAAACCTAGTGTTTCCACGTGTCACTGTGTTACTAGAATGATGAGGATAATTATTTAATTTTTGGGATTCCAAGTATGCCAGAGTAAGTTCCTGAGTACTGCCAATTATTTAAGTGTTTATTAATAATGTTATAGGTAAGAAACTATTTTGAAAGGGTAATTTAAGATGTAACTATGCTTTATTTCATTTGTATTTGAATGCTTAATTGGAGGGACATGCCACATGCCTCCCCACATAATAGATAATGTAAACGCAGTGAATAACTCCCACACAGCAGGAGACTTTGGCCATACATCTCGTTTGTTAGATAAACCAGAGAACAGTACCCGCAAGTGCACGCATCTTGCGTGACGCGACTGGCAATCGCGTGGATCCCTAGCTGTCTATGTCATTCCCTAACTTCTCAATTTCGAGGCATAGTCCATCCTACCCACTTTCATCTTTTAACTTTCAGCAGAACAACACATGAAGAGTCATGCACAACCCGCAAGGGCACATACCTGATGTGATGCAACTGGAAATCACGTGGAGCCTAGCTGTCTATGTCACTTCTTGACTTTTAAATTTCGTGGCATAGTCCTACCCACTTTCATCTGTCAACTATCAACCAAACAACGTCTTTTAGAGTTTATTATCCAGGCGTATTCCAACACAAAACTATTCAGTTCATGTGAACTAACACAATTAGACTTCAATCTTTCATGTCGTAGAAGAGTTCACGAGAACAGTGTTCCGTGCTTTCTGACGACCGCTGATCAGGCACTATCAGACGTGAACCACGTCTAGCCTGCAGCTAACCACCAGTAAGCAGAAATCTCAGTTCAAAACTTGAGCTTTCTTTGACTCCACTGTATTTTCCGAAGGATCACCGGCTATTGAAGCAGTATTATTTAACCGTATGACGTGTCTCAGGACACTGCGATATACCCAAGGATAGATGGATTTGTAAGCAACTAGCTGGGTCCGATGAGGCCAGCACCTAGGAGTTATAGAGATGGCGAGTTTAGTCATCGCAAATGGTGAGAGGATGAAGATGGCGAATTTGGTCACAAAGTAAAGTTAGTTAGTTAGTTAGTTTTTTTTTTTTTTTTTTTTTTTTTTTTTTTTTTTTTTTTTTTTTTTTTTTTTTTGTGAGAGATTCGAGTTTTAAAAAGAAGTATGTAGCAGCTACCCTGGAGTCGCAGCATTGTCGTATACACAGTTAAGTAGGCAATACCATCGTGTCAACGATGTGCCGTGCACTATACCTTCATAAAGGAAAAGTCCTTCAGAAATTATGCTCAATTTAGTCATTTCTAATTCAATTCCTTGCGCTTTCTGTTTCCACTGTGGAAGTCTCTAGATTCTCACTGAGTTTTGTTTTTCTCCTCTCGTTATCAACATCGTTGACATCCAACAACACAATCTTTGTATCCGAGACTAGGAAACCAACCTAGCATACGAACCTATCTGTTCCTACAGGAAAAGTAATTCCTCCAGTACCTTGCATGTTGTGGTTAGCGCCCGCAGAGCGCCCAGCTGATCGATTTACTCTTTCAATTTTCGGTTTCGTAAATCAATCGCCTACCTATCTCTTTCATCTGTGCGTCATTGCCTCTTATATTTCCATACAACTACCATAGTATAGCAGCATTCATCCTGCACCCAGCCTACTCTCAGGCTATTCTACTTAGTGTAATCAGAGGTCCAATCAATGTCATGCTCTTAGACTGTCCACCCATTCTTGCCCAGTGAACGGTACAACTGCAGTTACACTCCCCCCCCCCTTTTCCCTGGCATAAGGGTTATGCAGAATTGCTTTACAGCACTGCTGTCCGCTACTTTTCCCTGGCATTGGGGTTAAGCAGAGCTGTTTTTCACTCACCAACACAAACAAGCATTCACATTAGTAACCCCAGATATTTGACACTGTCTTCCCACGCTAACACTTCCTACTATCGAGGATATGTGAGTTTCATAGTCCCAGGCAACGAGATGCCCCACCTGCACAAAACTGGTGTCATTTTTCTTTGTCATTTTCACACATGACTTTGTGGCATTTAGCAAATATAATGTTGCATGAGAAACTTCTTCTTATAATGTGAACATTATCACACTTGGATGGTCAGCCCAAAGAGGCATCTAACTTTGTTTATTTATTGATATGAAATACAGCAGATATCCTTGTCATTAGCCCGGATCGCCAAAGGCATACCACAATGTCCCAAAGTCAGTTACATGAATGCATACATGCTCATAATTTCATGTGACGCAAAATCGCCCTCCGAAACCATCCTACAGGATGAGAGATCAACCTTTTCCGGGGGAAGCACCAACCACCACCCTGCTCCCTAACTGTCGTTCACCTTATGGAACCCTGGTTCAGGGCTGTTAACACAAACCACCTATACGCAGTAGACCAACCTACGATATTAACCCTTCATTGCTATGAACACAACTTCCAGTCACAGACATATGAGATAGAAATCTCAAACAGTGGATTTCCAGCAAACTGTTCTTATTGTGATGTTATCACGCCACTAATAACCTTTCATGCCACTATGGCTTACTCCCTTAGTATTTGCGCCCATTTACCTACGTTTTTTCTGCCTGATAGCTCATTTGTGGTACCTCTGTCAACGGATCTGCCTACTTGTCCAATATATCAAATGATCACCTCTTAACATCAATTAATGACCTCTTAAAACATGAGGAAGGACAAATTTCTTACAATCGCCTGTTAGCACACTTAAATGAATGGCAGACAGCCACTAAACTACATACAACCATCATACCCAGTGCCACGGTAACCCCGGTCACTGCTATCTTATTATTATACTGATATGGACCTTGTTCAAAAAGGGATTTTGCGAACAGTTAAGACCATCCCCTCCAATGGTTCCAGAATCTCAGCCTCAGGGCGAATCTCGCCCATGACTCGAAGGAAAAACCTATCAGGCATGTGCCCTCCTTTACTTTTAGGAGTGCAACGGTGATATCAACTAATGTGAAAACTTGTGCTGCATAGTGAAGGGCTCCCCTAGTGCTATCCCCTTTTTAAATGTGTGTGAAACGTGTGAACCTCCCCTCATACCCCACTGCGCTGAGTTCCAGTGAATGGGCCCGGCCACCGCCACACCCCCTTCTCGCCAGCAGCTCGCGCACTACTGATGACTACACAACAAGCTGCCTCATGCCACTCATCCTTACGTGTTACGTCAATAGTGATATGTTCACATTTTCAACTTATTTAAGTAAAAAAGACACTTTAACTTCATTTCAGAAACAGAAACACCCGGGATGTATGCCCGATTCCAACTAGCACTTTTTTTAAGGTGATCACACTTGTAATTAATATAATTTTGTTTTGATGTTTTATAATGTTTATTCCTTGTTCTTGTATACACATAATATTGCTGAAGTGTGTAAGCCCCTTTGTGACCCCTAGGAGGTCTTAAAGTCTCTATACCCATCCATAGTTTAAGGCCCCTGCCGTCTTCTGTGGGAGCCTTTAACAATCAACTACTGTTTACATTTAAATGGCCATCATATAGAGTGAAATCACATATGTTCTCCACTGCCACAGAAGGGGTGTAAGGATGAGCCAGATAGTAGGGGATTTTATTTTATTTTTATTTGCTTTCAAAAGTTACTTTGTTCGCTTGCCTTTGCCGGCAGCGTCGGCTGCCTGTAATTTTCTCGTCCCACGGTCTGGCAACAGCAAGTCAGCGAGCATCTCGATCACGAGCTTCCCCTGTGTGCTTACGAGGTAGCCACCCACCACCTGGCCACTCTCTCTCTCTCTCTCTCTCTCTCTCTCTCTCTCTCTCTCTCTCCCCCCCCCCCCCCCCCCTCTCTCTCTCTCTCTGTCTGTCACTTGCCCTGTAGCAGAAAACATCTCCTGCCCTTCCTAGTGTGGCAGCGCCACGGACTTTGTTTTCAGTAGCTGCCACGCCATTCAGACTTGGTTGTTCTGGCTCACCCTTGCCTTCCTAGGCCTGACTATGTGACCCATTTCAGTGCATTTACTGCGAATAAATAGCCTTTTACCTAAAACTGTCCTAATGATTTATTCCTGCCTTCCACTCCTAAGTGAGCTCATCCTGTACACTAGTTTAAACATATGTACTTCATGTTAAAGAAGGAACTATCAAACTGGCACAGCTGTCAAATGGCATGAATTCGTCCAGATATGCTGATGGCCTCCCACTAGCATAGACAACTTTGCCAAGCACAGTCTCTGGCTATCTTTGCAAAGAGAAATAGGCCAAAGTAGCTCAGTTTTTAAGAAGCCTTTCAGCAAATGCTGCGTACTGTCTCAACATATCGGTCATGTAATGATCTTGGATTTCTCATGGTTTATGGTATTCTTAAGTGCACAAATATCATAGCTTCAGTCTGTGGTTGTGTGTTGCCTTGGAAAGTGTTGAGAACAGTTGGTCATTCTTGACAAACTGGACTTAAGAATTGTTTCAGTACAGCTGCTCTCTTGAGTCACTCACAAAATGAATCCACTAGTGAAGAGTCCTGGTTGTTGCTTTTTTTCTTAATAAACTTCAGTTTTCTTTTTGCATTCTAGCCAATATATTTGGCACAAAAGATGCTGTCCTGCAATATAAAAATCAAACAGTTCTCAACTGATGATGTGCACCACAGTTAAAGAAGTTTTTTTTTAAGATAATGGTAGAACTAGTATGCTTCTACCAAGATTAATTACTTGGCAGTAGGAACCTAATCTTCATCAATGTCAAATTGTTAAATATTATGGTAATAATGAAAATTTCAGGAAGGAAATAACATACGCCATTTGTATCTCCCTTCTCAATACTTCACTACGGACTCTTTCCAAGGGTGCCCATGTCTGGGGCAAGGGAGGGGGGTGGCGGGGGTGGGGGGGGGGGGGGGGGGGGGTGGGGGGGGGGGGGTGAGGTGCGTGGGAATGCCCCTTGGCAATCTGCTGCCCCTGCCCCCAACTCTCCAGGAAAGGAAAAAGTATGGCGCAATCATGTGTTTTTCTTTCAAGAAAGTGCCCGCACAAACTATTGTATGGGCATTCTTGACTCTTTTTTTTTTTTCCCCCCCTTACTCACATTTTTCTTACACATACTCAAGTTATGGTACATATAGTCAGTTTTAAAAGGCTCATGTTATATAAACAGTCAAATGTGAAACACTGTACCAAGATTTATTGAGAAATTATGTCATTTGATACTTATAGCACTAATGTGACATATTTGTACACTTTTTATTATAAAATTCCAAAGCTATACTCCTTCCATATGAAGTTTCAGTTATGATTGTTGTTGTTTGCAGTTCTCCACAACAGTCTATCCTGTTCAAACCTCTTCATCTCTGCATAACTACTGCAACCTACATCCATATGGACTATTTCTTGACGTTTCAGGATGAGATTTCAATAACACGGTGCCACAAATTTATTTTTCCCCAATTTGATTCAATACCCCCAAATTAGTTGCCTGATCTACCCATCTACTTTTCAACATTATTCTGTAACATCACAAATCAAAAGCTTCTATTCTCTTTTCGTCTGTATTTTTAATTGTTCACGCTTCATTTCCATACAGAGCTACACTCTAGAAAACACTTTAATTTACATTGGCTCTTCTAGAAATGCTTTTCATTCTATTGACAGTTGTGTCTACTTTGGTCACCATCACCTATTTTGCTACACATATACTAACTGTCTACTTCTAGTGTCTCATTCCCTTAGCATCAACTGATTTAATTGATCAACACACTGTTACCTTTAGTTTACTTTTGTTGTTCTCCACCTTATAACCTCTTTTAAAGACATTATCCTGTCAGTTCAATTAATTGTCCGAGGCCTTTGCCGTCTCTCAAAGAATCACAAAAAACATCAAGAAACCTCAGAGTTTTGATTTCTTCTCTCTGAAATGTTAATTCTCTTTCCTTACCTGCTAGCTTGATTTAAAAACTAAAAGTCATGGGGAATACGAAACAAACCTAAATCATGGAGAATACGAAACAAACCTACCTCATTCCCTTCAAAATTATCCCTCCTTTTAATACTGACTCCTATAAATGAGCTAGCACTGTGTCTTTTTTGTACAAGTTGTAGACATGTTCCACTCCCCGTGTTTTAGAAAGGATACTAGGAAAGTTTTGCAGTATGATGTAACAACAAGTCACAGGAGGCTGATTGCTGCTGTGTTCTGAGAATATTTAATATTTGCACTGTGGCCACTGTGCCAAGTCTGTGGGCGCAATCGTTCAGTAGCAGGATTGGTTTGAAGTGCTTACTGTGGCGTTGTGGTCACAAAGTGAGATTCAGGCAGTTTTGCAGTACAACTTTGCACATGGTTTAAACTTAGACCAGTGCTTTGAAGAAACGACTCTTGCACTTGGTGATGTGTGTGCACTTTGTGCAACTATATTCACATAGTACAGAGAATTCCAAAGAGGAAATTTCACTCTGGAGGATGCGAAGAGGATGGGAATGCCATGATCATCAGTTATGGAGGAAAACATTGGTGCTCTTGGAAAATGCTAGACGAAGACAGGCAAGTAACCTGTAAGCAGATAGTGGATACCTTGAGGCTACGTGCACCAGTAATTCATTTCCAATTCTGTGTGATAATTTGCAAGTAAAGAATAAAGAAACTTTGTTGTCTCTGTATGCCATGTAGACTACAGAAGAGCAGATGACACAATGTGTGAGAGATGTTAAAGAAGATTTCTATGGGACAATCTAAGTGTTTGAATAACATTGTGACAGGTAACAAGACTTGGATGTATTATTATGTAATGCTAAGATTCAAAACAATGTTTGGGTCTTTGAAGATGATGACACACCTGTAGCTGTCAGAAAATCCTGATCAGTAAAGAAGAAAATGATAGTTGTTTTTTTTTCTTTTCCTCCAAAGTGAATGGAATTGTGGAGTGTGTTGTTTTGGACACTTAGAAGACGGTCATGGCTAAGTGGTGCATTGAGCAGTGCCTGCTCAAAGTCATCCAATCTTTGAAGAACCTGTGACCGAATTGAAAAATGGACACTAGGTTCCTCCATCATGACAACTCTCCAGATCACTGCACCAAAACATGCACCAAATATTTGCAAGGTACAGGATTGAAACTTCTTGAGCACCTTCCTTACAGTCCAGACCTTGCACCTTGTGACTTTGCACTGCTCCTACATGTGAAAATGAAGTTGAAGGAGTGCAGTTTTCAAGTGATGAGGACCTCCTGAGGGCTTGGGACAATGAGTGTGACTTACTCCCTACAGAAACACAGAAATTACGTCAAAACAATTAAATAAAGGTGTATTGCATAACATTCCTAGTTGTTGTTGTTGTTGTGGTCTTCAGTCCTGAGACTGGTTTGATGCAGCTCTCCATGCTACTCTATCCTGTGCAAGCTTCTTCATCTCCCAGTACCTACTGCAACCTACATCCTTCTGAATCTGCTTAGTGTATTCATCTCTTGGTCTCCCTCTACGATTTTTACCCTCCACGCTGCCCTCCAATGCTAAAGTTGTGATCCCTTGATGCCTCAAAACATGTCCTACCAACCGATCCCTTCTTCTAGTCAAGTTGTGCCACAAACTTCTCTTCTCCCCAATCCTATTCAATACCTCCTCATTAGTTACGTGATCTACCCACCTTATCTTCAGCATTCTTCTGTAGCACCACATTTCGAAAGCTTCTATTCTCTTCTTGTCCAAACTGGTTATCGTCCATGTTTCACTTCCATACATGGCTACACTCCATACAAATACTTTCAGAAACGACTTCCTGACACTTAAATCTATACTCGATGTTAACAATTTTCTCTTCTTCAGAAACGATTTCCTTGCCATTGCCAGTCTACATTTTATATCCTCTCTACTTCGACCATCATCAGTTATTTTACTCCCTAAATAGCAAAACTCCTTTACTACTTTAAGTGTCTCATTTCCTAATCTAATCCCCTCAGCATCACCCGATTTAATTTGACTACATTCCATTATCCTCGTTTTGCTTTTGTTGATGTTCATCTTATATCCTCCTTTCAAGACACTGTCCATTCCGTTCAACTGCTCTTCCAAGTCCTTTGCTGTCTCTGACAGAATTACAATGTCATCGGCCAACCTCAAAGTTTTTACTTCTTCTCCATGAATTTTAATACCTACGCCGAATTTTTCTTTTGTTTCCTTTACTGCTTGCTCAATATACAGATTGAATAACATCGGGGAGAGACTACAACCCTGTCTCACTCCTTTCCCAACCACTGCTTCCCTTTCATGCCCCTCGACTCTTATAACTGCCATCTGGTTTCTGTACAAATTGTAAATAGCCTTTCGCTCCCTGTATTTTACCCCTGCCACCTTCAGAATTTGAAAGAGAGTATTCCAGTTAACGTTGTCAAAAGCTTTCTCTAAGTCTACAAATGCTAGAAACGTAGGTTTGCCTTTTCTTAATCTTTCAATCTGCAGTTCATAACCAATAGATTGTGGTCAGAATCCACATCTGCCCCTGGAAATGTCTTACAATTTAAAACCTGGTTCCTAAATCTCTGTCTTACCATTATATAATCTATCTGATACCTTTTAGTATCTCCAGGATTCTTCCAGGTATACAACCTTCTTTTATGATTCTTGAACCAAGTATTAGTTATGATTAAGTTATGCTCTGCACAAAATTCTACCAGGCGGCTTCCTCTTTCATTTCTTAGCCCCAATCCATATTCACCTACTATGTTTCCTTCTCTCCCTTTTCCTAATGACGAATTCCAGTCACCCATGACTATTAAATTTTCGTCTCCCTTTACCACCTGAATAATTTCTTTTATCTCGTCATACATTTCATCTATTTCTTCATCATCTGCAGAGCTAGTTGGCATATAAACTTGTACTACTGTAGTAGGCATGGGCTTTGTGTCTATCTTGGCCACAATAATGCGTTCACTATGCTGTTTGTAGTAGCTAACCCGCACTCCTATTCTTTTATTCATTATTAAACCTACTCCTTTATTACCCCTATTTGATTCTGTATGGTTCATGGGGGGGACTTTCCTAGTACCCTTTATATATCTGTTACCTTCCACATTTCAAGGAGTATATTCCAGTCAATACTCTCAAAAGATCTCTTTCAATGCTATAAATGAAGGTATGCCTTTCATCAGATTATCATTTAAGACAGGTTGCCTGCCCCTACATTTCTTTGGAACCCAAAATTAATCCCTGCCCCCCAATCCAACACAGCTTCTAGCATTCTTTTGTAAACAATCTGCATTAGTACCTTGCAAGCAAGACTTACTGAACGGATGATATTCACACCTGTCAAACTTGCCTTCCTTGTAACTGTGACTGTTACATCATTCTTGAAGCCTCTGTCTTCTATATCCTGCATACCTAGTAGAACAGTTTCGTTGCAGTTGGTTCTCCCAAGCATCTCAATAATTCTAAGAGAATGTTGCCTACTACAGGTGTCTTGATTTGACTTACATCTTTCAGTGCTCTGTCAAATTCTTCTCGTTGTGCCATACCTCCCACCGCATTATCACATAATACTTCTATTTCCATAAATGGTCTTCAAGTTGCCAAAGTTTTAAATTTTGCATATAAGAAATAATTCATGCAGGATAACTGTATAAACATGCCATCATCTGACCATCAAACACACTCCCTCATGGACTGCATAGTAATAAGCATCCCTGGCCTAGAGAAACAACTGGACAAGCTGAAAACAAATAAGTCGCCAGGTCCTGGTGGAATCCCAATTCAAATTTACAAAGAGTACTCTACAGGATTGGCCCTTCACTCAGCTCACATTTATCGTGAATCTCTCACTCGGTAAAAAGTACCAAGTCGTTGAAGAAAGCGCAGGTGACTCTTGTATATAAGAAGGGTAAAAAACTGGATCTACAAAATTACAGACCAATATCCCTAACATTGGTTTGTTACACAATACTTGACATATCCTCAATTTGAAGATAGCAAATTTTCTTGAGACCAAGAAGCTTACGTTCACAAATCAGCATGGTTTTAGAAAGCATCACATGTGGAGAAACTCGGCTTGTTCTTTTCTCACATAACGTAGTGAAAACTATGGGTGAAGGATAACAGGCAGACTCCACGTTCCTAGATTTCTGAAAAGCATTTGACACAGTGCCCCAACGCAGACTGTTAAAAAAGGTATAAGTATATGGAATATGTTCCCAGAAAAGCGAATGGCTCAAAGACTTCTTAAGTAACAGAACCCAGTATGTAGTCCTTGACAGTGGGTGTTCGTCAGAGATAAGGCTATTTTCAGCAGAGATCCAGGGGAGTACGATGTGACCACTGTTATTTTCTATATACATAAATGATCTTGTGGACAGGGCAAGCAGCAGTCTGCAGCTGTTTGCTGATGATGCCATGGTATATGTCAAGGTATCATAGTTGAGTGATTGCAGGAGCATACAAGATGACTTAGACAAAATTTCTAGTCGGTATGGTGAATGGCAGCTAGCTCTAAATGTAGAGAAATGTAAGTAATGTGAATGATTAGGAAAACAAACCCATAATATTCAAGTACAGCTTTAGTAGTGTGCTGCTGCTTGACACAGTCACATCAATTAAATAGCTAGGTGCAATGTTGGAAAGCAATATGGAATGGAATAAGCACATAGGGATTGTAGTAAGGAAGGTGAATGGTCGACTTCAGTTTACTGAGAATTTTGGGAAAGTGTGGTTTACGTGTAAAGAAGCAGGGGGTGGGGAGAGGGAGCAGGAGGGAAGATGACATTCTTTTCAAGGAACACTATTGAGAAAATTTGCAGAATTGGCATTAGAAGCCAACTGCAAAGCGATTCTACTGCTGCCAACACACATTTCACATAAAGATCACGAAGATGCAATACATTAAGTCTTATACAGAGGCATATAGACAGTCATTTTTCCCTTGCTCTATTTGTGAATGGAACAGGAAAGAAAATTACTAGTACTCTAGTACTGGTACCTTCTGCCACATACTGTACGGTGACTTGTGGAGTATGTATGTATATGAAAAAGTTTCATTCTATGTATAGATCTTCTAATGTTCCATCCACCTTCCAGCAATCCGTTCATAGCTTAGCACTGTATTGTGATCTCGGCTTCTGATAGTCATGCAACTGCATCTCTTTTCTCCGAAGGTTTCATTAAATTTCCTATTCACAGCATCTGTCTTTCCTGTAGTCACACATGTTTCTAAGCCTCTGCATTTCTCCACTGCCACTTGCCATTTTCACCTTCCCATCAGTCACATTTTGCCTGGTTCACTTATCCTCTTTCACCGATTAAGTTTCTAATTGTATCAAAGAAACTAATTAATTATGGATGTAAAGACTGGCCAGTTCTTACCACTTGTGTCTGTCATCTCCAGCTCTCACCTCCTCCCATTCTTTTTTAACCTTTCAAACCTATTCTGCTTTCACTCCCAAAGAAGGAACTAATAGTTCCAGAATGTAGGACAGTCTCATCACTTTCACTTTTATGTGTGGCTATGGGTAGTACTAAGCATTTTTCCTCCTAGTTAGTAATTCTGTCTCAAAATGAAATATTTTGTGTGTTATACAAGGATTTCTACATGTCATTGTCTTTTTGCCTATTTGGTCCTCCACTGCTGTCACTGTCTTGTCTCATAAAGCTATTCATTCACCATCTACTATATTCTTTTCTCCTATTTGAGTCAATCATTGACTAATATATGGTAAGTAATAGTGGTGCCTTTCAAACTTTCAACAACCTCTGATTCAATCTGTTTATCCTTCATTTTCAAAACATCTGCAATTTAGTGAGTGTTAATCTGCAGTTCATAACTACTAAATTATGGTCAGTGTCAACATCTGTTGTTCTGTTTAAAATCTGTTTTTGAAACCTATGTCTTATTAGTGCATAATATTACCAGTGTCTCCAGGATTCTTCTCTGTACAACCATTCATGATTCTTAAATCAACTGTTAGAAGTTAATACTAAAACAGCTTATTTAGAAAAACAAAAGGTATGGCAAACATTAGTTTTGATGGTCTTTAGAAACCAAATTAATGCATTATGTTCTACTGAATAAAGTTCTGCCCTTATTTTTTAAAATTGTTCTTTGGTTTATATTCTCTTTATTTAATCTCTGTATCTTTATAACTACTTATTCAAAAGAAAGAAAGAAAGAAAATAAAAGTAGTATATAATTTTCACAACAAACACAGCTCTTAATGAAAAACTATGCAAATCTATGTTAGTATTTGTAATTTTTCTAAAATATTAAGAATGAATTTATTGATTTCACAGGTTTCCATTGAATGTAATGGGACAGTCGTGAAACATTGACTGGTTGGTTTAGTCTTTTTCATCACCAATATGCACTAAAGTGTACTATGTTCAATAAAATACTAATACATATTTTGTCCCCAAACTTCGTGAAATCTTTTGAACCTGATGCCACAATAACAACTTTCATGTCAGTTTCATTAATTATTTTCCCACGCTGTTTCTTATGTGGCTTCATGATGCTTGAGTGACACCATTCTACTGTTTTCCAAAGTGGAAAAGCTGATATTATAACTTCAAATTGAACAAATATATTTCAAGGAAGACACAATACATGAAAGTCACAGATCAAGAGCAAGGCGTGTGTACACTTTAACAGTCAAATCGTAACTGAGTCCGAGTCTAGCGGCCGCTGGCTGGCTGGCTGGCCGGCGCAGCTGCTGCATGACTGGCAGACAGCGCCAAATGTGGAGGATGTGCGTAACTGCGCGGCGGCACTTTGAAAGATCGGCGAGTCACAACATATTAGGGATCAGTGAGTCACAATATATTAGCGCACACAGATCTTGGGGCTGGCCTATGGAGATAATTCACTGAATCAGTTTGCACTGCTCTGCAATACTTAAGGATGAGGTAGATAAAGTAACACAGTGAAACCCCTATTTTACATTTTCATGTGGTCGAAACTCAAAACGCAAAATTGAGGAAAATGCAGACTCGAGGAAAATGTTAAAACCCCAAAATATGAGTAAAAACATATGTAATTGGCATATGTGATTAAAAATTGTTATCCTCTCATACACATTGTATAAAACCTGTATAACTGAAGGAAATGAAATGTACAAGACAATATTTATGGAATAATTTGTGGTAGTGAATTTCATCAGTTCTTAAAAAATCACGGATATGTAACAGCATGTAAAAACTTGTCAAAAATTGAAATTGATATATGAGTAGATGGTAGTCAACCTATTTTCTGACATGCTATGACCACAAATAATACGTGGAAACATTAAAACGAAAACTGTGAAGTATGGTAAAAGGTGTCAGAATCTAATGTGGGGAAAGGGGGGGGGGGGGGGGGGGGGGGAGGTATGTTTTCCTTCTGTAGCTAATGACAGTGCAGCATATGCTGGTGATGTGAACACTATGACCTCTAGTGAATTGCTTGTAAAATCTCCATGTTCATTGTGCCAAGCAGTTGATGTGGTGTACTTTGCAGTATCGCCAACATGTGCTGTTTGCAGTTTGAACTCGTTGCTTGCGGGTTTCATGACAGCACATACAAGGTCTGTTCAAAAAATTCTGGAACTTTGTCCACAAAATTTTTATGCGCTTATCTTTTACTTTTTGTGCATGGTCTCCTTCAAAACACTCTCTTCCTCAACTGATACACCACTGCCAATGCTGTTTCCACTTTCAGAAGCAATCTTGGTATGCCTCTTGCCAAATTGCGCACAGCGGCGTCGGTGAATTTTCTTTTATCTCGTCTGTCATTGCAAATCTTCATCCTTTCAACTTGGTTTTCACTTTGGAAATAAAAACAAAAAAAAGTCAGCAGGGGCCAAGTTTGGAGAGTATGGAGGATGAGACAGTACAGTGAATTATTACTATTATTATTACTATTACTATTACTATTACTATTACTATTACTATTATTATTATTATTATTATTATTATTATTATTATTATTTCTATATTTCTCAGACCTTAGGTCTGGTTAAAAATGGAAAGTAACGCGGACCTTCATCAAGCATGACTTCCTTTTAACTGTACGGTATATGTTACATTGCATTTAGGAACTTTCGGGTAATTGAACATGTATCAATAATTACAGATTTCTGTAGTCGTATATGTAAGTTTGGATGTAGCTGTATTGCGTTGATGTACTGGTGGATATTGTGTGGTATCACTCCTGTAGTTGATACTATAATTGGTATAATGTCAACTTTATCCTGATGCCACATGTCCTTGACTTCCTCAGTCAGTTGGATGTATTTTGAATTTTTTCTCCTGTTTTCTTTTGTATATTTGTTGTATTGGGTACAGATATTTCAATTAGTTGTGTTAATTTCTTCATTTTATTGGTGTGTATGATGTCAGGTTTGTTATGTGGTGTTGTTTTATCTGTTATAATAGTTCTGTTCCAGTATAATTTGTATTCATCGTTCTCCAGTACATTTTGTGGTGTATACTTGTATGTGGGAACGTGTTGTTTTATAAGTTTATGTTGTAAGGCAAGCTGTTGATGTATTATTTTTGCTACATTGTCATGTCTTCTGGGGTATTCAGTATTTGATAGTATTGTACATCCACTTGTGATGTGATCTACTGTTTCTATTTGTTGTTTACAAAGTCTGCATTTATCTGTTGTGGTATTGGGATCTTTAATAATATGGTTGCTGTAATATCTGGTCTTTATTGTTTGATCCTGTATTGCAATCATGAATCCTTCTGCTCACTGTATATATTGTCTTTTCTTAGCCATGTGTTGGATGTGTCTTGATCAATGTGTGGCTGTGTTAGATGATACAGGTGCTTTACTTTCTTCGTATTTGTTGATGTTATGTGATCTAAAGGGTTGTAGAAGTGGTTATGAAATTGCAGTGGTGTAGCCGATGAATTTATATGAGTGATTGCTTTGTGCATTTTGCTAGTTTCTGCTTGTTCTAGAAAGAATTTTCTTAAATTTTCTACCTGTCCATAATGTAGGTTTTTTATGTCGATGAATCCCCTTCCTCCTTCCTTTCTGCTTAATGTGAATCTTTCTGTTGCTCAATGTATGTGATGTATTCTATATTTGTGGCATTGTAGTCGTGTAAGTGTACCGAGTGCTTCTAGGTCTGTGTTACTCCATTTCACTACCCAAAATGAGTAGGCCAATATTGGTATAGCATAAGTATTTATAGCTTTGGTCTTGTTTCTTGCTGTCAATTCTGTTTTCAGTATTTTTGTTAGTCTTTGCCTATATTTTTCTTTTAGTTCTTCTTTAATATTTGTATTATCTATTCCTATTTTTTGGTCTGTATCCTAGATATTTATAGGCATCTGTTTTTTCCATCGCTTCTATGCAGTCGCTGTGGTTATCCAATATGTAATCTTCTTGTTTAGTGTGTTTTCCCTTGACTATGCTATTTTTCTTACATTTGTCTGTTCCAAAAGCCATATTTATATCATTGCTGAATACTTCTGTTATCTTTAGTAATTGGTTGAGTTGTTGATTTGCTGCTGCCAGTAGTTTTAGATCATCCATGTATAGCAAATGTGTGATTTTGTGTTGGTATGTTCCAGTAATACTGTAGCCATAATTTGTATTATTTAGCATATTGGATAGTGGGTTCAGATCAAGGCAGAACCAGAAAGGACTTAATGAGTCTCCATGGTATATTCCACACTTAACCTGTATTGGCTGTGATGTGATATTATTTGAATTTGTTTGGATATTAAGTGTGGTTTTCCAATTTTTCATTACTATGTTTAGGAACTGTATCAATTTAGGATCTACTTTGTATATTTCCAATATTTGTAGTAACCATGAGTGGGGTACACTATCAAAAGCTTTTTGGTAATCAATGTATGCATAGTGTAGCGACATTTGTTTAGTTTTAGCTTGATATGTCACCTCTGCATCTATTATCAGTTGCTCTTTACATCCTCATGCTCCTTTGCGACAGCCTTTTTGTTCTTCATTTATAATTTTGTTCTGTGTTGTATGTGTCATTAATTTCTGTGAAATGACTGAAGTTAATATTTTGTATATTGTTGGTAGGCATGTTATAGGGTGATATTTAGCTGGGTTTGCTTGATCTTTAGCTTTCAGATAAGTTATTCCATGTGTAAGTGTACAAGGTGCATTCAAGTTCTAAGGCCTCCGATTTTTTTCTCCGGACTGGAAAGAGATAGAAACATGCGCATTG
Organism: Schistocerca piceifrons; assembly: GCF_021461385.2. Taxonomy (NCBI): domain Eukaryota; kingdom Metazoa; phylum Arthropoda; class Insecta; order Orthoptera; family Acrididae; genus Schistocerca; species Schistocerca piceifrons. Next base: position 10,281,543 of record NC_060144.1, read on the forward strand.
TTTTAAAATGAGGCCGCGTTCATTGTCAATATGTCCCAGAGATGGCAGCACCGTACGGCAGATGGAATTTTACTGCCAGCGGCGAGAATGAGAACTGTTTTAAATACTTAAAATGGCGACGTTTTCCTTACTTGAACAGCGTGCAATCATTCGTTTTCTGAATTTGCGTGGTGTGAAACCAATTGAAATTCATCGACAGTTGAAGGAGACATGTGGTGATGGAGTTATGGATGTGTCGAAAGTGCATTCGAGGTTGGGACAGTTTAATGAAGGCAGAACATCGTGTGACAACAAACCGAAACAACCTCAGGCTCGCACAAGCCGGTCTGACGACATGATCAAGAAAGTGGAGAGAATTGTTTTGGGGGATCGCCGAATGACTGTTGAACAGATCGCCTCCAGAGTTGGCATTTCTGTGCGTTCTGTGCACACAATCCTGCATGATGACCTGAAAATGAGAAAAGTGTCATCCAGATGGGTGCCACGAATGCTGACGGACGACCACATGGCTGCCCGTGTGGCATGTTGCCAAGCAATGTTGATGCACAATGACAGCATGAATGGGACTTTCTTTTCGTCGGTTGTGACAATGGATGAGACGTGGATGCCATTTTTCAATCCAGAAACAAAGCGCCAGTCAGTTCAATGGAAGCACACAGATTCACTGCCACCAAAAAAATTTCGGGTAACCGTCAGTGCTGAAAAAATGATGGTGTCCATGTTCTGGGACAGCGAGGGCGTAATCCTTACCCATTGTGTTCCAAAGGGCACTACGGTAACAGGTGCATCCTACGAAAATGTTTTGAAGAACAAATTCCTTCCTGCACTGCAACAAAAACGTCCGGGAAGGGCTGCGCATGTGCCGTTTCACCAAGACAACGCACCCGCACATCGAGCTAAGGTTACGCAACAGTTTCTTCGTGATAACAACTTTGAAGTGATTCCTCATGCTCCCTACTCACCTGACCTGGCTCCTAGTGACTTTTGCCTTTTTCCAACAATGAAAGACACTCTCCGTGGCCGCACATTCACCAGCCGTGCTGCTGTTGCCTCAGCGATTTTCCAGTGGTCAAAACAGACTCCTAAAGAAGCCTTCGCCGCTGCCATGGAACCATGGCATCAGCGTTGTGAAAAATTTGTACGCCTGTAGGGTGATTACGTCGAGAAGTAACGCCAGTTTCATCGATTTCGGGTGAGTAGTTAATTAGAAAAAAATCGGAGGCCTTAGAACTTGAATGCACCTCGTATCGGGGAATGTGTATGGGTCTGCAATGTAACTGTTAAATAATTTATGATATGAATATAATAGAGGGAAACATTCCACGTGGGAAAAATATATCTAAAAACAAAGATGATGTGACTTACCATACCAAAGCGCTGGCAGGTCGATAGACACACAAACATATACACAAAATTCCAGCTTTCGCAACCAATGGTTGCTTCATCAGGAAAGAGGGAAGGAGAGGGAAAGACAAAAGGGTGTGTGTGGGGGGGGGGGGGGGGGGGGCGCGCGCTTCTTCCCTCTTTCCTGATGAAATGAAGCAACCGTTGGTTGCGAAAGCTTGAATTTTGTGTGTATGTTTGTGTGTCTATCGACCTGCCAGCGCTTTCGTATGGTAAGTCACATCATCTTTGTTTTTAGATATGTTTAAATAATTTAGTTAGATGTGAATGTGTTGCGGTGAACTCCTTTAGCCAGAAATTTGCTATTTTATCTTTTCCAGGGGCTTTCCAATTGTGAGTAGAATTAATTGCTTGGGTGAATTCATGTTGCAAAATTATCACTTCAGGCATTTGTGGTATCATCTTGTATGTGTCTGTTTCTGCTTGTATCCACCGTGCATGCCTGTTATGTTGTACCGGGTTTGACCATATGTTGCTCCAGAAGTGTTCCATGTCTGTTGTGTCTGGTGGATTGTGTATTTTAATGTGTGTGTTATCCATTGTCTGGCAAAATTTCTTTTGGTTTGTGTTGAATGTTTGGTTTTGTTACCTTCTATTTTCACTTTTTTTGTATCTTCTAAGTTGTTTGGCCAATGCTTGTAATTTCTGCTTCTTTTCATCTAATTGCTCTATCGCTTCTTGTTGTGAGATTTTACCTAACTTTTTTCGTTTTTTTTTCTGACATTTCATTTCTTATAAATTGTGTTAGCTGTCCGATGTCTTTACTCAGTTTTTCTATTCTGATCTGTAGCCTGTGTTGCCATGCTGGTTTTGTGGGTTTCTTCTGTGTGTTGGTTGGTTCTAATCTCTGCCTAGTGTGTACATTTAGTGTAGTGGGTGTGCCTATATAAACCAGTCATTGCAACTCTTCCATAGTTGTGTATTCATTTATTTTGTTGTGTATGATTGTGTTGATAGTTGTTATTGTTGTTTCGACTTGTGGGTTATTTGGTGGTCTATGCAAGAATGGTCTAATGTCTGTATTTGCGTCTTTGTATTCTATATATGTCAGCTGAAATTTTTCTTCTATATCTAACGTGTGTCACTTCGTGTTCTATTTGTGCTTGTTCTGGTGGCTGTCTTAAGATTTCGTTTTCCTCTGATTGTTTAATGGATGCGTGTTGTTCTTTGTTTGTTTGCTCTGGGATGTTTGAGTCCATTACTGTATTTTCTTCTTCTTCTGATTGCACATTATTTTGGTCTAGTATTTGTTGTACTTGTTGTTTGATGTTTTCTAATTCTGACTGGGGTATCCTGTTATTTTTTATTATTACACGGATCTGATCAGCTAGTCGTTGTTCTGTTAAAAAATTTAATTCTGGGTATCTGGTAATAAATGTTGTGTATACTTGTGATCTGTATCCAGTTGGTTCCTAAGTTTGTTGCTTGGTAATAACAGAACATGAGGTGTCGATTAACTTCATCTGACCATCTCATCCTCTGTCTTTGTTTTCCTTCTAGGGTGGTTGCAGGAAGCATATCCTACAAAACACCTCTATTTGGATTTAAATCATTTTCAAGTTGGCTAGCAGTGTCGTTACCATTGTGGGCGGGCATAGGGTTCAAGCGTCGTCCCCGACCATGACGGCGCTTGTCCGAGGCTTCTTTAGTTCTGTCCTGAACCAACTAATCACACTAAAAGGGGGGTTAGCCCTATTAGTGGTTTGTTCTTTTCGTCGCCTTTTACGACTGGCAGAACATACCGGAGGCCTATTATTATTATTATTTTATTTTTGCTATAGTTACACACCAATAGGGATGAATGTGTGGGTACACTATCATGATGCAAGTGCCATGAATTGTGTCACTACATTTCGGGCAATTTCCTTCTCACATTTTCTCGCAGGCATTGCAGCATATCCCGCTAGTACCATCAATTAACAGTTTATCCCTGTGGCAGAAATTCATGACAAACTAATCTTTCAGAGTCAAAGAAAACTATCAGCATGGCTTTGATATTTGACCTAACCTGACGAGCTTTTTTGGCCTTGGAAAACCTTTTCTGACACACTTGAAGACTGAACCTTGGTAACAACATCTTAATAATAGACTCACATCTCATCAACAGTTATGATTCTCTTAAGGAACATATCGTTCTGATTTGTGCCATCCAGAAACTCTTCACAGACTGAGGTGAAGGTCTTTCTGGTCTTGACTCTTGACCCATGCGACGAACTTGGTGGCAACACAACGCATTCCAAGATGCCGTGTCAGGATTTCATGACATGATCTGATTGAAATGTTACTTTCTTCCGCAATCTCTTGAACAACCAGTCTTCAACTAGCATGCATAATTTCACTGACATTCCTGACATGAGTGTTGTAGGTAGACATTGGAAGGCATCCTGGACGAGCATCATCTTCAACTTCCGTCTGGCCACTTCTTAACTGTTTCAACCATTCGTAACACCGAGTATGGCTTAAGCACTAATCACCGAAGGCTTCCTGGATCATTTGATGTGTCTCTGTAAAGGTTCTTGAGCAGGGCCGGTGCAAGGCACGTGCGAAATGTGCGGCCGCACGGGGCAGCACTTTCCGAGGGGCGGCAAATCTGTCCCCCCCCCCCCTTTTTTTTTTGGACAAACTCAACATTCATGCCCAAGAGGGGATTCGAAACCAAACATATGAGGGAGTGGCTTCGGGAACTGTGGCATGGCACCTCGACTACCTGCTGGCCGTCCCTGTTGAACAAGGGGAGGGAGGAGGACTAATTTCTTCCTCGCCATTGTGGCAGCACCGTCGTGTTTACGCCAGAGGAACAGAGGGGGAGGGGGGGGGGGGGGAAGCAGTCTGGCGTACACGCCAGTATTGTTATGAGTGGAACGCCGCCAGCCTGTTATGTGCCATGCATTTACTCACAACTAATTTTGCAGAAGACGAAATCTAATTTGGAAATTCAAATGCAATGTTCGATACTGCGGTTACATGTTAAGCCTGAAGCAATTTTGCTAAGGCCTTCAATGGTAGTTTCCGAGTGTTTTATTCTTCCCAGATTATGGAAAAAAAAAAAAAAAGGTTGAACAATTACTACAGTCAAACATGTCCAACACCTACAATGGCTAGAAGTATTCCGAATGGGTAAATACGCTGTGAGTAATTACAAGGGATAAAGACATTGCTAATAAGCCTGGCAGTAGTTGGGTTTTGACATATTTTTGAAAATTTTTGGTATCCGTTTCTGAGTGATAGTTGAACGTTTTGGTTTTTGAGCCATGAAAGACCTGTCTCCGCCTGCATGAACAACAATTAAACTCTGACCGGCACTTTTGTTTGACAATACTACTCGCACACTATTACTTTGTCAACATTTATTTACTGTATTATGCGTGTGAATCCATGTTTCATCTTAGTAAACTACTGGTCGCTTTGATTCTGATGAAAACATGAGAAAGTATGGTCTTTTAGCAACAATGCCCTCTCGTGCGCACAAAACAAAACGTTAATTTTGACACCTTCTAAAACAAAAATCCATAGACAGAACATTGCTTCTAAGTGATTCCTTGCTAGCTTTGAAGCTCATTTCTGTTTGACAAACGTTGTGCAGTTTTCGCAAAGTTCGTATTTCTTTCTATTGTTCACAATGCCATAGAAATTGCTGCCTGATAATACATTTGTCCACATCATTGGTCACAGACTTATTGTTTTGTCCAGGAGACAAGACTCGATGGGGTATACGATGTCCGAATTCGGGAGCATTTCCAGGGATTTCTTCCAGTGCCCAATTCTTCAAGCTCCACTTTGACGCAGGTCGTACTCAAGTTCTTGGAAGATAAAAAAATCCTATTGTGTAATATGAGAGGGTAAGGATATGACAATGGAGTAAATATGAAAAGAAAGAAATCTGGTCTCTAGAAAAGAATTTCAGATATGAACAAAAGAGCATTTTATGTACCATGTAGCAGTCACTCATTGAATCTTGTTGTAAACGATGCTAAATATGCTGTTTCCATGTTTTTGACAGTGAAAAGCTTGTATGACTTCTTCTCGTCCTCCGTTCGACTTTGGGATGTCTTGAAGAAGTATCTGCCTAACCTGTCGCTGAAGCCACTGAGCAACACTAGGTGGTAAAGTCGCATCGATGCACTTACTCCCCTGAGGTTTCAAATTGGAGGCGTTTATGACGCACTGGTTCAGATATCACAAGAATTCGAAGGCATTACCGCTCATGATGCAATGTCACTTGAGAATCAAATAAAATATTACACCTTTCCCACTTCTCTGGTAATCTGGTACGACGTTCTGTTTCACATCAGTGAAGTGAGTAAGACCCTCCAGACCATTGACATAAATGTTGCTGAGGCCCTTCGAAATGTTTGAAAAAACGAAAGCACATTTTGAGACCTGCAGAACAGAAGAAAAGTTTGTGTATTTCTTGACAGATTCCAAAGAATTGGCTACAGAATTAGAGCTAGAAGAGCTAACATAACCACGAATAAGTGTTTCCCGGCGACGAAGTAAGAAGCCAATACACTTTACCTATGAAGGAAGGGATGAGACAATAGAAAACCCAACAAAACATTACAAAATTGAATTCTACTATTATCTTTTAGATATAGTAACCACATCTTTGGATGAGAGATGAAATCAACTGAAATCTCATTGTGATTATTTTGATTTTCTCTACGACATTGGCGAGCTGAAGAAAGCACCTCCTGGCAGCCTGGACACAGTGTCGAAACCTCGAAGCGATTTTGCAAGATCATGAGTCAAGTGACATTGATGCACTGGAGTTGAGGGAAGAACTAAAAGTGCTTTCAACATTGTTGAAACCTGGAATAGGTCCAAAAGAGACTCTGAACTTTACAGGAAGACGTAATTTTTGCCCTAATGTTAACATTGCTCTGAGAATTCTCCTAACACTCCCAGTGACAGTTGCGAGTGGAGAGAGGAGTTTCTCAAAACTGAAACTGATAAAGACATACAGCTGATAAATGATAGCCAAACTCATTTGAATGATCTTGCAACAATATCAATTGAGCACGAGCTTGCAGTGGACTTAAATTACACAGATAGTGTGAAAGAGTTTGCACAAGTAAACGCCAGGAAGGTTCGATTTCTCTAGTATTTTTTAAAATTTTTATATTATGATCAGTGTCTTGGTTATTGTTGTTTCTTATTTTGTTCAACATTGAATAGTTATTGTAAATATTATTGTTCAAACCAAATTATCGTTAAATTGTAAATATATTTTGTTTTCCATTGAATACATTATGTGTTCACAACCACTGAAAAATGTTTATTTACTTTAACTGTACGGCCTTGCCACAGTGGCTACACCGGTTCCCTTGAGATCACCGAAGTTAAGCACTGTTGGGCGTGGTCAGCACTTGGATGGGTGACCACCAGGCCGCCATGCGCTGTTGCCATTTTTCGTGGTGCACTCAGCCTCGTGATACCAATTGAGGAGCTACTCGACCGAATAGTAGCGGCTTCCATCAAGAATACCATCATAATGACCGGGAGAGGGGTGTGCTGACCCTACACCCCTCCTATCCACATCCTCCACTGAGGATGACACGGCAGTCGGATGGTCCCGGTAGACCACTTGTGGCCTGAAGATGGAGTCGCAATAAATAAACTGTAAGTTCATGCCGTGCGGAATTAGCTGAGCCGTCTAAGGTGCTGCAGCCATGGACTTTGCGGCTGGTCCCGGCAGAGGTTCGAGTCCTCTCTCGGGCATGGGTGTGTGTGTTTGTCCTTAGGATAATTTAGGTTAAGTAGTGTGTAAGCTTAGGGACTGATGACCTTAGCAATTAAGTCCCATAAGATTTCACACACATTTGAACATTTTGGTAAATTCACAAGGCTTATTAAAATTAGCTAGATTTCTTCAATCAGGTCTGTCTCCATTTTTCAGTTGGTGCCCAGCGACTGTTTTGTACAAATCTGTGGAGAACGTCACCAATCAGGCGCACTCTTTGTTTTTATTTTTATTTTCCAGATCTACATAGATTTCGAGCACAGTGCGGCTATTCTCAATGCTTTAAGTTATGTCTACATCTATACCGTCATGCTAAACATAACTGTCAACATGACGGTTTAGATGTAAGCACATATTAAAAGCTCTGGGGCTGGCCAGTCAGTGGCCGAAACCTAGGTAGATCTGAAAAGTAAAAACAAAAATTGCAGTTGATTGCTGACATTTCCTACAGATTCGTTTCGTAAAAAAAAAAAAAAAAAAAAAAAAAAAAAAAAAAAAAAAAAAAAAAAAAAAAAAATGTGGGGGGGGGGGGCAATTTAGCAACTCGCACGGGGCGGCACTTGGGCTTGCGCCGGCCCTGTTCTTGTGTCACACAAAATTTAATGTAGATGCATTGCCCCCCTAACCCTGCCATCTTGAAATTGGCATACTGGTTGACACAACAGTCTACACATTACAGCACTCAACAATAACTAACAGGCATAAAACAGTGAAAATTCAGGCTGTTACACTTCAAACACAGGCACATGCAGGGATGCCAACTGAATTTCGCTCCAACGCACCATTGGCACGAAATTATGAATGTTCCAGAATTTTTTCAAACAACATCGTACATACAAACAAGCAAGTTTTCCTTCGCATGTGTTACTTATTTAAACAACGAATGTGAAATAAAGTTTAACCTGCTGTGATTTCAATGTCTATGCGTCCCAGAACCTGTTACATTTACAACAATCTGTCTGCCATCACAACGCACTAAATACCATTGAGGACTGCAACAAAGACAAACAAGCCATTGCACAACTGTTCACTGAACACATGGAATAACCAACATTGGCTGCAATCAGTAGAGGCACAAATGTTCCGGATTCTGTCGACAGGTTGCAAGCAGAACTGCAGTAGGTAGTGAAGGGTGTAAGAGGTAAACTAATCTTTGTGGAAGCCGTTGTCACTGGATACCGATCACATCAGCCGTACTTTGGAACAAGCCATCAAGTAAGCTTGGCTTGCCAATTATCACTATATGCTAGAAGCCACTGAATTAGCATGACATCACCACACTATAGAACTATTGGCTGCAAGTGGAAAAGTTTTAATCTGGCCTTGTTTACTGTATTTCACAGTTTTCAGCTTATTTCAGCATGTAGCTATAAATTGGTGCTATTTCCCAGGTGAACATAAATTGAAAGAACCATCAAAAATGCGCATTTTAAGCTATAATTTGTGGCCGTAGTTTATTGGGAAATGATTCAATTACCTCCTACATCATTAGCAAAAGTGATGATCTTTTCAAGTCCTCCTGGTGCCCTACAGAATACCTAGTGGCAAAACCCACTCTTTTTCCTAATACGTCTAGTATATGACATAAAATTTTGAAATTCTTTTCTCGTTTGTTTGTGATTTCATTATGTCAGTTGACATTATGAGTGTTGTGAAATGGCTACCTAGGAGGAGAAGAATGAAATTCTCGCACTGACTTTGATTTATAACTTCTGTGCCTGTTTATAATCCAGTACTTTAGGAATTTTGAATGTTTCATAAGCTAAGGTCTTTAGACGACTTGTGTGTGTTAGTGTGGTGTAGTGGTTGCGCTGGCTTTTAGGTGAAGTAACAAGTCACTAGCCAATACGAGCTCACTAGCCAGAAATGGCCGACATTTCCTCAATTCTGACCACACACATTCTTTGAGACTCAGTATTTGCATTTAAAAGGTTGACGAATTATATTTTTGCTGAATACAGTACATTGGAAATACATGAAAAAAGACAAGACTGAGTTATAAGTGGTACAAGAAAAGTTGGCGGCTGTGTCCCTTTGTCACGTACTGACCACACACATTCTTTGAGACTCAGTATTTGCATTTAAAAGGTTGACGAATTATATTTTTGCTGAATACAGTACATTGGAAATACATGAAAAAAGACAAGACTGAGTTATAAGTGGTACAAGAAAAGTTGGCGGCTGTGTCCCTTTGTCACGTACTGGCTCAGTCCAGATTGTCCATTACTGCTATAACCTAGCAGTAGTTGTATCATAATTGCACATTGAAGCTAAACATTGACAGTTGTGATGGAAATGCCAATTATGGATTACATCAGCATTTCCTCTCTCATGTCTCCCCTCTTGTGCAATGGCCTAAAATATTGCCTTTACTTTGGCATCACCTTCAGTGTGAACCCTCTGTCTTTTGTGCAACTTATAACTTGTTCAGGCACATCAAATGTCAACAGTAACAATACAGGATAAAGTCAAGCGGGATGTCAAATATGAATGTAGAATCGAGGTAAACCTTACTAGGAAAAGGCATAAAACTGGGGAATTTTTTGCATTGATCCTATGGGTTTTTCACAAGAGCTATGAATTTATGGTGTAGAATCAGAACAAAAATGTAACATCGGAGAACGTAAAATCAAATTTCCACTGTATAACATTTTAACTACTGGCTGAAAATGAAAAAAAAATGTGGGAGCACATTTCCAGGGATCTCCCAGTCGTGCTCACAAAGCTGGATGTCACATGACGTGAGGTCAGCATGACTACAGTGCCAAATGGGTCTGGCAGTTGAAGGAATGGGAGAAAACAGTGTGTGTCAACCAGTGAGCAGTTTCGTAGCATTGTGGTGGTGTCTCCCATTGTACCCTGGTCCAGAGACAATGTTTGATGGCTTCATATTGGGAAGAATAATCAGGAAAACAGAATGAGGATGATATGCGACAAGTGTAACCCAGCAGTTTTCTATTGCTCACAACACTGTTTCACGTGCATGGGTAGCACTCCAAATCGTGGGCACTGCTGCTCACAGGAGAAGAGGTTGGTCAACCACTGTCAACTATAACAACAGATGATCACTACATTGTGCAACAGGCAAGAAGGGACCCATGTCAAACAGAAGGTGCAATTGCAACCACATTTAACAGAAAGCAAGGCAGACAATCTCATGCTTCATCATGGCACGGCAAATGTATGGTGGTGGTCTCTCTGCCCGGCGATCAGTTTGTTGTGTTCCATTGCACCCACACATTGGCAATGCCGTTTGTGATGGTACCAAAAGCACTGGGTCTAGACCAACAAGGAAAAGGCTATTTGCTCTTCTTGAATGAGTGCAGATTGAGGCTGAGTAGTGATTCTGGATCCACCCTCACATGGAAAGTGGTGGGAACATTTAATGTAAGCAGGAAAATTGCCGAACATGAGCATTTTGGTGGTCTAGGTGCTATGGTGCACAGAGGCATAAAGTTGGGTGGCCGTACATATCTTCAGATTGTTGAATGCAGTACATTTTCCAGTCAGTGTTATTGTGATACTTGACTCCTCCTCCATGTGCATCTTTTCAGGGATGCTTTCTGCCCCAACTTCAGTTTTACGCATGACAATGCTTAAACATAACGAGGTATCTTGAAGAGAATGACCACCTCAATGCCAACCAGTATGGATGTCGAAAACATCGATCATGTGAAACCTGTCACTTTTCTAACATGGCATATTGAAAGCTTTGGATAGGGTAGATGCAGTGTTTCTTGATTCCTGAAAAGCATTTGACTCAGTACTCTCAAAAGTACAATCATATGGGGTATCAAGTGAAATTTGTGACTGGATTGAGGACTTTTTGATAGGGAGATCACAGCATGTATCTTGGATGGAGACTCATCAGATGTAGAAGTAACTTCAAGTGTGCTCCAGGGAAGTGTGTTGGGATCCTTGCTGTTAATGTTGTATATTGATGACCTTGCAGACAATATTAACAGTAAAACTAGGATTTTTTCAAGTGATGCAGTTATCTATAATGAAGTACTATCTCAGAGAAGCTGCATAAATATTCAAACAAATCTTGATAAGATATCAATGTGGTGTAAAAACTGGCAACTTGCTCTAAATGTTCAGAAATGTAATATTTTACACTTCACAAAATGGAGAAACATAGTATCCTATGACTATAATATCAATGAGTCACTGTTGGAATCAGCCAACTGATACAAATACCTGGATGTAACATCCTGTAGGGATATGAAAAAGAATGATCACATAATAGAGAAGGAAAGTTGCCACTCACCATATAGCAGAGGAGACGTTGAGTCGCAGATAGGCACAACAAAAAGATGCTCACAATTAAAGCTTTCGGCCATTAAGGTCTTTGTCAACAACAACAACACACATACACACACACACACACACACACACACACACACACACACACACACACACACACACACACACTCTCTCTCTCTCTCTCTCTCTCTCTCTCTCTCTCTCTCTCTCTCTCTGCAGTCTCAGCCAACTGAAGATGGTTTCAGTTGCCTGAGGCTGCAGTCGTGTGTGTGTGAATTGCGTTTGCATGTGCGTTTCTTGTGCCTGTCTGCGACTCAGCAACTTTGCCATATGGTGAGTGGAAACTTTCCTTCTCTAATATTGTTACATTCCTTCCTGGATTTTCCATAGAATGATCACATTAGTTCAATTGTGGGTACAGCAGGTGGTAGACTTTGGTTTATTCGTAGGATACTGAGGAAGTGCACTCAGTCTACAAAAGAGATTGCTTACAAATCACTCATGTGACCGGTTCTAGAATATTGGTCAAGTGTCTGGGACCCTTACCAGACAGGACTAACAGATGATACTGAATAGACACAGAGAGGGGCAGCACGAATGGTCACAGGTTTGTTTAATCCGTGGGAGAGTGTCACAGAGATACTGAGGGAAGTGAACTGACAGCCTCATGAAGACAGACGCGAACTATCCCAAGAAAATCTATTAACAAAGTTTCAAGAACCGGCTTTAAATGATTACTCTATGGATATACTACAACCCTCTGTGTATCACTCACGTAGGGATCACGAGGATAAGATTAGAATAATTACTGCATGCACACAGGCATTCAAACTATCATTCTTCCCGTGCTCCATATGTGAATGGAACAGGAAGAAACCCTAATAACTGGTACAATGGGACATACCTACTTCCACACCCCTCATGGTGGATTGCAGAGTAAGCTGTAGATACAGATGTAGAACTGCATTGAACAGTGCAGGTTGAGCAACTCTTAGAACAACATGGTATTAGGTAAATGGACTGGCCTGCCAGTTCCCTCAACTTAAATCTCATCAATGGGTAGACGTATTGCAGCACACCCACACGAACCATCGACCATTGAGCAATTGTCAACCAAACACCTTCCACGATAACTCCTCACCAACCTTCTGGCCAGCATGGGGTGTGTTGTAGAGCATGCAATGCTGTACATGGTGATCACACACCCTATTAAGAACCAGGCCCCGTCTTTTGTAATGTAAATGGGACCATCGTGAATCACAGGTGCAATTATTGTTTTTCGATAATAGTGTCATGACTATTCACCCCATTGCTTATTTCTTTCAGTTACCTTCTGGACTATACTGTAGCAGTTTTTTCTATGTACATCAAATTTTCATCCAGCTATGTTACTTGGTAGTGACATATCACGTGAAAGTTACTTTTGTATCCTCAGTATAATTGTTCAGACATTTGCTCATGCCATGTATGCTGCTACAGAATCTGCCCAAGTTTGACTGTGAACTATCTATTGTAAATATGTTGGACATCCATCTGTTACTCAGCCTATTGCCCCATTGAGCAAGTCAAAGCCTCTTATTATTCATAATAATCCTGACATAAGAATTGTGTGTAGCTTCTGGCATGTCTAACAAAACATGAAGTATATCTAAAAACAAAGATGATGTGACTTACCAAATGAAAGCGCTGGCAGGTTGACAGACACACAAACAAACACAAACATACACACAAAATTCAAGCTTTCGCAACCAATGGTTGCTTCATCAGGAAAGAGGGAAAGACGAAAGGATGTGGGTTTTAAGGGAGAGGGTAAGGAGTCATTCCAATCCCAGGAGCGGAAAGACTTACCTTAGGGGGAAAAAAGGACAGGTATACACTCGCATACACACACACATCCATCCGCACATGGTATGTGCATACACACACACACATCCATCTGCACATACCATGTGCGGATGGATGTGTGTGTGTATGGGAGTGTATACCTGTCCTTTTTTCCCCCTAAGGTAAGTCTTTCCGCTCCTGGAATTGGAATGACTCCTTACCCTCTCCCTTAAAACCCACATCCTTTCGTCTTTCCCTCTTTCCTGATGAAGCAACCGTTGGTTGCGAAAGCTTGAATTTTGTGTGTATGTTTGTGTGTCTATCAATCTGCCAGCGTTTTCATTTGGTAAGTCACATCATCTTTGTTTTTAGATATATTTTTCCCACATGGAATGTTTCCCTCTATTAAAAACATGAAGTATGCTTGATAAGAAGTCTTGAGACACGCCTTTTCATTTGTAGTCCTAATTTTATGTATGACAGTGCAGCCACTAATGTTAAGGAAAACTGGTGCTTTGAGTTACATGTTGTAACTGCTGTTTATCTACAAGTACCAAACTGAGATTTATGAAAATCATGTAAGTAAATCACTAAGGAAAGAAAAGGGGAAATAACTTGACCCTGTAATGACAGGAGCAGGTTGTTATTGTCATCTCAAATCAGTATATACAGTTACTGCAGATATTGTGGTGCTAAACTGTTCTGCATCAAGTTCACACTACCAGCTACGCAAATAAAATTTAAGTGCAGATCTAGGTATCGAGCTAGGCCATAGCAGTGTGGGGAATGTGAAGTTATTACTTCAAGTAGGGCTTACCAATTTTAAAGCATTGCAGAGAAATATTATCATTTAAATGTTGATAAAGCAGCTGCACAAATAACTACATTGTTGCACATCCGTGTGACTGAGCCAAATGCATTTACAATTATAATGTACACCATCAAAACGTAAGGCCTAATTTTCATGTTATGTGAACAAGTTACAAATAGTATCAGAAAATTAGATTCTTTATTAGCATTGTCACTCAAAACTTGAAATGTTATGTACAGTGATGCCTGGTGTGGTACTTATCTGATAATTTGGGATGAACAATACTTTATGCTGGATCATTGCTTATCAAATTTTTATGAACACCAGAACATTCTATACAATATGATTGTAGTTTGTATTCTCTTCAGAATTTTTCTGAATATTTTTCCAATTACACACTGGTAGCACATTTTCATTTCCAATGCCATTAAGCCCCAGAGCCATCTCAATGAATATTACATTTCAAGTCAGTAAATGCTTTTGTTGGTTTTGGATGCTAAAGAAATTAGTGAATGAGAAGACTTACAACACCCAGGTAAAAATGAGCAAATATGTTAAGAAAACATTATTTAAATGTGAATCATTCACTCTGCTGTGGAGCACATGCTGTTTTGAAACTTCACAAACTGTCCACCATGAACTACGGGTTGTTTCAGAAATGAAGCTTTCAATTTGCAGCACAGGGTCTGCCATCTTGAGACATTCAGACAGATTTAAACTATGGGCAAGACCAGAACTTTAAATCGTAATCTTGGCTTTCGCAGCATTCCAGAAACAACCCCCAGTCATCCATAATTATCCTCAGAAATTTGTATCATTATGGAAAGGCTCTTAAGATACTTCAGTGGAAGTCTAGGGGGTATTGGTACCAACTCTGTACAAAACAGTCTTTGCCACAGGGAACTGTAGATCAGCTGCACAAGTACAAAATAGAGCTGCTGTCCTCTAATTACCAGAACAAAATAGGAGAATCTAAATTCTACTTACTTCTTAGATTGACAGATAACTCATTATAACTTGTTTCTGATTTGACAGTGGTCTCCATCTTTGCTTAAATTTATTTTATGGACGTAAGGCCAAGGTCAAGGCATAATTCTCTGCCTAACATTTTGTCTCCCACTGCTGGAGACATCATTAGAGGTTTTAATGACTCAGAAAGCAGTTACAGACTGGAACAGGCTCAATAAGCTGAACTTTTATATGTATGCATGTCACGAACTGACTGTTGCTCGGATACTTATAAACAGTTTAGCTTACTGAGTTTCTTCGAGTCTGTAACTGCTTTCTCAGCTGTTTAAGCCTCTGTGATTATGTTTCCAGTGCTAGAGCATGAAATGTTAAGCAGAAAATTGTGCCTTGGACCTCAACCTTACACCCATGAAACAATTCTCAGCAGTTACACAAATACCAGCCCTAAACACCTGCAATCTAAGTCTTTATATTTTATTTGTCCCTTGACCCCGTATAACAGGTCCCTAATCCTGAATAATCTCATTTTTTGCTATTTTCTGTCTTACTGAAGAAAGCTGGAATGTATGTTTTCATTTTTCGCACACTTGGATAATATAAACTTTTTCTGTTTTATTTGATAGTAGTTTCATTTCAGAGGTTGTTTTTCCCACAGACATTGAAATATTAGCAGTTGATGCCTGTATTAGATGATTTGACAATTTCATCATTAATGGTTGTTACAGCAGAATATTATTAAACTGATTGACACAGCAAAGAATTGGATGAAACATGTGAACACCAATGATTATAGCTACCAGTGGAAGAAGAAAGTGGAATTAACACGCAGCACTATTCGCATTAACCCCAACCTGCTTTCATACCTTACTACACATCGCACAGGGTTGCTTAATAGAAAGGTGAGCCAGACCCTGAATGAATTTGCGTGCTGATATAAAAACATTCTCCGATACACCACCCAGGCTGAGCACAGTTCTTAGATAGTACTCCATCTCAATATCATAATTTCCAATAAAGACCAGGTAAAACATGAAGACACACCCACAGATCAGCTTTCACTGGGCGCGTGACACAGAGGAATTTACTCTCTGAGGATGGCATATGTTTGTAATGTCAGGTAGGGCATCTGGTCACAAAATTATAATAAGAACAACTGTCAAATCAGAGACGGACAAACGCCCACTGTGAGTGGACTTACTATAGATGGGACAAACACTGAAGGAAAGAAAGATATGTGACTAAAGCTTACTATACTAATGAAACCATACACCGAGTTTCATGAAGTGGTAACATGTCCATAGATGTGAATGTCCTCCTTTTGCTTTAGTACTTCTAGCTGAACCTACAAGGAAGTGAAACATGGACAATAAACAGTAAAGGCAAGAGAAGAATAGACACTTTTGAAATGTGGTGTAACAGAAGAACACTTAAGATCAGATGGGTAGATCAAGTAATGAAGTACTGATGAGAAAAGAGCTTTAAGGCACATGACCAAAGGAAGTGACATGCTGAGGGGACACACCATATGACATTGATGGATGTCTGAAAGGTAAAAATTGTACAAGGAGACGAAAGCTTGACTACAGCAAGCAGAGCATGTGGCTATAGGTTGCAGTAGTTATTTACAGAAGTAGAGATTTGCAAAGTATAAACTAGAATGGAAAGATGCATCAAACCGGTCTTCAGATTTAAGACTACAGGAACAGTTCAAGATCATATTACAAAACATTTCAATTTTACTGTTACCAATCGGACTTGTCATTTTGATGGTGAAGGACTCTGATAATTACATTACACTCGCTACACACAAAGAGAAAGCTTAAGTCACTTTAACAATCTGTAGCAGGCCTTCTTTGAAACATGTTTGTCAATAATCGCCTTGCGTAGCTACAACGTGTAAGTGAAGACAGCCATGCATGAATACCCACCCACCTCCCCACGGGTCGTAACCCCTGCAACCCTTATAAGATAAAGATGTTTCAGTAGCTGATTAGTGTTTTTTGTCTTTTAAAAAAAAAAAATCTCATGGGATAGAACGAACAGATCAGAAAGATAAATATAATAAACTAAAACAGAATTTCGAGGAAACAGATAATTAAAATAAGTAATAAGTGTTTTTAAATTAAAAAAAAAAAAATCTCATGAGATAGAACGAACAGATCAGAAAAGTAAATAAAATAAGATAAAACAGAACTGGAGACAGCCACACTCAAACCAAACTCCGCGCCTTCATGACGTCACACACAACAACACCCTTACGTCACGGGTCAAAGCCGACGCGTTGGATCGGACGCTTCTGTCGACCCGGTATTAGTCTCGATCAATGACAATGTAAATATTTGTGTGTTTTGTGAAGCAACATTGGCGCAGCTTCCTGTAAGATGTGAAGAGAAAACAAGGGGGCATGTAAACGGCTGGTTGTAAGTACCCAATATGAGGTCAGCTGAAAATGTGTTTTGTAGCAAAGATTTTAAGTAATTGTGCCAGATTTTGATGTCAATGTAGTCACTGAATGCAAAATATTTGGAAAAACAATAGTAATAGTCAGAAAAGTTTGCAAGATATTCCCCACAACAAATAATAGTGGCAAGGTACTTCGTGAAAATAACTATTTCGACATCACAACTACTACCACTAGTCATCATGCCATGACAAAAAGGTGGGGGGGAGGGGGGGGGGGGGGGGAAGAGAGAGAAATACATTCTGCATGAAATGTTTGTTGCAACAAGAATTATAGTTATTCTCACAGCATCACATTTGTTGGTTTTGCCAACTCACAAGTAAACTGTCACTTTCCAATCCAGCCTAGACTTCAGATTGCTCCACAATAGTCACCAACACAACTGTTCTTTATTCAGCTATGTCACTAAATAAATTTCTCAGCCAATAAGAGGGACAGAGAGCAAATGCCATGTCAAACTACATGCAGTGGGAAATAACTGAAATACTGTAACTTACTTTTGTATTATATTTTTGAACACATAGGAAAGTATTAAAACTGTGGTGGCAGGGAGTCAAAAGAAATCTTTCACAACTCCAACATAACCATGAATGACCTCTGAATAGTGTCAAATGGTTTGAATATTGGCACTCAGAATTCATTGTCTTCCCTTGATTTCCTAAAACTACCCTACATTTATTATATAAACAGCAATGTTGCCAACCAACATCCCACAGAGTCAAAGCACTCGGATTAGAACTGCTCCTATTTGAAGCATTACCTGTATAGTAATAGCACAAATGTAGACATATATGGATCTGCTGCAGGTCAATCTTTTATCACAACCTCTATTTGGCATTCACATTCATCAGCTTCACCAACTCACAGACAAACTATCCTCTTCCACACTAACCTAGGCCTCATACTCTCACCACAATCAGTATTTCAAAGGATGTGCAGAGAGGGGGTGGGGGAATGGGACAACTGAAGTTACACTATGCACAGAACCCTTAAGCATTCCCCTCCCCTGCATTTTTCAATATAGCATGAACGTAAAAATTAGTCTTCGCTACCCATCAATCTGTTACCTCAACTAGATTTTCTACTTTCATATCCCTAAAGTTTGCCAGCGCACAACCAAATAGTCACTGTCCGAACTAACCTAGACCTCGGGCTGCACTACAGATAAGTTGTCACAATAACTCAAGATGTCAGATGGTTCCAATACTTATTTCAACAGTTTCCCTTTTGTTCTAGCAGCATCACTGATTTTTGATAATACATTGATCTACTGTTGCATAGTCATTCAGACATAGAACTTTCAGACATAGAACATCAATACAGTCCTTATTACTTTCCTATTGTGCTCTGATTGCACATCATTTAACTGATGACACTGTCAATGTAATTCTAAGTGTCACAAGGCATAAGGATATTAAAGGACACCAAATGCAGTGCAGTTCAGGCAAACACAACTTGCAATATTTGACTGGTTAATCTTTTTGTGACATTTACTGAAAGACAAATACAAAAATCAAGGATATACATACATATATATATTTCACTTTTAGTTTTGATTCTTGCACTTTCATATATATATTTATCTATGTATGTAAAAAGAGAAACAACAGATCACAAATGAGCTGGTTGTTACAGTCAATGAGCGAAGCACTACTGGGCATAAAGGTAACAGTCTGGTATTTATGGAAGTTTAAGACATTTTTACACCTTAGGGCTAATATTCAGTCTTAAAATTACACCACTTCATGAAACAATAACAATGAAATAGGCACATAAAGCACTTAAGTTTCAATAAGAGAATGTTGTTATTTTTCATCTTGCCGTCTTCTCTTCATACTTTTCTTTTTAATACCTCTATTAATAGAGTCACCATTATTTCCTGTGCTACTTTCAAGTGATGCAGTATCCAACAGTTTGTTGATAGCAAACGTATATAGGTCTTTATTAATTTTTTTTAGAGCTATTACTTCACCTTTTATGCTACCTGCTTCTGCTACTGCAACCATAGGTACTGCGTCGAACAATGTGGGCGATTCACATAAATCCACCTTATTCATAATTTCAATGCATTTGTTTTCACTGTCAACGGATTTTTGAAACCCATTCAATACAACAGTAGGTTTCCAGTCTTCTATAAACATTTGTTTTGGGCAAATGGTAAAAAAAGCATTGTACACAGGCCCCTTATGTTGCAACACCCTTTTGCATTGTCCACTTGGAATGTCCCACACGATGACTTTCATGTCTGTTGAACTTGAGAGCAGTGTCCGACCACCAATTGACGATGACAGACAGGTAATCATTTTATCATGTCCAACAAACTTTTTTGGTGTTTCGTTAACTACATGGTGCACATCTCGAGGAGGATGGCTGATATTGAATTCCTGAATCTTTCCACTATTAGTTCCAACAAAAACAACAGAGTCCGTACCATCAACAGTTACAGCTGTTAGTGGTGCATCAAATAATAAAGACAACAACAATTTACCTGATGCCAGGTCATATATTTTACATGTTCGATCAAAAGACACAGACACTAGCAGAGCTCTCATGCCTCCTGGACCAATGAAAACGTCTTTGACCGGCAGGCTATGATCAAAGAAGGTGTATCGTGGTTCTGCTTCTCCTGGCACCGAGTACATTTCATTGGCGAACTGGGAAATCAAGTAAGCGAGAGGCCACACAATTACTCTGCAGTCTTCTCCGCCAGTAACAATGTGTGTACCGTCATCAGTAAACTTTAAACATGTGATATCCTGGAAGTGACGATTTGCCACTGCCATAAGCCGTCCTGATGCTATCTGCCAGATATGGAGTCTCTCAGCTATTCCTGCAGCACAGTACTGAGCATTGGGAGAGACAGCCAATGCGTTTACACAGCCTGAACACAACATCCTTCCAGTGCCCAAATTTATTGTTTCTTGGCTATTAAGTGGCCACGCATGTATGAGTGGTCTTGCGTTGTCAGCCGATAACAAATAATCATTTCCCAAAAGACAAAGCGTATGGGGCGCTGAGACACCGCCACCTTTATAATACATTAACGAAGTTCCGTTGTTGGGATCCCATACACAAGCGTTCCACAACTGACCTGAACCATCACTTGTTATGACTACCTCAGTTGTATCAGTCATTACAAAACTCTAAATAGTTGTGTCTAACGATGACGATTTTCAACGTTCGCACTATACAGTCACTACAGTACACTTACCACGTGCAGAAGCAAGTCGCATTGGTCCACTGCTGAAGTTTGTTGTTCTGCTTTTCAGCTGTTAACAGTACAACAGTAAACCAACCTTTCCATAACATTGTATCTGAAATAGAACAGAAAACCAGTTCTCCACTCACAGAGTAGGTTTTAGGATCGTAAATGCAGAAATTTATATTTACTGCTATATGAGTAGAAAAGTTATACAAAATTAAAACTTTATATGAAGTACAATTGAATCTAACATTGAAAGTCAGTGCAGGCATAGTTGGATAACCTGCATTACAAGAGTAAATTAACCAACGAAATATAATCATTGTGTGTGTGTGTGTGCCTGTGTGGTGTATGAAGTGGAGATTCGAAACATGTTTAAAAAGTGAGGGAGATCGACTGCTATTTCTGATAAATAACTATATTCATTAGCATAGTTTATGCATTGCGATCACTGCTCAAAATTCTCTCTTCTTCATTGTGTGTGTAAATGTTCCATGTCTCCATTTTCAGATTCGACGAGAAAGAAAGCGTGACGGGAGTGCAACAGCTCAAATCATCCGTACAAAAAGGGATCAGAACAAAGCTCGTAGATCAGTATCCATACCTGGAGAATTACGTTGACTCGGTCCTTCCAAAGAAGGATACATATCGGATTGTCAAATGGTATGTTCTTACACAAAATTTGCTGCGTGGTTACAATCGTCATTCTAGAAATTTTGTAGGCGTGATAAATCGAGAATAAATGTAAGGTAACTACTTATCTACCTGCCTTCCGTTGTTGTGAATTTCAGCTTGTAATCTCAGGCACATTTACTCTTCAAACTTAAAATCCAAGTGACCAATACTATATATAATCATAGGCTTGAGATTCGTTGATTATAGAAGGAAGTAGCATTAACAGTCGTAAACACGAAAGTTCAACGGTAACTGTTTGTGACGCGTACATTGTGATTTGTTATGCGTTTAGAGAAGGCGTAATATATTGCTGCATGACAGTTAGGTCACTTGAGTAACGGTGCTCCCAGTTGGCTTGCAGTTTCCAGTACAGTTGATATGTATTAGCATTTAGAAATGAATTATTACAAATTTTGTCAGAATTTGTTTCCTGCATCCTACACCGTCAAATTTTTTTTCCATCGCGTTCAGAATACAGAATTAAATATATAGAGTGAAAGCATAAGTATAATAACTATTGCAATTTGTGGTCTGTTGTCAATTACTTGTGGCATTTTCGTACAGGTAATGAAAATACTTAAAGAAACAGTTAGTGGGTAATAGACTATTTGATTCAACTCGCGTTTTTATACAACCTTCTTTTTTTTTTTGTAATTTGTTGTTTCTTCGCTATGCTTGCTTTGATCAACTGAGGTGAGTGGTGACAGTCTTACAACGATCATTGGTTTTATACAAGCAGGGTTTCTCATTTATGTCGAGTGTTATGCCGTAAGTTAAGGAGCGAAATTTGTAGAATTTGATGATGAACATGGATTTGTCATCATTTCATGGTATAGCTTGAATAGTAACAAATTTAACCCTGTAGTGTATGTTACATGCAATATTGGGTGTATGTCTGCAACAAACTTTTGGATATTGACTAGATGATTTGGTAAATATTAAGCACATGTTCATTGACTAGTGTATCCAGTGTACATTTTGAACCTAGATGCCATCTGTTTGTCACTACTGAAACTTTTCTACCCCAAAAAATAATAGTTAGTAAGGCAGTAGTGTAAATCTATGTAGGGCTACGTTCAACAGTTCTTTTCATTAGCTCAACAGCTTTGTATCACATGTATATTCCGTCCTTTTTCAGTGTCATCCGGATGCTAGGGTAATATTTATTTTGAAACTTTAACGTCTCATTTTTCAGTATTCCATGTTTCCATTCCCAATTCTTCTTTTGTTGACATACTTCATTGCACACACTAAATTTTCAACCTTATATACTATCTCCGACTGTTTACTTTCCTTCATTTGTGGTTTCTTTGTATCCTTGTGTTCCTTTATAATTTTATCATGAGATTTCTCCTCTTTATTTTTAAATATTGCATAATTTCTTTCATGTGTCTCTATCCCCAGTAAAGTTAAGCTCTTTCTCTCAATCTGTACTTTTGCACACCTTGTCAGATTGGTTCAAGTGAAAGTGCCAATAAAGTTGTACTAGCCTACAAAGAGAACCCCGAGGAAGTCAGAGTGGTATGAGGAAATGGGGGTATGCAGAGAGGGGGGGGGGGGAGAGAGAGATAGAGAGAGATAGAGAGAGAGAGAGAGAGAGAGAGAGAGAGAGAGAGCTTTATGCATTGCTTCATTTTGATTCTCAGTTGTCTAGGAATGCTTATATCATAGGCAATTTCAAAACTTGTATTTTCTCATAAAAATAATTGATTTTTCCTTATTAGTTGTGCTATTTTTATTTAGCCATGACCACATAGAAATATTGGTCAATACTTCTGGTGAGCTGCTGTTTTTCCGGCACCGGGAAGGTCCATGGATACCGACATTACGACTTCTGCACAAGTGTGAGTACTGACATTTCTTTTATTATTAATTTGTACAGTTTTGTGTTAAATGTGTGTACTCTTCTGTCTGTATATGGGCTCAGCTCAAGCATGCAATTGTGCTCCTTGGCTTCATAAAGATTTGTTTGTCACTTGAAGAAAAGTGACTCACTGATTGTGTTTCGTATTTTGGCAAAATGTAAAATACTTGCAGCTTGTACCTACAGTCTGAAGATGCACACTGCCTGGTTGAAACCAGTTACAGGGACAAAACAGTGCATGGGAGCTGCCAGCTTAATACAAGGAAAATGTAGGTCATATATACCAACATACGAGAATCCACGTGTATTTAATGAGAAGAGGATAGGTAGGCAGCCATGAACTTGTTGAAGGCACTAGCCCACACACATATGAAAACTTTATTCAGGATGGCTAGGCGCGGCATGATCCTTCAGCCTCCCAAATCTGATGCCGGAGACTTAATGAAAACACTGCGTCATTCAGTCGTACCCAATGTTCAGTTCTGTTATGTTGGTACTTACTTGGAACACCTTAGCTTATTAGCAAGAAGAATAGTTATACACTGTTCATTTAATTTCTCCAAACTTTTCACTGCACTTACATTACACATTTGCAGAAGTCTTTAGGACCACAACTGTGCTGACACATCTGTTAGTTTCATGTCTGTTTTTCTGCCTGTTTGAAAAACCGATTTGTCATATGCTTATGATTAGAGACTTGTACACAGAAAAATTATGACCCATCAGTATTACGCACAAGTGATAACCAATTAATGTATTATTATTAGTATTCTTCTTCTTCTTCTTATTATTATTATTATTATTATTATTATTATTATTATTATTAGTTGTAGTAGTAGTAGTGATGTCACCATGCTCAAAACTAGTAGTAGTAGTAGTAGTAGTAGTATTCCCTCTGTGAGTTCACTAAGAAAACTTTTAAGTGTATAGTGTACATTATTTAAGAGGCAGGCTTTGACGTTAGGCTTTGATGTTTTAAATAAATGTCCTGTAGTTCTCTATTAGCTCCTTGGGCAAATGTTCTACAACTTTGATACCTAATATAAAATTCTGTTTTGAATTGTTTTGTGTGGTTTTCCGTGATAAATATAATTCCAAACAGGCTGCTCTTGTTCCATGATTGTGTGCAGAAAGCTATTTGTGACTTCATGATGTGCTAAACAGATAGGAACATGAAGTTTCTTGGTGCAGTAATGATAGCAATTTTTTTAAATTATGGAACTAGTACCAAATAATGTCATTACAATGAATCCATCCATCCATCAAGATTACTGGAGACTGGGATTGCATGTGTACACTTCGGCCAGAGATGTCACCATGCTCAAAACTTCTGTTTCGAGTGAATCTAGCATGATGATCAAAACATTGATCATAACACCCACAGAAATAAAATTACCAAGCAAACCAATACACAGACTAAATCCAGTGAAATAACTGTGACAACCATGGGGGAAAACCACACAAAAATGCCAAAAATAAAACCCAAAAAATTATACAAAATGCACCACGAGATCGTGGTATTCCAATCTCCATTTAACCTATATTGCCCAATCCTAGACTATACTCCGTTCATCATAAGAATAAACCTGATGTAAACAAACACAGTGAATGGGCAGAAGCCGCAGCACTAGTACCCTGGTGGTGTTACACTTTGGAAGTAGGTCCTACTTATGTATTAGATATATTATTACTAAGTTACATTAAATAAAACTCTTAAGATATTCAAAGGTATTAACAGCCATCAATTTTTTCTTAATCACACTTCAGCTATGTAATTTTTATTGCAAAAATTATCTACAGTCACAGCCGCAGCACTGTTGTGCTCTGATTGTCGCACTGTTAATACGTAACATGAAAATGGTCAAGGCTGCTTTCTTTTCCATAATGAAAGACACATGTGGAACACAGTTAAAAAGTGCTGAGAAGTAGGTTGTTGTTAATGTTTTTCATAAATTTACGGTAATAATTGGCTTTGAAGTTTCTTGAGGGAATGTATTAGATATAGTTGAGACACAAATACACATTGCATGTATAGCAGAATCGGTAGCGTATTATAGTCTGTCTGTAAACTCATGAGCGAGCAGCGCTTTTGGTGGGGGAAGTGGCCTTTCCCTGAAGAATGCTGCCACCGGCCTACAGGGGCACCCAAAATCTGTTGCCCATCGTCTGTCTAGCGTTGTAGATGGGCGTGCGGTGATATATGTTGTTTCTGCTCGTGAGATCTTAGTTGCCAGTGCCGGTGAGTTAACTTTGTATACTTATTGATATACTTCGATATCCGGAAGTGATGGATAATTGTCTAGTATTGCAAGAAAATGTGTAGAATACGAAGAAGTGGACGTATTTGCAGAGTAACGAGCGTTCGATCGTCTCTTATGTTATTACAGCATGTATTAAAGAGGCGACCCAAAAGGAACTGTTGGCTAATGTTACCAGTCCCAATCAAAGGACTGCAATTTATGGAAACGTCTGCCTCACCCAATAGGACGCATAAGTAAGGAACAGAAAAAAAAGCCGCACGGTTTATTGGAATCGCCACGAAGGAAAATTAATAATTTTGGGAGGAAACCCATCGTTATAGACAATTTCAAAATCATGTAAAACCTTTGATGCTTATGGAACACTAAATCTCGGTCACTATTCATCGATTTGAAGACATATTGCTTAAAACATGTGTGCAATAGCTATTCTAAACACTGCTGAAATTTCCTTCGAAACATGTGCACAGATTCTGGACTTCTAAGCAAAAAGCTTGACATACGAGGTGCATTCACATATTAATTTTTATTTTTTTGGTAAGAACTTTATTTTTTAATCTACAGCAATTTTATCCTCTTCAAAATATATATTACATTATATACAATTATGCCAGTGCTTTTTCCAATTCTCGGAACACTTTAGGAACTGTTTCTTCGGGATAGTTTATAGGTCTCTTAATTGTGCATTTTTAATCTCATCCATGCTTGTAAAACTGCTGTCTTTTAAGGCCTGCTTTGAAATGCTTATACCACTTGTCTGCCCTTGGTTTACTCATAACAGGCTCACCAAAAGCAATATTTACCATTTCTAAAAATTTCATACACTTTATTCCATTCTTATAACAAAATTTATTCCATTCTTATAACAATATTTAATACAGATTCTCTTAATTTATTTGTATGGTACCAAAACACATGTAACCTTTCTGACAGCAGACAACAGAGTAAATACCCAATATGCGTAACATTGTACACATACTTTTGAGGCATGTTTATGAAGACAGTGACAAAAAAGTAGTGCAAATCAGACTAATACAACACACAAAATTATAAGTTTCTGCTTACTTTTTAAACACTCTTCGTGTTGGAAGAATTGTTAAGTTTCAGTGCAGTTCTTCAAAGAAAACTTCTACCTTTTAGTAGAAACACAACATAAGAACAAGCCTTAAATTCTACAGACTGATTGCATTATATGGCGTTCGTTTTACAAATAGCAATAGAGTAACATACATTCACATGAACAGGCATTTGGTTCTGTGTTTGTAGTATAATCCTGACTTCCGTTCTTATGTTAGTATTATTTAATCTATAATGTTGTGTTTTGGAGGAAGCTATTGTTTTTTGTTTTCCTTATGGTCTTAATGCATTTGTCTAAAAATAAACGCAGCCTAGACGTATTTGTACACAGCATCGCCACAGGTTTAAAGCGCGTGCCACAGCAGGGACGGTACTACATTGTGAAACAGCCTGTAGAAGCGCCCTATGACATATCTGGGTAGGCAGAGTGGGGACTCGCTTGCTCGATTTTCAGTTTACCGACAGACTATAGATTGGTAACAACACACTATGGTTTGGTGGTACAAGTCTCGCCTCAGTCATTTTTTTCTCGTTCAATATGAAATACCTGCATCTCATAATTTTTTATGAATAATGCATGTCTTCATGTTTCTAACTACATATTGAATGCAAAATTCCTGTTTTAATTTCAAATATAAATTCTTAATTATCGATAATTTATGAAAGAACATTAATAAAGGTTGCTTAAATTAAGAAAACATAAGTTTAATTTTTTTAAGGCAAAAATGAAAAACCAAATACTCTTTATTTGGATGTGTGTATTGTTTTATACGGCTGAAAGCAAGGGGAAACTACAGCCGTAATTTCTCCCAAGGACATGCAGCTTTACTGTATGATTCAGGACTGAAGACCACAACAACAACAACATTGTTTTATACCACAGATGTAGATAAGTTGTGTAAAAACTTGAAAAACAATCATTTTCACAGCATCAAGCACACCATACAAATACTACCTTTTACATTTGCCACTGTACCATTATGATATGAACCCAACAGAACTGATCTGGAGCCAAGTTAAGGGATTCGGCCTCAGAAATAACAAGATAGTTAAGCTGCCAGACATACTGGAACTAACGCCTGCAGCTTTTTCACGTCACACCGAACACTGGTGGGGGGTGGGGGTGTAGAATGGCAGGTCGTGAAAGAAGAGGAGAAAATGCGGCACTTTAATGGCTTCGTCGATTCTGTTGTTGATCGACTTGTTATCAACGTAGCAGATGGCAGTTCCAGAAATGAAATGTTTTTCTCAAATTCGGATAAGAAAGGAGCTAAGAGATTACCAGACGACTGACTGCAGTTAATACCTTCAGTGGCTTCAGTATTCACCAGTATGGTGAAATACCTGCAGTATGCTTTTGCATCGCTCGTAGCTTACTCAGGAAAATTACCTAAGTTGGGAATTTTCATCTCACTAGTTTGTAATTAGAATACTTTGTCAGGTAGGAACAACAGCATTTTATACTTTCTGTCTGGTCACCCAAGAAGCGCACAGTAGTTGTGCCGAATATTATTTCATTCCCTTTAAAACTTAAATGACATTCAAGGCTATATTGTTTCTTTTCGGGTATCGTTTATGTCTGAACTACAACTGCTCACATCATTGCAGGTTAGTTGGACTGCTGGCTGGCCAGTGCTGTCCAAGTTTAATGAGTCAGTAAAGCTGTTGTCCTGCGTTATCGCTTCACCTATGTGCGTGTAACACAGCATAAAACGTATCCTTGTGATCGTACTTGACTGTACTGGCCAAAGCTTGGCTTCCGCTCCATGCGAAACAAGAGATTCAAGTAAACACAGAATAATACATGGCGTAATGTTTACATCAGGTTTATTCTTATGATGAAGAGAGTATGGGATACCTCCCTTCCCCCCCCCCCCTCCCCCCGCCACCCCACCCACCCACAACTAAAAAGCTGGCATCCCAGTCTCCATTTCACCAGTATACCTCAATCCTAGACCATGATACCAATGTGTGTAACACCATCCCCCTCCCTCCCCCACTTTCCACAACTTCAAAAGCTGGTATCTCGATCTCCAGTCCACTTTTATAGCTCAACGCAGTTACGGTATTGGCAACTTTAATGTTGCAGTTAGTAACTGAATGTGCCATGGATGATGGGAAGTGAACATGACAAATGAGGAGTCGGTTAGCACAAGACTGTGGAATCCACGAGAAAATAGTTTTCGATGAATGTCATAAGTGGAGCAATGCCTTTTAATTAAATTTTAGGAGAAGGTAGGTGGTTCAGTGTTTTTAATTATATCATAGGAGATGGATAGGGGATCAGTGTTTTTAATTAAAACATGGAAGGAGGTAGGTGGATTAATGTTCATAATAGTCGCACTTTAGACATACACTACTGGCAATTAAAATTGCTACACCAAGAAGAAATGCAGATGATAAACGGGTATTCATTGGACAAATATAATATACTGGAACTGACATGTGATTACATTTTCACGCAGTTTGGGTGTATAGATCCCGAGAAATCAGTACCCAGAACAACCACCTCTGGCCGTAATAACGGCGTTGATACACCTGGGCATTGAGTCAAACAGAGCTTGGATGGCGTGTGTAGGTACAGCTGCCCATGCAGCTTTAACACGATACCACAGTTCATCAAGAGTAGTGACTGGCGTATTGTGACAAGCTAGTTGCTTGGCCACCATTGACCAGATGTTTTCAATTGCTGAGACATCTGGAGAATGTGCTGGCCAGGGCAGCAGTCAAACATTTTCTGTATCCAGAAAGGCCCGTACAGGACCTGCAACATGCGGTCGTGCATTATCCAGCTGAAATGTAGGGTTTCGCAGAGATCGAATGAAGGGTAGAGCCATTGGTTGTAACACATCTGAAATGTAACTTTGACTGTTCAAAGTGCCGTCAATGCGAACAAGAGGTGACCGAGACGTGTAATCAATGGCACCCCATACCATCATGCCGGGTGATACGCCAGTATGGCGATGACGAATACACGCTTCCAATGTACGTTCACCGTGATGTCGTCAAACACGAATGTGACCATCATGATGCTCTAAACAGAACCTGGATTCAGTCGAAAAAATGACGTTTTGCCATTCGTGCACCCAGGTTCATCGTTGAGTACATCATCGCAGGCACTCCTGTCTGTGATGCAGCGTCAAGGGTAACCGTAGCCATTGTCTCCGAGCTGATAGTCCATGCTGCTGAAAAAGTCGTCGAACTGTTCATGCAGATGGATGTTGTCTTGCAAACATCCCCATCTGTTGACTCAGGGAGCGAGATGTGGCTGCACGATCTGTTACAGCCATGTGGATAAGATGCCTGTCATCTCGACTGCTAGTGATACGAGGCCGTTGGGATCCAGCACGGCATTCCGTATTACCCTCATGAACCCACCGATTCCATATTCTGCTAACAGTCATTGGATCTCGACCAACGCGAGCAGCAATGTCGAGATACGATAAAATGCAATCGCGATAGGCTACAATCCGACCTTTATCAAAGTCGTAAATGTGATGGTATGCATTTCTCGTCCTTACGTGAGGCATCAGAACAACGTTTCACCAGGCAGCGCTGGTCAAATGCTATTTGTGTATGAGAAATTGGTTGGAAACTTTCCTCATGTCAGCACGTTGTAGGTGTCGCCACCGGCCCCAACCTTGTGTGAATGATCTGAAAAGCTAATGATTTGCAAATCACAGCATCTTCCTGTTGGTTAAATTTCATGTCTGTAGCATGTCATCTTCGTGGTGTAGCAATTTTAATGCTCAGTAGTGTATTAATAAACAATGATCCACCTACCTTCTGCCATGATTTAATTAAAAATATTGATATTACTCGGCTGTTATGTGGGCACCTAACAGTACAGTTGAAATTTTATGTCATATTCTGTTTTATATGACAACATTCCACACAATATATTCCATTGTGCCACAATGCTATTTCGTAGTTTCACATCATGATGACTGTAGCACAACAAATGACAATAGCGTACCTCGCAAACACATCACCACAGCACAATTAAATGGCTAGAGTATGCCACCTCTTCATACACCGCACTCTCTACAAAAACATTTCACTTCTGCTCAAAAAAAAAAAGCAATCACCACACACACACAGCAGCTTGATGAGGTCACACTACACGGTGCAATGGGTCACTGGAGGTGGTATCCTACAATCTTGTATACCCCATGCATGATACTCCGTACATCACACCAAAATGGAGAACTTTCAGGCATGTGAAATGAATCAAGGCTTGGGTTAACGAAAGAGGACACTCTTAAAATCTTAGTCTATACACTAGATTAATAATAAACTATCACTATACTGCTTGATACTATTTCTACTTATTCCATGTGAATGTAACCCAGTAAATTTGCCATGAAGCAGCTACTTCTGGAAAAAATGACTCTGCTTTCTTAATTTCATTACATAGATGGTGGCAGGTTTTTTTTCTGAAGTACTGGCTTTCCTGTTAAACTACTAGGTTAAATTTAGCCAGAATAAGCACAAGTAATAGCGTAAGGGTGAAATCAAATAAAATTGCTGTTACTGCTACTAATCATCATGCAGTGGATGAAGTCAGAGGTAAAAGTAATGAATGAGGTCCTCTTTCATTAAATGAAGACTGCTGGCTTAATAATGTAACATGTAATTAAAATACATAAATAAATATTGAGCTACATAAAATATTGGTGATTTTTTATTTCTATAGATCATATCAAAATCAAAAGAGAATAAAATTGATTTTTGATGATAACCAGTCATCAGATAATGTGGGGGGAAAAACTTTTCCATTACTTTCCAATATCACTGTACACATAATATCTTATTCCACTGTTGACTCAACAGCTTTAAACAAGTAATCAGTTATCAAAAGTTAAATTAAATGAAGTTTCGCTCTTGGTTCCTTAGAATATGAAAGCACAAATACAAATTCAAGACATAGGAAAGCAACTTGTGAGTCTTCCAAGACAATGACAATATGTTCAAATGAAAAGAATCACTTTCAATAGGATATAAAGAAAATATTTTCAAATAACTGTAATGAACAAGAATTAGGACACTATCTCATGCTGTTTGGAAAACAAATTCTCAGGAATTATGACAAGACGCTCGCATATAACCGCTCCTGGATTTTTGTAGCACGGAACCCATGGTTGTGGTAGTGACTGGCATACTTTAATGTGATAATTTTCAGAGCTATCATATTCTCTGTGTAGTTATTTAACATAGGGATTTAAGATTTTGGCTTTCAGTTATGGTACATCCTTGATGACATGCTGAGGCAACACTTATAGTAGCATTAATAAAGGCTGCTTTCAGAACAGATCTTTCGCTTTGCTAGAGTGTGTGCTGTGTTGAAATTTCCTGGTAGATTAAAACTGAGAGAAACTTCCTTCGCATGGGGGAATGCACTAACTGAGGAATTCAGGCACAACTTAAAATCCATCCTCATTGCTGTTATAACCTTAAGGTGAACAAATATATTTCAAGGAAGACACAATACATGAAAGTCACAGACAAGTAAACAGAGTAAGACGTGTGTACACTTTAACAGTCAAATCATAACTGAGTCCAAGTCTAGTGGCCGCTGGCTGACTGGCCGCTTAGGTGGCGCAGCTGCTGCATGACTGGCAGACAGCGCCGCATGTAGAGGACGCGCGTAACTGCGCGGCGGCACTTTGAAAGATTGGCGAGTCACAACACTTTTCCCCCCTTTGAAATTGTTGCACAGGTCTTGACGGAGGTGGCCTGTAGATTGCTAACCTCCATAGGTGTTGTTTGACTGGCCATAAGGTCTCGAGGAGGAGGCTTCCCGTACGGACGGAAGTGTCCCCGATGATAAAAGGTCGAGATGACAGGAGACGTGGGGGTCGAATCTGCTGGGGCCCTGTGCACCAATCGGCCCGTTGCAGCAAGTCTGCTTGTTATAACAGGCGACATGGGCGATGTGTCCGCGTCCGGAGGAGGAGGAGGAGGCGAGTAGAGTTGCTCCGACATCTGGTTCCTGCATGGGCATGTCTCTTGGTGGCATCAGTTCTTGTGCTGGCACCGATATGATGGTGAGAGGACTGCATTGTGAGGAATGAGAGATTACAAGTAGAGCCGAAGGTGGTGTAGCGGCATCCAGAACAGGCTTTGCCGGAACATGAGGCCGAAGCTGGTCCGAATGATGCACTGCAACACCCGTGTCTGTCTGGGTTTCATACAGATGTTGGCCACGGTGTCGTAAGATGCGGCCAGGACTCCATTTTGGCCGCCTGCCGTATCCCCATACCCATACAAGGTCAACGGCGGTGAACCAGCCAAGCGAAGGCACCCACGGCCGGGAGGTGGCAGGCTGCAGAAGATGAAGCAGCGAGCGGGGCTGTTGGCCATGTAAGAGCTCAGCCGGGCTGTGGTCGCCCGTGGGAGTGAAACGGTAAGAAGCCAGAAATTTGAGAAGCATATCATCAGCTGCAGAAGAAGTCTGGACTTTCCTCATCTGAGCCTTAAATGTGCGGACCAGTCATTCAGCCTCACCGTTTGACTGTGGGTGGAACAGAGGGGCCGTGACATGCATGACACCGTGACGGGCACAAAAATCTGCAAAATCAGAAGAGGCAAATTGCGGACCATTATCAGTGACAAGAGTAGAGGGAAGGCCTTCCAAAGAGAAAATGCGAGCTAGATCATTGGTGGTTACCGTGGTGGTAGGCGACGTGCCATGGACAATGAAAGGAAAGTTAGAGTAGGTGTCAATAACGAGAAGCCAGTAGGTACTTAAAACAGGTCCCGCGAAGTCAGCATGAATACGCTCCCAGGGCTTCTCGGGCGAAGGCCATGGTGACAAAGATGACTTCGGGGCGGCGGCCTGTGACGCACAAGGGCCACAGGCAGCGACCATGTGTGCGATTTCTGAGTCGATGCTGGCGCGCCAGAGATTTTGTGTGAGAGACACCCCAGTGCCCTTGGTGAAGGACGCACAAGACTGAAGCACGCAAAGACGCAGGTACCACAACACGCGGTGAAGCATTTTCGGTGGAAAGGAGGATAACACCATCCCTAGCCCTGAGGCAGTAACGCAAAGCGTAGTAGTTCTGCAACGGATCAGAAGTCTTAGCGGACGGACGATCTGACCAACCCTTCTGAATACAGTGTAAAACCCGGGAGAGGGTAGGATCAGAACCCATAGCAGCCGGCAGCCGGTCCCCGGTGATAGGGAACCCGTCCACAACCCGCTGCTCGGCAACGTCCAGGTGGAAACACAAAAGTTCGTCCCTATCGAATGCCTGATCAGGACCCATGGGAAGGCGAGACAGAGCATCAGCATTTGTGTGTTGAGCCGTTGGCCAGAAATGAATCTCATAATTGAAACGAGACAAGTAAAGAGCCCAACGCTGGAGGCGGTGTGCAGCCTTGTCGGGAAGTGACGTTGATGGATGAATAAGGAAACAAGTGGTTTGTGATCCATAACAAGATGAAATTTTGAGCCATAGAGAAAAACACCAAACTTATGAAGATCATAAATAATGACCAAAGCTTCTTTTTCAATTTGAGAATACTTTTGTTGGGCACCCGTGAGCATTTTGAAGGCATAAGCAATGGGTTGTTCAGAACCGTCAGAAAAACGGTGCACAAGGACTGCACCGATCACATATTGAGAGGCGTCTGTGGCAAGAACAAGATATTGGCCAGGTCGATAAGTAGCCAGGCACGGGGCCTGTTTCAGCATAGTCTTCAATTTCTGGAAAGCTGCATCGCATGACGCGGACCAGTGAAAAGGCACGTTTTTATGCAACAGGCGATGCAACGGCTGAGCCACCGAAGCAGCAGATGGTAAAAACTTGTGATAGTATGCTATTTCCCCCAGAAGGCCTGCAGTTCCTTAACAGATGTAGGGCGAGGAAGGGCATCGATCGCAGCGACAGTTTGCTGAAGTGGACGAATACAGTCCTGGGAGAGTTGAAACCCCAAGTACGTGATAGATGCCTGAAAAAAATTTTGATTTCTGAAGATTACACTTAAGACCGGCAGCCTGTAAGACATGAAAAAGTGTGTGGAGATTTTGGAGATGTTCGTCAGTGGTGGAGCCAGTGACAACAATGTCGCCCTGGTAATTTATACACCCAGGGACAGTGAGTAATAATTGTTCCAAGAATCGCTGAAAGAGAGCAGGGATGCTGGCAACCCCGAATGGTAATCGTTGGTATTGATAGAGGACGAAAGGCGTGTTAAGGACAAGAAACTGCCGGGAAGCAGTGTCGAGAGGAAGATGATGATAAGCTTCTGACAGGTCAAGTTTAGAAAAATACTGGCCTCCAGCAAGTTTAGTGAACAATTCTTCAGGTCGAGGCATAGGGTAAGTGTCGATAAGGCATTGAGCATTTACAGTGGCTTTGAAATCGCTTCAGAGACGAATATCACCATTTGGCTTAGCAGCAACAACAACAGGAGAGGACCACTCACTGGAAGTGACAGGAAGCAAGACCCCAGAAGCAGTGAGACGATCCAGCTCCCGTTTGACCTGATCACGAAGGGCAACAGGAATGGGCCGAGCCTGAAAAAACTTAGGCCGAGCAGTGGGTTTGAGCGTGATATGAGCTTCAAAGTCGTTTGCACGGCCTAACCCAGGAGAAAAATGGGACAAAAATGTCATCAACAAGGAACTGAATTGAGCGTAAGGAATAACATCAGAGACGATATTGAAGAATCGTCTATGGAGAACCCAAAAACGCGAAAGGCATCGAAACCAAAAAGATTCTCCGCGTTACTATGGTCGACCACAAATACGCGAACAGTGCGAACGACAGATTTGTAAGATACCTCGGCATCAAATTGTCCCAAGAGAGAAATCTTCTGTTTATTGTAACTTCGTAATTGCCGAGTGACAGGTGACAGGATTGGAGAATCCAACTGAAGATACGTTTGAGCATTGATGATAGTGGCAGCAGAACCAGTACCCACCTGCATGCGAACATCTCAACCAAGTATTTGGACAGTGAGGAATAACTTCCCTGAAAGGGAAGTAGTACAATTAACAGACAACACAGAATGAGAATCAGCGTCATGTTCATGAACATGAACATCATGTATGCGGTCGGATTTGCAAACGGATGACACATGACTCTCTCTCTCTCTCTCTCTCTCTCTCTCTCTCTCTTTTTTCTCACACGGATGCCTCTATTTGCCCTCCAGCAGCGCGAGAAATTTCAAAAGACTGAGCGATGGATAGGACTTCATCTAGAGTCGGATTTCCCAACTGAAGGGCACATTGTCTAACTTCTTTATCGGGCGCCGAGATCGGATAATAGCATCCCGTACCATGGAATCGGTGTAGGATTCTTTGTGAACTTCAGTAACAAATTGACACTTTCTACTGAGGCCGTGATGCTCAGCAGCCCAAGGGCGATAGGATTGAATCAGTTGTTTTTGACAACGATCAAAGGCAACACGGGAGGCTACCACATGTGTTTGCTTTTGAAAATAGACGGACAGAAGGGAGCACATTTCAGCAAAGGACAAAGACGCAGGATCTTTCAAAGGAGCCAATTGCGACAACAACCGATACATTTGAGGTGAAATCCACGAAAGGAACAGAGACTTACATGTTTGTTCATCCGTGTCATGAAGTGCCAAGAAGTGCTGTCGAAGACGTTTTTTGTAATCAGACCAGTCTTCAGCCGTCTCGTCGTAAGGAGGAAAAGGAGGGAGGGACGATGGCGAGAGACGCCCCGCATTTGATACCGCGACGAAATCACGAATTGCATTTGTGAGAAGCATTTGCTGTTCTATGAGACCTTGCAGTAGTTGCTCTAAAGTAGCCATGGAAACCTGTGGGTCAATGATGGAAAAGAAAATTCACTACCTCGTCGCCAGTTGTTATAACTTCAAGTTGAACAAATATATTTCAAGGAAGACGCAGTACATGAAAGTCACAGATCAAGTAAACAGAGTAAGACGTGTGTACACTTTAACAGTCAAATCATAACTGAGTCCGAGTCTAGCGGCCGCTGGCTGGCCGGCTGCATGTTTGGCAGACAGCACCGCATGTAGTGGACGCGCGTAACTGTGCGGCGGCACTTTGGAAGATTGACGAGTCACAATAATTGCTTCATTTCTCCCAGTACCCCTCTCCTTCCCTCTCAAACTTCAGGACTATAACTTGTGGAAGATCTTGCAGAGAAATCCTGTTGCTACAGCCTAAAGAATGGTTTCCCGAATGAAACTTCCTCTCTGCAGTGGAACATGGGTTATTTTGAAACTTCTACATCTACATACATACTTAGCAACCCACCGTACAGTGTGTGGCCGAGGGTACCTTGAACCATTACTGTTGTTTTTGTTGTTGTTGTTGTGGTTGTGGTCTTCAGTCCTGAGACTGGTTTGATGCAGCTCTCCATGCTACACTATCCTGTGCAAGCTTCTTCATCTCCCAGTACCTACTGCAACCTACATCCTTCTGAATCTGCTTAGTGTATTCATCTCTTGGTCTCCCTCTACGATTTTTACCCTCCACGCTGCCCTCCAATGCTAAATTTGTGATCCCTTGATGCCTCAAAACATGTCCTACCAACCGATCCCTTCTTCTAGTCAAGTTGTGCCACAAACTTCTCTTCTCCCCAATCCTATTCAATACCTCCTCATTAGTTACGTGATCTACCCACCTTATCTTCAGCATTCTTCTGTAGCACCACATTTCGAAAGCTTCTATTCTCTTCTTGTCCAAACTGGTTATCGTCCATGTTTCACTTCCATACATGGCTACACTCCATACAAATACTTTCAGAAACGACTTCCTGACACTTAAATCTATACTCGATGTTAACAAATTTCTCTTCTTCAGAAACGATTTCCTTGCCATTGCCAGTCTACATTTTATATCCTCTCTACTTCGACCATCATCAGTTATTTTACTCCCTAAATAGCAAAACTCCTATACTACTTTAAGTGTCTCATTTCCTAATCTAATCCCCTCAGCATCACCCGATTTAAATTGACTACATTCCATTATTCTCGTTTTGCTTTTGTTGATGTTCATCTTATATCCTCGTTTCAAGACACTGTCCATTCCGTTCAACTGCTCTTCCAAGTCCTTTGCTGTCTCTGACAGAATTACAATGTCATCGGCCAACCTCAAAGTTTTTACTTCTTCTCCATGAATTTTAATACCTACTCCGAATTTTTCTTTTGTTTCCTTTACTGCTTGCTCAATATACAGATTGAATAACATCGGGGAGAGGCTACAACCCTGTCTCACTCCTTTCCCAACAACTGCTTCCCTTTCATGCCCCTCGACTCGTATAACTGCCATCTGGTTTCTGTACAAATTGTAAATAGCCTTTTGCTCCCTGTATTTTACCCCTGCCACCTTCAGAATTTGAAAGAGAGTATTCCAGTTAACGTTGTCAAAAGCTTTCTCTAAGTCAACAAATGCTAGAAACGTAGGTTTGCCTTTTCTTAATCTTTCTTCTAAGATAAGTCGTAAGGTTAGTATTGCCTCACGTGTTCCAACATTTCTACGGAATCCAAACTGATCTTCCCCGAGGTCCGCTTCTACCAGTTTTTCCATTCGTCTGTAAAGAATTCGCGTTAGTGTTTTGCAGCTGTGGCTTATTAAACTGATAGTTCGGTAATTTTCACTTCTGTCAACACCTGCTTTCTTTGGGATTGGAATTATTATATTCTTCTTGAAGTCTGTGGGTATTTCGCCTGTCTCATACATCTTGCTCAGCAGATGGTAGAGTTTTGTCATGACTGGCTCTCCCAAGGCCATCAGTAGTTCTAATGGAATGTTGTCTACTCCCGGGGCCTTGTTTCGACTCAGGTCTTTCAGTGCTCTGTCAAACTCTTCACGCAGTATCATATCTCCCATTTCTTCTTCATCTACATCCTCTTCCATTTCCATAATATTGTCCTCAAGTACATCGCCCTTGTATAAACCCTCTATATACTCCTTCCACCTTTCTGCCTTCCTTTCTTTGCTTAGAACAGGGTTGCCATCTGAGCTCTTGATATTCATACAAGTGATTCTCTTCTCTCCAAAGGTCTCTTTAATTTTCCTGTAGGCAGTATCTATCTTACCCCTAGTGGACATGCCTCTACATCCTTACATTTGTCCTCTAGCCATGCCTGCTTAGCCATTTTGCACTTCCTGTCGATCTCATTTTTGAGACATTTGTGTTCCTTTTTGCCTGCTTCATTTACTGCATTTTTATATTTTCTCCTTTGCCAATTAAATTCAATATTTCTTCTGTTACCCAAGGATTTCTATTAGCCCTCGTCTTTTTACCTACTTGATCCTCTGCGGCCTTCACTACTTCATCCCTCAAAGCTACCCATTCTTCTTCTACTGTATTTCTTTCCCCCATTCCTGTCAATTGTTCCCTTATGCTCTCCCTGAAACTCTCTACAACCTATGGTTCTTTCAGTTTATCCAGGTCCCATCTCCTTAAATTCCCACCTTTTTGCGGTCACATCAAATGAATTCGCAATTGCAAATAAGAACTACCATCAGCTATAGAATGGAATGATGACAATGAAAATTTGTGCCGGACTAGCTGCCTTACCATTTGGCTATCTGTGCACGACTCATGGCCAGACCCGAACTTCCATATCTCGTCAAACATGCGTCCGAGACGCAATCAGAATAACACCGGCGCTGCAATATCGTACATTACTAGTCACTTCCTTTCTTGTTCCAGTCGCAAATACAGCGAATGGAAAAACGACTACCTGTACAACTCCATAAAATCCCTAATTTCTCTTATCTTCGTGGTCTTTACGTGAAATGTAGATAGGCAGCAGTAGAGTCGATCTGCAGTCGGGTTCAAATCCTGGTTCTCTAAATTTTCTCACTAGTGTTTTGTGAGAATAATGCTGTCTCCCCTTCAGGGATTCACATTTGAGCTCACGAAGCATCTCCGTATTACTTGTGTTGTTATCAAACCTACCAGTAACAAACCTAGCAGACCGCCTCCGAATTTTTTCAATGTCGTCCTTTAATCAGAGCTGTTGGGGATCCAGACACTCGAGCAGAACTCAAGAATGGGACGCACAACTGTTTTATACGTGGTCTCCTTTAAGGATGAACCACACTTTCCGAAAACCGAAGTCGGACATTCACCTTCCATACTACTGTCCTTACATGCTCATTCCATTTCATGTGATTATTAATTGACATGACTGTGTCAATTTAAGTGTGTGGGAAAACTCCTGAGAAGCTCAGAAAGTAATGAGATTATGGTTGGGCAAATTTAATTATTTAATCCATAACCTTCAGTGTTTGTGCAATACACTTTCCCTCATTGCTTTGAGTCCAGGCATGTATCTTCTGAATTTTCTGAAGATAAGACAACCAAATTAATTTTTTGACATGTTCATCCCTAAGTCTGCTATAATCCGTAGTGTGGATGAGGCAGAGTTTAAGATGATCTGTAATGTGTTATGTGTAGCCTTGTTCTTATCAGTATAAACTACTATCAATTTAGAATATTCGGTTCCATTTATTGGTTTTCTCTCATGTATTATTCCTAACAATCAGCAGAATGGAGAAAGAAATTCCCTGAGTGAGAGCATAATTTAACAACTGACCATGATGATGGTAATTAAGGGCAGAAGATACCGTGAAAATTATGATAACATGAATTTTTTGTTGGTCACAAAATAATTTGAAGAATGCTTTCTTTGAAAATATTTTAAACCAAAGCCTTGTTTAAAAGTCCAAAATGTCAGTTGAAGTGGCAGCTTGCAGACAGTAACATTTGTTGCTTTGTGATTTCTCTTCTTTGAATTCACAAGCCTATGTACTTTTTGCCCCATTACTGTGAGCATTTAGCTATTAGCTCTATTTGTTGCCTTGCATTCAGTAGTTTACTGTAGCAATAATGTAACACGTGTATTTTTTGTTTATGAGCAAAGAAATGCTGAAATTGACATCCAGAGTTTCCAAGAAAAGGTCTGGAAAACCTGAAAGAAAGAAAATAATGAATATAATGAAGACAAAGATGAGGTGACTTACCGAACGAAAGCGCTGGCAGGTCGATAGACACACAAACAAACACAAACATACACACAAAATTCAAGCTTTCGCAACACACTGTTGCCTCATCAGGAAAGAGGGAAGGAGAGGGGAAGACGAAAGGAAGTGGGTTTTAAGGGAGAGGGTCTTTAAATATGTCTGCTTGTGTCTGTATGTGTGGATGGATATGTGCGTGTGTGCGAGTGTATACCTGTCCTTTTTTCCCCCAAAGGTAAGTCTTTCCGCTCCCGGGATTGGAATGACTCCTTACCCTCTCCCTTAAAACCCACTTTCTTTCGTCTTCCCCTCTCCTTCCCTCTTTCCTGATGAGGCAACAGTGTGTTGCGAAAGCTTGAATTTTGTGTGTATGTTTGTGTTTGTTTGTGTGTCTATCGACCTGCCAGCGCTTTCGTTCGGTAAGTCACCTCATCTTTGTTTTTATATATAATTTTTTCCCACGTGGAATGTTTCCTTCTATTATATTGAATATAATGAAGACAGCATTAAGTTTGTATATGGCTTGTGTACTATTGGAAAGGGGTTAACAACAGGAAAAACTTTAGGTCATTACAAACTTGGTAAAATTTCTGGAATATAATTGTTTACTGCAGGCTGCTTGCAAATCAGTGGCAGTGGAATCTATCATAGATGCAGTGAAAGAAGCTGTGAATTTAAAAGATGAGTGCATAGCTCTAATGTATTAAAAAAAACTATAAGTGCAATAAAATTTTAAACTCAGTTTCCCATAACTTTTGTTTTTAACAGCCTAATGTACATTTTCTCTGAAACCATTTATCCCAGAGTAATATCTGGTATTGGGCCGTGCGGAAGTTGAATGCCCACCAGAACAAATGGATCTTGGTGGCCAATAGAGGGCAGGGTCGCTGCAGTGCTGTACTTGCCTAGCACAGGCGCCACTGTCTCGCCGTGTGAATAATACACCACCTAATAGTGCCCTCACAGCCGCCATAAATACCGCCATGCATTGATCGCTCGGTCATTCGTGTACTTCGTCTGATAGCGTTCATTACTGTCTTCACCATACTACTGACTACTTGTCACCAATTTTGTCTGATATTGGCTTTCCTCTCTGGTCGATTTGGATTGTGGCTCGTGCTTGATCTGTTGACAGCATTGTGTTGAAAGTTTGTCTCATTTCATTGTAGCGTAGATTGCTGTTGCCATCCTCTTGTTGGGTCCGCC
Organism: Schistocerca piceifrons; assembly: GCF_021461385.2. Classification (NCBI taxonomy): domain Eukaryota; kingdom Metazoa; phylum Arthropoda; class Insecta; order Orthoptera; family Acrididae; genus Schistocerca; species Schistocerca piceifrons. Next base: position 10,323,281 of record NC_060144.1, read on the forward strand.
ATATGTCTGCCCTGTTGCTCAACTCTTGCCATGGATTTGAGTCCCGACCGCAGGTGGTCTTCCCACCTTGCATCGTCGTCATTTCTCACCTGTTCTCTGATGTGTGCACAGGTGTCAGGTGACTCATGGACATAGAGTAATGAAAGTCTAACAGTCAATTTTCTTGGTATATGTGCATGAAATGGCACTTCTTTTTAGCTTACTAGCTGCATTAAAAAAGGAGTATTGAAACATTTTTCAGAATGGCGATTTTAACATATTATTCATAAAAAATCATCAGCTTGTTAATGAATAGTGTAAAAGTACACACAAGAAATTCATTTTTCTCCTGTTATTACTTCCTAAGAAAATGTGCACTGAACATTATTAATTTAACATGGCGTAGATAGACAAGACCTTCTCCCCTTAATTCATTTGGAGAACACACAACATACCCGTAGTAAGTAGTACACATCGTACTGTTACTTTACTTTCCATGTGAGAAGAGCGTTATCGATCATGTCTATCCAAACCATGACGGATAGTGGTAAACCATAGGCAAGTGTCAGCAAGGGATGGGAAGGAACACCAAATACGTTCATTGTGTATGTGGAGGAAGGAGGGGGGGCGTCACTTAATCAACATGATAAAGAGGCTGTTCCGGCAGCCATTGAGATAACAGGGTGCAGCATGCCTCAGAGAAAATTGAGAATACCAGACTTGCTTAATAAGTTTCAATGAATCTCACAATTTGCACTATTGGAACTAGAACTGATCATGGCCTCCTGGTTCTGCATTGTGTTATAGTCTTCCAATAATATGTGACAAGCTAGCCTGTGACTTCCTAGACTTGAGCCACACCATTGAGAACATTATGGTCCCCTTGAATGTGTGAACTATATGTAGGAGGCTGCTACCCCTGGTAGACGACTATGTGTGGGGTGCATACATGGATTTTTAGGTGAGATGACTCTCGATTCAGTCAAAATAATGATAGTTGTCAGAGACATAGGCAAGAGTATTACAATTCCAGGGATTAACTGCCGAAGCATTCACAGCCAGTTTCTGGAAATCCGGGAATTTCAAACACGTCAGAAAATCGGAAATATATGGGAAATTTGGGGGGGGGGGGGGAAACCTGAAAAATTCTCATTTTTGTCTCAGTAGATGAAATGGTTTATTTACTGAGGTGTCATGCATCATAACTGGCTGGGTGCAGTCGACTACGTGCGCAACTTCCCTACTACCCTCATTACTACTACTTCTCCCCTTCGTACCATTCCCCTCAGCTTGCAGTCAGTGTTGCCACCACTTCTAGCTACTGGCCTAGAAGCTGCCAACAAAAGGCAGGGAGGCATGAGAAATGGTTTGTTTTGATCTGATTCTCAGAGACTGTAGACGCAGTGGCTAGAGAGGGCAGTTGTGTGCGTAAGTTTTTGTGCGTGCATGCACGCTCTTGTTTTCTGATAAAAGCTATGGCTGAAAATTTAGTTGTGAGAGTGTGATTGTCTTTTCTACATGCCTATCTATGGTTCAGCAATCATCTTTATGGTGAATTGCCACCTGTCCTCATTATTATTAATTCTCAGAGTTTTTGAGCAAGTTATCTGTTGCATGGATTGATCACCGTGGTCTCATTTCATCAACATGTTGTCTGTGGCTCATTAAAATAGCTGGCCACACCTTTCCGTGATGAGCCAAAACCGCAGGCTGTTCCTGCGGGTATCTCTAATGGATTGGGCCTGCTAATCTGGGGCCATTCAGTTTCCTCTAATGTGCAGGCTCTGCCCGTTGGATCTAATCTCACCGATCTGCCCGTAGACCAGGTCTGTCTGTGTGTGGCGTAATGCAGCGGATTTTCATGGTTTATCCATGGACCGAAGACTGCAGTTGTCCTCAGAAGGCCAGAGGCCATGGGCAATGGAATTCAGGAATTGCGATTGTCTCACCACAAGTAAGTTGTACAGTGTGGTGTTTTATAGAGATTTATTTGTTCTAGTACATTGTGGCACTTGAAAAGTACTTTATACGTTAGAAAGTATGGATGATAAGAAGAAGAAAATTGTATCAGCCGCTGGCAGATGGGGTGCCATGTACTCGTATACTTCTTGAAAGAAAAATCACTGAATACATGTAAAATAATAGATATAACTTGGTGGGTAATAACCGACAATAACAAACATAGGCGAACCAACTAACTATTATCAGTCACCTACAGTGCTGGTTTACACAATCCCTCGCTGCCTGAGGTTTTTCTGAGGTTATTTCTGAAATCACTGAAGGTACTTTAAATATGTCTTGTGATTCCAAGGAAATGCGTGTTTTTGTCAGCAAATGTGTTTCATTTTATTAAAACAAAATAACATAATTGGGCTTAATGAAACACGCATACCATTTGGATTATTTCCTCCATGTGTTGTTGTTGTTGTTGTTGTTGTTGTTGTTATGGTCTTCAGTCCTGATACTGGTTTGATGCAGCTCTCCATGCTAATCTATCCTGTGCAAGCTCCTTCATCTCCCAGTACCTACTGCAACCTACATCCTTCTGAATCTGCTTAGTGTATTCATCTCTTGGTCTCCCTCTACGATTTTTACCCTCCACACTGCCCTCCAATGCTAAATTTGTGATCCCTTGATGCCTCAGAACGTGTCCTACCAACCGATCCCTTCTTCTAGTCCAGTTGTACCACAAACTTCTCTTCTCCCCAATCCTCTTCAATACCTCCTCATTAGTTATATGATCTACCCACCTAATCTTCAACATTCTTCTGTAGCACCACATTTTGAAAGCTTCTATTCTCTTCTTGTCTGAACTATTTAGCATCCATGTTTCACTTTCATACATGGCTACACTCCATACAAATACTCGATGTTAACAAATTTCTCTTCTTCAGAAACGCTTTCCTTGCCATTGCCAGTCTACATTTTATATCCTCTCTACTTCGACCATCATCAGTTATTTTGCTCCCCAAATTTCAAAACTCCTTTACTACTTTAAGTATCTCATTTCCTAATCTAATTCCCTCAGCATCACCTGACTTAATTCGACTACGTTCCATATCCTCGTTTTGCTTTTGTTGATGTTCATCTTATATCCTCCTTTCAAGACACTGTCCATTCCGTTCAACTGCTCTTCCAAGTCCTTTGCTGTCTCTGACAGAATTACAATGTCATCGGCAAACCTCAAAGTTTTTATTTCTTCTCCCTGGATTTTAATACCTACTCCAAACTTTTCTTTTGTTTCCTTTACTGCTTGCTCAATATACAGATTGAATAACATCGGGGAGAGGCTACAACCCTGTCTCACTCCTTTCCCAACAACTGCTTCCCTTTCATGCCCCTCGACTCGTATAACTGCCATCTGGTTTCTGTACAAATTGTAAATAGCTTTTCGCTCCCTGTATTTTACCCCTGCCACCTTCAGAATTTGAAGGAGAGTATTCCAGTTAACTTTGTCAAAAGCTTTCTCTAAGTCAACAAATGCTAGAAACGTAGGTTTGCCTTTTCTTAATCTTTCTTCTAAGATAAGTCGTAAGGTTAGTATTGCCTCACGTGTTCCAACATTTCTACGGAATCCAAACTGATCTTCCCCGAGGTCCGCTTCTACCAGTTTTTCCATTCGTCTGTAAAGAATTCGCGTTAGTATTTTGCAGCTGTGACTTATTAAACTGATAGTTCGGTAATTTTCACTTCTGTCAACACCTGCTTTCTTTGGGATTGGAATTATTATATTCTTCTTGAAGTCTGAGGATATTTCGGCTGTCTCGTACATCTTGCTCACCAGATGGTAGGGTTTTGTCAGGACTGGCTCTCCCAAGGCCGTCAGTAGTTCTAATGGAATGTTGTCTACTCCCGGGGCCTTGTTTCGACTCAGGTCTTTCAGTGCTCTGTCAAACTCTTCATGCAGTATCGTATCTCCCATTACATCTTCATCTACATCCTCTTCCATTTCCATAATAGTGTCCTGAAGTACATCGCCCTTTTATAGACCCTCTATATACTCCTTCCACCTTTCTGCTTTCCCCTCTTTGCTTAGAACTGGGTTTCCATCTGAGCTCTTGGTGTTCATACAAGTGGCTCTCTTCTCTCCAAAGGTATCTTTAATTTTCCTGCAGGCTGTATCTATCTTACCCCTGGTGAGATAAGTCTCTACATCCTTACATTTGTCCTCTAGCCATGCCTGCTTAGCCATTTTGCACTTCCTGTCGATCTCATTTTTGAGACGTTTGTGTTTCTTTTTGCCTGCTTCATTTACTGCTTTTTTATATTTTCTCCTTTCATCAATTAAATTCAATATTTCTTCTGTTACCCAAGGATTTCTACTAGCCCTCGTCTTTTTACCTACTTGATCCTCTGCTGCCTTCACTACTTCATCCCTCATAGCTACCCATTCGTGTTCTACTATATTTCTTTCCCCCATTCATGTCAATTGTTGTCTTACGCTCTTCCTGAAACTCTGTACAACCTCTGGTGTAGTCAGTTTATCCAGGTCCCATCTCCTTAAATTCCCACCTTTTTGCAATTTTTTCAGTTTTAATCTACAGTTCATAACCAATAGATTGTGGTCAGAGTCCACATCAGCCCCTGGAAATGTCCTACAATTTAATACCTGGTTCCTAAATCTCTGTCTTACCATTATATAATCTATCTGATACCTTTTAGTATCTCCAGGGTTCTTCCATGTATACAACCTTCCTTTACGATTCTTGAACCAAGTCTTAGCTATGATTAAGTTATGCTCTGTGCAAAATTCTACCAGACGGCTTCCTCTTTCATTTCTTAGCCCCAATCCATATTCACCTACTATGTTTCCTTCTCTCCCTTTGCCTACTGTCGAATTCCAGTCACCCATGACTATTAAATTTTCGTCTCCCTTCACTACCTGAATAATTTCTTTTATCTCATCACACATTTCTTCAATTTCTTCGTCATCTGCAGAGCTAGTTGGCATATAAACTTGTACTACTGTAGTAGGCATGGGCTTCGTGTCTATCTTGGCCACTATAATACGTTCACTATGCTGTTTGTAGTAGCTTATCCATACTCCTATCTTTTTATTCATTATTAAACCTACTCCTGCATTACCCCTATTTGATTTTGTATTTATAATCCTGTATTTACCTGACCAGAAGTCTTGTTCCTCCTGCCACCGAACTTCACTAATTTCCACTATATCTAACTTTAACCTATCCATTTCCCTTTTTAAATTTTCTAACCTACCTGCCCGATTAAGGGATCTGACATTTCACGCTCCGATCCGTAGAATGCCAGTTTTCTTTCTCCTGATAATGATGTCCTCCTGAGTACTCCTCGCCCGGAGATCCGAATGGGGGATTATTTTACCTCCGGAATATTTTACCGAAGAGGACGCCATCATCATTTAACCGTACAGTAGAGCTGCATGCCCTTGGGAAAAATTACGGCTGTAGTTTCCTCTTGCTTTCAGCTGTTCACAGTACCACAATAGCAAGGCCGTTTTGGTTAGTGTTACAGGGCCGGATCAGTCAATCATCCAGACTGTTGCCTTTTGAAAAGGCTGCTGCCCCTCTTCAGGAACCACATGTTTGTCTGGCCTCTCAACAGATACCCCTCCGTTGTGGGTGCACCTATAGTACGGCTATCTGTATCGTTGAGGCACGCAAGCCTCCCCACCAACGGCAAGGTCCATGGTTCATTCCTCCATGTAAAAACAGTTAATTATCAAAGACGTTCATGTTAGTACTTAAGATTTTTGCTCGTATCATGAGACACCATCTATTTGCTAGTTCTTTTCTAGATATTTCCTCATTTGCACAATTGTTTCTTGTACTGTGGCTGAAAAGACAAATTGTCAACTTACACCTTAATTTACCCTTGAGATCTCAAAAAATTTGTCAGGGAAAACTCCTAAAACTTGTCTGGAAATTGGGGAAATATCAGGGAATTTCACTTGGGGAAACTTGTGGTAACCCGTACAGCAAATTGTTGAGAGTTTGAAGTACTCTTAAAAAACAGCAAAGCTCGTATAATACTAGGTATCAAAAACTGGTTAAAACCCGAAACTGAAAGCACTGAGATTTGGAAAATAACAGAAGACTAGACTAGTAGTAAGTTGTGGTGTATTTGTCGCAATAGACAAGAAAACCATATTCACCAGGATAGAAATTAAAGCCACATGTGAGATTGTCTGGGCAACAGTCACAAGTAAACCTCCCCAGAGATACACTTCAGTTTTGATCGGCTTTGATTATGAGCAAAATAAGAGAGGCAGATTTTTTAATACATGTATCAGCTGTTAAGGAGATGAAACATCCCCTTGAAACAAATTGAGTTTAATATTTCTGAGTGAATACCATTGAAACAGAAACAGATTAAAAAAGTTCTATGGTTTTTAATGTACATTAGCGCCCATATTTGTCAAAAAAGTAATTTGTTCGAAATTCCCTCCCATTCAGCACTTTTTGACCCAAACAATTCTGTGCTTCCTTCTTATTGCACATTTTTTTACAATAAAGTTACAACAATAATGTACAAACCATTTCAGATATAACATATTTAAATAAAGATTGAAAATAAAAAATACATAAATGTTAAAAAGAAAACACAAATATATCACAAGGTACTTTTTATTTTATTAAAAGAAAAAAAAGTAGAACAATGTATATACAATATAAATTTGGAATATATATATCTGGAAATGACTTATTAAACAACACAATATGGCAAATGGCATTGATAGTGACACATACCGGGAATGTGTAAGTGGTGTAGAGATATTTTTACCTTATTTCTGACAAATACATCTCTGAAACAGCACTGTATCACATTCGATTGAATTTGCTATTAATGATAATATATGTTTTTCTGTTAGTTGAAGGTTGAAATGAAAAACAAAATAGTGCGGGGGAGAGGGTTTTAAAAAAAATGGCTTTTTCAACAAAATGGGTGCACCATTGTAACATACATTTTATTTTAAATTTTTCTGGTATCTGTTACTGTTTCAACAGTATTCATTCAGAACTATTTAAAAAAATTATTTTCAAGGGGGTATTTCACCCACTTACTAAAAAAAAGGTGTGTGTTATTTTGCTCTACACTACAACATGTTCGAAGCCAATCAAAATAGAAGTGTATACCTTGGGTAGGTTTACTTGTCCGTATCAAGTGTGGGCACAGAGTCATAATCGGATGCTTGTATCAAACACCTGACTTGCCTCCATATTTAACCAGGAACTCAGTTCACTAGTATGGAAGTTCCATAATCATACCATCATCGGAGGAGGAAACTTTAATAATTAAACAATCAGTAACAAAGTGGTGTCCTTCTCTTAAAACTATTAGAACAGATGGTTTGGAGCCCAAGTCTTCATGGAAATTATTGGATCTAATGGCAACAAGCTGATCACTTTGAGGATATATCTACATAGGAACTGATAACACTGACAATTAGGCAGTGGTAGCAACAATAATTACCAAATTACAAAGGGCAACTACAATAAGTTGAAGGGTTTACATGTACAGAAAACTACACTAAGTGATCAAAGGTATCCATACACCTGGCTGAAAATGACGTACATGTTCTTGATGCACTCCATCGGTAATGCTGGAATTCAGTACGGTGTTGGCCCACCCTTAGCCTTGATGAGAACTTTCAGTCTCGCAGGCATACATTCTATCAAGTGCTGGAAGGTTTCTTGGGGAATGGTGGTTCATTCTTCACAGAGTGCTGCACTGAGGAGAGGTATCGATGTCGGTCAGTGAGGCCTGGCACGAAGTTGGCGTTCCAAAATATCCCAAAAGTGTTCTATAGGATTCAGTTGAGGACTCTGTGCAGGCCAGTCCGTTACAGGGATGTTATTGTCGTGTAACCACTCTGCCACAGGCCATTCATTATGAATAGGTGCTCGATCGTATTGAAAGATGCAGTGCCATCCCCGAATTGCTCTACAACAGTGGGCAACAAGATGATGCTTAAAACATCAACGTAGGTCTGCTCCATGATAGTGCCATGCAAAACAACAGGGGGTGCAAGCTCCCTCCATGAAAAACACAACCACACCACCGCCTCCAAATTTTACTGTTGGCACTACACACGCTGGCAGATGACGTTCACTGGGCATTCGCCATACCCACACCCTGCCATCGGGTCACATTGTGTGCCATGATTAGTGAATCCACACAGCGTTTTTCCACTGTTCAATCGTCCAATGTTTATGCTTCTTACACCAAGCAAGGCGTCGTTTTTCATTTACCAGCGTGATGTGTGACTTATGAGCTGCCGCTCGACCATCAAATCGCAAGTTTTCACACCTCCTGCCTAACTGTCATAGTACTTGCAGTGGATCCTGTTGCAGTTTCGAATTCCTGTGTAATGGTCTGGATAGATGTCTGCCTGTTACACATTACCACAAGTGACACCAAATCACCTGACCACGTTCAAAGTCCGTGAGTTCCATGGAGCGCTCCGTTCTGCTCTCTCACGGTGTCTAATGACTACTGTCATTGATGTGGAGTACCTGGCAGTAGATGGCAACACAATGCACCTAATATGAAAAACATATGTTTTTAGGTGTCCGGATATTTTTGATCACACAGTGTAGATAAAGATGCAGTTGCATCATATCTCAATAAGGAAATTGAAACATTTATAGCTTTAAAGGAGCATGCAGAAGAACTTTGACTCAGGTTTAGAAGAATCGTTGTTCATACATTTCGTAGATATGTACCTAGTATGGTGAGAAGGGCCCTCGTTGGTATACAGTCACTGTAAAGAAACTTTTAAGAAAGCCTGTAGATATTAGGTGCAAAACAAAGCCTATAGAGCGGCAGATAGTGATTCTGACTGAAATGATTTGGCTTTCAAGAGGGCAAAGCATGAAACCTTCAGCGACTACTATAGCAGAATATTACTGAAAGATCTCTAATGAAACGCAAAGAATTTCTGCTCATATGTAAAGGTTGTTACTGTCCAGACGCTCATGGACGAGACAGGATCTGAAACTGAGGATAGCAAAGCAAAAGCAAAAAAGCTGAACTCATAAGGGGACTGCGCCCACTTGCTGTCACCAGTTTCATTCAGATTTATGGTTTTTCCATAGATTGACCAGAAATGTAAGTGACAGAAATGGCAGCCCCAGATGGGCAAGCATTTGGGGGGGAATGGCATTTTTGGCATGGATAGGGCAAGGCATAAGCCATTTATGCTAGTGTACATTCCAGTTAGCCATTTGTGCCATGGGAAGTGTCTGGAGTTGTAAACCAAAGGTCATCGGATCAAGTACCTGTGCAGAAATCTACTTTTTTCCATTAGTTACACTGCAAATAAATCAAAATACTGCCCAAGATATTCTATTTACTAATATTTTTATAAAAAGCATGAAAAGGAAAGGCAAAGGATAAGTTCGGATTGTAAATAAACTTTCACAAAGGGACTGCAAGACTTACATGAGAACTTTTTATATAAAATTACATACAGGCACTTTATTATTTTACAGTTGATGATTTATGTGTGCCAGGATGATGATTATAGTAAGCACAGGGTGTAGTGGTTGTTGACATCTTGCAATCATTATAAAATTGCATTTTTACAGTTTCACAAATGTTTTAAAGTTTATATTGAAAAGAAACTCCATTTACATTGATTGCACAAATAGTTCGACAGCAAACGATGCGTAATGCATCATTTTGCCAATTATTGAAATTGGTGGGGATGGCTGGTGCTGTAAGATGTAATGTATTTTGATGCAGTCTTCTTGAAGTGTGATGGCTGATTTTACCTGCAGCATGACCCTATTATTTGCATTCAGCTGCTGAGGGCTGCTCGTTGGTTGAAATGAAAGTAATGGAATACAAAGTCCTGTAAACTTCAGTTACAACCCTTTCTTGGAAAGTTATTTGTGAAGTCCTTGAAGAAATACAACCCTTTCTTGGAAATTTATTTGCAATCCTAAATTTTACTTTGTCCATCCTTCTCACACCTTTTATGAAAATATTAATATGTACAATATATTGAGAATTGTTTCAGTTTATTTGCAGTGTAAGCAAGTTAAAAATTGAAAATAAAAAATGTTCCCATTTAGCCGATCGACCCCACGACCTTCAGATTACCATTCTGTACTGCACCAACCACTGGCCAGAAACAACTCTGGCATAATGGTCTCGACCCTCCCCCGACCCACAGCAAAAATGCAATTTTTTTCAAAATGCGTGGCCATCTGGAGTACACGCTTCTGTCATGTTCATTTCTGTCCACACTCTGCGCAAATTAAAAAATTTGGACAAAATCGATGTAGACAAGTAGGGGGATCATTTTCCAGATGTTCATTTACAAAGGAAAACCTAGTAGTATTACCTCGATTTAATTCCCCCGCTTCAAGTGTGAGTGATATAATATTAGTGTCATTGGTGTTGGGAAACGGGGAATTGCTAAAATTGAACAAAACTCCTAGGACCCAATGGAATACAAATCAGATTCTATACCAGTTTGTGGCTGATTTACTTTCTCTGTTAACCAACATGCCAACATGCTGTCTATAAGAAGGGTAGCAGAAGTGATCCATGAAACTACCAATCCATAGCCTTGACATCCATTTGTTGTAGGATTATAATGGAAATTCCTGGATGGAATAATATGTAAAATGAAGACAATCACTTACCTATAGCTGAGTGATGTGTGGTGCATAGAAACAGTATTTGCACTATTTACAGTATCCAAACAGCAACACCAGTGGCCATGGCGAGACTGACTGTTGATTAACAGTAGCAGTTGCCTGGGCAGATTGGGGGGGGGGGGGGGTAGTGGGAGAGTCGAAGGCAAGTCTTTTAGCAGATGACTCAGCAGCTGCGCAACAAGGTAAGAATTGCAGAGGGGGCATATGTGAGGCAGAGAGAGAGAGAGAGAGAGAGAGAGAGAGAGAGAGAGAGAGAGAGCGCGAGCGCGAATATGCCCACATGAGGGAGGGAGGAAGAGTGATGGGAGAAGGTAGTACACAGTCTGGAGGAGGAGAAATTGTGTGTACAGAATAGAACAGGGGAAAAGTGAGATGAGGCAGTGGGAAATAGGTTAGTGGTGGTTTAGACCAGGGGGATTATAAGAGCACATGATATGCTGGGGACACCGTTCACACCTCTGTAGTTCAGGGAAACTAGTTCTGGAAGGAAGTATCCAAGTGACTCACATAGTGAAGCAACTGTTAGTCATTTGTGTTGTGGTCTGCAGCACGTTCGGCAACTGAGTGTTTAAGTTTGCTGTCGTCCTTTCACACTTGGCCCTGCCTTTTATAGAGTAGGAAATGACTGCGACTGGACTGTGGTAAGAGGTGGTGGGTGGCTGTGTAGTGTTAGCAGTTAGCCAACACTACGAACACTACCTGAGTGAGGAAGCCGACATGCACGCGTTAACCCACGCAGGCTAGAGATAGGTCTGAAACAGGATACGTAATGAATGCTATAAAGAAAAGTACGTAGCTGCTGGAATACTTAACTTTAATCCATCATTGTTGTACATCGCTCTTGACGATACAAGTGAGACTCTGTAGATACATGCAATGTTACTAATGGCGCCTTGCTAGGTCGTAGCCATTGACTTAGCTGAAGGCTATTCTAACTATCTGCTCTGCAAATGAGCAAGGCTTCGTCAGTGTGCATCGCTAGCGAAGTCGTCCGTACAACTGGGCGAGTGCTAGTCAGTCTCTCGAGACCTGCCGTGTGGTGGCGCTCGGTCTGCGATCACTGACAGTGGCGACACGCGGGTCCGACATGTACTAATGGACCGCGGCCGATTTAAAGCTACCACCTAGCAAGTGTGGTGTCTGGCAGTGACACCACAGGCTGTATGGGGAAGATCTTGCACTTATGTCGATCAAAAGGGAATGACTCATGGGGTGCGGGACTGGAACAGAGATATTCTGAAAGTTGAGTGAGCAGTGGAACACAGTTTTGGGTAATGTATATAGGGTTTTGGATAGGATACCATCACTCATCTTAGGGCATAGTGAGAGGTAGTCAGTGTCCTCATAAAGAATAGGGTTGAGCTTTTCAAGGCCTGGGTGAGACTGCGTGATTGAAGCTCAGTTACGTCCTTCACCAGGTTTCTGACTGCCTCTCACTGTGCCATTCTATCCATGTCACCCAAAGTTGTGTTCTGCTGCCAACGCAATCTACAGAATGTCCTTGTCTATCCCTATTTGAATCCTGCTCCCAATCCTCCTGCACCCTCCCCCCCCCCCCCCCCTCGAGTCATACACTTGAGATAGAGTGAAGTGCGAGACCTGTTCCTTACCCCCCACCCACCACCTCTTACTGCAGTCCAGTCACAGGCATTTCCTACCCTGTAAAAGCCAGTGGCAAATGCAAGAGCAGCTATCTTATGTAACAACTATTCTGCAATTACTGTGCAGCGTTCTATGTGGGCATGACAAGTAACAAACTGTCTACTTGCATAAATGGCCACTGCCAAACTGTGACAAAGAGCAAACTTGACCGTCCAGTTGTCAAACATCCTGTGCACCACAATATAAACGACTTACAAAGCTGCTTCACCATGAGAGCCGTTTGAAAACCACCTTCCAGCACTTGTTTCTCTCAACTACGCAGGTGGCAATTCTCTCCAGCATATCCCACACTCACACAACCCCCTGGCCTAAATCTCCACTAACCTGTTTTCCACTGCCTCACCTCACCTTTTCCTTCTCTCTTCCCCTCCAGATCGTATACTGTGCGGCCCCCCTTCCCCCATCCCCCATGCTGGTACTCTCTCTCTCTCTCTCTCTCTCTCTCTCTCTCTCTCTCTCTTACACGCTCTACCATCTGAATTCCTTCTGTCTTTTTGTGCAGCTGCTGTGCCATCTGCCAAAAAACCTACCTCACACTATCCCGCTATCACCTCCTTGCCTCTTGCGTCCTTTCCTAATCTGGTCAGGCAACTGCTGTCGATAATAAACAGTAAGTCTCACTGAAACCACTGGTGTGCAAAGTTGTGTGTACACTTCTGCTAGAGAAAGAGTGAGAGCTCGAAAGCTAGTGTAAATAATGTTTTCTGCTTCATGTTCGTATGTGCCACATTTCAGTTGACTATGGGTGAGAGGTTGCCTTCCCTTTATTTTATATATTTGTTGTTGAATCTTAGAACATGTTCTGAGCTTAAACTGAAGGAGGCGTCTCAATCGGTATCACCTCCACGCAAACCAGTTTATATTTTGAAAAAATAAGATGTGTGAAACCCAACTTCCAAGGCAGTCATGTGGATGCTGTATTTCTTGACTTTCATAAAGAATTTGGCTCAGTACCACACCTATGCATAATATCAAAAGTACAATCATATGGAGCATCAAGTGAAATTTGTGACTGGATTGAGGAATTTTTGGTAGGGAGGACACAGCATGGTATCCTAGATGGAGAATCATTGACAGATCTAAAAGTAACTTCTAGGCATGCTTCAAGGAGGTGAGTTGGAGCTCTTCTTCTTCATGTTGTATATTAATGATCTGGCAGACAAAATTAATAGTAACGTCTGATTTTTGTAGAAGATGCAGTTATGTATGATGAAATACTGTCTGAAAAAAGAGCTGCAGAAATATGCAGTAAGATCATGATAATATTTAAAAGTGATGCATAGACTGGTAACTTGGTTTAAATGTGCAGCAAAATAAAGGTTTGCACTTCACAGAATGGAAAATGTTTCTTATGACTACAATATCAGAGTCACAGTTAAGATCAGTCAACTTTTACAAATACAGTCGAACTTTCTTGTAATGACATCGGTTACGACGACAACTCAGCTATAATGTCGTGATTTCTGTGGTACAGCCATATTCCTCATAAGGAACATTCTTCTCATCCTTGCTTAATATAGCAAATGTATATGCATTTACCTTGTATATAATGTGATTTTCAACCTCAGTTAGCTACAAGATTTTCCAAGAATCAGTGTACTGTAGAATGAAACCTGTTGTTGTAATATGGCAATGTGACATAGTCTTCTCTCTGCCCTTCTATCAATGATGGGTGTTGTATAGACCCCTCACCTCATTGCTGACCTAGCACATTCATACTACAGTAGTGATGGCAGTTGCAGAACTCGCCAAAGTACGCATGATGTCAGTTTCCATAGCAGTTTGTTGCGAAGTGCATGCATTTTAGAACAGCATGGCTAGTAAAAGAAAAGTGAAAGTGATTCATGAAATTGAGAACAGAGCTAAAAAGGTTGATGTGTGTCATTAATTTGGCCCTGTAATTTCCACAGTCTAAATGATTTGTATGAACAAGGATAAAATCATTATTGTGTTTGAACAAAATGGATATAAAATTAAGCAGTTACGAAAGCTGAACAGAGCAACATGGTTGAAGTGCTGCTTAAGTGGTTTAAGCAACAGAAAAACATCAGTGTACCCATTAGTGGACCTCTTGTTATGGTGAAAGCAGAATAATTTGACAATAAATTAAAAGATGAGAAATTCGTGTGCAGCAGTGACTGGATTGACAGATTCAAGCAACGTCACAGCATTATTTTTGGCAAAGTGGGCAGTGAAGCCAACAGTATGAATACTGGAACAACCCAACAGTCGCTCACTGCCACATGGCCTACAGTTTATAAAGGATGTGCAGACTGCGACATTTTTAATGCAGATGAGACTGGCATTTTCTTTAAATTGACACTTGTCAAAACTCTAAAATTCAAGGGTGAAAAATGTGTTGGTAGCAAGTTGTCTAAATGAATAACAGTTCTGGTTTGTACTACTCCAGATGGAACCGAGAAGACAAAATTGCTCACGATAGGTAAATAAAAAAATCTAGGTGTTTTAAGCATGTAGAAAATCTGCCAGTGCACTTCAGTGCTAATAAAAATTCCTGGATGATTTCCAAGCTCTTTGAAGTTGAAATAAGATGTTGGGATCAGGGCTCAGAAAAGGAAGAGACTGCTTCTTGTTGACAACTTTCCAGCACATTGTGCTCTCTCTCATCTGGAGAATATTAAGCTGCTTTTTTTTTTTTTAATTTCTGCAAATATGATAAACTTATTGCAGCCAATGGACCAAAGAGTAATTGGGAGTGTGAAATTCCACTGTCACAAGCTCGTGTTAGTGAAAATGATGCAATGCATTGAGAAAAGCAGTTATTCTATTACACTGATGGGTGTGATCAGATGCATTACCAGAGCTTGGAACCGGGTCACAGCCTAAACCATCAAGAAGTGTTTCTGTCGTGCAGAAAGTACGACAGAAGGAATAAATGCCATATAAATGGAAGATGTGTTTGATGATGCTGATCTGCTGCTATCTGCAGTATTGCCACAAATCAACTGTGATACTCCCACGAGTGTGACTATGAAATGCACACAATAATAAATGGTGACCTTGTTACAACTGAAGTGAAGTGCAAACTAAAGATGAAACTAAAAATGAAGTGAAGAATCAGGCCCACAGTGACATGAAGTGACCTACAGAGGTGAAGAAGAAGAGGGAGAAGGAAAGAAATAAAGTGCCTTTCCCTACTGTGAGTGATGCTTCAGAAGGCATTAGAATTGTGAACATATTCTATGAAGCTAGGGGAGGAGAACAGTGGAATTGCAAATGAAGTAATGAATGTAGAACATAGAGCATGTATTAGGCAAATAGATTACTTCACTCCTAAATAAAGAAGTTTGTTGAGTACTCAGCATACAGCTGTATACACTGTATTCATGTAAGCTTAAGGATGGATACAATATGTAAAATAAATTTATTTATTTATTTTTCCCCCCATTTGCCACCGATTGAAATATGAATCTCGGTTGCAATAATACTTGTTTATAACAACATAATTTTCAGGGTCCATTGAGTGTTGTTATGAGCAGGTTCCGCTGTACCCAGTTGTAACAGTTTGTTGGCATATGAAATAGGACAGTCACATAAGCTCTGTGATAGATAAAACACTTGGCAGACTTCGGGTCATTTGTAGAATACTAGGGGAATGCAATCAGTTCACAAGGGAGATTAGTTAGAAAACACTTGTGATCCAGTCTTACAGTATTGCTCTAGGGTACATGACCCCTACCAAATAGGTCTAACAGTTTATTGACCATATACAACGAAGGGTAGAATGAATGGTCACAGGTTTGTTTGACCCATGGGAGAATGTCGCAGAAATGTAGAAGAAATTGAACTGGCAGACACTTGATGATAGGACACAAACAATCTGGAGAAAGCCAGCTTTAAATGGTGAATTAAGGGACGTATTAAAATGCCCCATATATCGCTCCCATATAGATCGTGAGGAGAAAATTATAGTGCCGACAGTGATGTTCAAACAGTCATTTTTCCCACAAGCCATTTTTCAGTGGAACAGAAAAAAGCCGTAATAACTGGTACAATGGGAAATACCCTCTGTGCCACACATTTCACAGCGGTTTGCAGAGTGCATGTGTAAATTTACATTTATATGCTCTTCAAGCCTCTTCCATTTATTTCTGTAGAGTGAATTAGTTATAGGTTCAGATATGATCCTTAGTCGTCTTAGATATTGCCTTTGTAACCTAATTCTTGGTCTTTTTTGTCCTTTCATTCGAACTATTGTTTTGTGGAATGTTATTGTGAGTAATCTTTATCTCCAACATTCTTGCTTTGTGATCAGGACAATTGAACCTTCTCTTTACTGCTAATGAAGGTGACTGTCATAGGCACTATGGAAGTTAGCACTAAGTGATCTTAATCCTTAAGATGCTGATATAGCTGTACAGCATTCTGTTAGCTGCTGATACAGACATGTGTACCTAGATCTGTTTTGTTGTGTTTACTGAAAAGACTCCGTATTGTTAAATGACACTTGGACTGTCACCCGTGGAGAGTGAAATGGAACGTCAGGACGACCGCAGATCTGTTCTGTTAATTTGTTTATTCCAGCCTTCAGCTGTAGTACATCAGATACCGCTTGGTGGAGGTGTCCAATTGCCTCTCATGGGAAACAGTAGATGTCTGGTGTTGTTGACAGTACAAAGAGTGGGGCCAAGCATGACATCACTCAATGTTGCTGTCAGCAATGTCTCTGGCTGCAACAGTGATTGACACCATGGCAGCACAGCTGACGATAGCCATGAACTTTGTCCTGCGAGCAGGCGGGTTCCTTGTGACTGAGGGCATACTGCCCTGTCTCGTGGGCAAACAGCAGGGATGTTGTTCCGGGTGCCTCAGGCTCATCATGTAGGCTGTGATACTGAGATGAGAATGCTTTAGTACATGAATTGCTGAATACTTACATGCCTCAGACTATGTTCGTTTAGGGCTTGGGGCATACACTCTAAACATTTCTGTGGTGACAAGTGAGGAAAGGCTTTCATCCTTCTGCATAACACTCCTGCCTGCCTATGGTTGGCTCTGTTGCAACTCATTTCCACTCTGGCATATTTTTGACCAAATACGGTTGATACACTACAGTACATACTTGATGTGATCAACTATATTGAAAGTCAATCCATCTGCCTTGAAAGATGTATCACTTCAGATTTTCTGTCTTCCCCTCATTATCATAGTAATGTTTTGTCAGCTCTTTTTAATAGTTTTGCATAATTCAGTTTTATTCTGTTTTGGAACTACAGCAGAGTCCCACTAATCCGAACCCCTGGAACCTGAACATGAAAAATGTTAGTGTAAGTATGGAAAACTGTGCAGTACACTGCTGTACATACACACTATTTTAATTTACACTGTACAGTAAACATGTATTAGAAAAATTGGCAAGAAAACATTAGGTTTAAACAAGGCATAAAACTGAAAGAAAAGCTGTCAAACTTACTAAAGCACATTTTATCCCTACTTTTTAGATGACAAAAACTCATTGCTTTTTGGCGTAATGAAGACAGTATGTTAATGTGACGCATAGTTTTGCGCCATTGTCTCATAAACATAAAAAATCAGCAAGTGTAACAGTGGGCTGTTGCTCCAAATAATGTGTAGTGCGAGGTCAAGGGCTTCTGCTGCGTCACTATGTGGCACCAGCTCTCCTTTGTTGCATTCAGGCTCATTGTCACTTCCGTCACAGTAGTCAACTTCTTCCTGGTCTTGAGTCACAGCAGAACTAAATCAGCGTCAGTAAGGTTCTCCACACATGCCCCATCTGCTGCCATCCACTCATCGGTGTCTCCTTCACTAGCTGCTTCACATCCAGGGATTGTCTGTATCATTTGTAGTAGATTGTCCTCTTCATTTTTCAACTAGGTTGTCCTGAAATTCAAGGGATGTCTACAGTTTTCTCCACGATTTTCTCAGAGTATTTTCTGAAATATCCTGCCATGCCACAGCGGCCCAATAAACATCATCTTTCACATTGGTCTTTTTTATTTTGTCCACTAAAGGAATGCTATCATCTTGGATCACCATTCTTAAAAATTGTTTTCTGTAAATCAGTTTTAATGTTTGCAGTATGTCCTGGTCCATCAGCTGTAGAAGTAGTGTAACATTCGGTGACAAAAGCTTCACCAAAATTTCTCCAACACACAATTCCTCAGTGTTGGCGTGAGATGTCGCGTTATCAATCAAAATGATTGCATGGGGAAACAGTATTTCCCTTACAAAACTGTCGAACAGAGGGAACAAACTGGCTGTGAAACCATTCTTTGAACAGTTTACCATCCATCCATGTTTTTTTTCTTGTTGCAATAATATAGCAGATTTGCCGGTCAGCATTAAAGGCAGCTTGTGATTACCAGTAGCATTGCAGCACACTAATAAAGTCACATGATCTTTGCATATTTTAAAACCAGGAGCATGGTCTTCTGCTTTTGATGCCAGGCTTTTTGTTGGCAATGCCCTAAAATTAAGGCCAGTCTCGTCAGCGTTATAAATTTGTTGGGGAGAATACTTTCCCTCTCTTATCATTTTTTCAAACTCATCCAAGTATTCCTTCGCTGCATCATGGTCAGAAGAAAGCTTCTCTCCAGTAATTGTTAGCTGACAGATTCCATGATGGTTTTTTGAATCTGTCCAACCAACCCATACTCGCACTAAAAGACTCATCACCATTCATTAAATTGTTCGGGTAAACAGCTTTCTCCTGAACCAGTACTCCACTCAAAGGAGTTCCCCTTTCTCTTTCCTGCATAAACCAAAGGAAAAGAGCTTCATCCACTTTATCGTACTGGGACTGTTTCGAGGTCTGCCGAATTTTGAGTGTTTTTCCCAAAGACAGTGCACAGGACTGTTCAAGCTTCACTCGGTTCTTCTTTCAATCACAAATGGTTGCTTTACCAACACCCAGTTCTGTTGCCAGTGTAGATACATTCTCACCATTTTTTATCTGCTTCAGAGCGTTCAGTTTTTCAGTGAGAGATAACGTTGTATGTTTCTGTTTATTCGTGATGAAAATCCGTACACCACTACACCTGAACAAATACAATACAACTGTTACATTTGCCAGCAATCGCTAAATAACATAACCAAGTGCTTTGCGAGCCATCTGGCAGTGCACTGACCTCGGACACTACAAAGGTCTCAACAATGCACAAAAACTGGGGCAGGCAGTGAGAGTGAGCCATTGTTTCAACACTTGTTCCCATTTTTACCATGGTGTACCTACTTATCTGCTTGGTATACTTCATTCTAGAAACTGGTCACTGTAATTCTGGCTAATCTGAACAAATCGGTAATCCAAACAAGGTCGGGTCCCAACTAGTTCTAATTAACAGGACTCTACTGTGCTTATGGTATACTTCATTCTAGAAACTGGTCACTGTAATTCCGGCTAATCCGAACAAATCGGTAATCCGAGCAGTGTCGGGTCCCAATTAGTTCAGATTAACAGGACTCTACTGTGCTTATTAATGCTGCACCATTGATGTAGGCAAGTCTAATAATGTTCATATTCTGTAACTAGATTTGTTGTGTATTAGTTTTAGTAAATCAGTGTCCTCTAAGATGAGGTTTATAATACATGTGCAGTGGTGGTTCCTTGTCTCTGTCCAGTTTAGACCTTAAAATTATCTGATTCTTCTACCAGTGGCTTTACATGGCATAAAGTTTTGTCTATACACATAGTAACCAATTTGATTAATCATGAGTTTATTTAAAATTCTGTCATTCTGCGAACAACACTGTCGTCCCCACTGGGATTAAGTATTACTCTGTTATGTGTGTATGTTGTACGTTGGAGAGAGGTGGAAGAATAAACAAACAAATTTTATAGTTTCACACAATTATAGCTTTCGGCCATTAGGGCCATTGTCAGCAGTAGACACACATACGTGCGCGCGCGCACACACACACACACACACACACACACACACACACACACACACACACACACACACGTGCGCCAGTCTCAAAGAGCTGAAACTACACTACGAGCAGCAGCACCAGTGCATGATGGGAGTGGCGACTGGGTGGGGGTAAGGAGGAGGCAGGGGGAGGGATAGTATGGTGGGAGTGGTGGACAGTGAAGTGTTACAGTTTAGACGGAGTGCAGGAGAGAAGGTGCGTAGGGGGGAGGGGGTAAGTAGCGGAAAGGAGAGAAATAAAAAGAAATTAAAAGACTGGGTGTGGCGGTGAAATGACGGCTGTGTAGTGCTGGAATGGAAACAAGGAGGGGGCTGGATGGGTGAGGACAGTGACTAACGAAGGTTGAGGCCAGGAGGGTTACGGGAACGTAGGATGTATTGCAGGAAAGTTCACACCTGCGCAATTCAGAAAAGCTGGTGTTGGTGGGAAGGATCCATGTGTCACAGGCTGTGAAGCAGTCATTGAGATGAGGGATATCATGTTTGGCAGTGTGTTCAGCAACAGGGTGGTCCACTTGTTTTTTGGCCACAGTTTGTCAGTGGCCGTTCATGAGGACAGACAGCTTGTTGGTTGTCATTCCTACATAGAGTGCAGCACAGTGGTTGCAGCATAGCTTGTAGATCACATGACTAGTTTCACAGGTAGCCCTGCCTTTGATGGGATAGGTGATGTTAGTGACCAGCCTGGAGTAGGTGGTGGTAGGAGGATGTACGGGACAGGTCTTGCATCTAGGTCTGTTACAGGGGTATGAGCCATGAGGTAAGGGATTGGGAGCAGGGGTTGTATAAGGATGGACGAGTATCTTGTGTAGGTTCGGTGGGCGACAGAATACCACGGTAGGAGGGTGGGAAGGATAGTGGGCAGGACATTTCTCATTTCAGTGCACGACGAGAGGTAATGGAAACCCTGGCGGAGAATGTAATTCATTTGCTCCAGTCCCGGATGGTACTGAGTTAAGAGGGGACTGTACCTCTGTGGCCGGACTGTGGGACTTTCAGAGGTGGTGGGAGACTGTAAAGATAAGGCACGGGAGATTTGTTTTTGTACAAGGATGGGAGGATAATTATGATCAGTGAACGCTTCAGTGAGACCCTCTGTATATTTTGAGAGGGACTGCTCATCACTGTAGATGTGACGACCACTGGTGGCTAGGCTGTACAGAAGGAACTTCTTGGTATGAAATGGGTGGCAGCTGTAGAAGTGGAGGTGTTGCTGGTGGTTAGTAGGTTTGATATGTACGGAGGTACTGATGTAGCCATCCATGAGGTGAAGGTCAACATGTAGGAAGGTGGCTTGTCGGGTTGAATAGGACCAGGTGAAGAAAATGGGAGAGAAGTTGTTGAGGTTCTAGAGGAATGTGAATAAGGTGTCCTCACCTTCAATCCAGATAGCAAAGATGTCATCAATAAATCTGAACCAGGTGAGGGGTTTCGGATTCTGGGTTTTTAGGAAGGATTCCTCTACATGGCCCTCAATAGGTTAGCATAGGATGATGCCATGTGGGTGCCCATAGCCGTACTGCAGATTTGTTTGTAGGTAATGCGTTCAAAGGAGAAGTAGTTGTGGGTGAGGATATAGTTGGTCATGGAGACTAGGAAGGAGTTGTTGGTTTGGAATCCATAGGGAGTCTGGAAAGGTAGTGTTCGATAGCAGTAAGGCCATGGGCATTAGGAATGTTAGTGTACAGGTAGGTGGCATTAATAGTGACAAGCAGGGCACCGTGTGGTAAAGGGAATGGAATTGTGGAGAGTCGGTCGAGGAAATGGTTGGTATCTTTTATATAGGAGGATAGGTTCCAGGTAATAAGTAGAAGGTGTTGGCCTATGAGAGCAGAGATTCTCTCAGTGGGGGCACAGTAACCGGCCACAATGGGGCGTCCTGGGTGGTTGGGTTTATGGACTTTAGGCAACATGTAGAAGGTGGGAGTGCAGGAGTGGTAGGGGTAAGTAGAGAGATGGACTCTGGGGAGAGGCTCTGGGATGGGCCTAAGGATTTCAGTAGTGACTGGAGATTCTGCTGGATTACTGGAAGTATCTGACAGCTGATGGAGTCCTTCTGCCACATAATCCTTAAGGTTCTAAACAATGGTGGTGGAGCCTTTGTCAGCAGGTAGGATTATAAGGTCGGGATCAGTTTTTAGATAATGGACTGCGGTTCTTTCTGCGGATGTAAGGTTAGTTTGCATGTTGAGGGATTTGGGGAATGATGTTGAGACAAAGTTAGAGGTTAAGAAATTCTGGAAAGTTAACAGGTGGTGGTTTGGAGGCAGTGGGGGTGGATCACGGTTGGATGGAGAAATGAACTGAGTAGGCAAGGTTCAATATTGGTCTTAGGTTGAATCTGATTGGTCAGGTTGGTGGCGAAAAAGTGTTTCCACTGTAGGGACTGGGAGAAAGAGAGAAGGTCTTTAACTAGTCCTGCATGGTTGAATTTGGGAGTTGTTTTTGTTGTGCCTGTCGCGACTCAGCATCTCCGCTATATGGTGAGTAGCAACTTCCCTTCTCTGGTATTGTTACATTCCATCCTGGATTTTCCATTGTTTGAAATGTTGTGGTTTCATGTATAACTGGTTGTTGTTGTTGTTGATGTTATAGTTTAGACAGTGTAATATTGCTTTCTGTCTTATTTTGAAATTATCATACTTTTTCATTTGTTAGCACTTGATTATAAGGAGATTCTTCGTTTTTTACATTAGAGCATTGTTGAACTAGCTAGCTAGCAGTTTAAGATACTTTCTTATAAGTTACAGGTTTCTGGGATTTTGTTTTTTTTTTTAACTGATGTGAGACATCAGATAAATAAGAACCAGCAAGTAGTTCTGACGAAACTCATAAGATTTTACCTTTCATTGTTGGCTATGCCAGCTTGATTTATGTGTGCGTTACTCATCCATCGATTTTGTCAGGCACCTAGCACACATCATGATGTATGATCGTTTCTTTGTTACAGATCCATTCCTTTTGCCATGGGAGCAGGTTGATAAGGGAGCTATTCGATTTGTCCTTAGTGGTGCTAACATTATGTGTCCGGGACTTACATCTCCAGGAGCCAAAATGACTCCAGTTCCAAAGGGAACAATTGTTGTATCCTTTATTTCATATAAAACTGTGATTTAATGAATTTAAGTTACTGGAAGTAAACGACTTGAACATGTTACACAAGCCAAATATAACATCATGTGCCATTATCGTTGCTTAAATGATGTTATTGTGCTTTCAGCTGTTTGTGATTTATTGTATGATTGCAGTTTTAGCACTGTTCCAATTGTGGTATTATGCCATTGTCAAGCTTCTATAAACATAATACAATGTAATGAGAACAACATAAAGTGGGTTTAATAGTATGTACAACCAATTTTGTAGTTTGTTGACATTCGTATATGAACAAGATTTTGATTGATAGCTTTACATTAAGCAGAAATAACAATGTAATATGAACATCAAAGAAAAATTTGTCAGTAGTACTATAGTCTGAAAAAAATTAATTGAAATGATAGTTGACACTTCACGCATTGGAGCTGGTTTCCTCCAACAGCAATTATTGGTCAGTTCACTTCCAGTTCCTTGTCTGGCTTTTTTCCTTGATGTGTTTGGAAGCCAGATCCTGGGTCTGGCCTTCTGAAATTTTTTGTTTCCAAATCTAATCAAAATACTTTAATTACTATTTTTATTCAGTTAATTGGTTTAAATATATTTTTTTCTTTCATTGCTTATACTTTTTGCCTATCATTTTCACCATTGTATTGACTTTTTACTTTACTGTTATTTTTCTTGTCGTCATTCTTTTTTTCGTTTGGAATCTATCTGTGTCATCCATAATCAGCAACCAGGTGCCAACCAGGAGTGCTCATCGGTTGGTAATGCTGCAGCTTGTGTAGCAAGTTTAAGGATAGTATTAGGTAACCAATGACAGCAAGAAATTAAAGTTTGCTTTTACCACTGAGACAAAAATTTTTACGCCTTGAGTTTTCTTGTAGAGGTTAGCTTCAATTGCTGTGAACAAAGCAATTATGATTGTAGTTCTGCTGCAGATTGCTGACAGCCTTTTCATGGATACATCGCACACCACAAGGTTGTGGTTAAGACAAGTTTAAATTCAGGACTGCAAATTGCGTCATTTGCCATATTTCAGTCATTGGTCACCTAAAAATGGGTTGCCGACAGAGCATCTTGCATTTCCATTATACGGTGTGCCAGCCACTTCCAACAGTACTTCATGTTGTACATTAACAGCATTATTTTGTGATGTGACCATTTTGTTTGTGTGTCGGTAATGATTGAGCAGTAGCCAGCAGCCAATGTAGCAACATTGAAGGGGCAAGAGATAGACATCAACTGTCAAGTAGTTTTAATCAGACTATAGTCAGTATTCCATTTCATGTACTGCAGTTTTGAGTAGATTATACAGGGCTATTACAAATGATCGAAGCGATTTCATAAATTCACTGTAGCTCCGTTCATTGACATATGGTCACGACTCACTAGAGATACGTAGAAAAACTCATAAAATTTTGTCCGGCTGAAGCCACACTTCAGGTTTCCGCCGCCAGAGCGCTCGAGAGCGCAGTGAGACAAAATGGCGACAGGAGCCGAGAAAGCGTGTCGTGCTTGAAATGCACTCACATCAGTCAGTCATAACAGTGCAACGACACTTCAGGACGAAGTTCAACAAAGATCCACCAACTGCTAACTCCATTTGGCGATGGTATGCGCAGTTTAAAGCTTCTGGATGCCTCTGTAAGGGGAAATCAACGGGTCGGCCTGCAGTGAGCGAAGAAACGGTTGAACGCGTGCGGGCAAGTTTCACGCGTAGCCCGCGGAAGTCGACGAATAAAGCAAGCAGGGAGCTAAATGTACTACAGCTGACGGTTTGGAAAATCTTATGGAAAAGGCTAAAGCTGAAGCCTTACCGTTTACAATTGCTACAATCCCTGACACCCGATGACAAAATCAAATGCTTTGAATTTTCGGCACGGTTGCAACAGCTCATGGGGGGACCAAGCAGCAATCGGTATTGTAATTGTAAACTGTCGAAGCTGCGTTGGTAAAGTACCGGAACTTCAAGCGCTGATAGAAAGCACCGAAGCTGAAATCGTTATAGGTACAGAAAGCTGGCTGAAGCCAGAGATAAATTCTGCCAAAATTTTTACAAAGGTACAGACGGTGTTTAGAAAGGATAGATTGCATGCAACCGGTGGTGGAGTGTTCGTCTCTGTTAGTAGTAGTGTATCCTGTAGTGAAGTAGAAGTGGATAGTTCCTGTGAATTATTGTGGGTGGAGGTTAAACTCAACAACCGAGCTAGGTTAATAATTGGCTCCTTTTACCGACCTCCCGACTCAGCAGCATTAGTGGCAGAACAACTGAGAGAAAATTTGGAATACATTTCACATAAATTTTCTCAGCATGTTATAGTCTTAGGTGGAGATTTCAATTTACCAGATATAGACTGGGACACTCAATTGTTTAGGACGGGTGGTAGGGACAGAGCATCAAGTGACATTATACTGAGTGCGCTATCTGAAAATTACCTCGAGCAATTAAACAGAGAACCGACTCGTGGAGATAACATCTTGGACCTACTGATAACAAACAGACCCGAACTTTTCGACTCTGTATGTACAGAACAGGGAATCAGTGATCATAAGGCCGTTGCAGCATCCCTGAATATGGAAGTTAGTAGGAATATAAAAAAAGGGAAGAAGGTTTATCTGTTTAGCAAGAGTAATAGAAGGCAGATTTCAGAATACCTAACAGATCAAAACGAAAATTTCTGTTCCGACACTGACAATGTTGAGTGTTTATGGAAAAAGTTCAAGGCAATCGTAAAATGCGTTTTAGACAGGTACGTGCCGAGTAAAACTGTGAGGGACGGGAAAAACCCACCGTGGTACAACAACAAAGTTAGGAAACTACTGCGAAAGCAAAGAGGGCTTCACTCCAAGTTTAAACGCAGCCAAAACCTCTCAGACAAACAGAAGCTAAACGATGTCAAAGTTAGCGTGAGGAGGGCTATACATGAAGCGTTCAGTGAATTTGAAAGTAAAATTCTATGTACCGACTTGACAGAAAATCCTAGGAAGTTCTGGTCTTACGTTAAATCAGTAAGTGGCTCGAAACAGCATATCCAGACACTCTGGGATGATGATGGCATTGAAACAGAGGATGACACGCGTAAAGCTGAAATACTAAACACCTTTTTCCAAAGTTGTTTTACAGAGGAAGACCGCACTGCAGTTCCTTCTCTAAATCCTCGCACAAACGAAAAAATGGCTGACATCGAAATAAGTGTCCAAGGAATAGAAAAGCAACTGGAATCACTCAACAGAGGAAAGTCCACTGGACCTGACGGGATACCAATTTGATTCTACACAGAGTACATGAAAGAACTTGCCCCCCTTCTAACAGCCGTGTACCGCAAGTTTCTAGAGGAACGGAAGGTTCCAAATGATTGGAATAGAGCACAGGTAGTCCCAGTCTTCAAGAAGGGTCGTTGAGCAGATGCGCAAAACGATAGACCTATATCTCTGACGACAATCTGTTGTAGAATTTTAGAACATGTTTTTTGCTTGAGTATCATGTCGTTTTTGGAAACCCAGAATCTACTATGTAGGAATGAACATGGATTCCGGAAACAGCGATCGTGTGAGACCCAACTTGCTTTATTTGTTCATGAGACCCAGAAAATATTAGATACAGGCTTCCAGGTAGATGCCATTTTCCTTGACTTCCGGAAGGCGTTCGATACAGTTCCGCACTGTCGTCTGATAAACAAAGTAAGAGCCTACGAAATATCAGACCAGCTGTGTGGCTGGATTGAAGAGTTTTTAGCAAACAGAACACAGCATGTTGTTATCAATGGAGAGACGTCTACAGACATTAAAGTAACCTCTGGCGTGCCACTGGGGAGTGTTATGGGACCATTGCTTTTCACAATATATATATAAATGACCTAGTAGATAGTGTCGGAAGTTCCATGCGGCTTTTCGCGGATGATGCTGTAGTATACAGAGAAGTTGCAGCATTAGAAAATTGTAGCGAAATGCAGGAAGATCTGAAGTGGATAGGCATTTGGTGCAGGGACTGGCAACTGACCCTTAACATAGACAAATGTAATGTATTGCGAATACATAGAAAGAAGGATCCTTTATTGTATGATTATATGATAGCGGAACAAACACTGGTAGCAGTTACTTCTGTAAAATATCTGGGAGTATGCGTGCAGAACGATTTGAAGTGGAATGATCATATAAAATTAATTGTTGGTAAGGCGGGTACTAGGTTGAAATTCATTGGGAGAGTCCTTAGAAAATGTAGTCCATCAACAAAGCAGGTGGCTTACAAAACACTCGTTCGACCTATACTTGAGTATTGCTCATCAGTGTGGGATCCGTACCAGATCGGGTTGACGGAGGAGATTGAGAAGATCCAAAGAAGAGCGGCGCGTTTCGTTACAGGGTTATTTGGTAACCGTGATAGCGTTATGGAGATGTTTAGCAAACTCAAGTGGCAGACTCTGCAAGAGAGGCGCTCTGTATCGCGGTGTAGCTTGTTCGCCAGGTTTCGAGAGGGTGCGTTTCTGGATGAGATATCGAATATATTGCTTCCCCCTACTTATATCTCCCGAGGAGATCATGAATGTAAAATTAGAGAGATTAGAGCGCGCACAGAGGCTTTCAGACAGTCGTTCTTCCCGCGAACCATACGCGACTGGAACAGGAAAGGGAGGTAATGACTGGCACGTAAAGTGCCCTCCGCCACACACCATTGGGTGGCTTGCGGAGTATAAATGTAGAATGTAGATGTAGAAGAGGATGCATTCAGTGCGAAACTTGTTTTCAGTGATGAAGCAACATTTTTTCTTAATGGTGAAGTGAACAGACACAATGTGCGAATCTGGGCGGTAGAGAATCCTCACGCATTCGTGCAGCAAAGTCGCAATTCACCAAAAGTTAACATGTTTTGTGCAATCTCATGGTTTAAAGTTTACGACCCCTTTTTCTTCTGCGAAAAAAATTTACAGGACACGTGTATCTGGACATGCTGGAAAGTTGGCTCATGCCACAACTGGAGACCGACAGCGCCGACTTCATCTTTCAACAGGATGGTGCTCCACCGCACTTCCATCATGATGTTCGGCATTTCTTAAACAGGAGATTGGAAAACCGATGGATCTGTCGTGGTGGAGATCATGATCAGCAATTCATGTCATGGCCTCCACGTTCTCCCGACTTAACTCCATGTGATTTCTTTCTGTGGGGTTATGTGAAAGATTCAGTGTTTAAACCTCCTCTACCAAGAAGCGTGCCAGAACTGCGAGCTAGCATCAACGATGCTTTCGAACTCATTGATGGGGACATGCTGCGCCGAGTGTGGGAGGAACTTGATTATTGGCTTGATGTCTGCCGAATCAGTAAAGGGGCACATATCGAACATTTGTGAATGCCTAAAGAAACTTTTTTAGTTTTTGTATGTGTGTGCAAAGCATTGTGAAAATATCTCAAATAATAAAGTTATTGTAGAGCTGTGAAATCGCTTCAATCATTTGTAATAACCCTGTATATAGCACTACAGATTGACTCATCTGAAAGTGTGCACTCATAATACATTAGATTAAATGTCTAAAACAACTGAGAAAATTTTTATTTCTGAGGACTGTTTGTTCATTGAGTGTGTAACGTGGTTGTTCTTCGAAGGTGCGATAAAGTTCAATTTCTTGTAGAATGCTCAGTAATCTGCCTTTCTGTACCCTCTGTATTACCGTCAAATATTCCTTGGTTTTATGATTGTAGTTTTGTACATGTGCACTAAATGAAGATTTACAGCTCTTTATTAAGTTTGTGTGCTCTCTCATTCTGGTGGAGAAACGTCAGCCTGTTTGACCAACATTAGATTTAATAAATCCCTCACTGTGTAAATGGTTCTGTTTTGTGAGTGGTGTGTCAGACTATTCTCCCAATATCACACTCCAGCCATATGTTTACATATTGTATCTCCGTTCTGTTTCGTAATCGACCACTAAATAACATCAGTAGCTAACTCCAAGCTTATATCTACAAGTAGCTCATTTATCCCGCAATGTCACATTTTCCGACAGTTTACCGCAACAAATCATACTAAAAGATGCATTTTGGAGAGATATTTAATGAGGAGTGTATTAGCATTATTGCCTGCTTTGTCTTTGATGGTTTCATTTCTGTACTTCAGATGTTTAATGTTTTGTGCATCCACACCATGGCGTTTGAGTTTGCATAACAAAACAGTGATGTTTCCATGGTGTCATGGATATTGTGCTGTGATCATCTGACATGTGCAACTGCCTTGTTAATTTATATGTACCACATTTATCATATGTATATTTGTGTGTTAAGTAAATACGGATTTAAGTGATACAGGACATTAAAGATGTGCCCAAAACATGTCATTTGTAGTATAGTTTCACGTGCTGAAGTGTCAGAAAATTATTAATGCACTTTTGATTCCCTTAATTCATTTGTTTATAGATGAAATCAGCTCCTCTCCACTTATAGACTGCAAAATGGTGTATGGCCATGTTATAGAAATTTGGCTGATTCAGTAGTTATTTTTTTGAGAACACATCTTAAGCATATAAAGTTTGTCCTCATTCGTTGTATTACTTATGAATGTTTTCACTCACTTTAATGTAGAAAAGCAGCGATCTGCATGTCCTGTCATGATTGGGAAGATTAATAGTATCTGCAGAAGTTTGACACTTCCAGGAAAAGCTTTTCCCATATTATTTGCATAAAGTAAGTTCAGCAAGGTTAAAGCACCTGACACTTTCATAAAATCCTTTCCACTGTACAACACATTCAGTTCATGATGTAAGTGTGAAGACTCTGGTTTAATCAAATTGATAACTGCTTTCAGTTCTTTCTGTAGGAAACAACTTTAAGTTTAAAAAATGGTGACTGTTCAAACAGTGGTGCAGTTGACAAGTTATCATTAAAATTTAGTCTCTCACTGATCTGAGTTGCGATGTGGTAACAGATGTCTCGTGCATGCACCTTTCTTGATTCAGTGAAATGCCCCAATTTTGCAGTCAGTTCTGTCTGTTCTCAGTGATTGTTAATTTATGATGAGGCCCTAACATTCTGGAGAGAAGCTGCAAAGCGAGATATGTATTAAACAGTTTTCACTGCATCGTTATTCCTTTGGATTAGTCTACTGAACAGAGTGCCACAGTGAGGCATGACTTTATCAGAAAATGTATCCAGAAGAGGAGATCTGCATCTTCAGGAAAGACTTCAGTCCCCTAACGTTGTGTATCATCCTGTGATCATAAGTATCACCATCATTTTTTTCCATACACACAACAATTTCCTTTTGGCATTTGCTTTTAGTAGTTACATTCCATGATTTGAAATTCCATGTGATTGAATGAGGAATAGGTTTCTTCACGCTCTCGTCAAGAATGGCTGTGCGTTTAGGAGACTCTGGGAAAAAGGTAAAAATTCCTTCCCCATTCCGGCCGGAGTGGCCGCGCGGTTAAAGGCGCTTCAGTCTGGAACCGCACGACCGCTGCGGTCGCAGGTTCGAATCTGGCCTCGGGCATGGATGTGTGTGATGTCCTCAGGTTAGTTAAGTTTAAGTAGTTCTAAGTTCTAGGGGACTTCTGACCACAGCAGTTGAGTCCCATAGTGCTCAGAGCCATTTGAACCATTTTTTCCTTCCACATTGCTGAAGAATATCTGTACCTGCTTGTTGCGTAACACACAACATTCAGTAATTAAATTTATTTAATGTGGATAACTGTGAATAAAGCGAGTATTTTCATAACTTCTTTAATTCTGATTTGAACTTCACTTTTGTGGCCACTTATAACAGGAGCATCGTCATAACACCGAGCTATCAGTTTTTGAGGTGTTTCGTTTACGTTCATTTTCTCTAGCTGACTGAGAACAGCTGCATAGTTCAAACATTGTGACCAGTTGTGACAAATTTGCACAGACTGTTGTTTTGTCGATTTGAGTGCATAGAAATTTTTCTTCGACAATTCTCTCCTGATGAGATTAAGGCGTAACTCATTCCAGCAGTTCATTTTGAATTGTTTTGGACAGGCCTAAGGAAACCCCATTTTCTGATTTTTCAATGTGCTGCCTAAACACACTGTTCCGTTCTGAAATCTGGCTAACTAATCTCGAAAAACTCCAGAGTTTGTAGAGAATTTCCTGTTTTGTCATGGCCCCTTAAGGCTAGCTCAAATTTGCCACAGAATTTAATGCAGTTATCTGTTCAATCAATATATAACAGTTTTTTTGATATATTTTTATTATAAGTCTTTCCATTAAGGTGTTGAGCATTATCTGTTTGGCACATAATGGCAGCTTTCCCATTGAAAATTGAATAAAACCATTTAAATATTTTTCTCTGGAATTGTGTTTTTTCACCTTTGTGTGAACATTTTTTAAGTTTGTAAAGCTATTTTCAGTCCAAGCACTCTGACTAATATGTGTCACAAGATAGGTGAAACAGAAAAAAATGTGTTTTTCACTTCATAACCACTCAGCAGCATTGTACAGTGCTGTGTTAAAACTGCATGCATACCCTTGCTTGGATTTCCTCTGTTTTTGTTCATAACCAATGCTGAGATTTGGTCTGGGTGCTCAAAGTTCCTTCGTTTTCATCCTAACCATATGTTCCAAATTTTTACTTGATAAATTGCACATGGAATTCACATTGTGTTGTTTTTGAACTCTTGGTATGTTGAAGTTATTCCCTAAAAAGTAAAATCTGAAAACACAGTCAGCAAGCAAGGAAAATAAAGTAGCAAGATATATTTTGTGAAACTCACTAGGTGGTGATACTCATGTAACTGTACTCAGGTGCACTCTGGCGAGACATTTGTGAACTTATTCCAATAATGGATGAAATAGGCAATTGCAGAAACAAAAACTCTATCAGAACAATAATACTAAAAATTGTTTCGCACAGTTCCAGTGTTGTTGTTTCACAATTGCAAGCCCATACCTATTCCTTTCTTATAGCTTCATCTAAAAGAGTGATAATTTGTATTGTTATAGATCCAAGTAAGCAGCAGTAATGTAAAATAAACAGCGAGCTAGGTGAGCAAAAATTACTTTCCGTGGAAGAAAACTACCCATATTAAGGGCTAGTAACACAATCCTATAATGAGGCAGTTGTCTATGAGATAATTAGTAATTGAATAAGCGGTTGGCTTGCTCTTTAGTGCTATGAGTGGGTTATTACTATGGGGTAACATATGTCTGTTGTAAGAGAATGATATGATAGTTCATTTCAGTATTGCTTAACTAAGCAGTGCTTTAGCTCATGTTATTTAAGTTTGTCTTATTGCTGTTTATTTAAACCAAGATTAAACAGTCATTTTGCTCATTCACGTCTAATCTGGTAACATAAAGACAGCTATTCTTTAGCTGTGTACAAAGTATGCCACACGCCCACTCGTGTTATGAAAAACAGTGCACCTGAGGGTTAATGGCACATCAAAGCATAACAGAGGTATACAGAAATAGGAATTTGATGATAAAATGTTGGGAACTCTGTTTGTGTCCTTTTAACTGAAGGAGTGGGATGTGAAAATTATTTGCAGGTTGGTAGGACTTCCTTTGGCTGAAACACCAGATCCTTCAGGATGCCCATGAGAGCTATACTCTGAGAAGCCATGCTTCCAGACCTTCTCTACATAGACCTGGGTGGCATTTCAAGGGGGGCCATTTCAATATGCACCATGGGGTGACTCCTCAGAACCTTTAACTACGAATCGCGCCTGCGGTGGACAAAATGTATACCAGAAGATTGCATAACAGATGCAACAATATAGATAGTGAATAACATTAACAGTATAAACAGAAACAGAAAAAAGAAATATCTTGCTTTACATTATTATGGTACCATATTGGACAGAATACACGATAATTTTTGTAAAACTAATGTACAAATTGGATTCTGCACAAACGACAAAGTAGGGAGAATAGTTTGACACACCACCCACAAAACAAAACCATCTACATCCTCATGGATTTATAAAATCAAATGTGAAAATTTCTATGTTGGGTGAACAGGTAGATGTTTCTCCACCAGATTTAGAGGGCACACTAACATAAGTAAGAATTGTAAATCTTCTTTTAGTGCACATGTACGAAACTACAGTCATAAAACCAGCAGCTTGAGGAATCTTTAAAGGTACTACATAGGGCAGAGAAAGGCAGATTATTGGATGCTCTAGAAAAAATTGAATTTTATAGTGCATTGGAAGAGCAACCACAGTACATGTTCAATCAACAAACAGACCTCAGAAATAAAAATTTTCTCAGTTGTTTTAGACATATACCCTAACGTATTATAATGCACCTTTGCAGATGTGTCAGTTTGACATGATGTATACAGGTCACTTAAAATTTCAATATGTGAAATGGAACATTGACTAATTTTGCTCACTAGTTGTTCTTTGATGTGCATGTTGCATTTTTATCTGTACTTAATGTAAACCTACATGTCAAAATCTTGTAAATATATGAATGTCAAAGAACTACAAAACTGGTTGCACAAACTGTTAATCCCATTTTTCATTGTTCTCATTACATTGTGTTATGTTCATAGGGGGCTGAAAAAGGCGTAATGCCAAAATTGCAATTGTAAAATAAAACACTAACAGCTGAAAGCAAGATGACACCATTTTAAATATATGCATATGACAAGAAATTAATTGTCATTGTGGTAGTGGTGTCAAAATTTTGAAGAGAAGAGATAATTACAGCAAAAAAATTATGAATGTAAGCCGTCAAATGAATTATTTTGCACCATGGGTTTTTGAATGTGTCTTGCAACATTACACATTATTACAAGGGCCACCAATTTAAGTTTTATGAAACCAAAGAAAGATTTTTTTTACAAATTATTGTATTGTTTCTCAGAACTTTTGCATATATTTGGACCAATACTACAGACATTTCTTCCATTCTGATGTTGGTCCCTCAAGACAGTAGTTCCCTGTTCACACATCTTTTGTTTGAGAGACAAAGAGAGAAAGTTGTTGGGAATTTATCTGATGAATATAGGCAATCAGCCATTAATTCAATATATTTCTCCATCAAATAATTGATTGTTTTATATGCTGTCTTACAGTTGACATTGTCACGTTAAAAATGTTGCACAGTTTTGAATGTTTTTCCCGATCATTGACTGCTTGCTCATGAACAGATTGCTTGTGAACTACTTAGCGACGTTAACTATTCTTAGATCCTCTAAAACGAATGGTTGTTACATCTCCAATGCAACTAAAGAAACAGGTGATTTTTTTTTTCATGGAAGAGCTTAGTGAATCAACCTCTTTTATTGGTTTCAGCTAATCTTGGAACACCAAAACAGTAGATTGTTGCTCTGTTTCTGGCTTGTATGAATTTGTCAAAGTTTTATCTTGTTTTATTTTGTTGTATACGGATTTTACATTTCTTCAGTGAAATGTTTTTGAGGATTACTTAATACTGATAGAATCCAACCTGTTTTTGAGCTTTGCTGAAATTGTCTTCAGTCATGTTGCACATAGCATTTGTTTTTGTTGCGGTCTTCAGTCCTGAGACTGGTTTGATGCAACTCTCCATGCTACTCTATCCTGTGCAAGCTGCTTCATCTCCCAGTACGTACTGCAGCCTACATCCTTCTGAATCTGCTTAGTGTATTCATCTCTTGGTCTCCCTCTACGATTTTTACCCTCCACGCTGCCCTTCAGTACTAAATTGGTGATCCGTTGATGCCTCAGTACATTTCCTAGCAACCAATCCCTTCTTCTAGTCAAGTTGTGCCACAAACTCCTCTTCTCCCCAATTGTATTCAATACCTCCTCATTAGTTATGTGATCTACCCATCTATCTTTAGCATTCTTCTGTAGCACCACATTTCGAAAGCTTCTATTCTCTTCTTGTCCAAACTATTTATCGTCCATGTTTCACTTCCATACATGGCTACACTCCATACAAATTACTTTCAGAAACGACTTCCTGACACTTAAATCTATACTCGATGTCAACAAATTTCTCTTCTTCAGAAACGCTCTACATTTTATATCCTCTCTACTTCGACCATCATCAGTTATTTTGCTCCCCAAATAGCAAAACTCCTTTACTACTTTAAGTGTCTCATTTCCTAATCTAATTCCCTCAGCATCACCTGACATAATTCGACTACATTCCATTATCCTCACTTTGCTTTTGTTGATGTTCATCTTATATCCTCTTTTCAAGATACTGTCCATTCCATTCAACTGCTCTTCCAAGTCCTTTGCTGTCTCTGACAGAATTACAATGCCATCGGCAAACCATAAAGTTTTTATTTCTTCTCCATGGATTTTAATACCCATTCCAAATTTTTCTTTTGTTTCCTGTATTGCTTGCTCAATATACAGATTGAATAACATCGGGGATAGGCTACATCCCTGTCTCGCTCCCTTCTCAACCACTGCTTCCCTTTCATGCCCCTTAACCCTTATAACTGCCATCTGGTTTCTGTACAAATTGTAAAGAGCCTGTATTTTACTCCCTGTATTTTACCCCTGCCACCTTCAGAATTTGAAAGAGAGTATTCCAGTCAACATTGTCAAAAGCTCACATAGCATTTATAATTGCTGAAATAGCAATTGACTTTGGTTGACCCGCACAAAACTCATCACTAGTGGAAGCAGGACTGCAACAAAATTCTGCAAATCCATTATAAACAGATTTTTTGAAGATGACAGATCACAAAAAGTTGAACAAATGGATTTAACCGATGACTGTCTGTAATCACCCTGTCCCTAATACTTGGATATGTGCTGTGACACTGTTCCACCGGCATACTACACTTCAAATATTGTGCCAACAGCATCTGCATGGGCCAGCCACCAGAGGCTGCCTACAGTGGGCCACGTAACTTGTGCACATTGCACAGCATCTGTCATGTAATCTAGTCGAGCCCTCCTCTTTATAAGTGTAGGCAGCAAGCTCTCCCTCTCATATTGTGCTCATGCTTATTGTCAGTAACTGCTTGTATCAATACGTGGATTAGTTATGTGTTTGTGTCTCATGTTCTCAACTGTTGTTCGCTTGTATGTGGAAGAAGAAGAGACTTTGACTCATTGGGGCTGTGCTGTTGTTTGTGTCTTACACTACCACACAATTGGCGAATAGTGTGGTATTTACTTCCATGTGCTCAGTCTATTTGGTCATTCCTTCTGTACTTCTTTCCATGGAGGCAGTGCGCCAATCTCTCCTCAAACTCGTTGGCCACATTGACTATGTAGGCTTCCGCTCTGTCAGCATGCCTGCCGCCCTTTACCCCTTACGACAACACATCTGAAGACTGGGAGGCTAATGAGAAGTGGCTTCAACAACACTTCTTCACCTTGGTGTCAATAATATAAACACTTGTAAGACTTTGTTCCTTTTATGGATTTCTTCTTGGAATTACCAGTTATTGTGCCATTTAGCCCCACTCCAGAAATCTGTGTTGAATTGTTCTACAAAATGTATAAGTTGTCAGATTACCATTGTAAATTTGTGAATTCATTGCAGTGTGTGTAGAGTTCTATCGTGGTCATACACAGGCCTTCCAGTCATACAGGGCTTGGGTAGCCAAACTTCATTGTCTCCATGCAAATGTCAGTTTGTTACCAATGCTCATCATGGTTCTGCTGTCCGTGATGTCATCATTCAGTTGGCTTCTCACAAGGTTGTGCATCAGTATGTGCTACAATGCAAGAATCCATCTTTGCCAGAAGTGTTAAATATTACTTTATCTTTCGGGGGTATCTCGTGTCGCTGGTGATCAGATTGAGGCCTGGTGTGACATTGTTGCAGTGACTCCTGTTTCTGATCTTTGGAAGTCAGTCAATTCTCAATGGGGAGCCGTAAAAACATGGCCTCTGCACCACACTGGAGAGTGACTTGTCAATCAAAGCATTTCCATCTTGGCAATAATGTTCCGTGCAACACGACAGGGGTGCGTGGTCTAAGCGCTGGGCGACTTGCAGCAACTGTAGGACTAAAAGACATATCATTGTGTTTTGTTCCCACGCCCAATGCGAATGTGGACATGGATGTTAATTGTGTCTCTCCAGTGCTTATGAATCATAACAAACTTGTTATTGAAGTGGGAGTGATGAACAAAGTGTTCAGACTGCAGGTGGACATGGGTACAGCAGTGACTTAACTGAACTCAACCACTTTCATGGATATGGGATCTCTGGAATTGTCTTCAGTTACTTGATGTTCCGTGGGTTACAACAAGCAGTGTATTCCAATTTTGGGGCAATTTACAACTTCCTCCAGGCGCCCCCCTGCGGGTCCGGGGTAAGAATAGGCCCGAGGTATTCCTGCCTGTCGTACGAGGCGACTAAAAGGAGTTTCAACCGTTTCGGCCTTCCATGTGATGGTCCCCCTTGGGGTTTGACCTCCATTTTTCAAAATTCTACAGAAGTATGAGCCTTCTGGGGAAGGACACCTTACGTGGTGTACCACTGGTCCTAAGTGCACTAAGACCTTGGCACTCAGTATTGTACCGGCGTTGTAACCATACCCATTATTCCTCAAATTGGGCCTAAATGCCTGATGGGTTGTCCAAGTTACGCCCATAGTGCATCTCCATCTGCCCCAGCGATCATGTTGGACTTTCCATGGCACCAGAAATCCAGCACGGTAGCCAGCCCGTTGTGGTGGGGTCGTCATGTACCCCCTAGGTTGTAGCCCCCTGCCAACACAGGGATCGTACTGCCGATACCTGAGCTGCACCCTCCCCACGTCGGCCAAGGAGTAGATGCCCGTCTCCTTGGGGCATCAGGACTCCCGGCAATGGTCATCCTGCCAGGTGGCCCTTGCTGCGGCTGGGTGGCGCCCGTGGGGAGAGCCCCTGATCGGAGTGGGTGGTATCGGGGCGGACGTTTCGCAGATGAAACGTCAACACGTATCAGGTCGCTCTGCGGCCGAGTCTTTCAAAAGAAAAGGTACCGTTTCTAGTCCTGGTTCTCCTGCCCTTTCCCCCTTGGCCACTCCATGGGAGGAGGGACAGGCCCGCCGGCTTGGGGCGAAGTACTTCCCCCGCTATTTGGTCTGTTCTCGAACCGATGGGGGGACATTCGCCACCTCCAAGCCCATGTTCTTTGTTCAGCACATTGAGGACATCTTCGGGGAAATCGAGGCTCTCAGCAAGATGCGTTCAGGGTCCGTACTTATCAAGACCACCTCCGCCACACAGTCGGCGGCGCTCCAGGCGTGCGACCGCCTAGGGGACATCCCAGTATCCATTGTCCCACATCTGGCACTAAATAGGACGCAGGGGGTTATTTTTCATCGTGACCTCCTGCTACAATCTGATGAGGAGCTCAGGGCCAACCTGGAGCGCCGAGGTGTGCATTTCGTCCGGCGAGTCCAGCGCAGCCCCAAAGACCGTCGCATCGACACCGGGGCCTTCATCCTCGCCTTCGAGGGGGACGTTCTCCCGGAGAAGGTAAAGATGATGTGCTACCGGTGTGACGTGCGACCGTACGTCCCGCCTCCTATGCGCTGTTTTAGGTGTTTGCGCTTTGGGCACATGTCGTCACGGTGTGAGGCTGAGCCCCTTTGTGGCGATTGTGGCCGTCCTCTTCATGAGGAACATACATGCACCCCACCACCTCGGTGCATTAATTGTCCTGGCGTCCACTCGCCTAGATCCTCAGACTGCCCCGCCTATCAGAAGGAGAAGAAGATACAAGAAATCAGAACTTTGGATCGGCTCTCTTATTCTGAGGCCAGGAAGAAGTATGACCACCTTCATCCCGTGCCATTGACCACTTCGTTTGCCTCAGTTGTGTCCACTCCTTCCGCGGTATCCTCACCCCTATCCTGTCCCCCCTCCGCCTCCTCCGCCCGTCAGGGGGCTCTGCCCCCGCCTCCCAAATCCCTCCCTTCCAAATCCTCCTCCCCTGTGGCCCCCACCCCCTCTGCCCCAGGGGCCACCCTTCCTCCTCCTCCTCCCCCCACACCACCTGAGAAGCGATCCTCTTCTCAGGCGTCCATCAGGGAAACGTTCCGGACCCCAATTTCCGAGGTCCGGCGTTCCAAAACGGACCCCACGCGTGAGGACCTTCTTCGGGTCCAGCCCACCATCCCTGTGCCTCCTCGGCCTTCCAAGAAGGCCTCCAAGAAGAAGTCTCTATCCCCCTCTCCACCCCGGCGCGTTTCGTCTGACGCTTCATCCGTGAGTCGCTGCTCCCGGCCGTCCTCAGTTTCGCCGGGACGCTCTGCTGCCAGGCGCTCCGCCGGCCTTTCGTCGGCGAATGATGCGGCCCCTTCTACACAACCAGGGACAGTGGCCGCAGCTGGCGACGAGTCGATGGAACCGGATCCGCCTCCCGTCGGTTGTAGCGTTGTTCCCTCGCAACCTGGCCCTCCGCGGCCGTCGAGGTGACCAGCTCTTCCCCCGTCTCGTTCCCCCAACTTTTTGACTAGCGATGGCGTTGTTTCATTGGAACATAAGAGGTATTCGATCTAATCGGGAGGAATTACGACTGCTCCTCCGCCTGCACTGTCCACTCGTCCTTGGTCTCCAGGAAACCAAGTTGCGCCCGACTGACCGTATTGCCTTTACCCACTCTACCTCGGAGCGGTATGACCTCACCCCTGTGGACGGTATTCCAGCTCATGGTGGGGTCATGTTGCTCGTTCGGGACGATGTCTATTACCGTCCCATCCCATTGACCACCCCACTCCAAGCAATAGCTGTCCGCATTACTCTTTCTGCTTTTACTTTTTCAGTTTGTACCATCTACACTCCACCGTCATCTGCTGTTAGTCGGGCTGACATGATGCACCTGATCGTTCAGCTTCCCCCGCCGTTCTTATTGTTTGGCGACTTCAACGCCCATCATCCCCTTTGGGGCTCTCCTGCATCCTGTCAAAGAGGCTCACTCTTGGCGGATGTCTTCAACCATCTCAATCTTGTCTGCCTCAATACCGGCGCCCCGACTTTCCTCTCGGACTCTACTCATACCTACTCCCACTTGGACCTCTCGATCTGTTCTACCACTCTTGCCCGTCGGTTCGAGTGGTATGTCCTTTCTGTCACCTATTCGAGCGACCACTTCCCCTGTGTCGTCCGTCTCCTGCACCACACCCCATCCCCACGTCCTTCGAGCTGGAACATACTGAAAGCTGACTGGGGACTTTACTCCTCCCTGGCGACTTTTCTGGACCACGATTTTCCCAGTTGTGACAGTCAGGTCGAATACCTCACGGCTGTTATCATCCATGCTGCCGAACGTTCCATTCCTCGTACTACTTCTTCTTCACGTCGCGTTTCCGTCCCCTGGTGGAACGAGGCTTGTAGGGACGCTATCCGTGCTCGACGACGTGCTTTACGCACCTTTCGCCGCCATCCTACATTGGCTAATTGTATTGAATACAAACGACTCCGAGCGCAATGCCGTAGAATCATCAAAGACAGCAAAAAAGCTTGTTGGGCCTCTTTCACCAGCTCCTTTAACAGTTTTACTCCCTCTTCCGTCGTTTGGGATAGCCTGCGCTGGCTGTCGGGCATTAAGGCCCACTCCTCGGTACCTGGCCTGACATCAGGTAATGAGGTCCTTGTTGATCCTGTGGCTGTCTCCAACGCCTTTGGCCGCTTTTTCGCGGAGGTTTCAGGCTCCGCCCATTACCACCCTGCCTTCCTTCCCTGGAAAGAGGCAGAAGAGGCTCGGCGACCTTCCTTCCACTCGCTGAATCTGGAAACTTATAATGCCCCCTTTACTATGCGGGAACTCGAACGTGCGCTTGCACTGTCCCGATCCTCTGCTCCGGGGCCAGATGCCATTCACGTTCAGATGCTGGCACACCTTTCTCCGGCGGGCAAAAGCTTCCTTCTTCGTACCTACAATCGCGTCTGGACCAAAGGTCAAGTCCCCAGGCGTTGGCGTGACGCCGTTGTTGTTCCTATACCCAAACCCGGGAAGGATAGACACCTTCCTTCTAGTTACCGCCCCATTTCTCTTACAAGCTGTGTCTGTAAGGTGATGGAGCGCATGGTTAATGCTCGGTTAGTCTGGATTCTTGAATCTCGACGGCTACTTACCAGTGTCCAATGCGGCTTTCGTCGCTGCCGCTCCGCTGTTGACCACCTTGTGACCTTGTCGACATTCATCATGAACAACTTTTTGCGAAGGCGCCAAACGGTGGCCGTGTTCTTCGACTTGGAGAAGGCTTATGATACCTGTTGGAGAGGAGGTATCCTCCGCACTATGCACAGGTGGGGCCTACGCGGTCGCCTGCCCCTTTTTATTGATTCCTTTTTAACGGATCGAAAGTTTAGGGTACGTGTGGGTTCCGTATTGTCCGACGTCTTCCTCCAGGAGAACGGAGTGCCTCAGGGCTCCGTCTTGAGCGTAGCCCTTTTTGCCATCGCGATCAATCCAATTATGGATTGCATTCCACCTAATGTCTCAGGCTCTCTCTTTGTCGATGACTTCGCGATCTACTGCAGTGCCCAGCGAACATGCCTCCTGGAGCGCTGCCTTCAGCGTTGTCTAGACAGCCTCTACTCATGGAGCGTGGCAAATGGCTTCCGGTTCTCTGAAGAGAAGACGGTTTGTATCAACTTTTGACGATATAAAGCGTTCCTTCCGCCATCCTTACATCTCGGTCCCGTTGTTCTCCCATTCGTGGACACAACTAAGTTTCTAGGGCTCACGTTGGACAGGAAACTGTGTTGGTCTCCACATGTCTCTTATTTGGCGACCCGTTGTACACGTTCCCTTAATGTCCTCAGAGTGCTTAGTGGTTCATCTTGGGGAGCGGATCGCACTGTTCTGCTTCGCTTGTATCGGTCCATAGTCTGATCGAAGCTGGATTATGGGAGCTTCATCTACTCGTCCGCTCGGCCATCCCTCTTACGCCGCCTCAACTCCATCCACCATCGGGGGATATGTCTTGCGACCGGAGCCTTCTACACTAGTCCTGTCGAGAGTCTTTATGCTGAAGCTGCAGAGTTACCATTGACCTACCGGCGCGACGTACTGCTGTGTCGGTATGCCTGCCGGCTGTTGTCTATGCCCGACCACACCTCTTACCAGTCCTTCTTCGCCGATTCTCTCGACCGTCAGTACGGGTTGTATGTGTCTGCCCTGCTGCCCCCCAGAGTCCGCTTCCGTCGCCTGCTTCGACAATTGGATTTTGCCCTCCCTACCACCTTCAGAGAGGGTGAGAGCCCGACACCACCTTGGCTCCAGGCTCCGGTTCATATTTATCTCGACCTCAGCTCACTCCCGAAGGAGGGTACTCCGGCTGCAGTGTATTGCTCACGGTTTGTCGAACTTCGTGCTCGCCTTGCCGGTCACACCTTTATTTACACCGATGGCTCCAAAACTGACGATGGTGTCGGCTGTGCCTTTGTCGTCGGGGCCGCCACCTTTAAATACCGGCTCCTCGACCAATGTTCCAGCTTTACGGCCGAGCTTTTTGCTCTCCATCAGGCCGTTCAGTATGCCCGCCGCCACCACCATTCATCGTACGTACTCTGCTCTGACTCACTCAGTGCTCTTCAGAGCCTTGGAGCTCCCTATCCGGTCCATCCCTTGATTCAACGGATACAGCAGTCCCTCCATTCTTTCGCTGATAATGGTGGTTCTGTCAGCTTTTTGTGGGTTCCCGGACATGTAAGAGTGCCTGGGAATGAGGCTGCGGATGCTGCAGCCAAGGCTGCAGTTCTCCTGCCTCGGCCAGCCTCCCATTGTGTCCCGTCATCTGACGTTCGTGGGGATGTATGTAAGAGGCTTGTGTCGTTGTGGTGGGATGCTTGGTCATCCCTCCAAGGAAACAAGCTCCGGGCAGTAAAACCGCTTCCAACTGTA
Source organism: Schistocerca piceifrons (assembly GCF_021461385.2). NCBI lineage: Eukaryota > Metazoa > Arthropoda > Insecta > Orthoptera > Acrididae > Schistocerca > Schistocerca piceifrons. Next base: position 10,366,331 of record NC_060144.1, read on the forward strand.
CGGACAACATCCTCCCGACCATCTCGGCGCGAGGAGGTCCTTCTGACCAGGTTGCGGATTGGGCATTGCCGGTTTAGCCACCGCTACCTGCTCTCCGGTGACCCAGCCCCGCAGTGCCCTTGTGGTCAGGCATTAACAGTGCGCCATGTTTTATTGTCGTGTCCCCGTTTTAGTCAATTTCGTGTTGTCCTGTCCCTGTCATCTACTTTACCGGATGTTTTAGCTGATGACGCTCGAGCAGCTGCTCGTATTCTGCGTTTTATAACTTTAACTGGCTTGTCCAAAGATATTTAACCTTTTTACTTATTTTATCTGCATCTTCGTCACGTCCTTCTGGTGTCCCCCCATCCCCTTGAGTTGTAACAGATTCCATGTGCTCTAACAACAGTGACTGGGCCCTAATGACCTCAGCAGTTGAGCGCCCTTAAACCCAACCAAAAAAAAAAAAAAAAATCCACCAGGCGTAAATCTGTGTTTCCTTGACACTTTTTTTGTAGTGGATAACACTGGCACCAATAATTTGTTTGGTTTGGATGCTTTCAGTGCTTTTGGTTTTTCCATTTTAGATATGGTGCACCTCGTGTCTGAGCAGGTCCTTAACCAGGAATTCTTCTGTGTTGCCGTTTCTTTTCTCAGATGAAGTAGGTTGTGTCACTAATTTTGCAGCCCACATTACCCTGAAACCTGTGGTGCTTTTTCTGTGCACACCTTATTTCGGTGGCTTTGCACGGTCAAGTGAAACCAGAAATGGACAGGTTGAGGTCGTTGTGGGTCATACAGCCTACTACGTAGGGTGAGTGGTCTACCTCTGCTGCCGCCCCCCCCCCCCCTTCTTCGTGGATGTTAAAATCTATCTGGTTACAATATAATAGAGGGAAACATTCCACGTGGGAAAAATTATATATAAAAATAAAGATGAGGTGACTTACCGAACGAAAGCGCTGGCAGGTCGATAGAAGCGCTGGCAGGTCGATAGACACACAAACATACACACAAAATTCTAGCTTTCGCGACCAACGGTTGCCTCATCAGGAAAGAGGGAAGGAGAGGGAAAGATGAAAGGATGTGGGTTTTAAGGGAGAGGGTAAGGAGTCATTCCAATCCCGGGAGCGGAAAGACTTACCTTAGGGGGAAAAAAGGACAGGTATACACTCGCGCACACACACACATATCCATCCACACATACAGACACAAGCAGACATATTTAAAGACAAAGAGTTTGGGCAGGGATGTCAGTCGAGGTGGAAGTGTAGAGGCAAAGAAGTTGTTGAAAGACAGGTGAGGTATGAGTGGCGGCAACTTGAAATTAGCGGAGATTGAGGCCTGGCGGATAACGAGAAGAGAGGATATACTGAAGGGCAAGTTCCCATCTCCGGAGTTCGGATAGGTTGGTGTTGGTGGGAAGTATCCAGATAACCCGGACGGTGTAACACTGTGCCAAGATGTGCTGGCTGTGCACCAAGGCATGTTTAGCCACAGGGTGATCCTCATTACCAACAAACACTGTCTGCCTGTGTCCATTCATGCGAATGGACAGTTTGTTGCTGGTCATTCCCACATAGAATGCTTCACAGTGTAGGCAGGTCAGTTGGTAAATCTCGTGGGTGCTTTCACACGTGGCTCTGCCTTTGATCGTGTACACCTTCCGGGTTACAGGACTGGAGTAGGTGGTGGTGGGAGGGTGCATGGGATAGGTTTTGCACCGGGGGCGGTTACAAGGATAGGAGCCAGAGGGTAGGGAAGGTGGTTTGGGGATTTCATAGGGATGAACTAGCAGGTTACGAAGGTTAGGTGGACGGCGGAAAGACACTCTTGGCGGAGTGGGGAGGATTTCATGAAGGATGGATCTCATTTCAGGGCAGGATTTGAGGAAGTCGTATCCCTGCTGGAGAGCCACATTCAGAGTCTGGTCCAGTCCCGGAAAGTATCCTGTCACAAGTGGGGCACTTTCGTGGTTCTTCTGTGGGGGATTCTGGGTTTGATGTGATGAGGAAGTGGCTCTGGTTATTTGCTTCTGTACCAGGTCGGGAGGGTAGTTGCGGGATGCAAAAGCTGTTGTCAGGTTGTTGGTGTAATGATTCAGGGATTCCGGACTGGAGCAGATTCGTTTGCCACGAAGACCTAGGCTGTAGGGAAGGGACCGTTTGATGTGGAATGGGTGGCAACTGTCATAATGGAGGTACTGTTGCTTGTTGGTGGGTTTGATGTGGACGGATGTGTGAAGTTGGCCATTGGACAGGTGGTCAATGTCAAGGAAAGTGGCATGGGATTTGGAGTAGGACCAGGTGAATCTGATGGAACCAAAGGAGTTGAGGTTGGAGAGGAAATTCTGGAGTTCTTCTTCACTGTGAGTCCAGATCATGAAGATGTCATCAATAAATCTGTACCAAACTTTGGGTTGGCAGACCTGGGTAACCAAGAAGGCTTCCTCTAAGCGACCCATGAAAAGGTTGGCGTACGAGGGGGCCATCCTGGTACCCACGGCTGTTCCCTTTAATTGTTGGTATGTCTGGCCTTCAAAAGTGAAGAAGTTGTGGGTCAGGATGAAGCTGGCTAAGGTAATGAGGAAAGAAGTTTTAGGTAGGGTGGCAGGTGATCGGCGTGAAAGGAAATGCTCCATCACAGCGAGGCCCTGGACGTGCGGAATATTTGTGTATAAGGAAGTGGCATCAATGGTTACAAGGATGGTTTCTGGGGGTAACAGATTGGGTAAGGATTCCAGGCGTTCATGGAAGTGGTTGGTGTCTTTGATGAAGGATGGGAGACTGCATGTAATGGGTTGAAAGTGTTGATCTACACAGGCAGAGATACGTTCTGTGGGGGCTTGGTAACCAGCTACAATGGGGCGGCCGGGATGATTGGGTTTGTGGATTTTAGGAAGAAGGTAGAAGGTAGGGGTGCGGGGTGTCGGTAGGTTGATGGAGTCAGGTGAAAGGTTTTGCAGGGGGCCTAAGGTTCTGAGGATTCCTTGAAGCTCCGCCTGGACATCGGGAATGGGGTTACCTTGGCAAACTTTGTACGTGGTGTTGTCTGAAAGCTGACGCAGTCCCTCATCTACATACTCCCGACGATCAAGTACCACAGTTGTGGAACCCTTGTCCGCTGGAAGAATGACGATGGATCGGTCAGCCTTCATATCACGGATAGCCTGGGCTTCAGCAGTGGTGATGTTGGGTGTAGGATTAAGGTTTTTTAAGAAGGATTGAGAGGCAAGGCTGGAAGTCAGAAATTCCTGGAAGGTTTGGAGAGGGTGATTTTGAGGAAGAGGAGGTGGGTCCCGCTGTGACGGAAGACGGAACTGTTCCAGGCAGGGTTCAATTTGGATGGTGTCTTGGGGAGTTGGATCATTAGGAGTAGGATTAGGATCATTTTTCTTCGTGGCAAAGTGATATTTCCAGCAGAGAGTACGGGTGTAGGACAGTAAATCTTTGATGAGGGCTGTTTGGTTGAATCTGGGAGTGGGGCTGAAGGTGAGGCCTTTGGATAGGACAGAGGTTTCGGATTGGGAGAGAGGTTTGGAGGAAAGGTTAACTACTGAATTAGGGTGTTGTGGTTCCAGATTGTGTTGATTGTCCGATCAAAATTTATTTATCTGAAGCCCATTTACAGATTCCATTGAATGAGGATTTTAAATGACTCTTTGTGATTAATGTGCACTTCTGGTTGTACTAATATTATCACCTTGCATTTGGTCTGACCAGTGCCCCGGCTAAATCCCCCCCCCCCCCCTTCAAACCCCCCCCCCCCCCCTCTTGCCCCCCATGACACTGCTTCCGATGGGCATGACGTCACACCAGTTTCATTTGGTTCATTTGAGTAGTTGTCAGCAGGCTTATGCGCATATACGGTTGAGTCGCGTATGAGCAGTACCTTCTCCTGCTTCTAGCTACTTGAAGTGTGGCTGTTACCTGTATCCAAGGTAACTAGACAGGAGCCATATAAGCAATAGCAACAAGCAGCCAGATGCTACCCGGAAACATTTTTCTAGCATGCCCAAGCTACCAGATTCGCACATGCGCAGAGCAGTCAGAGTTGTAGTGGTGAGTGGTAGTCTCCACATGAACCGTGTTTACATTTTGTGATTTTGCTGTTTCCTCTTGGTTTATACCTCTCAACTCAAATGAAAACAAAATAGATTTCTGTGTCCAGGAGCTATGAAGCGAATTAAAATACATTCACATTCTCAAGGAAGGCTAAAATATGGTATTAGTTTCAGTTTTCTGATTTTATTTCATTTCCAGGTTTTTGGCAGTTGGGCATTAATTGCCTGGCAGAACACTGAAGTTATTTTCGTCGATTTGATACAAAACTTTGGCTTTAATTAATCTTTTCCACAGAGACAGTCAATTTATTTGAAACACTATTGAATAGTGTCAGATGTTTGAGGAATTTCAAGTGCATGTTGTCATCATTTGGAACGTGTGGCATTATGCCATAATAAAGAACTAAACATGAGATAATACGTTGGTACTCCAAGAAAATTTGTATCCTGAAAACCACTCTGAAAAGTTTAACATCAGCTTGTGACCTATGTCTTCGTGAATCTGGATATATGAAAAAAGCTCTTTAAGTCGAATTATGCATTTTATTAGGGTTTACGAAATTCTGATGCTCTTGAAGTATCCTCTGATGTCCTGTTTCGTCTGTGACGTAATGTAAGGTCTCCTAATGCTATGTATGTACGAAAATACAGTGTACCTACATCATCATAGCTGCGGAGGCACAGTAACGCCGTTTTCTGGCGCTCTCTGACAACTGCTGAATCGTGGGAAAATATTGCGATCGGTTTTTTGAAAAGCGTTACTTTCAAAGTACGTTTCATTTTACGCAATATGAGTTATGTTACATGTGCGAACATGCTTTGAATTTCTTAAATCACAGAGCATTTGATTCTCATTTAAAGCTTAACACTTTGAGGGCCAGCCACTTAGAAGAATTTCGACCCAGAAGATCATTTACGAGGTGCATTCAAGTTCTAAGGCCTCCAATTTTTTTTCTCCGGACTGGAAAGAGATAGAAACATGCGCATTGTTTTAAAATGAGGTCACGTTCATTGTCAATACGTCCCAGAAATGGCAGCACTGTATGGCAAATGGAATTTTACCGCCAGCGGCGAGAATGAGAACTGTTTTAAATACTTAAAATGGCGACGCTTTCCTTACTTGAACAGCATGCAGTCATTCGTTTTCTGAATCTGCGTGGTGTGAAACCAATTGAAATTCATCGGCAGTTGAAGGAGACATGTGGTGATGGAGTTATGGATGTGTCGAAAGTGCGTTTGTGGGTGCGACAGTTTAATGAAGGCAGAACATCGTATGACAACAAACCGAAACAACCTCGGGCTCGCACAAGCCGGTCTGACGACATGATCGAGAAAGTGGAGAGAATTGTTTTGGGGGATCGCCGAATGACTGTTGAACAGGTCGCCTCCAGAGTTGGCATTTCTGTGGGTTCTGTGCACACAGTCCTGCATGACGACCTGAAAATGCGAAAAGTGTCATCCAGGTGGGTGCCACGAATGCTGACGGACGACCACATGGCTGCCCGTGTGGCATGTTGCCAAGCAATGTTGACGCGCAACGACAGCATGAATGGGACTTTCTTTTCGTCGGTTGTGACAATGGATGAGACGTGGATGTCATTTTTCAATCCAGAAACAAAGTGCCAGTCAGCTCAATGGAAGCACACAGACTCAACGCCACCAAAAAAATTTCGGGTAACCGCCAGTGCTGAAAAAATGATGGTGTCCATGTTCTGGGACAGCGAGGGCATAATCCTTACCCATTGCATTCCAAAGGGCACTACGGTAACAGGTGCATCCTACGAAAATGTTTTGAAGAACAAGTTCCTTCCTGCACTGCAACAAAACCGTCCGGGAAGGGCTGCGCGTGTGCTGTTTCATCAAGACAACGCACCCACACATTGTGCGTCATTACTTAAAATTTTACTAACACATTTGTGCGATGTATCAAAGTGCAACACACGCAAAAAAGACAAATATTGTACGTGAAGGCTTAGCTTTTCTTGTGGCTACACTATGTACATTAATTTATATCATTAACTTTTCCTATTGTATGCTCCAAATCACATCATTTACTTGGGACACATTCTGAAAGACAAAAACCGAATTTCGGAAATGGTTTTCTGCTGTCATGTTGACTTGTTAAGGTCTGAAGCGGATTTGCTAGCCCAGTTAACTATGGGGCCTGGAAAACAGCAGATGTAGTTTATAATTTAGTCAGCACAATCACTATTTCTCTTCAACTAGACAAGATATAAACAGCTTCATTCTAAAATTTCTACTTATCCTTCACTTTACAAAAGCCACTCCATCAATATTAGCCAAAATTTTTAAAAACGAGATGAAACCTGACAGCCCAAGCACACTTCGGTACTGGCTGAATTTACATGGGAGCGAAAATTGATTGTGGAATTGGAAAACTGGCAGCCAGGAGGGGATTTCCAGAATCGATTTTGAAGTGTTCACATGACCACCCAGAAGCGATAGTAGGAGATCAGTTTACGAAATTTTGGATGCCCCATCTAAACGCAATGAATATCTGCTACCATCGGCTGGTGAGATCACGTACCATGAGCTAAGATTGGCTTACAGAAGTGCATCGCGATCTTGATTTAAATGCTTTGGAAACTAATGTTCCGTGTTTGGTGAAATTCGAGTATATACGTTCGTAATACGAAAATATGCAGCATACATGTTGCTGCAAATCAAATATCTTTCGAAAACAAATTCTTTTGTGGGGTTCATTTCCTAAAGGGGTGGGAGGTTCTACACAAATGTATAGAACTTTGAGCATTCAAAGCATTGATAAGCTTTCTGATTCTGCGGGAAAGTATACTCTCACTTAACACAGAAAAAGTGTATTTTCATCTGGGAGAAAGTGTACTTTTTAACTGGGAAAAATCCAGAAATTCTTTTTGTTGTCCACGTACATGTTCCATAGATTATTTTAATGGTTCCTTTATCAGAATGATGTGGAATGAATCAGTTTCCAGGATATAACATTCCATCCTGGATTTTCCATTGTTTGAGTTTCCAGGATATGTTATACATGATTAGTGGATCCCAGTTTTTAGGTAGAAATATATCAGTGGAATAGGAGGAGATGCTAAGGAGAAATGATTTTAAATTAGATGTAAAACTTGCTTTGCTACTATCAGACATTTTATGTTATTCGGCAAATGACCAAAAATATTTGTTGCTGCATATTGCATTCCCTTCTAAGACACCGACAACTTTAACAATGGGTAATGAAGGTCATTTTTCCCTCTAGTGTTGTAGGTATGGACATCACTGTTCTTCTCAAATTGTGATGGATTATTTATGATGTATTTCCTTAGTGCGTATATGTATTGTGACGGCACTTTCTCATGTCTACATCAATTGTTGGTATTTTTTCAAACTTGGAGGAGTCCATTTTCAGAGAGCCACGTAATAATTCTTTGGAAATATCATTTAGCAACTCTTCTGTTGCTTTCTCCCTAGTGGGATTTATGGTAACATTAGTACTGTTTGCAAAAAGTGGCAGTTTTGCTTGTGGAAGGTAATTCATGTATGTAAGGAATGGGAGTGAACCCAGATTTGAACCCTGTGGGACTCTTTTTGTGATTCCTTTTTTTCCCCAAATCACTAAAATTTTTACCTTTCCAGCATAGACTTATTCAGCACAACCATTTGCATTCGTTCAAAACCAGCTGTGCATATAGCAATCAAGTCCATAAAACTTGAGTGTTTCTAAGAGAGTAACATCATCTACACAATCAGACTTCTTGGAAAGATCTAAAAAATAACAACTGGCTGTATACAATTATTTAAGGTTGTACTGTTTGATGAGTAAATGTATAAATAGCATTGCTTTAAGTGTACTACTCCTCTTGAGTACATCGCCTTCTCGAATAGTTTGGAAAAAGTAGTCAGTAAAGAAACTGAACAATAATTTTTTTAACTCTGTCTTGTCACTTTTCTTATGAAGTGGTTTAACAATTGCATTGTTAAAATTTGACATTGTTTATTAAGTTGGAGCAACTACTCAGAGTTCTGTTTGAAATTCCAGCAACCCAACCTAAAACGTTTTTTTTTTTTTTTTTTTTTTTTTTTTTTTTTTTTTTTTTTTTTTTTTTTTTAGAGTGTTTATAATTTTATTAATTACAGTGAAGGATTTTGGTACTACTTCTAATTGGTTATAGTTTTGTGGAATGACGTTTTTAATATATTCTCTCACTTCTTCAAATGAACCATTTAATCCTGTATTTGCTGCTACATTCAGAAAGTGGTTGTTAAAAGTACTGGCAGCTTGTGAATTATCAGCTACAACATTGTCATTTAGTTCAATTGTTATGGAATCTTGTACACTGACTGACTGTCAGTCATGTTTCCCGTTTCACAATGTCCAATATGGTTTTAATCTTGTTATCTGTGTTATTTATTTCTGCCTGGACATGCATACTTCTTGTGACTATAATGACTTTCCTTAAAATATTACAGTATGTTTTTGTAGTATGCAAGTAATGTCAGATCTTGATTTACTCTGACCTTTAAACAAATTTCTCTCTTCCTCCTGTTAAGATTTTAATGCTCTAAGTTATCCTTGGATTACTTGTGTGTATTTTTAAATGGATGTTCTGGATAATTTTTTAGGGAAGCAAGTTTCAAAAATTGACACAAATTTGCTATGAAATATATTGAATTTGACATTAGCATCTCTTTCTACTTATACCTCATCCTTCAGCAGTCCTTTCAGCTCACTCTTAAAACATTGTATCCTGTTCTTCAGTAGCGCTACAGCCCCTGGTGAGCCTTGGCTTCTTCAACAATATTCCTCCACACTTCTCAGTTATTTGCTGCTCTTTTCCACCTCTGGACTCCCATACTGGTAAGATCCATTATTATGTCGTCAATCCATCTTCTTCTAGGTCTCCCTTTTTGCCTAGCTGAATGGATTGCACTTTTCATCATTTTCTTTGTAATTCTATCCTCTGCTATTCTCTGAAAGTTGCTAGCTGTGATTTCACAAATTTTACTTTGCCCCTACCTTGAATTAACTCTTAAATTTTGGCATTGTAGTGTATTCTCCAGCCTTCTTCCTCCCTTATTGGCCCATAGATTTTGCATATTGTTTTCCGCTCAGTGGTTCTTAGTGCGTTTTTATCATGTTCTGTCAACCTCCATACCTCTGAACCATATGTGATAACTGGACAGATTAGAGAATTATATATTAGCAGTTTTGTTTTTCTTGTAACAAGGCTATTTCTGAAAAGTTGCATGTTTGCAAAGTAAGCTCTGTTTCCAGCTTGTATTCTTTCCCCTATAACCTTTCCAATACTGTTATCATTTGTTATCAGGGCTCCCAAGTAGTTAAAAGAGGACACACTTTTGAAGTATTTCTCATTGATGTTTAGGTTTTTAGAGGTTCTTCTGGCCTCAGATTGTGACATTGCCATATATTTCGTTTCGTTTTCATTTACTATGAGGCCAATTTTTAAGGCTTCTGTTTCCATTGCCTGGCATGTTTCTTGGAGTGTATTGATATTTCTTCCTACTATAGCAACGTCGTCAGTGTATGCACATATCTGGCTAGTTTTCTTAAATATCGTGCCTTTTTTGTTGATTTTATTTAGTACACTATGCAAGGCTATATTGAATAGGACAGTGGAGAGACTATCACCTTGCTCCACACCTTTAATAAAGTCAAAGCTTTCACTTGTTCTGCTAAGGACCTTTACTTTTTGCTCTTGTCTCTGTCATTGTCATTCTGGTCAGTCTTATTAGCTTAGCACATATACCAACGTCTTCCAGTACTCTGTACAGTTCTTGCCAATTTATGCTGTCAAAGGCACGTTTGAAGTCGATGAATAGGAAATGCAGATCTATATCGTATTCATAGAACTTTTCCATCATTTTTCTTATCACAAATATTTGATCAGTTGTTCCTTTGTCTGGTCGAAAGCCACACTGGTATTCCCCTAGCATGCCTTCTGTACACTTCTGTATCCTTTCGTTTAATATACTTGTGAAGATCTTATAAGCTGTGCTTATGAGTGTTAAATCTCTATAGTTTTCACGTACTGTTGTGTCCCCTATCTTGTAAAAGAGGGATTATTGTTCCAGTTTTCCAATTATCTATCATAGTTTCCGTTTCCCATGTATCTGATATTAATGTGCGCAGTTTCTTTATTACAGCCTCACCACCAGTTTTTATTAATTCAGCGATTATGCTGTCATCCCCAGGGACTCGATTGTTTTTTGACCTACGCACAGCCTGGGAGACCTCTTGCAGCGTTAAATGATAATTAAATCAAGACCCTAAGCTGTCGACAGGCGTTGATATACATCAACGGGGACAGTTGTAAATGTGTGCCCCGACTGGGATTGGAACCCGGGATCTCCTGCTTATTTGACAGACACACTATCTATCTGAGCCACCGAGGGCACGGAGGATAGTGCATTGCCCTACTATTTTGCTGCGCACGAGTTGGAAAATTGACTATTGCAATTAGATTGAAGCACCAAAATAATAATTCGGTTCATTTTTCCTGTCCGTATTGTTTAAGAAATCTATGATGAAATCTCCGTGCACTTTTAACTGTTTCTTCTTGTCTGACAGGTAGCTAAATAATGTACTTCGATTTCTCATAAATAGCTGAAAGTTTCTTAGAGGGGATCTGTAGACAGTTACAATTATCAGAGAAGTATGCAGCAGTAACAACTCACAAGCCCATGCTTCTAGGTTCTGATCAACACAAAAACGGTTCTTTCAATATTTTTGACTCTGTGTCCAACTTTTATATTTCAACTTCTCCTTTATCCATGTTAACTCTACACGAAAATGATATAAGTCTATAATCCTTGATAACTTCTCTATCCCTGTGTTTAGAGAGGCCCGGTTTACTATATTGTGCAGGTTGGAATTTGTTTAGCTCGTTCATCATTGTTTGATTGACTTGTGTGATGATTTGGCTATAACTAAAAAAAAATGTGACCAATCTCTGCATAAATCACACAGCGTCTGTTTGTATGCAGTAACAGAGCTGAGATACCCATTGGATTGTGGAGGTCAAGGAATTACATATAGAAAAAGTATTATTATTATTATTGTTATTATTACTATTACGAATTTATTTTCAAAGAACAATTTGAATGTAAGCTGCAGGTTCTTCCCTAGTTTCCAATACGCATCCGGTCGCTTAGTTTACGTGAGACATACCAGTACATGAACTTTGTACTTGGTGATCACTGAAATGAAACTCCAATGTAACTTTTATTTCATTAAATAAATTTTGTTATTTTGTCTTAGTTGTTAATGATTTAAATCTTCATTTTACAATCATAAATTACTCTTTCTATACATATTTTAATGTCAGAAACTCAGCAATGGAAACTTGCAGCATGTCTGCCATTAACACTCCAAGATTAGGGTGTATATTAAGTCCGGGAACACTTTCAATTATTTATTGCACAAGAACCAAACATTGTACAGATATCATACATAATATCATTTTGAAGAGAAACCCTGAAAGTTTTTTTTTTCCATGTATACCACCACAGCGTAGTTTGGTAATTTGCCAATAGCGCTAGTTGCAAACATGGCGAGTTAGGTGCGGAGTGAGCTTTCTGTGTGTTGGAGTTCGACAAAAACACCAGATCTCTCTCTCTGAGTGACTTTTTTCTGTGGGAACACATTAAAGGTCTTGTGTAAGTACTGCCTCTACCAAGCGATGTAGCAGAGCTCGAGGAGAGAATACGGGAAGTGACTGCCACAGTCGACGATGCCATGCTGGGATGGGTATGGCCAGAATTTGATTACCATATTGACGTCTGCCAGGTCACTCATGGTTCGCATATTGAATGTTTGTAAAAAAAATTCAGAGTTTCTGTTCATAATGCAATATGTATGACATCTGAACGATGTTTAGTTCTTGTGCAATAAATAATTAAAAGTGTTCGCGGACTTTATGTACCCCCTGTACATCCATCTCCTCTGAGATCTCAAACAGAAATAGTTTAGTACCTTTGTTAATTCCACAAATCATACTGGCTCAGAATACTTCAGAGCGTGACGCCGATTATTAGTGTTCGGACTCAAAGTAGTATGTAACTTGACTCTAACCTAAAAAATGTGCCCCTCTGATTCCAATATAATAGGGATATTGTTTTGTGTGCTTGTGGGCTCCCTTACATTTTCTGCAAGGTGCTCAGCTAATCTTTTCTTCCTCCTCCACCCATCCCTCCACGAGTAGGTCCCCAAGAATGTTCCTTGTTTGGCTCCTTTACACTGTGTCCACCATCTGGTTTTGGCTACGGATGCATCTCTTTATCTACTTGGAGACATCCTTGCACATCTATGTGAGGATGGTTCTGAACATCAAATAGCTTAAGTGTCAAAAAGTTCATCTCTGCTCAGCAGTGTTACTCTCAAATTGAAAAGCAAGCACTTGTTATTGTCTACACCCTCAATAAGTTTCATGTCTTCTTCTATGGATCTAAGCTACACCTTATTACTAACATTGAGCCCTTGGCTTCATTGTTTAATCCTTCTACTTCTTTGCCTGTCACAGCAGTACATCGCCCCCAGGGTGGGGCCTCTTTTTTGTCTTTACTACACCTATGAAATAAATTTTCAGCCTGTCCAATGCTGATGCGTTATTCCAGCTTCCAGTGTGATCCTACTTTTGAACTGGATGCTCTTTGTTTCCACTTACATGTTGGGGCGCAACATACAGTAGATGGGTTTCCTGTTATAAGTTTCTGGATCGCAGCTACTGTTGCTGCCAATCTGGTTTTGCATCATGTCATTCACCTCATTCAGCATGATTGACCAGACAATCCACCATGCGGGTTTCTGATCCTTTGTGTAACTATTTTGCAATACGTCATGACCTTTTGCTATTTGATGGTGTTCTCTTAGCTACAAACAGGCTGTCACCAAAGGTCGTGATCCAGGTTGCTCTATGCCAAGATGTGCTCCAGCTCCTACATCAGGAACATTGGAGGATGTTGTGGACAAAGTAATTGGCCCATCGGCATGTGTTTTGGCCTAGTATTGGTGGCCGATGTACATCTTGTCACGTACTGCTCTGTGCGCTACCCCCGTGGGTGACCATGTCTCTGTGGCCCATGAGAACACATCCATGTTGATTTTACAAGACCCTTCCTAAATTCTTACTGGTTATTGGTTCTCAATGCTTTCTGTAAATTTCTGTATATTATCCGCTATCTTTCAACTTCAGCTGTGCCTATGATTCAAGACCAGTCCAAAATTTTTTGTATTGAAGAATTGTCTTATACATTTGTGACAGATAACAGTCCACGGTTCGTGTCTCAGACCTTCCACGATTTCTGCACCCATCAGGGCATTCACCACGTGACTGCTCCTTCTTTTCACCCCTAATGTAACGTCGAGGCAGAATGTCTTGTCTATATGTTCAGTGTTCAAATGAAGAATTTTGTCACCGACTTGTCCGCAGACAACACCTTGATGTGCTAGAATTCCTTCAGATATATGCTGAAGGGGGGATCGGAGTCTGGTCAAGGCGCTCTGTGGTCATCAGCTCTGCACCCTCCTTCATCTGCTCATGCTACCACACCAATGCCCATTAGTGCAGCCCTCGTCACAGTTCACTTCTGGCTCTGTTGTCTGGGCTTGGAGGTTCTGTTTCTGATCCTGGTCCGTAGCTGCTGATGCCACCAATCCTGTATACTGTGCATTGCTGATGAGCTTATGGCATGCGACCGTGACCATCTGCATCCTCGCACTAGTGTGTGGGTCGTAGGTCTACTGCCGCCGCCTCCATCTCATCCTTTAACACCTGTCCCGGTCTCGTGGGGCACCCTTGCTGCAAGGGGGACCCACCCTCTTGTGGATGTTGCTGCCCTCTGCCCTCCTCTGGGGTCCAGCGCCTCAATGTGTGCTGCCAGCCCTTCCTGCTATGCTTTGCTATCACCAGTGATTCCACTGCTGGCGGGGTCAGTGCCCTCGGATCCTTCAGAACCAGTGCCCCTGGCTGAGCAGCTAGCACGTTTACTGTCGGTACAGTTCCACAATGTTCAGGAACCAGAAGTCAAAATGCAACAAGTGCCTTTGCCGTCAGTCTTCTCTTATGGTGCTTTTTGGGGGAGTGGCCAGTGCATGTCTCCATGTCTTCTGCCCTACTCACTGGTTCTGGCCCAGAATCTTCTACCGCCACCACTGTCATTGTTCTCATATTGTGTTGGTCGCTATTGTCAGCAATTGCTTGCATCAACCTGGAACTGAGATTGTTTCTATGTTTTCTATGCTTGTCCCCCCATTCTCAACTGTTGTTATCTTGTCTGTGGAAGGAGAATAAACTTTAGTTCATTGTGGCTGTGCTGTTGTTTGTGTCTTACAGTACAATATGCTGTCAAGCTAGACTTTTACGAAAATTATAAAAAAAGTTATCCATTGAAAACCATCATAAAAAATGTAATTTTTCTCACAAGAGAGTTTCTTTAAATGCTCATTACAAAGAAACTACTCTGTGATATGATATTACTGTAACAATAACATATCACATACTTTAAAACAAAAGTAAATGTCACATCTCAGTACTGCCACACAGTGGTTGGTTGTAAAAACGTAGATGGCCCTCAAATCTCATATTTAAATAAATTCTTGTAGACAGAAAAGATAACTACAACAATTTTAGTTCATGGTAATTGAAACATTTTCTCATAGTATGTCTGTTTCATGGAGCTCCATTTATGCAGATATGTTTATTGTGTATATATTTTTCTTAACAGTAATCTAGGCTGTGATGGCCGAAGGCAAACAGCATGCATTAGCAATAGGAATTACAACATTATCTACAGAAGACATGTAAGTATTTACCAGTAATGATTGGATCAATAATTCTGCAACGCTTAAAAGCAAGATTAAATTCAGTATGCAGTGTAGAAAATTCATATTTCGTGGCAGTAGTCAGTGTCATTGGAAACAGATTTTTATCTGGAACAAACACACACACACACACACACTCTCTCTCTCTCTCTCTCTCTCTCTCTCTCTCTCTCTCTCTCTCTCTCTCTCTCTGTGTGTGTGTGTGTGTGTGTGTGTGTGTGTGTGTGTGTGTGTGTGTGTGTGTGTGTGAGAGAGAGAGAGAGAGAGAGAGAGAGAGAGAGAGAGAGAGATCTAATCCTTCTCAATTCATTGAGCTACCTTCTTTCAGCTGTCACACTATCTTCATCTGGACAGACTGTCACCAAGTCTATCCTATACAGCCCTGCTATGCATAGGATCTGCAGATGCTGTGGGAAACAGGAGATACCAAAATACACTGATTAACCTTGCAAGAGTCATTACAGACAGATAACATCTTGCCCTGGTAATTCGCAACAAAGTTTCTGATACCATTTTTTATGACACCAATAAACCAATCACCACCACTGTGAGCAAATCATTGACTTATAGTCATCTGATGCCACAGACCTCAACAAAAATCAAACCCATTTTCCTTCAGGGTAGTAACCACATCTTGTGGTGCCCTCTGATGAGAGATACTCCATTAAAAATCATACTCTCATACCCCAAAGTGGTGGTCTATCACCAGCTTGATATATGCAGTGCCCTAGTGCCTGTGCTTGATACAATCCTAGTCCTATGTCCCATGGCTGTGGATGACCCGAGTGGAAGACTTACAATAAGGCCTGATTATTGCTTTTTGTTCTCTGTTCTTTCTTCAGGCAGATAAGGGAACAGTACCGGAAGCTAGTTTTGATATAAGGGAAAAACAGTTTTCAAAATGGCTACCTTTATTTTCTTATCTTCCAGATTGTAACTGATTTCAGATTATGTGTTTCCATTAGAAAATGTCCACCATGAGATTGAGCATAAAGGTGACTTTAAGATGGGACTGTTCACAGAGTAAAATTGACAGGTCTGATGGTAACATCTTGTCTCATACCACTGCATAATTATGACAACTTTAAAGCTGAAAACTAGTTCATGTGTTATTTTTCTCTTTGTGCTTATACCTGCTCATATTTGATATATAGAAATTTCTGCTAGCTAAATTTCACTGTAATTAAAATCTTCTGGGTTATTAGGCCGCGTCATGTTTCTTTTACAATTTTCGACGTTTCGACCCCTCTGCGGGGATCTACCTCAGGATCTTTTGGTGTTCACTACTGCTGGAACACTCACACTAACACACGTAAAATGAGTTCGCCAGTTGGATGTGTGGAAAGAGGGAGTGGCCCTTCAATGGTGGGAGTGCAGGCAGGGGTAATAGCATTTTGTGAAGTGGTGAAAATATACTTTTCGTGCAGATCACATGCAATGACAGAGGTCATATTGTAGTGAGAAAAACAGTCGTCTGCCTGCCACTCTCTCATTGGCAGTGCATAACCATCAGCTGACAATCTATACCATTTGCATACTGCTGCCAGAAACACGTAAATGCATCACTGGCACCAGTCTAGACTTATACTGTCTCCTGCAGAAATGTAAGAGGGTGCTTTGAAAAGTTCTCAGAACGGAATAGAAATAAAGTACTTACATCACTGAAACTTTTTTTATTTTCCAATATAGTCTCCTTGTAGATTTATGCACTTGCTCCAGCGATGCTCCAGTGTCTTGATCCCATCTTGAAAAAGTTTCCTCCAGGTCTGCAGAATAGTTGTGAACTTCAGCTATCAATTCTTCGTTTGAAGTGAATCTTCATCCACCAAGAAAAATTTTCAGTTTTGGGCAGAGATGGAAGAATGACAGAGCCATATCTGGTGATTAAGGTCGGTATGGCAACAATTCATACCCTAGTGTAATTTTGCCGTGGCAATGTCACGTGTGCAGGTGCACCTTAAGATTCGCAGCACCCATCTTGCAGATAATTTTTTCATTTCTAATTCGTCAATTAAAATGTGGTATACCCTGTCAGATGACATCTGGCAAGGATGAGCAATTTCACGCACTTTCAATTGGCAATCCTTCATGGCCCTTTTGTGCACTTCTGCAGTGATTTCTGGAGTAGTGACAGATCTTGGCCAACCACTGTGCGGATCATCATCATCTAAGCTCTCCTGACCAAATTTAAATTCATATTTCCACTTGGCAACAGTTGAATATGAAGGAGCACAGTCCCCCAGTGTATTCTGGAAATTGGCTTGAATGTCCTTTGCTTTCATGTTTCTTTGTGAAGTGCTTAATCACTGCTCGAATCTCTATTTTTTTTTTTTTTTTTTTTTTCCTTCTTCGCAAATCACTATGCGAGAACAACAGAGCCATGTCACTGCAACAGCTCTCTTCCAAGAGCACAGGCATGGCACGAGTTTACAGGCAACGGTCCAATGAATATCACATGAACAACTTATTGCGCAAGTGCTGACCTCTCATGGTGATTCCGAGAACTTTTCAAACCACCCTCATATGCTATTGTTAAGTATTTGCCCAATTTTAAAGTCAATTTGATCCCAAGTGCAAATGGATTCAGATAAAGTGCACTTTAAATGTGGTAAATGTTCATAAAAAGTCGAAGTATGCAGTAAAGATCCCCATGATTGGAGCAAGATGAGATTTACTCCCTGTTCACCACTCCCCTCGCCATACTCAGAATAGTTCTCCGCCAAGCTGGTGTTACCATTCCCCCTCGAAGCCCTTCATAGTGCTGCACTTGAGCAACAGTGAAACTTGGATGGCTGTATCTTCGAGGGTGCAAATCGTATGAAATTACAGCAACTAATACGTAAATGAAAGTTCGCAATCATGATTCAGTCCAATTCTTGAACTTTCGCTTGTCCTATGATCTAGCACTATCTCTTGGTGCTATCTCCACAGCTGGTCTTTCTGCTATAATTTTTTCTTGCAATAGCAATTGCAGTCAGTTCAATGTGATTTGTTTCATTTGTTTACCATTTACTTTGCGGTTAATTTTCTTTATCATTTCATCTGAATGTAATCATGTTGTAAAGCTGATTAAAAGCTGGTAAGGTTTTCCACTGGTGATCGGTACCTGAACAGATACCAAATTTTCCTTAGCAATGCACTTCATAAATCATTGCATTCTTATAAGTAAATGAAATACTGACTTGGGTTCAGAATCATGTAATTGTTTTTGAAGGACAAGATTTTCGCCTTCAAATGTTACCTTTACATAAAAAGCAGCATAAATTTATGTATACGGAATCCCAACATGTATGAGAACTTCTATTGCGAACCTAGTCAAATACAACAAAGGTTTGAGAGTTGAAAGAGTTTAATGCTATTTCCTCCTGTATTTCAATAAATTGTCAATTTTTTAAGTAAAGCATTAGAAATTTGTAGTGCCTAGTTCATAGTTTCTCATGTATCAAACCCTTGTACTAGTGCCACGAGTCAGATGTCACATGATTGATCGAGCAAGATCAATGCTGTATTGAGCACTTCTGCGTATTGAGAAATCTCAAGCCTATTTGAACTAAAGTATTATTCGCTAAGCTCTACCCTTTAGAACAGAACTCTTCTAAGTAAATTTCTGTGAAACCACAATAACAAAAGTCAATAAAATTCTTCTGGGTTTGAGGGTGAGGAGGAAGGGAATTAGGAGTTCATTTAATGATCTTTGCATTGCATGTTGTCATTGTTGGAAATGGGCGTTTCCCATTTGAGTTTTCTTCACTGCTTCCCATTGTTGGAAATCGGCGAATAAGACACGGAGCGGCAACAACAGCATAGCATTGTTTACTAACTGCAGCCGCAGGAATATGTGTGTACAGGCTAGCAAAGCTTTGTTGCGAGAAAGGATCCACCACATTCGTGCTAATCTCGACGCAAACAAAATAAAACTGTGTGAACTGCACCTCTTTCTGAGTGGGAAACTGGATGAGGATGACTGGCAGAAGATCAACAGGTTAAACTTTTAACGAGTCACAAGGTCAAGTGAAAGTACCAGTAGTCGCCAGGTGACGAAGTTCGACAAATTGCAACAGAAAACAACAGATGAAGGACCGATTCTAGACACGCAACGAACAGTGGTGAACCTCTCCAGCCACACCTTGAGCAGTGCAGCCACAAAAATTTTGGCCAAAGGGATGAACTATGCAATCGCACCAGAACTAGTAGTACTGAAAGAATACATTATTGAATCAGTGGAGGCCTCCGTTAGTCATCTACCACAACCAGAAGCAGAGAAGATTCGACAAGAAACCATAAGAGTCTTGGCCCACTCAGTCTCTGAAGCAAAACATCAGTAAGGAGGAATGTCATGCCATCAAGAAGCTGAAGAACAACTCTCAGATAGTGGTAATACAGGCAGACAAGGGAAATGCCACCGTAGTGTTGGACACAGTAGATTACAAGTGGATGGAGGATCTTTTGAATGAACCCATTTACCATAAACTTAAGGGAGATCTGATGGCCAAGATAATGAAATCGATGCAAGCGCTGCTGAAGCAAACTAGGATGAAATTTGACTTGAACCGAAGATTCATTCCACAAGTGCCACAGGCACCAAGAATATATTGTGTACCAAAGATCCACAAAGAAGCCTTTCCATTACGGCCGATAATGAGTAGTATTAACTCACTGACCTACAAATGTGCGAAAGAATTGGCTCTGAAGCTTAGACATTTAGTGAGCCATACAGATTCATATGTCAAGGACTCCACCCATTTTATAGCACTTTTGAAAGAAAAGCATGCATCGGATATGGGTCTGATGGTCAGTTTTGACGTGAAGTCTTTGTTCACGAATGTACCCGTGACGGACACCATGAACATCTTAGAGGAACGCACAGCACCTGATATCTGCGAGCTAGTGCGCCACTGTTTGACGACCTCTTATTTCAGGTGGAAAGGGGATTTGTATGAGCAGACGGATGGTGTAGCTATGGGTTCCCTTCTTTTGCCGGCCGCAGCAGACATTTTTATGCGATAGTTTGAAGAAATAGCACTCCAGTCCACACCATTACACTCAGAATGCTGGCTGATGTGTTAATGACACCTTTATCTGGCCACACGCAGAAGAAGAGCTTCAGAAATTTCACGAACATCTCACCCAGCAGCACAGCAAAATTCACTTTACCATGGAGATAAAAAAGAATGGGGTATTGCCTTTTCTCAATGTGGAAGTTTACCTAAGCCAGAGGGGAAGCTTAGACACAGAGTTTATAGGATGCCCACCAACACGGACAGGTACCTGCATGCATCCTCCCACCACCATCCTACGCAAAAGAATTCTGCCCTGCAAACTTTTAACTAAGAGAGCCTACAGTATCTGTGATGAACACAACCTGCAAGCTGAATTACAGAATCTCAGGTCCATTTTTGGAGCTAATGGCTACGACATAAGGATGATACACAAAACCATGGCGCTGAAGGAGGAGGGCAACAGGGAAATGCAGAACAAAGCACAGAACACTGTCATGCTACCGTATGTACGGGGGGTTACTGAACGTCTGGGCAAAATTCTCCGTCAGGCAGGCATTAAGCTGATTTTTCATAGCAACAACAAAATAACAGACATTCTGTGCTCGACGAAGGATGGAATTGACAAGTTTCATGCCGCCGGAGTTTATGAAATCGGGTGCGAATGTGGACTGGTGTATGTAGGTGGGATTGGGCATACTATAAGCACAAGGTTAACTGAACACGAGAGATATATCCGCCTCAAACAGTACAACAAATCAGCGGTGGCAGAACATCAGGAGCAGTGCAGGATGGAGATCGAATTTTGAGAGGCCCGCATACTGGCGAAACAGCCGTTTACTTTGAGGAGGAAGATTAGAGAGGCTATAGAAATAGCCAAGTGACCTGACAATATGAATAGAGAAGAGGGGTAGTGGCTTCCAGTGTCTTGGCTGCCAGCTGTGACAGCTTTGCAGAAGGACAGCTCTTGCAGAGCAATAGATGCGTGGTAGGTCACAGCGGTGGAGGGTATACAGAGCACTGACGCGGCCTAGTCGATACTAGGCAGTTAGTAAACAATGGTATGCTGTTGTTGCCACTGCGTATCTTATCCGCCAATTTCCACCAATGGCAAGCAGTAAAGGAAACTCCAATGGAAAATGCCCATTTCCGCCAATGACAACACACAATGCAAAGACCAATAAAATGAACTCCTAATACCCTTCCTCCTCACCCTCACATCCAATGACAGCACTCCTCCATAGTATATAAGTATCCAAGCTAGTGCTCTTTCATCAGTTAGCAATACACCCTGAGGAAGGCACCTTCCAACAGTCTCTGAAACTTCAGAATTTTACAGATGACGAGGTGACTTCAAACCCAGAAGAATTTTATTTACTGTGACAATGACCACGGAAGCCTACGTTTACACCTCAATAACAAAAGTTTTATCTGTAAATGTAAGAGGACCAGCATAGTAATCTATTAACCACTGTAAGAAAATTTACCTCAGCAGCAATAGTTTAATCTGTGAATATAACACGACACTGTATTTTTTTCAAATGATGAAGCTAGGAAGAAAAAACTTGGCGTATCATCAGGTAAATACAGTAATACATAATTTCCAAGTAATCTCTAGAGTTCATAGTTTGCAGTTGAGATTATATAATTTTTAACAGAATACACAAGCCCTCATAATCTCGAGAGCTTGTAGTTTGCAGTTGGGATAATAATTTTTAGCAGAAAATTTTAGCAGATTCCCTGTCTTCCTCAGGTGTGTCGAATACAGAAATCAGTTGCTTGCTGTCTTGATTAAAATAAATGTAAATGTAAATGTCATGTGACTAGGGCCTCCCGTCGGGTAGACCGTCCGCCGGATGCGAGTCTGTCGATTTGATGCCACTTTGGCGACTTGCGCATCAATGGGGATGAAATGAAGATGATTAGGACGACACAACACCCAGTCCCTGAGCGGATAAAATCTCTGACCCAGCCAGGAATCGAACCCGGGCCCTTAGGATTGACATTCTGTCACACTGACCCATCAGCTCCCAGGGGCAGACGCTGTCTTGATTACAAATAAACTGTGAACTGGGCAGGTTGTATAGTGCTCATTTACATTAGTCTTTATATTCTAGTGTCAACAATGTTGTTCTGTTGCAAGTCCAGTACTGGGTATTTCTCCTGTCTTTTGAGGTGATTTCTGACAATGTGATTGCAAACTTGATTACTTAAACAAAAGTCTCTGTTGCTGTTGATTGGGCATAACATCGTGTCCTTTAAATCCTCATATGAAAATCTTCATGCACATGATATCCAGTTTATGGAGGCCTGAGGCACCATTTATACGTAACAATTTTAAACAAGTCACCCAAAGTTTCTTCCAGCTGATGTATATGCTGCATATGCATGCTTTAGAACAATTGCAGTGTTTGATATCTCTCTCTCTCTCTCTCTCTCTCTCTCTCGCTGTGTGTGTGTGTGTGTGTGTGTGTGTGTGAAATATAATTATATCTCCTGTGTATATATTGTATCATTAACTCTGCGTGTCTGTTAATTCTTTTATATCTTTCTTTTTCAGTGCAAAAGTGAACAAAGGCATTGGAGTAGAAAACTATCATTATTTAAATGATGGCCTGTGGCAAATGAAACCTGTAAAATGATATGTGTTCTGCCTATTTATGTGAACTGCCTTTTAAAAAGTGTTGTTGAAAACCAGCTGCGTGTAAATAAATTATTGTTTCTTGCTGCTGTCAGTATTTTTGTTAACAATAAATATTACATCAGTCCTTTATATGTTTACATAATTATGAAAAATGGTAACAGTGTGGAACAGCTAACAGTGTGTAGCTAAAACGCCACATTTTTGAACAGTGTGAAGGAACTATCCAGCTTTCAAAAAGGGTGAAAAAAAGTCGTGCTTCTAACTCGGACCTGTAGACATATGAAGAAGGCTTACAACACATGGACATGAATGTTCAAGGGTTCTCGAGGGCATAAAGTGATGTAGCAGTGACTAGAGTGAAGCAAATGACTGGAAGTGTTTATTAGTTAATTCCTTATATACTTATGAAAGTTTTTAATTGCAATGGATGAGTCAGTTTGCAGGCTACATATGTAAGATTTGTGTGTACGGATAGATGCTGTCCATTTATGGAATACAATTATCATAGTGACTTAAATTTCATAAAAGATAGTGTTTCTACAGTACACATGCTACTAGTTTTTAATGAAGATTTGAATATGGAATAGGAGCAGTTGTCAACAAGAAACAATACTCTTTAGATTAATATTATGGAAAGGATAGTCGATACTCACCATATAATGAAACTGCTGAGTCACAGACAAGCTCAACAGAAAGACTGTCAGAAAATGAGCTTTCAGCCAACAAGGCCTTAGTTAGAGATAGAACATTGTGCACATACACCACGCAAATGCAACTCGTGCCTGTGACTGCAGTCTCTGGCTGCTGAGGCCACAGTGCAAAAGTTGCATTAAACTGGTTTTCTTTCAAATATATTCACATTTTTCCACACTGATACGAGCATCAATTTCTCTCTGTGGATCACAAATCCATCAATGTTTCACTGTAACACAGGAACCAAATTAATGACAACACTCCTCCTCTTTCTTCTGATAGTATGGCCTCAGCAGCCAGAGGCTGTGTGTGTGTGTGTGTGTGTGTGTGTGTGTGTGTGTGTGTGTTATATCTTTGATGAAGAACTTGATGGCCGAAAGCTCATTTTCTGGCAGTCTTTTTGTTGTGCCTATCTGTAACTCTGCATCTCCACTATATGGTGGGTAGCAACTATCCTTTTCATAATATTGTTACATTACATCCGGGATTTTCCTTTGTTGAATTTTACTCTTTCGACTAATATTTTTAGAATTTAACCCTGAAGTGCTTCCCAGGAACATAAGGCAGGCTTTTCATATATGAAGATGAGACCGTATGTGCCTAATCATCTGTGCTGGTTCATGCATTAGCAGTGTGTTTGTACAGCATTGTTGTAAATGCAACACATTGAAATATGCTAAAAATGCGTATGAAAGGAGCAGGAAACTCCCCACCTCTTTCTACTGTAGACATCTTGGGTCAATTCATTGTGGAGCATATATTTCCTGCTACTCTGAAAGATGATGATGCAGAAAGTTGTCACCAGATAACAACCCTGTGTTAAAGTGATGGTGTATACATTTAAAACTGTCTTGACTTTTTCTCTTAAAATGTCTATTGTGTGATTTACTGTCTCAACACCAACTTAAGACAATTACTCCAGCAACAACTGCATATGAATGTGCAGCTGTAAATGCTCACTTACAGTGAAACATTCTGCCCCTCAAAACTAGTCAGTCATATCCATTGCAATTCTACCAAAGCCATACACATTTTTCAATGGATTGAAAAAGCAAATAATGCATCTCATAGCAATCAAAAATCATGCAAAAAATGGGAAAAGCACTACTAACAACGAAACAAAAAGTATTATAAATCCAACTAACCCAAAAACTCTTTCTGTTGTTGTAATGGACTAGTTACATTATCAGAAGGAAGAGAGAGAGGGGGTCTCATCATTAATTTGACCCTTGTGTTACAGTGGAACATTAATGAATTTGTGTACAGTGAAACATAAATGGATTCGTGATCCACAGGGAGAAATTGATGCTCATAACACAGTGGGGAAAATGTGAATATATTTGAAAGAGAACCAGTTTAAACCTAATTGTAATTCTCTGGGGTTAAGGAGCTACAATCTCTAGTGGAACAATACCAGTAGTGGGGAAAAGGTAAGTATAGAATTATATGTCAGTGTTGGATACAACTCCTCACCTGTCTCCTTCATCACACAGGAAAGCTGTTTCTGTTGAAAACTTAATCTTTGCATCGATCTAGAGAACAGTGTGTTCTTTGAAGTAGCCACTACATAATCCTTTGGGCAATATAAGTTGGAAAGATGTCCTTGAAGAACTATCCCTAATAGGTTTCGTCCTCAGGGGTCCGGCGTCTTGTAGGTATGCGCCTGGTGATTGTGGGGCTCAGAGCCAATGCAGTACCCCCCACCCCACCCCCACCCCGGCCTGTCCCTCCTTTATACTAGATTGACCACACTGCAGTGTTAAGTTTTGATTGTAACCTGGATGTTCCTTAGATTCAAGTTTGGATTATTTCCTTTGCTTTCTTCTGTCACAATGTAAAGTCCAGTCCTCACTTCCAGGTCATTTGGAGGAGGACATCTTATGTAGCACCATGTCTGTAGTGTACTATGATTGCTCATGCAATGTCACTACTTGGACAGCTATTACTGCAGAAATGACAATGTGGTAACCAATATGACATGGTGGGGTCATCATGTACTGTCTCGACTGTAGTCCTCTGACAACACGGGGCATGCGCTCTTGTTGTGAGGTATTAGCCTGTCAACTTGTGCAAGCCAAATGGTAGATACCTGTCCTATTGGGGCATGGTAATTTTGAGAAATGTTCATCAAACCAGGTGGAAACTAGAGTAGATGGCATCACAGTGGACACTTTGCAAATAAAAAGAAGTACCCTGTCAGTCCAAAAAAATTTTGTGTACATATTTGTTATTACTAGCGTTTTGCTGTGACTGATTCTCCTCTTCTTGCATTCTGAGGGCACTGCACACACATATTAAATATTCTTTGCATAATTTCGGTTTTTCAAATGCATTTTCACTTCACCCACAATGTTGTTGTTTGCCCTAATCTTGTTGCCATACATTTGTTTCCGAGTGAGTTTGATGGCAAATTTTGTTTACCCCTCTCTCTCTCTCTCTCTCTCTCTCTCTCTCTCTCTGGTTAGGATACAACAACAACAACATTGGGTACACATTGTTTTGCGAAGTGAAAAGGCGTTTGAAAAACTGAAATTACACAAAGTTCATTTCATATCTGTGTGCAGTGCCCTCAGACCACAAAAGGAGATGGATCAGGCACAACAGAACATGAGTAATAACAAATACATACACAGAACATTTTGCCACACCAAAATAATATTTTGAAGAATCAAGGGATGTGTTAACTAGCCCAGAAAATTCACATTTACATCGTTTCCTTAGCATATGACACAGTAAAGTGCAGGACACTATACAAATGGTCCTGGACAACCATATAATGTAAAATCAAGGAAAGAACAAAAACTGTCTTTATGCCTCATTTTGTTAAACCAGTTACAACCTAAAATGTGTTCACTTTATACAGTTTTTCAGTAAACAAAACCCACTGATGATGGCACAGAGGTGCCAAAACATGGGTGGGTAGGAAGAAAAAAACAGTGTTTTGCATAAAAGATGGGACCTATATCCAACAAGTTCATCTGTTTCATTTGAGGTTCATCCACCGTAGTGCCACCTACTCCAGTTTTTTAATGCCTTCGGTGAATTTTGATCCTTAAATTACAAATCATCTTGATATCAGATAGAATAGTAGAAAGTAGAATTCTAATATCTGGTGCAGCATCAAGCTTGTTTCTGAACCTTATCTTCATTGAAGTGTAATAAGAAAATCATCCTTCCATAATTATTCAAAGGTAAATGGAAGTAAAACAGTAGTAACTTGTTTTGATAAATTCAAACATTTCTCTGATAATTTGCCAAGAAATTACATAATGGATGATCTTTGTGTTTCAGCTTTAAATCAGAGTATCTTATCATGTCAGTTAGTTTTTCATAGTCTCTTGCACTCAAGCCTGCTGGCTTAACTGTTACGGAAAATGGATTTCGAATTCAGGAATTATCCTCACTAATCTTTAGAAAATATTGCAGAAGAGTTTTTCCTGAGTCGTGAGAGTGCTCCATAAATGGCGTAGAAACTTCATCTGTTTAAAACTTTTTCATTCAGTAAAGTGGCAGAGCAATTAAAAGCGTTTTCTTGAACTGAAATAATCCAAAATTTCAATTTTCTCTCAAAAGATGCAATTTTTTTCTCTTACATTAAAAATTGTAATATGCTTTCAGTGCAATAACAAGTTACTTCCATTCCACTTTGCAAAAATGTGTGCTAGATATGCAAGTTTTATCAACCATAAAGGATTGCTTTATAATTCAATAAAATTTTGTACTGAACTATTTTTCACATTAAAGGAGGACACCTACTCATTACAAAGTTCATAAAACCTCAATATTGTTTTCTCCATGAGCAGCCATCGCACATCTGTATGTCATAAAAATTTTTCACTACCCATTTTGTCGCACTAAATTTTAAACTATTTGGACTGTACTGGTTGAGATTTTACGTATTTTATCATTTTGGACATTTCATCCATAACAGGTTTCAAATCAGTAAGCACATTTTTTGTTATTAGAGCTCGTATACGCAAAATACAATGACTGCTGGTAACACTTGTACATTCCTGGAAATTGAAATAAGAACACCGTGAATTCATTGTCCCAGGAAGGGGAAACTTTATTGACACATTCCTGGGGTCAGATACATCACATGATCACACTGACAGAACCACAGGCACATAGCCACAGGCAACAGAGCATGCACAATGTCGGCACTAGTACAGTGTATATCAACCTTTCGCAGCAATGCAGGCTGCTATTCTCCCATGGAGACGATCATAGAGATGCTGGATGTAGTCCTGTGGAACAGCTTGCCATGCCATTTCCACCTGGCGCCTCAGTTGGACCAGCGTTCGTGCTGGACGTGCAGACCGCGTGAGACGACGCTTCATCCAGTCCCAAACATGCTCAATGGGGGACAGATCCGGAGATCTTGCTGGCCAGGGTAGTTGACTTACACCTTCTAGAGCACGTTGGGTGGCACGGGATACATGCGGACGTGCATTGTCCTGTTGGAACAGCAAGTTCCCTTGCCGGTCTAGGAATGGTAGAACGATGGGTTCGATGACGGTTTGGATGTACCGTGCACTATTCAGTGTCCCCTCGACGATCACCAGTGGTGTACGGCCACACCATGATGCCGGGTGTTGGCCCTGTGTGCCTCGGTCGTATGCAGTCCTGATTGTGGCGCTCACCTGCACGGCGCCAAACACGCATACGACCATCATTGGCACCAAGGCAGAAGCGACTCTCATCGCTGAAGACGACACGTCTCCATTCGTCCCTCCATTCACGCCTGTCGCGACACCACTGGAGGCGGGCTGCACGATGTTGGGGCGTGAGCGGAAGACGGCCTAACGGTGTGCGGGACCGTAGCCCAGCTTCATGGAGACGGTTGCGAATGGTCCTCGCCGATACCCCAGGAGCAACAGTGTCCCTAATTTGCTGGGAAGTGGCGGTGCGGTCCCCTACGGCACTGCGTAGGATCCTACGGTCTTGGCGTGCATCCGTGCGTCGCTGCAGTCCGGTCCCAGGTCGACGGGCACGTGCACCTTCCGCCGACCACTGGCGACAACATCGATGTACTGTGGAGACCTCACGCCCCACGTGTTGAGCAATTCGGTGGTACGTCCACCCGGCCTCCCGCATGCCCACTATACGCCCTCGCTCAAAGTCCATCAACTGCACATACGGTTCACGTCCACGCTGTCGCGGCATTCTACCAGTGTTAAAGACTGCGATTGAGCTCCGTATGCCACGGCAAACTGGCTGACACTGACGGCGGCGGTGCACAAATGCTGCGCAGCTAGCGCCATTCGACGGCCAACACCGCGGTTCCTGGTGTGTCCGCTGTGCCGTGCGTGTGATCATTGCTTGTACAGCCCTCTCGCAGTGTCCGGAGCAAGTATGGTGGGTCTGACACACCGGTGTCAATGTGTTCTTTTTTCCATTTCCAGGAGTGTAGCTACCTGCAGTATATGTGGTACAGTTCCCTTGTCTTTTCTACCACGGCTGTAGCACCATTTGTACAAACATCAGTACACTTCTCCCAGATGATCTCATGTAGCCATTAATTCAACTGAATATATCTTCTCGCACTGTTTTTATGTAAATATGCACTCCCGAGTAAATCATCAATACTTCTATCAAATATATAACAAACAGATACTAGTAGTACAGCTAGTCCTGTGATACTGTGGATTCATACATTTGCAGTGTATACCCACTGGAAAGCCCATGTTGATAAATTAACTCCGTATTATGGCAGCGATAAGATGTCTGATGCATCATGAAACAGTATTATTAGATAATTGTACCACATCTATTTTTTGGCAGTCTGCCCATTATTAACACGTGACACTGTGTCTTTGACATGTGGCTTAATAAGTTTTTCTCCAGTTGAATGAGGTTTACCATTAAGCACAGTATGGCAATGTACACAGTAAGATGCTTCTGTTATATTTTCATTTTCAGGAATTGCAAAAGTAATTGAGAAAGTTGTGCTGTCTTTTTAATAAAGTGATAATATTTGCCTTCGTGATTAACATCCATTGTTTGTAAGTGCCTATGAAGAACCGTTTGTGAATTTTGCTGCATCTGAATCCAAATTTTAAATATCTTTCATCGTGCATCTGTTTAGGTCTGTTTGTACAGGACATGTATTCTTTAATGGGAGATACATTCTTGACTCTTATCTTTTGAGGAAATCCCAGTTTGTGGATCCTTTCCTTCTTCAGTAGCAGATATATCAGATGACTCACCACAACTCCCTCCCCTCAAAGTTCCTCTCTTTAACCACAGATATTTTTTTTTGCAGTATATAAATTCTGTAAAAAGGAAAACAATGTTGTTGCAATGCTTTCATTATGTTTTAAATAATATATTTAGAAAAGTATATAGCCCATAACTTGTCAAAGCTAAGTAGAGGTTCAGTCTCAAGCCAGCACAGGAAGCAGAAAAAGAACATGGCCACCACGTGGTGTACACGGAGGTGAGAGGGAAACTTTCCTATGTTTGCCTTTCAATGATGATCTTTCACCATTTGCAGTATAAATTAAAAATGGATGTAACAAATTTCATGAAAGCCCATCACAGAGGCATTAACATTTACACACACCAGTTATTTCTCAGTTGACACATACAATATGGCCTCATCACAATAGTGCCATATCTGTTGGCTCACTGAGGTTGGCAGTTGTCAAAAACATGAGACAGTGGATGCAAAGTGTACCGATATGTGCTATGTTCAAATTCAGAACATTGCACACTGCTGGTAGCTTCCTTGGCGTGTTAGCCTGATCATTTACGTGAGCAAGCCAGTGTGAAAACCCAATTGCAAGATACAAAATTTCACTACGTATCATTATGTGTGTTGTAATTTCAACAATAAATCCAATTCTCAGGTGAATGCTTAGTTGAATCTAGAAAAGAAAATGAGAGCCAGTCTATTATTTATTTATATATAATTGTGCAACAAGAACAATGATAAAATCGGTAGGCATGCATACTTAATATGTACCAAAATGCCGCGCATAAAAACGGGATGTTCCAGTGCTCATACCTTGATTTCTGTTGGTGCTAAAATGGCAAGAACAAGTGTTTTGGGTAGCCCCTAAGCTAGAGACCATATGTACACCCAACAGGAGGATCCTCTTAGTGTCACTGTCCTACAGTACAGGGGTCAAAGTATGAATAATACTCCTGCTTAGCTAAATCGAGCAAATCAGGTGGTTCTTTTCGCATTTCATGTGGTTTACAATGGGCTTGATGGGATGTGGAGGCACCATTAGTCCATCGGCACTTTCTTGTAAAAACTGCAGAAAGTTTTTTTACTATATTTTCACCATCATGAGCAGACCAAAACCTAACTGCAGATTCTGAGAAGCCTATGCACAGCAAATGAGTGTAATTTTTACACTGTATCCTTAAGATCCCAATCTCGAATAACCTTGAAAATTTTCTACATACATATCTTTATGGAAATGGAAGAGGAAGTAGATGAAGATGAAATAGCAGATATGATACTGCATGAAGAGTTTGACAGAGCACTAAAAGACCCAAGTCGAAACAAGGCCCAGGGAGTAGACAACATTCCATTAGAACTACTGACGGCCTTGGGAGAGCCAGTCCTGACAAAACTCTACCATCTGGTGAGCAAGATGTATGAGACAGGTGAAATACCCTCAGACTTCAAGAAGAAGATAATAATTCCAATCCCAAAGAAAGCAGGTACCAAACTATCAGTTTAATAAGCCACAACTGCAAAATACTATCACGAATTCTTTACAGACGATTGGAAAAACTGGTAGAAATCGACCTTGGGGCAGATCAGTTTGGATTCCCTAGAAATGTTGGAACACGTGAGCCAATACGGACCCTGCGAAATATCTTACAAGATCGGTTAAGGAAAGGCAAACCTACGTTTCTAGCATTTGTAGCCTTAGAGAAAGCTTTTGACAATGTTGACTGGAATACTCTCTTTCAAAGTCTGAAGGTGGCAGGGGTAAAATACAGGGAGCGAAAGGCTGTTTACAAGTTGTACAGAAAGCAGATAGCAGAAGAGTCGAGGGGCATGAAAGGGAAGCAGTGGTTGGGAAGGGAGTGAGACAGGGTTGTAGCCTATCCACAATGTTATTCAATCTATATATTGAGTAAGCAGTAAAGGAAACAAAAGAAAAATTTGGAGTAGGAATTAAAATCCATGCAGAAGAAATAAAACTTTGAGGTTTGCCAATGACTGTAATTCTGTCAGAGACAGCAAAGTACCTGGAAGAGCATCTAAACGGAATGGACAGGGTTTTGAAAGGAGGATATAATATGAACATCTACAAAAGCAAAACGATGATAATGGAATGTAGTTGAATTAAACTGGGTAATACTGAGGGAATGAGGTTAGGAAATGAGTCACTTAAAGTAGTAAATGAATTTTGCTATTTGGGAAGCAAAAACACTAATGATGGTTGATGTAGAGAGGATATAAAACGTAGACTGACTATGGATAGGAAAGTGTTTCTGAAGAAAAGAAATTTGTTAACATAGAGTATAGATTTAAGTGTCGAGAAGTTTTTTCTGAAAGTATTTGTATGGGGTGTAGCCATGTATGGAAGTGAAACATGGACAATAAATAGTTTAGATAAGAAGAGAATAGAAGCTTTTGAAATGTGGTGCTACAGAAGAATGCTGAAGATTAGATGGGTAGATCACATAACTAATGAGGAGGTACTGAATAGAACTGGGGAGAAGAGGAATTTGTGGCACAACTTGACTAGAAGAAGGGATTGGTTGGTAGGACACATTCTGAGGTATCAAGGGATCAACAGTTTAGTATTGGAGACCAGCGTGGAGGATAAAAATCATAAGAGGGATACCAAGAGATGAATACACTAAGCAGATTCAGAAGGATGTAGGCTGCAGTAGTTACTTCGAGATGAAGAGGCTTGCGCAGGATAGAGTAGCATGGGGAGCTGCATCAAACCAGTCTCTGGACTGAAGACGATAACAACAACAGCAACATCATCAACAACAACATCTTTATCCATATCCAAGATACAGAGATTCAAAGTTATCTTACCTGTACAGTTCATGAAGTGATGTAGTGCAGAGAAATATGCTGTAAAGCATCTCTGTTATCATGTTGTAGCACTGAAGCAAATGCAAAATTTTTTTTCATGTAAAATCCTAAATTTGTCTGACCAATACATTTCTTTTCATGTGAGTCATATGACCTGTTGCAGCAGGGACAACAAGAGAACCACCAGAAAAATGCTCCTTATGGAGCACAAAAAATGTGAATACATTCCTGTGTAATTAAAAGATTGAAAAGTGGTGTAGCAGCTGTCTCGTTCTACCTTCCTCAGCATCTTTAAAATTTTCTCCAAAATTTTGTCATGCGAACATATTCACATTTTTTTATGCTGAGAGAGAAAACACAGGCAGTAGCAGAAAGGTGGAAAAGTAATAAATACTGGAAGATGTTAAACAGTCTTTGTGGTAGAGAAAGAGTGAAGGAGACAATGGCAGTGGGAGAGGTAGAGACAGACATTGTGACAGTGGAACATAGATGACAGTAACAGGACAATGCTAGGAAAAGAGTGAAGAAGACAGTGTGAGGGGGAATAAAGAGAAAGAGGAAGTACATGTGGATGAGAGCCAGTGATGATGATGATGATGAGAAAGAGTGTATGACAGTTACAATGAGGAAGGGATATATACGATAACAACAGGACAGAACAAAGGGGTCTATGGCTGTGACACAGGAGACAAGGAGACACAAAGAGATAGTGACAATAAGTTGGTCTGAATGATTGAGTGACAAAGGGCAGCTGGGAGTGGACGGGTATGGGTGAGTGACAGCGATGAATTAGTGGATGTGAGTGAGGTAGGGGAGCTTGTAGGAGTTTGAAGTGAGTTGTGTGTCACAAAAAGCACAAATATGTTCGCATGTCACAATTTTTGGGAAAATTTTTATACGGGCTGAGGAAGGTAGAATGAGGCAGATGGTGCCCCACTTTTCAGTCAGACTCTTCTTAAATAAATGGGATCCTATTTGCATTTTTTGTGTACCGATAGGAGCGCTTTTCCACTAGTATTATATGTAAATGTGTTATTTACTGAGTCATATTCCAAATAATAAACTGTTATGCAGGTTGTGCATGGTATTTCATTAAAGTATTTTGTGCTTTACTTTATTTCTGACTTTCAGTTAACTGTAAATAACTTTTGTTTCCAAATTGAATTACATTATTTAAAAAAGTCAGAAAGCCATTTTAAAGCAGTGAATATTGTACTGAGTCTGAGTGTAGATGGGCATAAGTAAGTTGCCAAATCTGGTTCTAACATACCAGCACATATTTTGGCAACTTCTACTGTACAGTTATAAGAAAATTGAGATCAATTAACACTGGGGGAATATAAGATGTTTTGTTTTGTTTCTCTGCAACTGTGAACATCCCAAGGGTTAGTTTTCATTATTTCATAGCATTTATTCAGAGTGATATGATTGTGGGGTGCCATATTTTAATTATATGGGTTTCCAGGTATACTGAGTGAAACAAAGTCTCCTGTGCCCAACCACAACCTCATGCCACTGTTGCAACAGACACTATCAGATAATAGGAGTGTCTTCTAATAGCACATATGAATTAAAGCAAAAATGTATATAGCAAACATAGATGTGTGCTTCTCATCCTACTACATATATAAAAGAGAAATAGAATATGAAAGAAAAAATTTATTTTGGATGAGTTTATCAAGTATTTTAATCAGGTTTATGAAGAATGTATCAATAATATTGTCAACAGTACTGTGCTGCTGTGGTAACTGGCATGGAATGCTGCCAACAGAGGAGAAAGAACCAAAGCAATTGCAGTTCTTGAGCGAGTTGGAGGTGTGGTGAAACTTCTTTTTCCCTCCATAACTCTCTGCTGACAACACAGTCGCACCATACAGACCACCTGGGTTTCACAAAAGAGCATTACGGAAATACTCTTGTTCAAATTTGATGCTTATTTGTAGTTATGATTATGAAGTGAGTTATATAGAAGCTGTTGTAACTCAACTACTCAGTAAGTAGAAGAGAGATGACATTATAAACATCAATAGCCTGCTCGGTTAGCTGTGCAGTCTAACACGCTGCTTTTTGGGCAGGAAGGCTTGCTGGTCTCCTGCACGAATCCGCCCGGCAGATTAGTGTCGAGGTCCGGTGTGCTGGCCAGTCTGTGGATTGTTTTTAAAGTGGTTTTCCATCTGCCTCAGCAAATGTGGGCTGGTTCCCCTTATTCCGCCTCAGTTACATTATATCGGCAATTGCTGTGCGAACACTTTCTCCATGTATGCGTACACTATAATTACTCTACCACGCAAACATTGTGGTTACACTTGTCTGGTGTGAGATGTTCCCCCAGGGGGCGAACTGCACAATAACCCTGGGTTCGGTGTGGTGGGGTGAAGTAGACTGCTGTAGCCTGTTGTGGGGTTGTGAACCGCTGAGGGCTACAGCGGGGACGAAACCTCTCCATCGTTTCTAGGTCCCCAGTTCCATACAATACAATACAATGAACGTCTATTTAATAAGCAGGCAGGCAGGCGGCATGAAACCCTACTGTTAGTTCAAAAACAGTGGTAGTTGTTCCAACAGTGATGACTTCCAACTTCTATCAGCCATTATTAGTAAGAGAAAGAGACCAAGTTATTGGCAGCAGCACAGTATAAGCTATTTTCAGAAATGAATATAAGCTAGAAGAAATGTCTAATGTTACTGGCAACCATGTGCACAGTGACATTTTGTGGTACCAACAGGGAGGTCTGATGCTCCTGTCTGACAAAGACTGTGGTGTTCATTTTGTACAGGGAGGCAAAAAGAAAAATGGATTTGACACAGGAGCCTTATAATGGCATTTGAAGGATATGTGTTACTGGATGAAGTAAAAGTCATGGCATATAGATGTGACTTTATATCTTATGTCCCACCTCCCCTGAGGTGCTTTTAATGTTTCTGCTTTGTCTTGCTGTACATTATAAACTGTCTGTGAAAGCTGAGATAGACAACATGTTGGTCACACTGTGCACAAGTTGCCTAAACCATCATTCTCCCTGTAGCAAGTTTGATTGATTCTTAAAAAGAGAAAGAAGGTACAGGAATATAAAACATTTGATCACCTGTAATAGCATGAAGCCCCCAAACCCCTCCCCCCCCCCCCCCCCAAAAAAAAAAATATGACACCTGTGCACAAGTTGCCTAAACCATCATTCTCCCTGTAGCAAGTTTGATTGATTCTTAAAAAGAGAAAGAAGGTACAGGAATATAAAACATTTGATCACCTGTAATAGCATGAAGCCCCCAACCCCCTCCCCCCCCCCCCAAAAAAAAAAAATATGACACCTTTATGCGTTTACCGTGATCACAAGTTTCGCAAAGATACAGATAGCATTGTCCCTGTTCAAAGTTGTGAACTACCTATTAAAACAGTAAACTGTTTGAGGGAGAGGTTATTACCCAGCACCAGTGCCAAATGTGTGGACACCCCTCTGTTTATGCAGCTGGTGACCCTATGTCCTTCTACGGCATCGCTAGAAGAAAGATCACTTGCTGGGAAGGTGTCTTGCATTTTAACTAATCCACACACAGATAACAATTCAAGGGAGAAAGAAGTACATTTAGAATGGACCAATTGTCCTCTTACCGGGATATACAATTTGAAAAGCCTTCACTAGAATTATAAGACAGTATCCCAAAGAAAAAGAGAAGGGAAAGAAAATATGTAAACGAAAGACGTTGACAATACCATTCGACCACACAGATACATAGTTCCGAAAAACTGTATTTTTCATACAAATGAAAATGTTCTTTAATGAATGACATTACATGTAGGTGTACAATGACAGGTTTCAAAGGGAAGCAATGAGTTATAAAATTTTGTAGATGACCATTTATGAAATCCTGCGTATGTCATGAACTGGACTTTGACTAAAACATGCTGTAACTTGGTCATTTTTTAGTTCCTATGTGGATATGTAGTCCAACCATGTATTTCACATGTGGGCAGGAATCTTGACGGATGTGACTGGAACACAGTAGATGTATTCATCTCATACCACTGGTGAGCACTTTGTCATGTGACGAACTCCTGTCACTTTAAGTTTCCAGCGAAGTAACATCTTATTCTTCCCAACTTTATGACCTGCTAATTTCTGTTGAATTCAGGGCCACTATAGCCATCCACTTTCAGAAGTACTGTGAACACAATAACGTAGGACGGAGGCTGAAAGTTCATGTTTCATTGTTGAGTATCCAAAGGTACACACAATAAAGGGAAACATCCCAACCAAAACACGACAGCCAGGCTACAAATGTAGTACTGCTCTCAAATGGATGATCACTTAATTAATAGCACAGAAACAGATGCACAGAAAGCCTTTCTTTTCCCAAAGAACTGTTCTTAAGTTGCCCAAGTTTACTTGGGATTTTAAGTTTCTTTCAAAATAATAAAAATGTGGCAACTCAGGACGTTATTTTTAAGGGGTTACTGAACACACAATAGAATTTTAAGTTATCACAGTCATGTGGCTGAACTCAAGCAGCTGATGTCACTGTTCTACACACTACACGTTACACTTTAAGAACACAACTACCACAGTTTTAGTAAAAATTGAACTAATGAGATGAGGGCTCAGGATGCGTTTGTACATTGGTACAATTCTCCACATTTAGCAAATAGGTACTACTGAAGACCACACTAGAGACCATAGCCATTGGAATACAGATGTCTACTTTGGTAGCGGTTGGCAACTTTACCTCCCCTGAGGCACGTATATATGCTGTCAGAAGATGGAAGAACTATATCCTTGGAGTTAATTCTGATTCTATTACATAGTAGTAGCTAAAATGTGAGAGAAACTTGCCATGGTTGCCAAAGGAAGTAATACCAGAGTAAGAAAATAGAATATAGAACAACTGAAAGATAGGTCTACTGTTCAGAAGTACCAGAACAGATTGACACAGGAGTTACAAACAAAAGATGGTGGAGATGATATAAACAAAGAATGGAACTCTATTAAAGATGGAAGCAAGGGGACTTAGGAATGAAGACTGGTATGATGGTGAATGTATACAGGCAGTGGAATAGAAATAGGAAGCAAGGCTGAAATGCCTGGAGCAGAATACTAGATCAAATCAGGCATTATATAATGAAAAGAGAATAGAGGCAGAGGAAAAAAAGAGAAGCCATGAAAAGAATGATTGAGGAGATGGAAGAGCAGTTCCAAAGGAATGAAAGCAGAAAATTCTACAAGAAAATTAAAGAAGGAACTCAAGAATATAGGCCAAAAATAACAGCTTGTAAGAGGGAAATTTGCTGACAGATAAACAAGATGTTCTGGATAGATGGAGAAAATACTTCAAAGGAATTTTGGAGGACAAAGGAATGAGCAGCCACTCTATTACACCGCAAATCCAAAAACAGAGGAACCAACATTAGAGGAAGTACAGGAGCTAGTGCATTGTCTAAAATAATTATAAATCACCAGGAGCTAATTAAATAACTGCAGAACTGCTAAAAAGTGGGGGAACTGATCTTCGTAAGCGGATCCACAAACTTATTAAGTTGATACGGAATCAGGAAAGAATCCCAGAAGAATGGACCTTAGGTGTAATTCAACCTGTATACAAGAAAGGACACAAGACCTGTTGTTCAAATTACCAAGGAATTATCCTGCTGAATCTAACCTACAAGATCTACAACAGGTTATTACCATATGCAGAAGAGATTCTGGGGGAGTATCAGTGTGGATTTCAGCCTAATAGATCAACAACAGACCAGATATTTGTGTTGAGGAAAATACATGAAAAGGCATATGAGTATAACATTGAACTTTATAACCTCTACATAGACTTCAAGCAGGTCTTTGATAGTCTTAATAGAGCACAAATGCTAAATGATTTGATGCTGCTTGGTATACCATCAAGGTATGTCTCATTTATTCAAGCAACATTGGCTGGTTCCAAGGCTGTAGTGTGAGTGGATGAAGAATTGAGCAATTGGTTTAGCATTAGTAAAGGAGTCCGACAAGAAGAGACACTCTCTACAATGCTTTTCAATCTGACTCTTGAAGCATTCATGTTGAAGTTTCAGATATCTGGTTACACAGGCACAAAGTCAACTCAGATATGCGGATATGCTGATGATGTAGCAATTATTAGTAGAAGAAGGGTGTCACTAGAGAGGACAATATGTGAGCTGAAAGAAGCCACAGGACCTAGAGGCCTTTCTATAAATGAAACAAAGACAAAGTACATGAATTTCACCAGGAAGGAAAATAATAACTTGGACAGACTATCAGCAGATGGTTTCAATGGTAAACATGTGCAGAACTTTGACTATTTGAGCTCTAATATTAACAGCACAAATTCCATGCCAACTGAAATAAAACTGCGCATCCTAAGTGGCAATAGAGAAGCTTTCACATGTTTAAGACATTGTTGGCCTCTAGGTTATTAAATAGACAGCTGAAGCTGCAACTATATAAGGTCATGCAAAACATGGATGCTAATGAGTGTTGATGAGCAGCAGCTCAGGTTATTGCTGCATAAGATCTAT
Source organism: Schistocerca piceifrons (assembly GCF_021461385.2). NCBI lineage: Eukaryota > Metazoa > Arthropoda > Insecta > Orthoptera > Acrididae > Schistocerca > Schistocerca piceifrons. The sequence continues at coordinate 10,405,080 of NC_060144.1, forward strand.
GGGGCAGTTCAGGATAATAATGGTATCTGGAATTCTAGGACGAATGCTGAGCTGGTCTGCCTCCTATAAGGAGCTGACATTGCAAGAATTATAAGAAGTAGAATAATAGCCTGGCTTGAGCACATCCACAGGATGGATACTGGAAGAGCAGCTAAAAAGATTTTGGAATGAAGGCCAAATGGAAGAAGACAGGGAGGAAGGCCACAAAACAGTGGATAGATAATGTGGAAGAAGATATAAAATGTCTCAGAGTCCGAGGTTGGCGGAGAAATGTGCTGAAGAGGGCACAAAGGAGGAAACGTGTTGATGAGGCTAAAACCCACACAGGGTTGTGTAATACCATGCGAAGAAGAAAAAGAAGAAGAAGACACATGAATAAAAGTTGGAGGGAGAAAGGAGTACAATTAGAATGTAAGAACTATTACATCAATTAGACCTCCACAATTACATGTGGGGCAGTGAAAATCCAAATAGTAGAGGTTCACTAGTCCTCCCAGATTTTAATGTTTGTCTGATGAATACAGGAACTCCAATCTATTTTTGGACCAACTGGATGAAGCTGTTCGTATTTTTTTGACATCAAATTGTGACAGATGATCAAATGCTTTATATCATTATATCTTATTTTCCATCTTAAAAATCAGGCAAACTTATAACCAAGTAGTGTGTTGGTCTAAGTAGTTTTTGCACAGTAGTGGTTGTTCACAGGGTGATTGTCTTGTAGAGTTCTGCCGCCGTTTCCAAAGATGTTTTCTGAAGTACAGTGAGATTACTGTATGTGTGATCAGAAGCACCTCTTATCATCATATCTATATACCATGACTTTTATTTACTCCAGTTAAATTGATCCTTCAGATGCCAGTTGAAGGCATCTGTGTCAACCCAGTGTTCTTTTGGGCCTCCGTATGTGTCATGGAAAATGTATGCTGCAACGTTCCAGGTGTGTTTTGAGATCTTCATGAAGCTGGAGCCTTATATCCATGGAAGTAAATATCCAGGGTCATATTAAGGCTATTTTGTGGGGTAATAGTAACAGGGATATTTCCTAACTTGATACGAGTCTTTTTGACATGGGTGAAATATTGGCCATATACCACACCAAAATGCCAACTTCAAAAAATTTCTATCCAGATTTTACTTTATATCGAATTTTAAGAGAGATAGTTGCTTGCTACTCACTGTATGACACGCGTAAAGCTGAAATACTAAACACCTTTTTCCAAAGCTGTTTCACAGAGGAAGACCGCACTGCAGTTCCTTCTCTAAATCCTCGCACAAACGAAAAAATGGCTGACATCGAAATAAGTGTCCAAGGAATAGAAAAGCAACTGGAATCACTCAATAGAGGAAAGTCCACTGGACCTGACGGGATACCAATTCGATTCTACACAGAGTACGCGAAAGAACTTGCCCCCCTTCTAACAGCCGTGTACCGCAAGTCTCTAGAGGAACGGAGGGTTCCAAATGATTGGAAAAGAGCACAGATAGTCCCAGTCTTCAAGAAGGGTCGTCGAGCAGATGCGCAAAACTATAGACCTATATCTCTTACGTCGATCTGTTGTAGAATTTTAGAACATGTTTTTTGCTCGCGTATCATGTCATTTCTGGAAAGCCAGAATCTACTATGTAGGAATCAACATGGATTCCGGAAACAGCGATCGTATGAGACCCAACTCGCCTTATTTGTTCATGAGACCCAGAAAATATTAGATACAGGCTCCCAGGTAGATGCTATTTTTCTTGACTTCCGGAAGGCGTTCGATACAGTTCCGCACTGTCGCCTGATAAACAAAGTAAGAGCCTACGGAATATCAGACCAGCTGTGTGGCTGGATTGAAGAGTTTTTAGCAAACAGAACACAGCATGTTGTTATCAATGGAGAGACGTCTACAGACGTCAAAGTAACCTCTGGCGTGCCACAGGGGAGTGTTATGGGACCATTGCTTTTCACAATATATATAAATGACTTAGTAGATAGTGTCGGAAGTTCCATGCGGCTTTTCGCGGATGATGCTGTAGTATACAGAGAAGTTGCTGCATTAGAAAATTGTAGCGAAATACAGGAAGATCTGCAGCGGATAGGCACTTGGTGCAGGGAGTGGCAACTGACCCTTAACATAGACAAATGTAATGTATTGCGAATACATAGAAAGAAGGATCCTTTATTGTATGATTATATGATAGCGGAACAAACACTGGTAGCAGTTACTTCTGTAAAATATCTGGGAGTATGCGTACGGAACGATTTGAAGTGGAATGATCATATAAAACTAATTGTTGGTAAGGCGGGTACCAGGTTGAGATTCATTGGGAGAGTGCTTAGAAAATGTAGTCCATCAACAAAGGAGGTGGCTTACAAAACACTCGTTCGACCTATACTTGAGTATTGCTCATCAGTGTGGGATCCGTACCAGGTCGGGTTGACGGAGGAGATAGAGAAGATCCAAAGAAGAGCGGCGCGTTTCGTCACTGGGTTATTTGGTAACCGTGATAGCGTTACGGAGATGTTTAATAAACTCAAGTGGCAGACTCTGCAAGAGAGGCGCTCTGCATCGCGGTGTAGCTTGCTCGCCAGGTTTCGAGAGGGTGCGTTTCTGGATGAGGTATCGAATATATTGCTTCCCCCTACTGATACTTCCCGAGGAGATCACGAATGTAAAATTAGAGAGATTAGAGCGCGCATGGAGGCTTTCAGACAGTCGTTCTTCCCGCGAACCATACGCGACTGGAACAGGAAAGGGAGGTAATGACAGTGGCACGTAAAGTGCCCTCTGCCACACACCGTTGGGTGGCTTGCGGAGTATCAATGTAGATGTAGATGTAGACTGTATATCGGATATGCTGAGTCATGGATAGGCATTACAAAAAGACTGTCAGAAAGTAAGCTTTTGGCAAACCAGGCCTTCATTGGAAATAGACAACATACATACACACACATTCATGAAAATGCATCTCACACACACATGACCACAGTCTCTGGCTGCTGAGGCCAAACTCAACTATTATGAAAAGGTTAGATTGCTACTCACCATATAGTGGAGACCATGAGTTGCAGATTGGCACAACGAAAAGATTACACTCCTATCCTGCTATCCGTCCCCTTTCCCACCCCAGCCTCTTCCTTACCTGCACCACTCAGATTGCTCATATATGAGGGGGTCTACTTTAGACAAGACCCTTCTGACCAAACGCTCACTTGTTTAGCAGTCTGCTGGCCGGTGTGGCCGTGCGGTTCTAGGCACGTCAGTCTGGAACCGCGTGACCGCTACGGTCGCAGGTTCAAATCCTGCCTCGGGCATGGATGTGTGTGATGTCCTTAGGTTAGTTAGGTTTAAGTAGTTCTAAGTTCTAGGGGACTGATGACCACAGATGTTGAGTCCCATAGTGCTCAGAGCCATTTGAACCATTTTTTTTTTTTTTTTTAGCAGTCTTCTTGTTGCTCATGTCGTGACTCAGCATCTCCACCATATGGTGAGTAGAAAGTTGTCCTTTTCATAATACTGTCGTTATTCCATCCTGGTTTTTCTTTTGCAGAATAGGAACGTGACAGTGCACTAGCACAAAGCAAATATGCCTCCCTAGCCCCATACATTCACAGTCAAATCCTTCACCATATTAGTGACCATAATGAAGTATCCTGTTCTATGCTCATAATGACGTTTTTATGCATATTATTTTATGTGGTTTCTATATCTCTAATTTACTTAGAAGCAGTAAAATTGCACATGTTCAAAGTAAACCAATACATTTCTTGTTTCATCAGGTTCTCTATCTCATTTCTGGCAGTATTGCAGACTTGAAACAAAAATGAAGAACCCCACAAGGTTCAGTTGCCATTACAAACTGGAATAATGTGTGAGAAAAATAAGGAAATTGTCTGTTTTGGAACATATTGTAATTTTTGTTTCAGTATACTCACTTCAAGTTTGTACATGTGAAACAGTAGTCACACTTTTTGGAGTAGTGATTTTTTTAAAAAAGAAAAAAAATCTGCCAGCTGACCTTTTGCATTTGCTTGCTGTATTGAATATAATGCAGGACACATGTGTTCCCTTGCCCACTTTGTGTAATCAACTACTTGTGTTGTAACTGTGTATGTCCCTGAAAAGTTGCTAATGATTGGAAATCCTTACCCACCGGCTGTCTCAGTGAAACCACTTACATAGTTATGTTAATGAAATTATATTGTCCTTATGAATTCAGCTGTGGGTGTGGTTTCCGAACTTGTGAAGTACATATTTGATATCCTCATCCATTCAAAATGTAATCAGACTTCTCTCCATAGTGTAACTGTTATCTGTCATAGTAATGGAGCATAAGATATCCTCAAGACATGCCAGATACAAACACCATGTTACAATGTCAGTATTCGGAAATCAAAGGATTACTCATTTATCCTCTGATTGTTTCATTAACAAGGATTCCATGAACACTTGACCATTCTCTTCTTGGAGATTTGTGTATGTGCTTAAGATTCAGACATACATTTCTTTCAATAATGGATACAGTTCTCAAAAAGTGAAACAATATAGCACTCCATATGCAGTGCCAACTCTTTTAAAATTTTTATTTTAGCATTACTCCACATTATACACCATTTAAATTTAGTCTTGTGAATATTACAAAATGTCCTCTCTCATTTTGGTGAATTTAATTAAAATAGGTTTATCAGGAAACAAGAGGTCGCCAGTCAGTGTACTGAAATAGAATATTAAAAAAAAAATTACTTTTTGTTGATTTAGACATTTAATAACTGAAAAGTGTCTTAAAGAGCATTTAATTGACTTTGGGCAAAGAACGCCATAAAAGCCCAAATAATTGTGTCATGTTAAAAATTTTATTCTGTATTCATATTATTCATATTTGGAAACATACAGTAAATAATACTAACAGCAAAATTTACACTTGTGTCCACAGGTTAATCACAACTGAGGTAAATAATAATAATAATAATAATAATAATAATAGTCTCACAACAAGAAGTGATAGAGCAATTAGATGAAAAGAAGCAGAAATTACAAGCATTGGCCAAACGACTTAGAAGATATAAGAAAAGTGAAAATAGAAGGAAACAAAACCAAACATTCAGCAGAAACCAAAAGAAATTTTACCAGACAATAGATAACACACACATTAAAATAGACAATCCACCAAACATAACAGACATGGAACACATCTGGAGCAACATATGGTCAAACCCGGTACAACATAACAGGCATGCACAGTGGATACAAGCAGAAACAGATACATACAAGATGATACCACAAATGCCTCAAATGATAATTTTGCAACATGAAGTCACTCAAGCAATTAATTCTACTCACAATTGGAAAGCCCCTGGAAAAGATAAAATAGCAAATTTCTGGCTAAAGAAATTCACCTCAACACATTCACATCTAACTAAATTATTTAACATAATAGAGGGAAACATTCCACATGGGAAAAATTTATCAAAAAACAAAGATGATGTGACTTACCAAATGAAAGCGCTGGCAGGTCGAAAGACACACAAACATACACACAAAATTCAAGCTTTCGCAACAAACTGTTGCCTCATCAGGAAAGAGGGAAGGAGAGGGAAAGACGTAAACCCACATCCTTTCGTCTTTCCCTCTCCTTCCCTCTTTCCTGATGAGGCAACAGTTTGTTACGAAAGCTTGAATTCTGTGTGTATGTTTGTGTTTGTTTGTGTGTCTTTCGACCTGCCAGCGCTTTCGTTTGGTAAGTCACATCATCTTTGTTTTTTGATAAATTATTTAACAGTTACATTGCAGACCCTGATGCACTTGCATATGGAATAACTTATCTGAAACCTAAAGATCAAGCAGACGCAGCAAACCCAGCTAAATGTCGCCCCATAACATGCCTACCAACAATATACAAAATATTAACTTCAGTCATTACACAGAAATTAATGACACATACAACACAGAACAAAATTATAAATGATGAACAAAAAGGCTGCTGCAAAGGAGCACGAGCATGTAAAGAACAACTGATAATAGATGCAGAGGTGACATATCAAGCTAAAACTAAACAAAGGTCGCTACACTATGCATACATTGATTACCAAAAAAGCTTTTGATAGTGTACCCCACTCATGGTTACTACAAATATTGGAAATATACAAAGTAGATCCTAAATTGATACAGTTCCTAAACATAGTAATGAAAAATTGGAAAACCACACTTAATATCCAAACAAATTCAAATAATATCACATCACAACCAATACAGATTAAGTGTGGAATATACCAAGGAGACTCATTAAGTCCTTTCTGGTTCTGCCTTGCTCTGAACCCACTATCCAACATGCTAAATAATACAAATTATGGATACAATATTACTGGAACATACCCACACAAAATCGCACATCTGCTATACATGGATGATCTAAAACTACGGGCAGCAACAAATCAACAACTCAACCAATTACTAAAGATAACAGAAGTATTCAGCAATGATATAAATATGGCTTTTGGAACAGACAAATGTAAGAAAAATAGCATAGTCAAGGGAAAACACACTAAACAAGAAGATTACATATTGTATAACCACAGCGACTGCATAGAAGCGATGGAAAAAACAGATGCCTATAAATATCTAGGATACAGACAAAAAATAGGAATAGATAATACAAATATTAAAGAAGAACTAAAAGAAAAATATAGATGAAGATTAAGAAAAATACTGAAAACAGAATTGACAGCAAGAAACAAGACAAAAGCTATAAATACTTATGCTATACCATTATTGACCCCACTCATTTGGAGTAGTGAAATGGAGTAACACAGACCTAGAAGCACTCAATTCACTTACACGATCACAATGCCACAAATATAGAATGTATCACATACATTCAGCAACTGAAAGATTCACATTAAGCAGAAAGGAAGGAGGAAGGGGATTTATCGACATAAAAAACCTACATTATGGACAGGTAGACAGTTTAAGAAAATTCTTTATAGAACGAGCAGAAACTAGCAAAATACACAAAGCAATCACTCATATAAATACATCGGCTACACCACTGCAATTTCATAACCACTTCTACAACCCTTTAGATCACATAACATCAACAGATACGAAGAAAGTAAATTGGAAAAAGAAAACACTACATGGCAAGCACCCGTATCATCTAACACAGCCACACATCAATCAAGACGCATCCAACACATGGCTAAGAAAAGGCAATATATACAGTGAGACGGAAGAATTCATGATTGCAATACAGGATCAAACAATAAACACCAGATATTACAGCAAGCATATTATTAAAGATCCCAATACCACAACAGATAAATGCAGATTTTGCAAACAACAAATAGAAACAGTAGATCACATCACAAGCAGATGTACAATACTAGCAAATACAGAATATCCCAGAAGACATGACAATGTAGCAAAAATAATACAACAACAGCTTGCCTTACAACATAAACTTATAAAACAACACATTCCCACATACAAGTATGCACCACAAAATGTACTGGAGAATGATGAATACAAATTATACTGGAACAGAACCATTATAACAGATAAAACAACACCACATAACAAACCTGACATCATACTCACCAATAAAAAGAAGAAATTAACACAACAAATCGAAATATCCATACCCAATACAACAAATATACAAAAGAAAACAGGAGAAAAAATTGAAAAATACATCCAGCTGGCTGAGGAAGTCAAGGACATGTGGCATCAGGATAAAGTTGACATTATACCAATTATACTATCAACTACAGGAGTCATACCACACAATATCCACCAGTACATCAACGCAATACAGCTACATCCAAACTTATCTATACAACTACAGAAATCTGTAATTATTGACACTTGTTCAATTACCCAAAAGTTCCTAAATGCAATGTAACATATACCGTACAGTTAAAAGGAAGTCACGCTTGATCAAGGTCCGCGTCACCTTCCATTTTTAACCAGACATAACATCTGAGACAAGAAAGAAATAATAATAGAAGGAGAGAAGATGAGCAACCCACTGTAAAAGACAATTAGTACTCATCCCCCCCCCCCTCCACCACCCACCACTGTATTGAAACGGAGAACTATTTTGTATACGCACATGGTTTAAAGCAGAAAAGAGCAGAACTCTTCACCCATACTGGTACTGCCCACGATAATTGCAGTTTCGATGTGGTCTGAGTGTAATCTCTTGGCAAAGTTTACAATGTTATGCCATACAGAAGATTCACTTGGACCTGGTTTTGTAGGCTAAGATACTCAGGTGCCTTGAAGAAGATCACAGATAAACAATTGTCTCAGCAGTGTTGCAGTCACCGTAATGTTCTTGGCAGCAATTCAGACAAGTGAATTACTGTCATAGGTCAGCATAATATTGACCAAGAATAATCACTGTACAACTTATCATCACTGCACAACAAGGTGCAGAAATATTTATACAAGACAATTGTCTGTAAATTATAATGAGCCAAAATTTTAAGTGTTGTTGATAAACTCACATAAAATGTGAAAAACTATCCAAGCTTTTGAAACTATTACATCCTTCTTCAGGAAGGGTGTCAGAAAGGGCCAGCAGGTTACTCATAATCCAGTATGAAACAGACCCATTCATTGTGAGGCGCAACCTTATCACACTCAGGTTTCTCATAAACCTGTATGTTAAGAGGTTCAGAGCCATTGGTCTGTATACCAAATGTCTTGCAATTTGTATCCCAGTTCTTGCCATGCAGAGATCAGCTTGTTTACTGTGGAATCAACAGTTCTGAGATTAGCGCTGGCCGGAGTGGCTGAGCGGTTAAAGGCGCTACAGTCTGGAACTGCACGACCGCTACCTGCCTCGGGCATGGATGTGTGTGATGTCCTTAGGTTAGTTAGGTTTAAGTAGTTCTAAGTTCTAGGGGACTTATGACTACAGCAGTTGAGTCCCATAGTGCTCAGAGCCATTTGAACCATTTTTTGAGATTAGCGTGTGAATGTAACAAAGGAAGTGCTTATCACAGGTGAATCCCATTTTAGTTTGGAAAATGATTGTCACCAGACACTCATAAGGAGAAAAACTGGTAGACACTATAATTGTAGGAAAACCATAGAAAGAGGCCTATTTGATGGTAATTTCCTATTTTATGGAGGCATCATTTTGGAAGAGCATGTGGAGCTTCATATTTTTTTAAAATTGTTATTTAGTGAAATACAGTGAATCCTTAACTGGTATCATATGATACTGTAATGTAACTGGTATCATGGTGTGTGCCAGACCCCTGAAGTTTACTGTTGACTTATGCCATATTGTTTTAACTTTGCTGTTGTTTATTGAACTCAGCAAGCTATAACATAGATTTACAAACATATGACAGCAAAAAATAGATTAAAATATTAATGAAAAATTTGATAATAGAGAAAATATGTAAGCAATGTTCTGAAAAAGTGGACTTTCCTATGTTTCTCAAAAACTTAAAAAACAAGTTTTGTTGTTATTGTTGTGTCGTGCTAGTCTTTCATAAACCACCAAGAATTGAGAGTTCATAAACCAAATTACTGGAAAATTTCTAGGATCGATACACATTCTGATGTTAAATTTCCAGTCTAACAACGAAAATCATCAATTATTGATAGTATAATGTAAATGGATAGATAAAAAATTCTACTTACCGTGCAGTGGAAACACACACACACACACACACACACACACACACACACACAAAAGGATTTAACTTTTAGCTTTCGGAGCCAGTGGCTCCTTCTTCTGGCGGTAGAGTTGAAGGGGAAGGAAGAGGGGTGAAGGAAAAGGACTGGATCAGTTTTGGGAAAGGAGTACAGTTGAGGAAAGTCACCCACAACCATGGGTCAGGGGAGACATGTTGGACAAGCTGAGAAGGAATGACTAAGGAATCTTGCAGTTTACATTTTCAAAGTATAAATTTTTTTTAGCAGTTTTATTGTTTGACCACTGTAGAATCTCATCTAAAAAGCCTTGAGTGAAAAGCAGATCCCACAATTGTCTGACACTTGAATTTCTATCCAAAGCACTGCCTCTAGACCTCAGGCCAGGAATCTGCAACAAAGTTTGTTTTCTTGTCCTCTCAATAGTTGGTAGTTATGTTTTTCTCCATCTGAAGCATTACCCCTTACCATAAAAGAAGGAATCATGGCAATATGATTGTCTGTACTTGGATCATCTTCATCTGCACCTGTGTCCTCCATTCCAGCATCATCATCAGCATCCACTTCATATTATCAATTCATACCATCATCACTTCCTATTTCATAACCTTGATCAGTATCACTGTCATCCAAAACTTCATTAATCATTTTTTACCAAATACAGTTCGAAGTTTGGTTCATTTCCTTCCAGAACTCATCGAAAGTACATAGTCTATTTTTGCTGTTTTGTAATGGTGTGATGGATCTGGTTGTGACTTCATGTGCTGCAAACTAATTACATGACACTGTCAGTAATAAATATAATATATTGCATTATCAGTATCACAATGATCCCGAAATTTTGGTAAAAACATCCAACAAAAAGTAATCACACAACTTGTATCACATGTCAGCGAGATGTAGTGATGACTTCACCACACATTTACTCGAGGTTAAAGAGTATGAGCATCACCCCACCTTCACTGCAGCAAGTCAACACTCAAACTGAAATGTACATAGAGAGCAAAAGCAAAACAACTCCAGAAAGGGAGGGGTGGCCATTAGGAAGTTTGACAGCTGTCCTACAGACATATGATACCAGTTAAGTGTTAATGCCCAGAAGTATTGCACTGTAACTCTGCTCAATGCAGCTCCTTGCTGCCCCTTCAGCCTCTCATGACATACCTGTGGTTCCACTAATATGCAAGAACATAGTTCCAATAAACAGAAGGTAATATGTAACGTGCTGTGACTGGGGCCTTTTTTTCCCCTCCTGTAGCAGTTGCTACAGTACTGTGACTGTGGTGCGCAGATTGCAGATTTCAATATGTATCAGGATTGTAGATGTGGTCCGAAAATTAATGAAACATTAACAATATAACTTTATTTTTTGAAGTTGATAATTAAAATTTTGTGAATACTCCTTGTAAATATTCGATACAATATTCCAAATGTGTGCTCTGGTTCAGACTATGCATCCATGCACGCAGCCCCACAATCCCAAAGACACGCAGTGTTCTCATGCTGTACAGTCTCAAATTTCTGTAAGTCACCTACGAGACCCGAGCCTTGCCCTGTATGACTGGAGCTGTATTCATTCAGGTCCCATCAGGAAAGATAGCATTCAGGGATGTGGAATGAGTCATGGTACACATTAACAAAAGACAAGAAATCATCAAAACTTAATCTATATATTGTATTAATAATAAACTATCACTACAATGTTTAATGCTATTCATACTTACATTATTTAAATTTAATCAGATACCTTGTGAAGAAAGCTACTAAGTACCATGAAAAAGCTCCTGCCTTCTCAGTTATACTACAGGGTGCCCCACTTGTAAGCAGCCCCCCCCCCCCCCCCCCCCCACACACACAGAAAAGTATTATCAAAGTCTTAATTAAAAGAGGATAAGAAACCAAATTTGTGCTTGACATACCCTTATGGTGGAGAAATGAAGCTACGAGTTGCTGGAAGTGGCCTCCCTGCACCCGTATACTGCGTGTTCGTGACTGCCAGAGTATTGGGTGTCACTGATTGCATTTCAAAGTGACTGTTCTCACTTCAATGGTGTGTGGTTTCCTCTTGAACACATTGCCTTTAAGGTGATTCCACAGAAAGAACACAAGAGAGGGTCAAGTCAGTTGATCTTAGGGGACATAACCCTTTGGCAATCATCCTGTCAGGTAAAAATGATTTCACTGCAGTCACTCTTGCTTTGGACATATGGCATGTTGCCCCATCTTGCTGGTGCCAGCCAAATGTCAGATCCTTGTCATTGAACTAGTCCACAAATACATGAAACACTGGTACACTTCATTGGTGATAGTAGTGTTAAAAAAACATTGACCTAATGATACACCACTGCAATAACGCACAGGACACTCCTACCTTCTGTGAATGAAGGGGTTCCTCAACAAATGCTACACTGAAACATGAGATCCACACACAGTTCCCAGAACCTAATTGTTGGCACATTTCACAGATGCTGCCACATTAAGTTAAATGAGAACATCTCCCATGAAATCCAGTACTCTGGCAGCAGCATTCACAAATGTGCAACACCATCTCGAACTGTGTATAGAGGTGGGAGGCAGTCACTTTCGGCATCCCTTGTAATGTATCTTCATTTTCAACTGTAAATATATATATGTGTACAAATTTGGTTTCAAGATTTTTCATAACACTGTTCCCAGGGCCCCTTATGAGTGGGATACCCTGTATATAGCTGCTGTTTATCTGATTTTAGTAGTTTGATATATACTTGCTTAATGGTATGTTAAAGAAAATATATTTACCAATATTATGAAAAGGAAAGTTGCTACTCAACCATATAGTGGAGATGCTGAGTCACATTCAAGTGCAACAAAAAGACTGACACAAATAAGCTTTCGGCCATCAAGGCCTTTGTCAGAAATATATGACAGACATACACACACACACACACTCACACAAATGCAACTCACACACATGCACACACGACTGCAGTCTCTGGCAGCTGAAGCCACACTGTGAGCAGCAGTGCGTGATGGAAGTGGCAACTGAGTGGGGTTAAGGAGGAGTCTGGGGCGGGGAGGGGAAGTGGTAGTATGGCAGGGATGAGGGACAGTGAAGTGTGGCTGGGGAGCACGCAGGGATGAGCAAGAGAGAGGAAGGGCAGCTAGGTGCAGTCGGGAGGTTAGATGGATGGCAGGGGAGAGGTGGGGGGGGAAGCAGAAAATGAGAGAAGTAAAAGGACTGGGTGCATTGGGGGAATGAGGGCTGTATAGTGCTGAAATGGGAACAGGAAAGGGGCTAGGTAGGTGAGGACAATGACTGACAAAGTTTGAGGCCACAATGGTTACGTGAAAGTAGGATATATTCCAGGGAGAGTTCCTACCTGCACAACTCAGGAAAGCTGGTGTTGGTGGGAAGGATCCATATGGCATAGGCTGTGAAGCAGCCATTGAAATAAAGGATTTCATGTTGGGCAGCATGCTCAGCAACAGCGTGGTCCCCTTGTTTCTTGGCCACAGTTTGTCATGGCCATTCATGCAGACAGACAGCTTGTTGGTTGTCATGCCCACATAGAATGCAGCACAGTGGTTGCAGCATAGCTTGTAGATCACATGACTGATTTTACAGGTAGTGCTGTCTTTGATGGGATAGGTGATGTTTGTGACCGGACTGGAGTAGGTGGCGATAGGAGGATGTATAGGACAGGTCTTGCATCTAGGTGTATTACAGAGATATGAGCCACAAGATAAGGGGTTGGAAGCAGGAGTTGTGTAGGGACAGACGGGTATATTGTGTAGGTTTGGTGGAAGTTGGAATACCCCTGTGGGATGGGTGGGAAGGATAGAGGGCAGGACATTTCTCATTTCAGGGCATGACAAGAGCTAGTCGAAACCCTGGTGAAGAATGTAATTCAGTTGCTCCAGTCCTGGGTGGTACTGTGTTATATTACATTCTTATATATACAGCTTATTTGTGACACTCTTTTTGTTGTGCCTATCTGTGACTCAGAATCTCTGCTATATGGTGAGTAGCAACTTTCCTTTTCATAATATTTTTATAGTCCATCCTGGATTTTCCCTTGTTTGATATATTTACCTATAATACAATATGTAATGGTAACAGGTTATGCACTATCTAAAGTTACCCTATACAGAAATTAACTGTGAGTACATAGAGCACTTACTCTGTCCTATTTCAGTACATTCCTACTTGTTACACAGGTATACAGTGAACAACACTAGTACTCGCCATGTAGCTGATAGAAATTTTCAATCTGTGGATATAGATATTCAGATAATTTGTAGAATTTTCTTTTGAATTGATAGGGATTCCCAATTTCTTGCCTTAACCTAGATGGGAGCATGTTGACTATATTCCCACCAGAATAAATAAATGTAAATGTCATATGACTAGGGCCTCCCGTATGGTAGACCATTCGCTGGGTGCAAGTCTTTCGATTTGACCCCACTTCAGTGACTTGCACGTCTGGGGATGAAATGATAATGATTAAGACAACACAACACCCAGTCCCTGAGTGGAGAAAATCTCCAACCCAGCCGGGAATCGAACCCAGGCCCTTAGGATTGACATTCTGTCACGCTGACCACTCAGCTACTGGGGGCAGGCCCCACCAGAGTAGATAACTTCATTCTGAACTCTAAACAAGGAAGCAAAGTCTGCATGAAAATTATTTTTGTGTTTTTTATTGTAATTCTATAAATCACATTTCAGCTGAATTTGGTTTCTATAATCAGCAAGAAAAACCATTAAGGAATAAATGAATTTGGAAATGAGTTTAAGAATTCCAAGGTCCTTAACAAGGTTCCTCCAAGGTGTTTGGTTATGTACTTTACACAATATCCTCACTGCTCCCTTGTGCTGAATAAACACTTTATTTACCTTACTGAGTGTAAATCTAAAACAGCACCTTAAGATTTTATCAAACCCATGGATTTTCTTTTTCCACTTAAAAAAATTATTTCTTGATTAGATTACTGGAAGCCTCCTCCACCACCCAGAGAATGCTTTCCTTCCATTACCTGCTTCACCCCACCTGATCAGCCAGTTTCATCTGTTGCAACCCCGAAAACTCACTTTTCAGTTTCTACAGAACCAGAACAAAGCATATCTACAACCCACAAGTAACCTGCAAACCCAGAGAACAGTAAAAGTTTCGGCCCATTCAAATGACCCACCATCAGTCTTACATCCAATTTCAGTTGTACTGGATGGGACAATGATAGTTTTTCTTCCCTGGCTCATTGCATGGGTAACTCTATTTTGCAGCATATCTTGTTGGCCAAATATGACCCAAAAATCTATACTGAGCTGCACACCAATTAGTTTGTACCTGGAAGCCATGACTGTCCCCAACATCCAACCAAATACATCTTGATAACTCTCCAGGAGTTACTCACCTCTGACACTGTCTCACTGCCCTTGTCTACTTTCCTTCCAAATGACATCAGCATAGGAAGAGTAGTCATTTTCATCCTCAAAATTCATACCAACCTAACCACAGGGTAATCATTGCTATGTCTATAGCATTCCAAAGACACGTATCTCTTGTGTCCTGTTAAATAATGAGAAACTCAGTATCTCAGCTAGGAATGGTAGGGTTTTTGCTTGGCAAAATGTATTGCTGAATTGGTCCTTACTACTCTTCTAAACATTTAGTGGCAAATGATCACCTATTAGTGACATTTATAAAGTTAGTGAAGTGAATAGCAATCACAGGTTTTCCCAAGAGAAGCCAGGATTGTTTTTAACCATAATTGTGTTTTTCAACCCATACTGCAGATGATGAGGCATCATCCTTAGTTTTAAACATCTTTATAGCCAGAAAATGCTTCAGTTTTTAAGCACCTAATGATATCTGTGTTTCTTTTATTGGTTGCTTGTATGAAAGATAACTCTTTCAGTCCTATACCTAGAATGTATCAGCAATAATCTAATGCATCTGCATTTGATTGTTTACTATTAGTTCTATAGTTAGCTACTGCTTTTAAGAAGTACTCATTGAATTTGATGGGTACTTATTTCAATGTGCCATCATTAATTCAGAGCTGTTTCCTCAGAAATGTCTCAGCATTTTGAATTGTTTCTTATTTAGCAGTGCTTCATATATTCTTGCTTTACTTTTTCCTTTGTGTATAGAGCATTTTTTCCTTCACTGTCTACTTTCTGCAATACAGTTTTGATATTTCTTTTTAACTTCTGCTTACATTTCCTGAGAATTATGTCAAACCCTCAACAAAAGGTATTTAATCAAAGGTATTATTCATCCTTACTCTATGGATCTTTTGAACTACAGACTGTGATTAACACAAACTGCTTCTTTGGGCAGGTGCGTTATGTATAAAATACTTTTAGTAAACTTATGGTTAACTTTCTTGTGTGATATTAGATTGGCATACTCTTAGTACAATGGCCAAGAAATGTTAATGATTATTTGTTTAATAATAGTTTGTAATTAGACAAGTTTGGCAGATTTAGGAACTGTGACCCATTTATAGATGATGAAATGTAATACAATGTGTAATAGTAATAGGTTATGCAATGTCTAAAGTTGCCTTATACAGAAATTAATTGTGAGTATGTAGGTCACTTACTCCGAGCAAGCTGTCAAATGTGAAGAACAAAGTATAGAGTTATTTTTCCTAATGTGTTTCATCTTCTGAGTTTTCATTTTGTCAATATCCTTCTGAAGTTCTTGAATAAGTTTTATTACATCTAGGCACATGTTGACCTATCACAAAGAGATCTTGAGACGTAAATCAAAAACTATATTTCATGTATTGATTATATAACATAGTAAATAATTTATATGTTTATATAAAATGATTATAAATTATATGAGAATAAAATGGAAAAAGCACCAGTGAAAAAAAGGATTGATGTCAGTGAATAAAGCTGAATTTTTCTGTCATTTCACTCTCAATCTCTATAGGACTTGCAGTAAACAGGTTTGTACTCCACCACACCCAAAGAAAGCTGTAGATCATCTTAAAGGAAATGAACAATTTGTAAATTATTTCCATTTCGTACACAAAATGTAAATATCATGGTTCGTGTGGTGTGGAGAGTTCTGGACGAACATAAATACTTAGGAGTAATAGTAACAACTCACTGAATAGTAGAGATGATGATTCATCAATGTCACATACAGTAAACATGACTGAGAACACCAGTGAGGACATCTTTGATTTCAATGTCTACTTTACAATCTGTGTCATCGGGATCGTTCCCCCCATCAGTTTCTTTGAAGTATGTGAATGGCAGTTGTCCTCACAACACAGCCTTCATTCCTGTAATCCTCCTGACCTCCTGCCTTACACCCACCTCCACTCTTCACCTTATCTTTAGTCCTAACTTCACTCACCAAGCGAGGTGGCGCAGTCGCTAGCACATTGGACTAGCATTTGGGAGGACGACGGTTCAATTCTGTGTCTGGCCATCCTGATTTAGGTTTTCTGTGATTACCCTAAATCGCTTCAGGCAGCAAACGCCAGGATGGTTCCTTTGAAAGGGCATGGCCGACTTCCTTCCCCATCCTTCCCTAATCCGATGAGACCGATGACCTCACTGTCTGGTCTCCTTCCCCAAACAACCCAACCCCTAACTTCACTCATCCTTCCTGAAAGTTTCTGCTTTCTTTGTTCTGTTACTTACAATCCATTTCTCCAAGCTCTGTGTGTATGCGCACGTGTGTGTGTGTGTGTGTGTGTGTGTGTGTGTGTGTGTGTGTGTGTGTGTGTGTGTGAGAGAGAGAGAGAGAGAGAGAGAGAGAGAGAGAGAGAGAGAGAGAGATTGTGGGGGCAGTCAAGCAGTCAAGCTGGGAATTAAATTTTATGAAAATTTGTTAATGATGTGACAGTTTATTCGTCCAACAGCATCTGTGATGTACTGTGGTGAAAATATTGAAGCAAATAACCTGTACATAAATGATGTGAATAAATACACTAGTTATTCACTATGTATCCATTTTTTGTTGCAAAAAGTTATAATTAATAATCTGAGGTTCAAAAAATACTTCTCAGCATCACTGTAACATTAACAACAATAGAAGAAAAATTGTATCAGTGCCACTATGAAATTTCTGTATGAGTAAAATTATATTCCTTCAAAACTTTTATGTCTTCTCAAAATGATTCCCTTCACACTGGTGTGTCCTGTCAAACTTACTTAGAACTTTATGATATGTATCCTCAGGAAATAATATCAATTCCTTTTGCAGGCTACTACAACAGAGGCTTTTCCAAAGGTCCAAACACTAGCACATTGTTGAAGCAACCAATAATACAGTATTATTTGTAGGTCAGCAGCTTGTATTTAGTCCAGTAGATTTTAGGATAGCTGTACAATATGCGGCAATAAGTACTATCATTAACCAACTGTTATCAGATACCTGAAAGTGAGTCTGAACAGAATGATACATCAAAACACAATGTAGCATTAAAATACCATATGGTGCTGAGAAGTATCATTAATATTAACTGAGTATATCGATTTCCATCACACACAGCAACTAGACAGTCTGATAGGGTCTTAGTCAGATTATCTGGAGCCATTCAGTTTGTAGAAATTCTCATAACTGTGAAGGGCATGTGGATGAGGATTCACACAGCAAATTCATAGATATAGATGGTCTCACAAATATTCCATTTATTTAATATCCAGAAAAATGTTTGAAGTCATCATCTTGCTTTCCAGTGCTTTCTGGACACTTCTAAATATGTAACAAGGCAAGTCATCTTGCTGAAATATCTCATCCTTAGCATATGGTCATACGGATTCATAACTAAATCAGCCAAAAGCGTCTATTACATGGAATAATCATCCTACAGAGCAACAAAGATATTTCAATGGCCACAAAGCTGCCTATCTTTTGTTCTTCCAGTGTTTGAAGACTGTTTGCTACTTGATGTTTCTCATTGGTCACAATTATATTCATTCATTCTGTCGTAACATGAACTCTCACAGCCAGTTTCAGTTTCTTCATCTTTATTTACTGCATTCTCTTAGAGCCCATATCTTGTTGTATGACCGTAACTCATGCTATGATAGAGCTAGGCACAATGGCATGCATTAGCATACCAGGAATTGCTGATTATTATGTTCACATTTGGAGTCAGGTGGCCATGGCTGTTTATTTATGTATTTATTTATTTATTTTATCCATCTTTCAGCACTAACAAGCAATCGATGTCATCAGAAGAGTTACAGCTATTTGTACATTATGTTTTACATACCAAAATATTACATAGTAAAAATATAGCAATGTTGTAAACTATTTGCTTACAACAGCCTCTACACCTAGATCCATACATAACAGTAAGCCATAATTTATCAGCATTAACATGCAATCAATGTTGTCAGAAGTATTATAGCTATTTGTACATTATGTTTCATATAATAAAAATATTACACGGAAAAAAAAAGACAGTGTTGTACCCTATTAGCTTATAGCTAGCTGCCTCTACATCCACAACTATACATAACAGCCTTAGTTTATCAATAAATTAGATCATCTTTACAACTATTCTGAAATTCTTCTACACTGTAGAAAGTATTTTTCTTCATCCACACTTTGGTTTTAGTCCTGAAAATATCCATTGAAACCAATTGAGCCTGTACAGGTAAAGTGTTGAATAATTTTATGCCTATGTATTCATAGCTAGATTGGGTTTTCTTAAGCCTGGTTGTGGGTATATCAATCATATTTGTTTGTCGAGTATTGTGTTGATGATCTGATTTCCTTATAGTGTAGTGGTTTAAGTTTTTCTTTTATGTTTAATAGGCAACAATATATGTAAAGAGATGGGACTGTGAGAATTTTTAAGTCTCTAAAATAAGGTCTACATGAGGTCTTGTTGTCAGTGATTCCGTAAAAACATCTAATTGCTTTCTTCTGCCAAGTGAAAATTTTTTTGGCTCCTGGAGAGTTACCCCATAAAAGAATGTCATATTGTAGATGGCAATGAAAGAAGGCATAGTATGACTGAAGCAATAAATCTTGTGTAACACATGTGTGTAGTTCGGCTAGTAGGTAGATAACTCGTGATAGCTTTCGACATACATAATCTGTATGTGTGTCCCAAGTTAATTTTGAGTCAATGTGTATTCCTAGTAGTTTAACAGATGATAACTCCATGTTACTGTTTGATAAACTGAAGATTATCTTGACAGTCTTTTCATGGTTCATAGATAAGTCATTAGCTTTAAACCAGATATTAGATATTTTGAGACACTCTTCACTTTCCTCCTTCAATATGTTTATATCCTTTCCAGAATTAGCTGATGTTGTGTCATTAGCATAGAGGATAGGTTTACAGGGTAAGTTATTCAGAAAGTCATTTACAAACAATATAAATAGTAGAGGGCCAAGCACTGAGCCCTGAGGAATACCTCGTTTTATACATAAAGTCTGTGACTGTTGGTCATTATGCTTTACTATTTGTTTTCTATTGCTGAGGTATGATTCAATTAGTGAGAGTTCCAAGTGTTTGATTCCATAGCAACACAGTTTATCTAATAATAATAATAATAATAATAATAATAATTTGTGGTTAACTGAGCCTTACTCAAGTCAATTAGAATGGCTTCAGCAGATAATTCTGACTCAAATGCGCTTAGTACAAAAGAGATATGGTTTTCAACTGCTTTGACTGTTGATAAGTTTGACCTGAATCCATACTGAGAATCATTTAATATATTATTGTCTGATAGGTGTATGCACATTTGCTGCAGTATGCAATGTTCTATTATTTTAGAGAGAATAGGCACAAGCGAAATTGGTCTATAATTATTGATACAGGACTTGTCACCCTTTTTGTATAATGGTATGACAACTGTTTTTTTTAGACATTCTGGAAAGTGTCCACTCGAGAGCATCCAGTTTATCAGTATGCAAAGAGGATATGTTATGAGATCTACAACTTTTTTAATTACATAGTTTGACAGGCCATACACATCTTCAGATCTAGAGTATCCTAATTTAGAGGTTGCTTTAATTATATCAGTTACTTGTACTTCTCTCCATTTACAAGCTGACACTATGTTTGTAATGTTTTGTTGAAAATTTCTGCCAGATATGGGGTGAGAAATAGGTGTATGTGTTGAATTGGAATTCTGGTTGCTGTGGGTTGGAAGGCTAAGATTGGCAGAGTTGACAAAAAAGTGATTGAAATCATCAGCAGTGACGTCAGCAGCATCTGTGTTGTCTTTGTAGTTTATATCCATACCTAGCTCTGCTTTTATTACTTTCCATGCAGCCTTACATTTATTGTGTGATTTTTTAATGAACTCACCATTTGCCTTACACTTGGCTATTTTAATTTCAGATCTATATTTTCTTTTCAGGTTTTTGTAAGTTTCTTTATCTATTGCTCCCTTTTTGACCTTATCGTGACAAGTAATTACCAATAGTCTCAGTTTTTGTAATTGGGGTGAAAACCACTTCTGTAAAGTTGATTATCTAGGTTTCCTAACTTTTTTGTTCTTTTGTTTTTTAACCAGTGGACAGCATGTGTGGAAGATTTCAGAAGTGATTTTGAGGAATGTGCTGAAGGCTTCATCAACATTTCTGGAGGAATGTATAACAGTATTCCAATCTATAGACTTAAGTTCTTCTCTATACTTGCTAATATTTGTATCTGTAGATAGTCTGACACACTGAGTTTGTTCCTTGTCTTCTTTTGGTTTTTTAGTAATTAGTTTCACCCATATACCTCTATGGTCTGACAGGTAATCAACATTAAATAAGCCTAGCTCAAAATCACATTTGTATACATTTGTTATTAGATTGTCAAGACAGGAGGAGTGCCTTGTAGGACTTTCATTAGCACAAAATAGATTATAGGATCTTAACATGTTTACTAAATTAACATTTGTGGCTGTCATTTTCCTAATGTCTATGTTTAGATCCCCAAAGATTAAAATTTTGTATTTAGTATTTTTTTGTATACTGATCACAAGTTTTTCTAAATGTTCTATAAATTGTTCTACATTACTTTCAGGAGTGTGATATAAAGACACAGTTATGAGCTGTATACTAGGTATAATAAAAGCAGCTGCTTCAAAAACACCTTTAATGCATAGGTCACTAACTTCAAGAACAGAAAACTTTAAGTGTAGATCATTGCTAATATATATGGATGAACTCCCATAGGATTCACTGGGTCTGCAGAAGTATGTAGCTAATCGGAAACCTGATGGTTCATACAGTTTTATATCCTCTTCCTTTAACCAATGTTCGTTTATACATAAAATCATTCTTTTGTTACTTTTTAATAGTATACCAAGCTCATCAGCTTTATTTTTCAGAGACCTGACATTTAAGTGCAGAAATAAGATAGAGTTACTGTCACAGGAGAGGAGGAGTACAGTATTATGGGGCAATGGAGAACATTTAATTGTTTTTTCAGCCCTGGAACCTATGTTAGGTGGCGGTTGGACTTCCTTGGGATAAACCATAAAAAATCTTCATTTCTCTTTGGTAATTTTTTGGGTCTGTTTGAAACATGGTTGGAAGTTTGTTTCACTTTACTGTCCACAAGTTTTATAGGAACATGTTTTCCCAAATCATTTGGTATCACTTCATCATGAGACAAAGATGATACTTTACTTACTGTGACTGGTCTATTCTTTTCTGCTACTCTTGAAGGTGATGGAGGAGGAGCTGGTACTGTTTCTGCTGTTGGTGAAGTTGGTTTAGTTGCTGCTGGTGGAGGAGTTGTTTCTGCTATTACTGGTAAAGGAGTTGATTCTGCTACTGCTGGTGTGGGAGATGGTGCTGCTGCTATAGGAACTGGTTCTATTGCTGGAGGAGCTGCTTCTGCTGTTGCTGGTGGTGTTTCCTCTGCTACTGCTGGTGAAGGAGATGGTGTTGCTGATGTAGGAGCTGGTTCTAATGCTGGAGGAGTTACTTCTGCTGTTACTGAACGTGGTTTTCTGATGCTGCTGTTGATTCTACTTCTGTTAGTATTGCTTCTTTAGGTACTTCTGCTGCATTTTCTGTTACTGTATCTGATTCTGCATTAGTCACTCCTAGAGATACTTTCTGTGATGATGATACAGGTACCACTGATGATGTTGTTGGTAAGTATTGCAGTCTCCGAATAATTTCCATTAGCTTTAATGTAACAAGTTGCTTTCCAAGGCCATTTAAGTGCAGCCCGTGAGTAGTGTGGAATCTGCGTCCAATGATATTAATATTAACAACAGAAACATTTCTATATTGTTTGCATATACTGGAAAAAAGTTCATTGGCGGCACTAATTTCCTTGTTTACACCCGACCAGGACATCAAGTCTTACCTTTGTGGTATATTTATGAGGATAACATTTGTATGACTTAGTTCAGATAAACACTTGTTTAATTCGCAGCAGGCTTTAGATGTATCATTTTGATAAATGTCATTAGATCCACCAAAGAGGACAACAAAATCTTTCGAAGGCAGCTTTTTTAATTCTTCAGAAAAAACTAGTTTTCTTATTTCTGAGAGGGGCGCCCCAGGCTTTACAAAGCTCATCGATTTCACATTTTAAGCTTTATTTATGCGTGAGACAATACCGCGGCTGTGGCTATCGCCTAAAATGTAAAGTTTTGGAACACGGTCGGGAGTTTTAGACTGATGTTTTCTTTCACACTCGCAACAGGTTACACCACTGTTTGTGTTTTTCCCGCACTTTCTACAAACATAAACAACAGAACTGTTATTAACAAAAGTTACAGTATCTTGAGGTAAAACGCTAAGCCTCTTTGCTTCTTTTTCATACTGTTCATGTTCGTGATGTTTTATAACTGAAAACTCTTCCAGTAGAGCACTGATAACTTGTCTTTGGTGTTTCTCATATTAGGTTTTTGGCCTAAGTCGCCTTTGAAACAGCTATTGCAGAAGTGTCTATAAAAAGTAGGTCTTCACATGAGTGATGACAACCAGTCCCTGTACTGCATGACATATTTTTGGCTGCATCATGCAGTATGGAGAATTCCACTATTTATACACTAACCCCTAGTGGAAACATTTCCTAAAGAGAATTCCTAGAAAATTCACAGCTAAATAAATAACAAATTAATGTACTTTAATTTCTTAACAGCTCATCATTAATAAAATAAAATAAAATATTTAATTTCAGAAAAGCAGAGGGTTGCATCCCAGAATAACCAGAGGACATATACAACATAATAATCTACATGAAACAGTGTTAAGCTCAAAGAAGTGGCAGAAAACTGTGAAGAGAATAACAAACAGATTGATTACAATACTGCTGCACAGGAAAATCATTAAGAAGTGTATGAAACTTATGGCACTGAGGTCAAGGATGTTGAAACACATGTGACTGAGCTAGAAAGTGATGTTCTACATGAAACAGAAACTTTTCATGAATCCAGTTGAGGAAAGGTAGACAATGTTATCAGTAATAACGGAGACCAATATGAACGCAAAGGTGGCAAATTTAAGATGTTTGATGAAGGTATAAGTCTGCATCTAATAACTTTTACTAAACTGCTTGAAAGTCTGTTACTAGAATTGTGTCACTGAAAGGCAGGTTCTGTGATTAGACAGCTAGAAGTAAATGCTTGGACACAGGGTATGAAAGCTGGAGCAACATGTAAAAGGTACAAAGAGTCTGTTGTCTATCCTCGTCCTCATTACAGGTGGGTCTCTCCCATCCTGGAGTTTGAGTGCCTGACCTTCCTTTTTAACCTTCCCTCTCTTATCATTGATGATGGAACTTTTAGTTCTACAAGCTATGCAGAGTATCTCTTTTACTTTTATATGTGTTTTTAGGTTGTACTACATAATTTTCCTCCTAAAGATAAGTAATGGTGAGCAACTTTGCCTCATAATTTACAAAGAATCTATTATGAGGCAGAATTACTAGCCATTACTTGCCTTCAGAAAGTGAAATGTTAAGCACTGCCAGTAGACACACACAAAAGTAAACATGATGACATTATCTTAGCAATCTGAACTATTATGATCCTCCTTGGAGAGAAGGTAGGTAAAGAGTGGGAATGTTAGAAAGGAAACACAGGTCACTCAGAACGAAACAGAGAGACTTGTCTGTAGCGAGGTCTTTATTCACCATTTACCATTTATACAATGGAATAGGCTTCATCTTTCTTAGACATTATCAATATACTTAATTATGTACACAATTACAGACATCTTGCATACATTTTAAAACATGTTGACAATCTGTACATCAAAAAATTCTTTTACATTATATAACAGATTTTCAACCAGACAGCTGAACAATTTTTTAAATAATTTATAAGGCATGGAACATCTGAAGATAGTAATCCATTAAAGATTTTTAGGGAGTTGCATCCTGGGAAGTGGGCTGCTTTTGCCATTTTGTGTCTTGGAATATCCATTTTAATTTTTTTGCTTGTGCTGTACTGGTGTATAGAACCTCTCATTTGAAGTTCTTTTGCACTTAGTTAATTGTCTAGTGAAGAGACATACATGTACAGATTTACAATAATAAGTACATCAAATGTATTAAACAGGGGTTGACAGTGATTTCTTGCTACAACCCTGTAAATTTCTGTTATGTCTTTTTTCCTATCTTAAATATTTTGCTTATATGTGTAGAGTACCCGAAAACCAGTAGGTCCATAAGAAATGTGGGACTGGAACAGTCCAAAATAGATCAGTCCTAAATATTATGAAGTGCCAATAGCCTTGCCACAGTGGCAACACTGGGTACCGTCAAATCACCGAACTGAAGTGCAGTCGGGCTTGGTTAACACTAGGATGGGTCACTGCCCAGGTCCACCGAGTGCTGTTCACACACAGGGCGCACTCGGCCCTTGTGACACCAATTGAGGAGCTACTTGATTGAGAAGTAGTGGCACTGGTCATGAAAACTGACAACGGCCAGGAGAGAGGTGTGCTGACCACACGCCCCTCTGTGTCCACATCTGGTGACACCTGGTGTCCACATCTGGTGATACAGCGGCTGGCTGGTACTGTTGGGCCTTCGAGGCCTGTTTGGACAGTGTTTGTGAATATTACCAGGTGTACCAGTATGAAATGAGCGTTAAGATACAACTGTGTCGATAGGGAACATTTGTTGTGAACGAGACTTAATTTTTTTTTTGTTTGGTTGGTATGACATCTGTCAAAGATATTTAGTATACATCAATTCATGGAACAAACAACATCATATGTTTTTATCTTGTTAACAATGTCGAATTTTGTACCAGAGAGTGATGATTTGCAGAAAACATTATTTTTTTGTTTTCATTTGAAAAAAAGTGCTGCAGAGTCACATCGAATGCTTGTCGAGGCATATGGTGATCATGCTCTATCAGAAGCAACATGCAAAAGATGGTTTCAATGGTTCAGAAATAATTATTTTGATGTAAGAAATGAAGAACCTGGAAGACCACCAAAAAAGTTCGAAGACGCCGAATTGCAAGCAATATTGGATGAAGATGATACTTTGAGTCAGAAGCAAATGGCAGCAATGCTAAATGTTGCACAACAAACAATTTCTGATCGTTGAAAGCTATGGGAAAGATCCAAAAGTATGGAAAATGGGTGCCACATGAATTGAATGAAAGACAGATGGAAAACCGAAAAACCATTTGTCAAATTTTGCTTCAAAGACATGAACGAAAATCAATTTTGCATCTAATTGTTACTAGCGATGAAAACTGGATTTATTTTAAGAATCCTAAATGGGAAAAATCATGGGTTAATCCACGACAACCATCAACATCGACTGCAAAGCCAGATCAATTTGGCAGGAAGACGATGCTCTGTGTTTGGTGGGATCAGAAAGATGTGGCATATCATGAGCTTCTAAAACCTGATGAAACTGTGAATACTAATCACTATAGACAACAAATGATCAATTTGAACTATGCGTTGATCGAAAAAAGACCAGAATGGGCCAGAAGAATGGCAAAGTAATTTTTTTACACGGCAATGCACCTGCACACAAAGCAAAAATGGTTCAGGATACAGTCAAAACACTTGGCTGGGAGCTGATACACCACCCACCGTATTCACCAGACTTGGCCCCTTCCGACTACCATTCGTTTTCGTCAATGGGACATGCATTGGCTGAGGAACACTTCGATTCCTACGAAGAAGTCAAAAAGTGGGTGTCTGATTGGTTTGCTTCGAAAGATGAACATTTCTATTGGTGTGGTGTCCACAAACTGCCAGAAAGGTGGTCAAAATGTATAGAAAGCAATGGTCAGTACTTTTAATAAAATGTTTTTACTTTTCAATTCAAAATTACTGTTTCATTTTCACAAAAAAACGCTCATTTCATACCAGTGCACCTGGTATGAAGTTACTAAATCTCTCAGTTTCCATGTTAGGTATGTTTCCATTGACTTTTTTTTTTCCAGATATAACTAAAGTGTTCTTCTCATGTCAACTTGGAGTTAATATGGAATCCTAAAAGTTTAACCATTCTGTTTTTTATATTGTTAGATAGTCCTAACAGAAGAGCATGTTTCTTGTCAGGTTACATGAAAGTTCATTGCAAGACAACCATTTCTCAGCAATATCTAGTGGTCCCAGTGAAATTTGTCATGATACTGATATGTCTTGATGAATTGCAATTGTCATTGTGTCATCAGCAGAGCAGATCACAGATTGTTGAACGTGATGTGGGAAGACATTCATTGCAATTATGAAAACGAGTGGCTCAAGATCAGATCCTTGTGGTGCTCCTGTCTCAACAATTTTCACCAGAGAATGTCTGTTTCTCGCTGAGCTGTATTGATTTGCGTTAATTAAATGCAAAGATATTACTTTTATTGACATATAATGTACACCATAAAGCAGCATTTCATAAGGAATACAATCAAAGGCTTTACGGCTTTACTTAGGTCACATAGAACAAGTGAAGTCTTGCTCTTATATTCAAAAGCAGTGATTATCTGGTTTACAATGTTAAGAACTGCTGAAGTGGAATTTTTCTGAGCCTAAAACCAATTTGATTGTCTGAGGGGAAGTTATTTTATTCAATAAAATAGCTTAGTTGATTGTATATAACAGTTTCAAGTATTTTGGAAATTATAGGAACTATTGATGTAGGTCAATAATTTTGGGGAAGAATTTTGTCTCCTTTTTTAAAAACTGGTATAACTTTTGAAAGTTTTAATGCCTCAGGAAAAATTCCAGACTGATGACATCTGTGAAAAATTGTGCTAGAGGTTCACAGATCAAATCAATAGTTTGCTTGATAATGTAGTTGGATAGTGGGTTATTATCCATAGCTTTAGAATTGGAGAATTTTTTACTGCCTTTATTATAACAGCATACGAGGGAGGACCCAAAAGAAACCAGACTCTGAGGGTGCTGCCACTCATACAAGTAGTGCAGGGTTCTCAAGCTAGATGGTGTTAGTAGAGACCTTCATGAAACAGCTGTGCAGATGGCGTCAGTGTAGAGCTGAATGTGCAAGTGTGGTATTGTGTTTCTCTGACTGTTGGCAGGCTGCCTCTGCAAAGTCGTTAAGGCAACTTTAAAAGAAAAAATAGGATGTGTGAAATTTTGTTTCCTGCTTTAAAAAACTGCAACGGAGACACACCAAATGCTTCAGGAAGCTTTCCAAGAGGACGCTATGAGCCACACACAGGTTTTCGAGTGGTTTGGGTGTTTTAAACGTGGTGAGATGTGTGTTGAAGACCAAGTTCGTTCTGGACACCCTTCAACATCGCGAAATGAGAAGAACATTGAAAAGGTCAGCCAAAAGATCAACAAGGATCGTCGCCAAATGATCAACCAAATTTCAGCATGGACAGGAATCAGTTGGAGCTCATGCCAGCGGATTTTGAGTGAGGATTTGCACATGAGACGTGTTGCTGCTAAATTTGTTCCACGCCTTCTCACACAGGAGCAAAAAACCATCTGCATGAATGTGTGTCAGGACTTGAAAACAGAGATTGCACGTGATCCAAACTTCTTGAACAAAGTCACTACAGGGGATGAGAGTTGGTGTTACGGGTATGACCCAGAAACCAAGCAAGCTGTGAAGACGATGATCATTGTCTTTTTTGATGTTCGTGGAATTGTGCATCGGGAATTCATACCCCCCTGGCCAGACTGTTAACCAGCACTTTTACTTGGATGTTTTAAGGCATCTGCTAGAGGATGTGAGGAGGAAACGTCCGGAACTTTGGCGATCAGGTGACTGGTTTCTGCATCATGACAACACTCCAGCACACACAGCCTTACGAGTGACCCACTATTTGGCATCTCAGAGGTGGTCTGCTGTTCCCCACACTCCGTATTCGCTGGACCTAGCCCTGTGCGACTGTTTCCTATTTCCACGAATGAAAAAAACGCTAAAAGGGGAGCGTTATGAGGATGTGGAGGTGGTAAAAACAGCTTCGCAAAGGGCACTGGACAATATCAAACTTGAAGAGTTGCAAACATGCTTCCAATAGTGGGAAAAAGAGACTTGACAAGTGCATCGCATGTAATGGAGAGTATTTTGAAGGTGACTGAAGTAATTTTGTAAAAAGGTTGCTCAATAAATTTTTTATGACAACAATCTGTTTTTTTTTGTCCCCCCTTGTATGTGATAATTTTCCACTTAAAATACTGTTTCATCGTCAGCTGCATCTGAATTGTTCACATGCAGACATGTCAGCCGATTTGATTCTGTTGCCAATTTCTTTCACTGAAGACACAAGGAATTCATTCAATTGACCTGGTTCAAGTGACACTTCTTGTGTGTGGTTACGAGAGTGTTCTTGTGTGCTATCATAATCTGCAATGTCACTTTGGATGTGTTTGGAGCACTTTCTGTAAACCTTTCATAGGCTAATTTTTTTCATGAAGAAGCTTAGTTTTATAATTTTTAAATATATTTCAGATACATCCTATAATCTATATCAGCCTGTTTAGTGTCTGTCCTACAGTTATTTTTATATAAAGTGCAATATCAACATTTGTTCCATAATGTTTTTAAGTTCTTCAGTATACCGCAATGGTAATTTTGTTTTATGTTTACCTTTAAATTAGTCTTTTTTAGAGATAAATAAGTGTACCACATATCAATATATCTGCAAATTAGTTTTCCAATATGTGTTTCATGCAAAAAACCCACTTTATATAACAAATTCACAAACTCACCTTTCTGACCTTTCACCAGAGTCACTTCATTTTCTTCATGGATGATATTAGTGGTGAGACATGACAGTTTGCTGTAGAGTGTGAGGAGTAATGGTTCATGGTCACAAAAACATCCATCCACATGACTAACACTAAAAATCTCATTAGAGAAGTTAACAGTAATATTATCTAAGCAGATGTCTACATGGTAATCTATATCATTGCTTTTAACAGGAGGATCTCAGAAAAATCTAATGCCTCTGAGGCTGTAATGTATAAAATGCTGAAATTTACAAATAAATACTGGATACTGCATAATGATTTATAATTAAGTAA
The DNA here is from genome assembly GCF_021461385.2 of Schistocerca piceifrons. Taxonomy (NCBI): domain Eukaryota; kingdom Metazoa; phylum Arthropoda; class Insecta; order Orthoptera; family Acrididae; genus Schistocerca; species Schistocerca piceifrons. The sequence goes on from NC_060144.1 coordinate 10,435,138, forward strand.
GTGGTTTCGTTTTTAATAGCATATGAGTTACATACAAAATTCAAATTTATGCATGACTTAGCAAATCCAGTCAGGTAAAATGCATACACTCCTGGAAATTGAAATAAGAACACCGTGAATTCATTGTCCCAGGAAGGGGAAACTTTATTGACACATTCCTGGGGTCAGATACATCACATGATCACACTGACAGAACCACAGGCACATAGACACAGGCAACAGAGCATGCACAATGTCGGCACTAGTACAGTGTATATCCACCTTTTGCAGCAATGCAGGCTGCTATTCTCCCATGGAGACAATCGTAGAGATGCTGGATGTAGTCCTGTGGAATGGCTTGCCGTGCCATTTCCACCTGGTGCCTCAGTTGGACCAGCATTCGTGCTGGACGTGCAGACCGCGTGAGACGACGCTTCATCCAGTCCCAAACATGCTCAATGGGGGACAGATCCGGAGATCTTGCTGGCCAGGGTAGTTGACTTACACCTTCTAGAGCACGTTGGGTGGCACGGGATACATGCGGACGTGCATTGTCCTGTTGGAACAGCAAGTTCCCTTGCCGGTCTAGGAATGGTAGAACGATGGGTTCGATGACGGTTTGGATGTACCGTGCACTATTCAGTGTCCCCTCGACGATCACCAGTTGTGTACGGCCAGTGTAGGAGATCGCTCCCCACACCATGATGCCAGGTGTTGGCCCTGTGTGCCTCGGTCGTATGCAGTCCTGATTGTGGCGCTCACCTGCACGGCGCCAAACACGCATACGACCATCATTGGCACCAAGGCAGAAGCGACTCTCATCGCTGAAGACGACACGTCTCCATTCGTCCCTCCATTCACGCCTGTCGCGACACCACTGGAGGCGGGCTACACGATGTTGGGGCGTGAGCGGAAGACGGCCTAACGGTGTGCGGGACCGTAGCCCAGCTTCATGGAGACGGTTGCGAATGGTCCTCGCCGATACCCCAGGAGCAACAGTGTCCCTAATTTGCTGGGAAGTGGCGGTGCGGTCCCCTACGGCACTACGGTCTTGGCGTGCATCTGTGCGTCGCTGTGGTCCGGTCCCAGGTCGACGGGCACGTGCACCTTCCGCCGACCACGGGCGACCACATCGATGTACTGTGGTGACCTCACGCCCCACGTGTTGAGCAATTCGGCGGTACGTCCACCTGGCCTCCCGCATGCCCACTATACGCCCTCGCTCAAAGTCCTTCAACTGCACATACGGTTCACGTCCACGCTGTCGCGGCATGCTACCAGTGTTAAAGACTGCGATGGAGCTCCGTATGCCACGGCAAACTGGCTGACACTGACGGCGGCGGTGCACAAATGCTGCACAGCTAGCGCCATTCGACGGCCAACACCGCGGTTCCTGGTGTGTCCGCTGTGCCGTGCGTGTGATCATTGCTTGTACAGCCCCCTCGCAGTGTCCGGAGCAAGTATGGTGGGTCTGACACACCGGTGTCAATGTGTTCTTTTTTCCATTTCCAGGAGTGTATAAGCAGAATGTTGCAGCTAATATTAAAACTGCAATTGAAATTTTGTGTGTAAGATGGTACAGTGAAAGTACATTTGGAATCAATTAAAACTGTGTAACACTGTTCTTCGGCAATATGGAAGTTACAACCAATCTATAAAATTAAATATTTAAAGAAGTTTAGGGAAACTTTGGCATGGGAAACAATAACTGCATCAAGGTATCTAGTACTTTCATAAAAAAATGAAGGTTGGCTCTCTCTTTCGTATTGTATACACCATTCTACAGGATCCACTGTTTTCATGTTGTAATGCACAACAAAAAGCACACTGTCACTGTTAGATCAAGTATATTTTCTGGTCAAAAGCACAAGGCTTAACAATGATTACGATGTTTGGGGTGCCCTGTGGCAAGATGGTTACAAACAATTTAACAACATAGTGAACTGTACATGGAGCCAGAGCTGAATGAGAGCTGGTGCCTGACACCTAGATGGCGGACCTATGGGATACCATACTTCTTTGCCCACAGCGGAGCAACAAGATGCATCTTGTTGCGATGAACCCCATCTGGCATGCCTTCCCAGCAGTGCTGCGAACCAGATCAGCATCATCCAGGTTGTTGGATGGGCTCTCCTAGTCGACACGGGCAGGAGTGTATGCCCCGACAGCATGGTCGGCGTCACTGCATCTCTGCCAAAAGTAGCGAAGAACATGCCATGTCCATCATTGGTCCCAGCATAGAAGGGAACAGTAATGGTGCGATTGATCCTGGTGGGACCGGTATTGCAGCCTGGTCTTCTGACATCCAGTCAATCCGGGGGTGGCATAAAAACAAGGAAGATGAGAGCAGGGCCATGAGTGTCACATAGGGTGGAGAGCCCATAGGCAGAACAGCTAGAGAGCAGGAGGGGAGGGAGCAGAGGGTGCAACAGAGGAGAAACAGAGGTCAGTGGCAGTGTCATGGTAGGCAGCAGCTGGAGGGTCCAGAGGAGTGGATAGTTGGGTTTCTCTGCTGCAGGTAAAGTGGATTTTGATGGCACATCACTGTCCACTCCCCTGTGGCCAGAGTGACTGCACAGAGGCCCACTGCTGCTGACTATCATCAGAATCCACCTCCCCTGTGCCCAAACATATGTGCTCAGGTGGAAATAGGTAAACAGTACCACAAACAGCCTATCAGGCATAGGCACTATGTGGAGAACCATGTTCGATTGACGGCCATGGAGGAGTTCTGTTGCTCTCTTCTGGATTATTGGAGTTAATCTGTACAAACTGAAAGAAAAAGTAAGAGCCTCATCCATAGAAGCACTGGCCACATACTTTTTCCACATCCGTTTTGAATGTGTGAGTGAGCCTTTATATGCCTCACCATTTGACTGAGGGTGGAAAGGCTGTGCTAGCAGGTGGTGAATGCTGTTGCAGAGGCTGAACTCAGTGAAAATGTGGGAACAGGAGTGCAATGCATTGTCCGACACAAGTGTTAGAAGGGGACCTTCAATAGCAAAGATTCTGCCAAGTGAAGCAACTGTAGCTTCCACATTCTTGGACCAAAAGTTCATCACGTATGGGAAATCAGAATACGCATTAATGACAATCAGCCAGATAGTATCCAAGAAGGGCCCCACAATGTCAACATGAACCTGTTCCCATGGATTGGAGGATGTCAGCCAGGAAGATGATGTCTGGTGGGGTGGCACACTGAGAACAGCTGCAAATAAGGTGTTTGACCTACCTGTCTGTGCCCAGCCAGGACTCATAATGCTGGCCAAGCAGTTTAGTGAATGAAACTCCACAATGGCATATGTGCAAGGACCATATTTTTGTCAAGCACAAAGGTTCCAGCAGGACCATCTGGACAGACCTCTGCTTAGTGGTGAGGAGGATAACATCATCCACCAGGATGAGCCAGTGGTGGAGGTGAAAATAATGCACATCAGGTTGGAGTCTCGACAGGAAATGCAGTTGGACCAGCCCTGTTGGATGTACCACCACATTTGTTGTAAGATGATGTCTTTCACAATTGCTGCAGCCACACAGGTCACCATGATAGAGAAAGCATCCACTACCCGTTGAGCCTCTTCATCCAACTGGAAACACAAGATCTTGTGTAGATCAAATTCCAGGTCAGGTCCCATCAAGAGACAGGTAAGGGCATTCACATTGCTGTGCTGTGTAATATTGTGGAAGTGAATTTTTTTCAATGGTGCCTGCTAGAAAAAACACCCAGCACTTGAGGTGGTGGGCAGTTCTTTCAGGTAACATCGCTGTCAGACAAAAGAGAAAGATTAATAGTTTATAATCCATGATGCGATGGAACTTAGCTCCTCATCGAAAAACATTGAATTCCCTCAGAGCAATGGTAATCACAAAGGCCAGTTTTTCAACCTGTGAATATCTCTTTCACTTGGTATTGAGTGTCTTTGATGAGAATGTGATCAGATATTCTGAGCTGTCCGCATATCTATGAGCCAAGATGGCCTCCAGACCCCAGTCTGAGGCATCTGCTGCCACCACCAACTGTTTACCTGTTTGAAATGTAGTAAGACATGTGGCTGATATGAGGGCCTGCTTTAATGTCTTGAAAGCCTATTCACATTTTTCCAGGAAGACAAAAGGGATACTCTTTTTCCACAGATTGTTTAGTGGGTGCGCAATCAATGTCACACCCAAGGGTGAATTTGACGTAGTATGAGATCTTCCACAAGAAAGACTGGAGCACCTCATGATTTCCGGGTAGAGGAAGGCCAATGATGGCATCGACCGGCTTCTGTGTGGGTTGACTACCATTGCAGGAGATAACGTGCCCTGGGTATTCCACTGACGGTTGAAAAAAAAAAAATTCATATCTCAATATTGCATTTGTGGCCTGCTTACTGCGGGGTGTGAAACAGCTGTTGGAGGTTTGCTGTTCTGCTACTGTGGACCCCTTCACCACAAGGTCATTGAGGTAATTCATGCATCCTGGGTTACCCTACAGCAGTTGTTCAAGGATTCTTCCAAAACTGGCTGGGTACAGGCCACACAGAAAACTAAACAGTGAAGCTATATAATCCAAGTGGTGTGCTGACTACAAGGTCTTTCATTCTCTGTCCACAGGTAATTGTAATCAAGCTTTAGAGACAATGATTGTTGAAAAATGCTGCTCTTGCATGAGTGCAGAGAAAAGTTTGTCAGGTTTTGAAATGTGGTGCTAGTTGATCTTGAACCAAGCACTGACTATAACTTTAAAATCTCCACAGAGGCATAATTTTCCTCATGGCTTTTTTATGACAACCAATGATGTCACCCACAATGATGTCCAAGGCTGCAGCGAAGAAGCAGCAGTGTGTTGACTCCTTTAAGGTGATCTTCATCACAAAGTTCTTAAGTTGCCCAGACTCCCAGAGAAGATCATAGAGTACTCCATACTGCGGTCATCTAATTCTTGAAACACCATTTGTTCCAAGACCAGCTGGGTGGAGTCCTTGATGCAAATCCGAAAGCTGAAAGAGTGTTGAGGCTGAAAATATTCTCTGTATCCATCCTGTGAACCACAAGTAACATGATATGGTATACAACCTGCTTGTATGACACCATGATCATGATTTGTTCTTTAAGTGGACTATTTTCTTGTTAAATGCCACTAAGTGGTGAGCTGTGGAGTTCAGGGAAGGTGCTCCAAGCAGGAGATTTATTTGTAAGTCTAACATGGGTACATAGGCACCAGTATAATTCTGTAGCTGAACTTGTTTGCTACACAAAGTGTGTGACACTAACAGCTGGTGAAGGGATACTGCCAGGTTTGAGGATTCTTACAAAATCACATTAATATTTAGTCAGTCCTGATGAGGTGCATGTCATTTATCCTGAATACTACAGTTTGACACTAGATGATCTTGCTTCTGTCATGGCTTGCACTGTACCCTTTTATTTGGTCAGTGATCTCTGACATGTTTTCAGAAACATTCCAGGCACAACGAAAACATGCAGTAGTTGAGGAGCCAAGATTGTTTTCCTTGTTTATGAGACTGAGCCAGAGGGCAGTGGTGCTTGCTCTCAGCAGTTGTCACATTCACTACTTTGGCTTGGTCAGATTCCTCTTCTGAGTCTGAAGTGACGACTGCCACCTTGCCCCCAAAAACTAACTGGCGGCTCACAGCCCAGGATACTTTAAAGGATTGGGCTCCTTTTAAAATGTCCTGCAAAGAAGTGTCTTCAAATTGTAGGGCTTTCTGACTCTCTTCCTTACCCAGAGCCCCCCGAGCCAATGGATCCCGAGTCATCACTTCAGCATATAATTCCTTTTTGTACAATAGTCAGAAAATAGCTTTTCCTTCTGAGTTGCTGCAGTTCAGCTGCCCATGCATGGTATGATAGATTAGGCTGTTTATGATACTGATAAAGTTCCACATGGGAGTCAATGACATGGCAGAATGGTGAAAGCAGGTAGTTAATAAAGCACACATTTTGCCATTGGTCGAGTGCACCAGTGCTGTGAGAGGGGCCAGTTTGCACAAAAGCTGGTTCGCATTTGGTGAGATCTGTGACAGAAAAAGTTTTATGATCATGGCTCAGTCTGTGACATGAAACATAATGAAATACTGCTGGAGGCACTTCTCATATGCCTTCCACTCTTCTGCTGTCTTGTTATAAGGTGGAAATGGTGGTGGAGTCATGGCCAAATGCTGGCAGAGCAGTCCAGACAACAAGGCTCCCTCATGTTTCTGTGCCTATAACTGCAATGCTTCCAGATGCTTTTGTTTCTCTAACTACTGTTGCAGAAACTGCTTGAGCACAACTTCTGTTGATGCACCCGTAAAGTAGCCTGGGGTGGAGGGTCCAAGGTTGCAAATTGAACATGAAAAAATACCCACAATTGTCAGCAATTACAATGTAATGCACAACATGAAAAAAATCACTGCTATAACAAGTATATTTTTGATCACAAGTACAAAGCTTAACTATGAGTACAAGGTTCAGAGTGCCCTGGGACAAGATGGTTACAAACAGTTCAATAATGAAGTGTGTTGCTCACAGAACCAGAGCTGAATAAGAGTGAATGCTGCATGTGATTGACTACCTAGATGTCTTTGGCAGGTGGCACTGAATGCACCTGTGCAGATGTTGTGTGCTCTCACTCAGCGGCCGTATCTCCACCAAGTGGGTACTGTCGGAGACGGTGGCCAGTAACTGACATCTGGGTGGTAGCCCACTGGGTTACTACAATAATTTGACCAATAATTTAACTTTGTGCTGGGACGCTTTTCCTCTCCCCTCAGCAAATGGCTAACTTAAGGGAAGAAAGGTGTGTACACCCTCTGTCAGCAGTGTGCGATCCGTACCAGATAGGGTTGATAGAAGAGATAGAGAAGATCCAACACAGAGCAGCGTGCTTTGTTACAGGATCATTTAGTAATCACGAAAGCGTTACGGAGATGATAGATAAACTCCAGTGGAAGACTCTGAAGGAGAGATGCTCAGTAGCTCGGTAGGGGCTTTTGTTGAAGTTTCGAGAACATACCTTCACCAAGGAGTCAAGCAGTATATTGGTCCCTCCTACGTATATCTCGCGAAGAGACCATGAGGATAAAATCAGAGAGATTAGAGCCCACACAGAGGCATACCGACAATTCTTCTTTCCACGAACAATACGAGACTGGAATAGAAGGGAGAACTGATAGAGGTACTCAAGGTACCCTCCGCCACACACCGTCAGGTGCCTTTTGGAGTATGGATGTAGATGTAGATGTCTGTGAATCGAGTAAACTTCATTGTGTCTGTTACAATTTTTACTATTTATGTTTCATATTTTCTGAGGTGGAGTTTGAGGATTACCTCAGCATTTACTGAAACTGGTGTGGAAAACTGCCTAAAGAATCACCCCTATGTTGGCTGCTGTACCACACCAACTGTCGTTAATCTGCCGTGCAGATGCAGATTCAATTTGAGTATGGCACACCTCCATGCCTTGCAAGGCAGTACACTGGTGTTAAGCTATGCGAACAGGGCAGTTGTACCTGCCATCAGCTGAGAGTGCTAAACATCCTTTCAGCAGTGCACATTATTGGTGGAATTGCAGCTGATTTCTCCTAATGTAAGGAAAAATGTTGTCATCGAACTCAGATTTCTTCACTGTTTCATCATAGTCTTTGTTTCCCCATAAAGCATACCAGCTTCTGTTTTCTGCATCAAGATTGTCTTTATAATAAATTTCAGAAGTTTCTTTCATAGCTTTGACATATATGGCATTACTTATATTTTTCACAATGGTGGGATAATTTAAAATTTCTTTCAAATTTGTTAATCACAATTTGAGTGATGTAACTAGAGTCTAAGTAAGAAATAAAGGAAAGAGCTATGGCACTCTGTAATAATCAGGAATGCTCAAGTGATGAGTTTGTCTTTCAGAGTTTTGGGTATCTGGATGTCAGTTTCCTGAAGATCACTTCTGTTTCTTACTTGCATGAAAATCTCAACAAAGACGTGTTTCAATTCTATTCCTTATATGAAAAAAAACTCTAATTTTTGTTTTGTTTATAAGTTGGTGCACAGAATGTAAGTCAAAAGCCATAGACTAATTTCTTCGCAACCAGTTCCAAACACAAAGAACACCTTAATGTAATTTTGAGGCAAATTGTGAATGTTACAGCATCCATCAGGAAGCTTATGAACATTTCTAATTTAGTCTCATAATTGCTATAGAGACTACTTAGAACTTATTTGATACTTAGAATATTTTTAGAAAACAGTCATATTGACATATTTTTTAGACCACCATATTTCTCACAATGGCTGCAATTTTCTTCACCCATAATTCTTCCAAACCTGATTTTTTTTGCAGGAAGGAAAAGTTTTATTTATGTGGTAATGCTAGGAGGTGACTTTTTAATGATTTTAGTTGCAAGATTTATATAAAAATATGTACCCTATTCCAAAATATACCTTTTACACTTCATTTTACTACTATAACTAATCACAAAATATTCTCTACTGTAATAAACAGTAAAAAGACCATTCAATAATTACCATGCACAATAGCAATAACAATATTCTGTTATATAGTGGGATATAATGAACCAACCACATCCATGTATTCTGGTGATCATGAACCACTGTGCACTATCATGAGCTGATGCAAACTGCCACATTGACTTCCTGATATTTTCATAATGATGCCCAACAGTTGACAGCACTTTTGCATGATGAAAAAGTTGAACATTCACAAATTTGTACCTCAGGTTTCCTTTGGGAAAAAAATACTTCTGTTGCTGCTAAGACACAGTAAAAGTTAATGTACACAATTTTAGCCAGAAGGTCTAAAAGGGTTAAAGTATTCTCCCTAAAAATTCTGATTACTTACTGTATCATTTCAGTTGTGTTTCTAATGTCTGGCTTATTACTGATGTCAATGAGCACTAGGTTCATCTTAAAGGAAGCACATTGAAAATACCCAGGTTTCGAAATTTACTTTTGATGCTTCATTGAATAAAAGCTTTGAGGTTTGTTGACATTGTAATTCTGTCAGATATGGCAAAGGACTTGTAGGAAGAGTTGAATGCAACGAATACACTCTTGAAACGAGGTTATAAGCCAAATATCAACCAAAATAATGGCAATGATGTGTAGCTGAATTGAATCAGATGGTGCTAAGGGAATTAGAGTAGGAAATGAGACACTAAAACTAATAGATTGGTGAGCAACAAAATAATTGATGCTGGCTGAACTAGAAAGGATATAAAATGCTCACTGGGTAAAAAAAAGGAATTGTTTTCTGAAGGCATTTGTCTCAAGAATAGCCTTGCATAGAAGAAAATTAGCAGTTCAGACAAGAAGAGGACAAAAGCACTTGAAATGTGGTGCTGCAGAAGAATGTTGAAAGTTACGCACAATGTGTAGGTAACTAATGAGAAAGTACAGAATTTAACTGGTACAAAAGAAAAGCATTGCACAAACCGAGTAAAAGAAGGGATCATTTGACAGGACACATCATGAGCCATAATAAATTGTTAATTTGGTTAACAGATGAAAGTGTAGCGGGTAAAAATTATAGCGAAAGACCAAAGGTTGAACAGGGTAAGCTGCCTCCTTATGGATACCCCTTCTCCTAACAGTTGTGACTCTTTTTGTGTGATCGATTACCGACCATGTAATCAAATTTTAGTTGGTCTTTCTGTCAAGTTATGACCAATATATTACTATAAGCACAATATTATTTGGCACTTTCTTAGGAGCAGAGAGAGCACTGGAAGTTGGATGACTTTGGTGCAGTACGGATTGTATATGCACATTGCCAGCATGAGCTAGGAAACAAAGAGGCATGCCATAGCAGTGAGTGTGAAAGCTGCTTGCCCTGTGAGAAGGATGTTGGGATTCTTCCTATTGTTTGGAATACTTCATGAAAATTGCACAGCCTACCCTTTTTGCACCAAATGTGTAGGTCCCTTTCACATGGGAGCTCATTGACATGCAGTGAGTCACTTCTTGCAACTGGTTCATCTTTATAAATTTATTTAATTGACCTCTGATGCTGGCCTTTTAGCCAGGAGAGGTATTCTATGACACTGTTAGTCTATATCATAATTAAACCTAACTGTTTTAAATTAAATACCATTTAAACTTGATGATGCAATCCTTCAGTGAAAATGGGGGAAGTCAAGCTGTTATTGCACTTCACTGTTTACATCATGATAATTACCGGCAGGTCTCTACATTTCATGTCGAAATATGTTGTTCACATAGGTAAAGCCCCTGGAGGTTGTGCTGCCAGATAGCTGCTCATCTGATGACATGTCTTCAATGCACAAAGCTGAAGTCATGCTCATGATAGCTGAACACATGCCTGCCGGTGTGTTGTATGGAATTAGTAAGTTATGAAATATTACCCATATTGAAAGTAGTTGTGACTATGACAAGTGTTGCCATTATGAAGCAACACAAAATCAGGAAACAAAGAATTGATGCCATGCAATACCTAGTTCTAGATTAAGTTTATGAGCTTTCCATTGCTTTCACGAGATGTTACGAGCAGATCCTGAGATTTTTCAATTCCCATCATGTGTCATTGACGTCTTTTGATGAACTTCAAACTTGTGGTTGATACATGGTGTTGAAAAAATCTGCAGCATAGTGCATAAGTTATACACATTTGAGTGGTAGGTACCACGTTACATATTCAACTTTCTTTTTTTGCAATGATTTTCTTCTCCTATGACAGTAAGGTCTCAAAATAACTGTCATGTAATCTACACATTTTACCATACTGTACACAAATGATATACAGTTGGCTGAAACAATAGAGGTGCTGACTTTGTGATGTTCACCAGAACTGCATGTTTAGGGCAAAGAGGTAACAGACATATAACTGGTAACAAGGTACCCAATGCCTCAAGTGTGGAGTAAGGATTCCATTTGACTCTGTGTAGAGTGAGTAATGGCAATTCAGTTGGCTAGCTATGAAATGGCCAGAGTGTCAAAGATGTGTACCTCTCAGGTGAAACGATGCATGAGTGGCCAACTACACATTCCTAAAAGCATGCAACAAAGTGCGTGCTAAAGCAGAGGGGAAGAGTTGTGTGTGATTGATGATACTACATGCACAGAGAGGAAACTGTCATGGTGTCAAATCCTAAAATGAAATCACAAAGTCTTGTTTTCTCTGCATTATACACAGTACCCATGAACAGCATGAGAAAAAGAAAACAACCATTATGGATGAAAAACTGAAATAGCAGACGGGAGGAGAAAGGAAGGCTGGCATTTCTCTTAAAATGACTTGTTTAGAGGCCAAATACTCATTTTGAAATTAATGGACAAGTGTCGATTCTTTTATTTTATTATATTTATTTATTTAGCCATCCATAGACATTTTAAAATGTGTAGATGTTGTCAGTTTGTGACAATCACATATTTATATAGATTTTCATTACATGTAGTTACACATTGTGAGATGTAAGTTATTTACAATCATTTTTGCTCCTTATCAAGACATTACATATAGTTAAACATTGTGAGACAAAAGTTATTTACAATCATTTTTACAAATGAATCCATTTGTAGTGTAAAAACAGTGTTCCTGCAAATACAATTTAAGATTTTTCCTAAAGCAGCATATGTTCTCTTTTTTTTTCCTGCCACAGTTTATTATACAATTTCACACCTTCACACAAGAAACTATTTTAAGCCTTATGTTTACTTTTCCTGTCTAGGTGAAGACAGTGACTTGTTCTTGTACTATTGTTATGAAAACTGCTATTTGTACTATAATTTTCTGTATTTTTCTTGATATACACTATGGTCTGGAATATAAATTCACAAGGAGCAGTTAGAATTTCTAACATTTTGAAAAGTTCTCTGCAGTGGGATCACTTACTGCTTTTCTTTATAACTCTTTTGTATTTTAAATACTGCTCCTAAATTCTGAGCACTGTTTCTCCAGAAAATTATACCATAACTGATTACTGAATGAACATAACTAAAGTATACAGTTCTCAGACATTCATCACTGCATGCAGATGCAAGGACTTTAAGTGCATAACATGTTGTGGATATCTTTTTCGAGAGTTTCATATCATGTTCATTCCACTTCATTTGACTGTCAATGTGCAACCCTAAGAATTCTGTTGCAGGTACATCATCTATGGAGATGTTATCTAGTTTTAAATTTAAGGGACTCTGTTTCCTATTCATTCTGAAGCATATTGTATTTGTTTTCTTTATGTTGAGGGTTACTTTGTTTTCCTGTGACCATTTGTGACATCCCTCAGCACTTCAGTAGAATTTTCCAGTATTTGTGATGATGTCTTACTGGTGATTAATATGTTACTGTATCAGAAAACAATATCTTCTCTCCATGGCTGATATGTTGTGGGAAATCATTTGTATATACCAGAAACAATACTGGGCCTAGTACACTTCCTTGAGGGACTCCAGTATTGATATATATGGTGGATCCAATAGGCCTACATGTTTATCAAGGTACTTTGATCCTCTGGAGACATGTGTGATCTCTACTGACTGTACTCTGTTTTCTAGACATGAACAAAACCATTTGTTAACCTCTCCCTTTACTCCTAGTGACTCTAACTTATGCACCAGGTTGTGGTGGTCAAATGAATCAGATGCCTTAGACAGGTGTAGGAAAAGGCCAGTTCTCATCTAGTGCTTCTAAAACTGTTTTTGTGAATTGTGCTACTGTGGATTCTGTGCCCCTGCCAGGCCTGAAACCATACTGGTCATTGCAGAAGAGGTTGAATATCCTTAGATAGCTCATAAGCCTGTTTTTCATTATTGTCTCTATCACTTTGGAAAAGGATGTCAATAGGGCTATTTGTCTGTAGTTCTCAATGTTTTCTACATCACCTTTCTTGTGAACTGGTAAAACTTTTGCAAGCTTCAGATAGAGAAACAACAAGTTTTGAAGGATTCATTTATGATTTCTGTTAGTGGAACTTTGATACCATTTATGCATGTTTTCAGCACACACATTGGGATTTCACAGAAACCTGCTGAGTTTTTGTTCTTTAATTACCTTATAATATTCCGTACTTCCTTCTCACAAGGGAACCTCCCCATCGCACCCCCCTCAGATTTAGTTATAAATTGGCACAGTGGATAGGCCTTGAAAAACTAAACACAGATCAATCAAGAAAACAGGAAGAAGTTGTGTGGAACTATGAAAAAAATAAGCAAAATATACAAACTATGCGCAAGATAAGCAACATCAAGGATAATGTGAGCTCAGGAGTGCCGTGGTTAGCGTGAGCAGCTGCAGAACGAGAGGTCCTAGGTTCAAGTCTTCCCTTGAGTGAAAAGTTTAATTTTTTATTTTCAGACAATTATTATCCGACGTGTTTTTCTATGGAGGAATTGGCTGACCTATGACCTTGCGATTAAATGTTTTCAGTTCCCATTGGAGAGGAACGTCCTTTCGTCTACTAATCGCACGGTTTTGCAGTGCGGTCGCAAAACACAGACACTAAACTCATTACAGTGAACAGAGACATCAATGAATGAACGGACAGATCATAACTTTGCAAAAATAAAGGTAGTAAACTTTTCGCTCAAGGGAAGACTTGAACCTAGGACCTCTCACTCCGCAGCTGCTCACGCTAACCACGGCGCTCCTGAGCTCACATTATCCTTCGTATTGCCTATCTTGCTCATGGACTATTCAGTTTGTATATTTTGCTTATTTTTTTCCGTAGTTCCACACAACTTCTTCCTGTTTTTTCGATTGATCTGTGTTCAGTTTTTCAAGGCCTATCCACTGTGCCAACTTATAACTAAATCTGAGGGGGGTGCGATAGGGAGGTTCCCTTGTCAGTAGTTGAAAGCAATACCACTGAGTTAGCTACATGCTTCTGTGTTGATTGATTAACTTTTTTTGTTTTTGTTTTTTTTGAAAATATTTCTGTAACTTTGTTGCAATGCTGCTAAAGTAGGTATTCATATAATTTGCTAATTCTTTTGGGTTACTTGTTAGATTTTTTCCTTGTTCTTGATTTGTGTGTTTGTACACCTCTGCTTCACAGATCCTGTTTCTTGTTTCACTACTACCAATGTAGCTTTACTTTTATTATTGGTTAGATTTATCAACCTATCATTGGCTGATTTTTTTGCAGTATTGAGTACCCTTCTGTAGTGAAAAAAATCTGGATCACTATTGACCTTTTTAATGGAGTTTAAGTATTTACAAATTTGAGCAGATTTTGTAGTTCCTTTAGTAATCCATTTATTTCTGGTGCGTGTTCCAATAGGAATTAATGCTTTGTGGAATGTTTCTTCAAATTTTAGTTTAAACTCAGACATGAAATTGGAGAATTTCCTATTCACTTCAGTTTCTGTATAAACTCTTTCCCAACTTTCATGTGTTAACTATAAGGAAAATATTTGCAAAGCTGATGGAGAGTACACTCTTTTATATAAGTGCAGTTTGGATTCTTTTTTTACACAAGCTTTTACTTTTATAATCTGACATAGACGGTCTGACAGTCCCAGAGTTTTAACAAGTACATCACAGTTTTCTCTGCCTACATCTGTAGCTACATGTCAATGGTAGATGACGAATGTGTGGTTATTCTTGTTGCACAGCTGACTAGTGATGACATGCCACAACTGCATAGGATATTCATAAATGTGTTACTGGCGTCATCTGTTTTAGCTGCATTTATGTTGAAGTCCTAGCACAAAAGGATATTATGTTTCGGAGTCAATGATGGTTCTAGGCTTTGTATAAGTTTTAAAAAGAACATCTCTAAATTACCACTGGGAGAACGGTATACACATAATACTGTTAGTTTTTTGGGCATAGGCCGGTATTACACTATCAAATTTCTTTGTCAAAGATTTGATCAAAGATGTGATCCAATATTCCGTCCAATATATTTGACAAAGATCTTTGACGTAGCGCTAGAAGGGGTATTACACTGTCATCAAATTTTTCGTCAAAGTTCAAGATGGCTGACAACAACTTGTTATTTAACCGCAGCAGTTCTACGTACTCCAATGGCATCGTGTGCACATGCGGAAAAGAAGTGGGGGGAAAAAATGGAACCATACATACGTGGTTGACAGTCTTAAAAGTCCTGGGATTACAACTTGATAATAAATTCAGTTGGGAGGAGCACACCACAGAACTGCAGAAAGGCCTTAACAAATCTGTGTTTGCAATTCGAGTGTTAGCAGACATAGGCAACATAAAAATGAAAAAGCTTGCATACTTTCATTCCATAATGTCATATGGGATAATAGTTTGGGGGTAAATCTTGAAGTCAAACAAAAGTTTTCAAGGTCCAAAAGCGTGTAATACGTATTATTTGTGGAGTAAATTCACGGACCTCCTGCAGAAACCTCTTCAAAGAACTGGGTATACTAACTACTGCCTCTCAGTATATTTACTTCTTAATGAAATTTGTCGTAAATAATATATCTCTTTTTCCAACAAACAACTCAGTTCATACATACAATACCAGGAACAAAAATGATCTGCACAAGGACTTAAAAGCACTTACTTTAGTTCAAAAATGGGTTCACTACTCAGGAACACTCATGTTCAATAATTTGCCAGCAAACATAAAAAAATTTAGTTAGAAATAAAGATCAGTTTAAAAGGAGCCTGAAAGACTTACTACTGGCCAAATCCTTCTACTCCATTGGCGAAATTTTTAATAGAAACAAATGATGTATTGTATTTATTCATACTATTAGTATTGTTATTTCCACATCCACGAGGATCTCCTCAGCACGGATCTATGGAACGAAAAACTAATCTAATCTGGGTGAAGCCGTGGGTTTTACGACGACACGATAAAAGCATTCAACAAAACTTGTTACGTGAGCTTACAGTGGAAGACGTTAAGTCATACATCAATTACTTAAGAATGGATGAGCATACATTTCTGTATGTGCTCAATGAAGTGTATCCTCCTATCACAAAGCACAATATTCACTTAAGAACTGCTACATCTTCAGAAGACAGGCTCACTATAACACGCTGATTCCTTGCTACAGGAGAGGGTTATGTTAGTTTGCGTTAGGTTAGGTCAGGTTAGGTCTCCAATCTTCTTAATCTATTTTTGTATTCAGGGTGGCTCACGTTGTAAAGCGCCTCATCAGCTTCAGACATCTCTATTAATTTTGTAGTTGTCGGCACACACCAATGGTATTTACCGGCAATGGTTATAAAAACACTACAGACGACAGAACGCTGCAGCGATGCTAGCGCTCCATGTGGTAACATGTCACATTGCAGTGAACAGAAGACAAGCGGTTTCTTTGATCAAATATACAGCGAGGCCCTAGATTTGATCAAATATTGGACGACATTTGACAAAGTCCCTATTACACTATCAAATATCTTTGACAAAGATTTTGGACAAAGAAATTTGATAGTGTAATACCGGCCATATCTATAGCAGCTATCTCTGATGCTGACACTTCAAAGTCTTTGTCTATACTTAACAAGATAGTATCATTTATGACTAAATTCAATAGCGTTCTTAATAACTACATGATCCTCCACCATTCATTGTGTTTCTGCAATAAGAACATGCTTGGACATGTGAGGGTAAATTAATATATAAGATTCCCGTCAACGCTCGGCTAGGCTCGGCATAGGTTTGCAGTTTTCTAATGGTCCATTTGTGTAGAGTCTCATACACACTTAACATCACACACAACTTGTACACTTTACACATCGAAAATATCTTATATAAAGAAAACAGTGTGTGAAACTACACAAATGGACCATTAGAAAACTGTAAGTACAAATTGTTCTCAAATTTTAGCCACTACCTCACAGAAAGAATTGATACCCGACTAAAAATCGCGTTTCTTATGTATTACAGTAAAAGTCAACAAAATGAAGCAGACTCACACACACTGACAACAACAAAAGAAATGGCTTAACACACATCAAAAAAACGCACTTGAAAATGGGAATTATTTCTCTAAACGCGTCGTGCGAATAGTAAAATAAAGAAAAATCGTGACTGGTAGCAGAAGATTTATTTATTTATAGACAAACCTATTGTATCTACAGTCGCAGGCTTTCAAAAATCATTTATAATAGATCAAATCAGATTAGATTAGTTTTTCGTTCCATAGATCCGTGCTGAGGAGATCCTGGTGGATGTGGATCATGTCAATTTTTTAAGCTGTAATAACAATACTAATAGTTTGAATAAATACAATACATCATTTGTTTCTATTAAAAATTTCGTCAATGGAGAAGAAGGAGTCGGCCACTAGAAAGTCTTTCAGGCTCCTTTTAAACTGATCTTCATTTATAACTAAATTTTTTTATGTTTGCTGACAAATTATTGAAGATGAGTGTTCCTGAGTAGTGGACCCCTTTTGAACTAAAGTAAGTGCTTTTAAGTCCTTGTGCAGATCATTTTTGTTCGTGATATTGTGTGTATGAACGGAGTTGTTTGTTGTGGAGTAAATATACTGAGAGGCAGTAGTTAGTATACCCAGTTCTTTGAAGAGGTTTCTGCAGGACGTCCGTGAATTTACTCCACAAATAATACGTATTACACACTTTTGGACTCTGAAAACTTTTGTTTGACTCAAAGAGTTACCCCAAAATATTATACCATATGACATTATGGAATGAAAGTAGGCAAAGTATGCAAGCTTTTTCATGTTTATGTTGCTTATGTTTGCTAACACTAGAATTGCAAATACAGATTTGTTAAAGTGTTTCTGCAGTTCTGTGGTGTGCTCCTCCCAACTGAATTTATTATCAAGCTGTAATCCCAGGAATTTAAGACTGTCAACCTCGTATGTGTGATTCCTTTTTTTCCCCCACTTCTTTTCCGCATGTGCACACAATGCAATTGCGGTATGTGCATCTGCTGAGGTTAATAACAAGTTGTTGTCAGCCATCTTGAACTTTGACGAAAAATTTGATAACAGTGTAATACCACAGTCTAACATAACAGTCGCGACACTTCGCCTCGATTTTGTTGCCTTCAGCGCCAGCAGCGCTCCAAGCGGCTGGTAGGTTGAACTGTGAGTTCGGCGCGATCGTGAAAGCGAATAGTGATGTTTATTTTGATTTATACAATGATTTTTACCATCGGGAGCATTTGTAGCGCAATAAATTGCAGCAACAACAGGAAGAAGACACCACAGCTGTCTGTTTTTAGGTTTCCTAAGGATCCTGGGAGGTATATACCATCATGTTACTAAACTGTATCGTCAGGATTCACTTGCAAATGTATGTGTATAAATGATGAATGTTTCGTTTTAGGAGCAAAAATATGGCTAGTTAATAGCAGACGAGAAGACCTTATGAAGAAAGACCCGGTTTACCTGTATAATAATATTAGGTTTTGTTCGCTACATTTCGAACAAAACCAGTTAATGGACGCAGACAATATCAAACTTGCGTGAAATGCAGTACCCACACTGTTTGACATTCCAAATAAGCCACCTCAACTGACGATGAAGAGGAAACTGCCACAAAGATTCGACAGTCAATCTAAAGCTGTAAAACAGTCCTATGACACAGAAGCAGCCAGTTCAACTCTCCATGTATTAGTGCCAGATTCGTGAGAATCGTCAACACAGACCTGCTTTGACGATGAAGTGGTTAGATTAAGTGCAGCTGTTCGTGTCTTACAAAAGCGTGTGAAGTGTCAGAATGTCCAGATCGCTAGACTTCGAGCGAAACTGTCATGGGACAAGGAAAGTGCCTACAGACAGATTGTTTGAAAATTATTCAAATTTTTGATTTTTCGTGAAATGTAATGTAATCAGCTCATTATAATGTTTTCAGCATATTGCTCCAACTATTTGTCAGTTGCTTAGAATAATATAAAGATGAAGGTTGTACTTGTGGCAACAGGCGACAATGACAAACACAGTAGGCCTACAGAACGATAAACGAGCTGTCCATCGCTTTTGCATGTCTGTGCTTCTTACATGTGAATCTGTGTGTTTATATTCTTTTGATATCAACGTGGTAAGCTGCAATTCTGCCTAATGTCACGGTGTTTCTTCACGAATGTGTTGTAGCTTGCCACACTATTCATGGTTTTTGTCCACACTTGCGCTTATTTTAGAATCATTTTTAGAAACATATATGCCTTATGATACTACATAAACTCTTGGAGGCAAGAAACTAACTCGAATAATTCGGAAATTACGTAGGAAATGGATGCAAACAAACATTATGCTTACGACGTGTCTGACGTTCACCTTACCTGCCGCTTGGAGCGCTAGTGTCGCTCCATCTGTCAAACGGCAACAACTTTTACAGCAGTGAGTGTCGCGACTGTTATGTTAGACTGTGGTAATACCCCTTCTAGCGCTACGTCAGAGATCTTTGTCAAATATATTTGACGGAATATTTGATCACTTCTTTGATAGTGTAATACCGCCTTAAGAAGATGAAAGTAGATGCTAAATGTTGCCAACTCCAGGAGAAATGGGCTGAGGATTACTTCTTCACTATGTACAACAATAAACCTGTTTACTTGTTGTGTAGTGAGTCATTATCTGTTGTGAAAGAATATAACATGAAAAGACACTTTTCTACGGAACACACTGCTCAACAACAGCTTAAAGGGCTGCTGCGAAAAGACAAAATTAAGTTATTAATTTCCAATTTGGACAAGCAACAGGAAATATTTGACAAACCAAGGACACAGTGCGACAATTTGGGTAAAGCTAGTTTTATAGTGAGCAGAAATATTGCTGAGTGATTAAAGCCTTTTTCTGAAGGCGAATTCGTGAAGGAGTGTCTCTTGGACATTGCTGAAAGTACTATGTCCTCATAAAAAAAGTGTTTGAACAAATAAGTTTGTTGCGAAGACAGTGGTTCGACGAACTGAGATCATGGCTGGTGACATTAAAAAAAGTTTGTGTGGTTGTGCTGCCACATTTGAAGCATTTTCCTTGCTTTGGACTAGATCACTAATTTGTCAGACAAAGCTTAATTAGCGATTTTTGTTCGTGATGTAGATGTGGACTTCAAAATAATGGAAGAATTATTAGCATTACAGCCGTTAAAAGGAACCACTACTGATGACCAAGTTTTCACGAAGCTGAAAAAATCTTCGAAACCTTCAACTCGCTCGAGTTTGTTCTGATGGAGCACTAGTGACTGTCGTTTCACGAAAAGGTTTTATTGGCAGATTAAATGAAAAACTTCTGAACTGAATATTGACAAAGAAAGTTTAACAATTCTTCACTGCATTATTCACCAACAAAATTTGTGTGCTAAGTCTATAAAATGAAACAAGTCGTGGACATGGTTACCACAAGCATCAATTTCATTATGCCCCACGCAATAAATCGCTCCCAGTTCAAACAGTACTTGGACGACCTGTGCTCTGAACATGAAGATTTAGCTTGCCATTGCGAGGTGAGATGGCTGAGTATGGGCAAAATGCTAAAACGTTCTTATAATCATCACAAGAAATAGCAGTTTTATGGTTATCAAAGGGAAACCATCGGTTGAAGTAAATGATCCTCAATGGATTTGCGATTTAGCATTTTTGTTTGACATCGCATCTAATTTAAATGATTTAAATTACAAACTCTAGAAACAAGGGCAGTTAATTCACGATTTATACAGTCATCTGAAAGCTTTTCAGACAATGTGGGAAATGCAGATGAGAACTGGAAACTGTTACCACTTTCCTGCAGTATCAGCTCATGAAAATGTTGATTATGTCACTTATGCAGAAGAGCTGCATCATTATTAGTGCAATTTACCACAAGGTTTCCTGATTTCAGGAATGCAGACATCATCTTTGCTATACTTGCTAACCCAATAACATGCGATGTAGAATAGGCCCCAGAAAACCTTCAAATGGAACTTATTGAATTACAGTAAGATTTGCCTTTAAAATGTAAGTGTGAAGAAGTAAATCTGGCCGAATTTTATAAAACTTATTTGACCGAAGAGAAGTATCCGCAAATGAGATCATTTACAAGAAGGAAAATTTGTCTTTCTGGAAGCACATATTAGTGTGAACAACTTTTTTTCCCTTATGAAAACAAATAAATGCAGCACACGTACGAGGTTAACAGACGACAACTTGGAAAATACCTTAAGACTCAGCATAAGTGACATAAATCCAGATATCAACACTTTTGTGTTAAAAACTCAAACTCAGAACACACATTAATCTGCTGTTGAATAGTTTTTAAATCAATAAACCACAGTAAATACATTTAGTTTAACTTTTCAGCTCTCCTAAATATGATAGAAAAATTTGTATGTTTAGCGTACTGGATTTAGACAAAACTGCTATATTTCACACGGGTTTCTTTACAGTCACATGATCTTGAAAAGTTTTATTTTGGGGTAGGAGCTCTTGTGATGAATTGTAAGGAACCAAGATGCCGAAATATAAAAATAGGAAGATAGAGTGTCGTGTATTTTCACAATCACGGACGAAAAAATTCCACCTTACTCGCTGGGCAAGCTGCTGTCACGTCAGGTGAGTTTCCTTTTGGCTGTGTGGCCGAGTTTTTGTATTTCACTATGTATGATAGTATTCATGTTCCCTTGAAAAGCTTTGGGGTGAGTCCAAATACATTATCTGAAAACCTGCATGTCACAGATGTCTTTGAACTTACGCATTACAGGCGCTGTTATCAGCCGCGCGGGATTAGCCGAGCGGTCTGGCGCTGCAGTCTTGGACTGTGCGGCTGGTCCCGGCGGAGGTTCGTGTCCTACCTCGAGCATGGGTGTGTGTGTTTGTTCTTAGGATAATTTAGGTTAAGTTGTGTGTAAGCTTAGGGACTGATGACCTTAGCAGTTAAGTCCCACAAGATTTCACACACATTGCATTACACATTGCACTGCGATGTTATCGCGTCACATAAGTACTGTCTTCTTAATGACTATACAGTCTGTAAAACCTCTGCTGTCATTGGTGTGAGCGGTTTCAGCCTTTTCGTGCAGTGTAAACAACATACGATTTATGCTTACCATTAGCAATGATACAAATTTCACCTGGAAGTCAGGGGACCCTCACACGTTCAATACTATTGTCAATACACCAATATAATAATCGTCCGAGGGAGAGAGTTATATTATTGTTAACACTAGAAATATCGAGGAACGGTACTGATCCATCCAAAATTTTCTCAGTATTACCAACAGGTATTGAGCGTGTGACGACAATTATTATCAGTTTGACAAATCTCCATTCTGTGCACATGTTTACAGTCCTTTCCCGTATAAACATTAGCAACTAATTCTTGTCCGTTGTGGACGTATTAGAACCCTGCAGCTGTTGACACTGTGGATAATTTATAATGAATTAGATGCAACTAGTTACTTTTATAGGAATTTATTTCACCATAATGACATTTCAGGATGCCTGGCATCCCATCTTCACATAATTTCATTTGTTTACACGTCATGAGCACAGCTTCTTTACTAACAGTATTGCAGAATTTTCTAACGGAAGCTTTAAGCCAGCTATTGCAAAAAGTCATAGATAAAGAAACATTGTGTACGACGCGCAAATAAATGAAAAAGTGAAGATTGGGTGAATATAAACAACAATGCTATCTTCGAGTCATAATTTGGTGGCACGGCTTGCTGGAAAAGGGGTGTCATTCATATCGGTCCTTTACCCTGTGCCCCGCCGAGTGGCCGCGAGGTTTGAGGCGCCATGTCACGGATTGCGCGGCACCTCCCGCCGGAGGTTCTAGTCCTTCGGGTGTGGGCGTGTGTGTTGTTCTTAGCATAAGTTAGTTTAAGTTAGCATAAGCATTTCGGAAACTGCACGACTTGCCGTGTTTTCGAGGAGTGCTGTGGTAAGTGTGTTCAACACGTGACGAAATCAAGTTGAAATAATCTAGTGTGTAAGTCTACGGACCGATGACCTCAGCAGTTTTGTTCCTTACGAATTCACACACATCTGAACATTTTTCGTTACCCTGTAAACATTAACCTCACAGACCCATTAGTTTTGGCTTTACGTATTAGGAGCACTGCTGTCACGTCATGTGACAATGCAGCTTGCGAGCTGATATACGTATGTGAATCCAGCCCACGGGTCACCAAAGGTTGCCCATGCTGGCTGTACACTGATCAGCCAGAACATTATGACCGTCGACCTACTATCGATATAAGCGTGTCCAGGCGATAGCAGCGTCACCTGGCGAGGAATGACTGCCAGTCAGACACACGCACGATGTATGTAGTATCAATGAGCATGCTGTCCGTGTTTGGAATGGGGAAGGCGCGCGATCCATCTGAGTTTGACAGGGGGCAGATTATGATGGCCCGGAGGCTCGGCATAAGCATTTCAGAAACTGCACGACTTGCTGTGCGTTCGAGGAGTGCTGTGGTAAGTGTCTTCAACACGTGTCGCAATCAAGGTGAAATCATATCCTGATGTTGTGGACTTGGGTGGCCAGCTGTCATTACAGATGTCGATCGTCATAGGCTGTGCAGACTGGTAAAACAGGTCAGGCGGCGAACTGTGGCAGAGGTACATGAGACTTTAATGCTGGGCAGGGTGCAAGTGTCCTATCGATTGGCTTCCACAGCCAACGACCCACGCATGTGCCAATGTTAACACCACAACATCGGTAACATGACTGAAATGGCCACATGATCATTGGCACTGGACATTGGCACACTGAGAGAGCACTGCACGGTCTGATGGATCCCGATACCATCTTCATCACGCCGACGAGAGGGCGAAAATCCGTCGTCTTCCAGAGCAACAGCTCCTCGACACCTGTACTGCGGGACAGCAGCTCCATTATGCTCTGGGGAACATTCAGGTGGGCATCCACAGGTCCAGTGCAGCCCGTGCAAGGCAGACCACGTATACCTCTTCATGACGATCATGTTTCCCAACTACAGTGGCATTTTTCAACAAGATAATGCGCCATGTGACAAGGCCATAGGTGTGATGGAGTGGTTCGAGGAACATGGTGGCGAGTTCCAGTTGATGTGCTGGCCCCCCAACTCGCCGTATCTGAACCCAATCGATCACTTCTGGAATGTGATTGAATGTGTCGTCAGAGCTCTTCGCCGCCCCCCTCCCCCCTCTCCCCGGAATTTACGGGAATTAGGTGACTTGTGTGTGCAGATGTGGTGCCACCTTCCTTAAGCGACCTACCAAGGCCTCACTGCTTCCATGTCGCAGTGTGTCGCCCCTGTTGTCTGTGCCAAAGGTGGGCCAAGCCGGCTGTTAAGTGCGTGGCCACAATGTTCTGACTGATCAGTGTATGACATTAAAACTGTACCGGCTCAGAACCCAGCAGCTTGAGTAGCAACCCAGCGCCATACCATACCACAGCTCGTCTTGCAGCGCTGCTGCTAACCAAATGTTCAAATGTGTCTGAAATCTTATGGGACTTAACTCCCAACGTCATCAGTCCCTAAGCTTACACACTACTTAACCTAAATTATCCTAAGGACAAAAACACACACCCATGCCCGAGGGAGGACTCGAACCTCCACCGGGACCAGCCGCACAGTCCATGGATGCAGCGCCCCAGACCGCTCGGCTAATGCCGCGCGGCTGCTGCTAACACAACAAAGTCAGCAGACGCGCCACTTCCACAGTTGACGTTTCCGTGAGTCGATGGAACGAGGACATCACATAGGCGCTGTCGTGACCCACGAGAAATATGGGGCCTGAAACGAACTTGAAACTGCTTGCAATAATTACCATTTATTGCGATTTGAACTGCATTATAAGTAAAAATCTAATACACAACAAAATTATCTTCAAGAACAAACCGAAATCATTATATTTGCTTGACAGCTGCTTCTGCTCAATAGAATTTTTTAATATGTGTAAGATATGTGCGTGTGTTGTGTGTTTGACGATAGTTTAAGTGTAATCACTGTGTGTAAAAAAGAATTAGCGGTAGAAAAGATTAATGTAAAAGACTATCGTAAAAATGGTCAGTAAGTTGTCATATTTTTCGTTGTTAACAGGGATTATGAGTGTAAATTAACACGTTCGATATTACAGTGAGAGACCGCATTTATAATCCATTGAACACAATTAACCATCATCTGTGAATAACTCCAGGGAATCTGACCGATAACATCGAAAACCACCGATATCTCGACAAGTAACAGTTACTATCATTTTAGGCCTTAGGTAGTTCGTGCTTTGAAAATGACAGAGGTTTACAATATGGCGGGAGAAGCTTAACTTCTCCTAGGGCAATATGTTGAACATTACAGTCCGCATAATTAAAAGTATACAAAGTCATAATCAAAAAGGCTAGGAAAATGGTTCAGATGGCTCTGAGCACTATGGGACGTAACATCTGAGGTCATCAGTCCCCTAGAACTTAGAACTACTTAAATCTAAATAACCTAAGGACATCACACACATTCATGCCCGAGGCAGGATGCGAACCTGCGACCGTAGCGGTTGCGCGGTTCCAGATTGAAGCGTCCAGAATCGCTCGGCCACATCGGCCGGCAGAGGCTAGGAGGTTCTGATTATTATATATGCTACTGATATGTTGACAAACACATTTTTCTTAAGCCACGAGTCTTTAAAACTAAGAAATATCGTTACTTTCTTCCAAGTCTACATTGTAATACCATTGTCACTTTTATTTGAGTCTGTTTTCGAACAATCTGATTTTAAATTTCCGATGATAGCGTCAAGGCTTATATCCATCATCACCTCCCTGTCAAATTCACCTTTCTGAAGCTTTTCAGCATGCCACACAGACTGTGCCCACGGTACAGGTGGGATGATGTCTGTTGCCTCATTGTCTATTGCCTCATGCACAAGTGATTCACTGTATGTTGTCCTGAATGTTTTGTGTTTTTTTCTCCCTCATAGCCTTAAAATCCTTTGCCCAAATTAACTCCATGGGGCTACAATG
This sequence comes from Schistocerca piceifrons, assembly GCF_021461385.2. Lineage (NCBI taxonomy): Eukaryota > Metazoa > Arthropoda > Insecta > Orthoptera > Acrididae > Schistocerca > Schistocerca piceifrons. Next base: position 10,460,941 of record NC_060144.1, read on the forward strand.
ACAGTGACATGCCAGTAAACGCAAAACTGTGTGATCCCATTCACGTGCAAGGAAGTCAAGTTTGTACGTTCTGTCATCTGAAGGAGATCGGCACGGGTCTGGTTTATGCGGTGCTTAATATTTTTATTTTTAAGCCGGGCAAAAATATCCACTTTTTCTCGTGTTTGTACTTGATGTTTTCTCTATAACAGTTGAATTATAACTGGCAATGACCGGTTTCGAAGCAAGGTATGACAAGAACTGTGAATCACATAATGAAACTGACAGCGTTCATTGCCGAATGGTAATGACTGCTATTTTTCTTGCACGTAAATATTTTTTTTACACAGGCGTACACAGACATACAGAAAATTCATACATTTTTATAAACAAAAATTAAAACCAATAATCCTTGAAAGATTAATATCATACGAATTTTTTCAAAATATTTAAAGGTTACCAAAAATTTTCCCTTTAACATTAGAATCAACGATCTTTCAAAAATTTACAATGATCCAAGGTATTTAGAATAATCACTGCAGTTCTAGATTGCCAAAGTTTTCTTTTCCTTTAAATATTAAAACCAATCGATTTACAAGTTTAAAATCACCCAAGGTCCTCTTTTAGACCAAGTAAGTTTAAGTTTAGAATTTTTTCGCGTCAGTGCACTGTAACTCGCCATAGGAACACTGAAATGCGAATTACTTAACGTCAGTTTGTAACGGTACTTTGACTACCGCGCCTCCGCCAGTACAAAGATATGATTTACAATCGCGCACACAGAAGGGCGCTGCGCCAGCGACAGATTCTTATAAATAATTTTGATCTTTTTTTGCGTAGGTGCTTGTTTTTAACAACCAGTTGATTACTCTCTTGTCTTCATGCGTTCAAGACGTGTATTTTTCGGCGCTGTGTTAAATATGCTTTTAAGTGGAAATTAAAACTATATTACGAAAGGAAGTTATTTCAGTAGTGATTCGCAATGGTTATCGCCAAATTTATAAATTAATCCTGACAGTGACAACTTCAAGAAATTTTCATCAGACGGAGAACAATGAAAACAGGTCATCCTACAAGAAAATTAAGATGTATTCCAGATGCAGCCACGAAGACTATATTATAATAAATACTACGTTTCTAACAAAATTATAAGGTAAATTTCAACTTATTTCTGATGCTATTTCCTTACAGTCGCTTTTTGTAGTGTTGCCGACCCGGTCTGCCACGCACGGTCAAATTACAGCACTATCTCAATCAGTAATACGAAGTCCGCCTTATCCGTAACTTATTCCATCAGAATTCAAAACCCAATCAGACTTTCTATTTTGTATTTTCACGGCAGAACCCCGAGGAAAGGAAACACTACAAGTTCCACCAATCCGCTTGTAAGAAAACCAACGTTACGGTACGCGGGTCGTTCAATAAGTAATGCACCACATTTTTTTTAAAAGCCATTAATATACATAGACAAACGTCCTTGTTTGTGTTTCACATTTGATGTTTATTCTGTGCGCCGGTGAATTTTCGAACTGTTCTGGCAAATGGCAGAACCGTAGTACAGCGTCAAAGTGACATCTATGTACGACTTACGTTACGAGCAGCGCGCTGTTATTGAATTCTCGTGTGCAAGAAAAGAAACTGTGGTGAACATTCATAAATGTTTGTGTAGAGTGTATGGCGATGCTGCAGTTGATAGGAATACAGTTGGGCGATGGGTAAAGAAAGTTACAGCCTGAGGAAACGCAGAAACAGAGCTCCATGACCAGCCATGCCAGGCTAGGGGCGTCCTGCCACAGCCACTGCTCCAGACGTCGCCTCATCCACCCAACATTCCAGACCTGGCACCCTCGGACTGCCGTCTCTTTGGGCCGCTTAAAGAGTCGCTTCGGGGAACACACTGTGAAGATGACGAGAGTGTCGGCCACGCAGTGAAAACATGGCTACGCCTACGGGACTAGAGCTTCTGTCATCAGGGAATACATGCTCATCCACAACGTTGGCGTACGGTCATGGAACATGATGGAGACTACGTATAAAAATATGACACGGACAAGACATATTGATGTATATTGTCACAAAGTTCTGACTCTTAACGATAAATATTTACTGAGAAAAAAATGTGGGACATTACTTATTGAACGACCCTCAGGTAGTTATAGAAGAGGCAATAAAAATTTAACTACAATTCACTGAAGCAAAACGGGCACTATGCGGCAGCACACAAATCAACTTTTCGTCAGTATCAGATACATCAGCACATGGATCACTTTGCTACAGTCCCAGGATAAGGACAAACTCTGTAAACGACAAATTATCACCATCAGTCTTAACGAACTTTACGTCCACACTGTCTAAATGGTTCGAACGGCTCTGAGCACTATAGGACTTAACATATATGGTCATCAGTCCCCTAGAATTTAGAACTACTTAAACCTAACTAACCTAAGGACATCACACAACACCCAGTCATCACGAGGCAGAGAAAATCCCTGACCCCGCCGGGAATCGAACCCGGGAACCCTGGCGTGGGAAGCGAGAACGCTACCGCACGACCACGAGCTGCGGACACACCCTGTCTCTTGAACATAAGGCAATCTGGAACAATACAGTTAAAGCGTAATGGGATAGATTGACAGCTTTGTAATCACAGAAATTAATTAACTCCCTAACATGCAGATTCCGGCCAGTGGGTCGGCCGAGATGGCCGAGCGGTTCTAGGCACTACAGTCTGCAACCGCGCGACCGCTACGGTCGCAGGTTCGAATCCTGCCTCGGGCACGGATGTGTGTGATGTCCTTAGGTTAGTTAGGTTTAAGTAGTTCTAAGTTCTAGGGGACTGATGACCTCAGATGTTAAGTCCCATAGTGCTCAGAGCCATTTGAACCATTAGAAGCGACCAGTGGAAGCTGAGAACGTGTATCCACAATCACGAAGTGCCCTGAAGCTGCACGGTGCAACACGATTTATGCATTTCGGAAAGTCTGCATGAGAAAGGTAACCGATTAGCGACACGGAAATTTGCATAACACTGCCAGCGTACAATTTCGTGGAACTACAGTGAACGATAAGCCCAACTCGCTCTTCGGCGCAACATCCAATGTGATGTGCCCTGGAGAGAAATAGGAAAATGCTGCCGAGACTTGGTAACTGAAAACGGTTCAATTTACAGGAGGATCCTGCATGAGACCGCAGATCGGTCACAGACGGACGACTCACTGTTCTAGCAAAGGCGAATGAACCAGTTCAAATTCACAACTGAACGTCGACGCTCAGCAAAAGCAGTAGAAGTGCGAGGCACCAGTCCCGCTGTGACACGCTCCCCCGCCATCCGCCGACTGAACTGCAACCTCCGAGCTCCAACGACGCCGCAGCACTTGCCGGACTTGGAATGCGCCCCCCCCCCCCCCCCCCCCCCCGCCCACCCGTTCACGTCTGACACCGCCCTCTGTCGTCCAGTCCACCAGTCCCCACAGGCTTGGCTGCCGCGCACTTAAAACTGCTACCCGCGCCCGAGTCATCTCACCACAGAACAGTTCCTCTATGCGCAACAAATCGATACGGTCGCATGTATGCATCGCAGAAGTACGAACCGAAGATCATACACCGGTTACTCGACACTCGTGTGTCTTTTGCATCGAGTTGCTGTGTTCTGCTTTCTTTCTTCTCGAAATCACTTTGTCGGCCAGCCACGTGAGCCACGAAGTGCACAGATGCAGAAATCGTTTCCGTTTGAAGGCGTGCGTTTCGATTCCGTGCAACGTGCGTCACCAGTGAGGTGGTAGCCAATTTAGGCAACCTCCACAACTCGCGCAATGTAAAGCGATGATGATGATTTGATGGCTGAGGGCGTTAGACAGCAAGGTCGTCAGCGCCCTTGCATTAATGATATACCGACGAGCATCGTGAAACTCTATTAAAAATTCACTACTCGGTGAAGTGCTTTTCGCGAGAACAAACCACAGAAATGGTGAGAGTATTCAACTGAGTGACAAAACGATGGATATCTAATGAACTTTTCGTATACCAGACGAGTGCGAAGTCGAAACAAAATCTTGCAATAGGCTATATCAAATATTATAACACAGAAGAATGTCTAAAGAATAACTCAAACTTAATCCAGAACTTTGGTTTTTTTGTGGTTAAAATAAAGCCTTTATGAATAATGGAACAAAACTTTCCGACTAAACTACACTTGACGTACAGTGCTTTGTCGCTGGCTGGGAAATTCTTAGTTCGTATTTCTTCATACTAAACACTCGTAAGTGTGAATAATACTGTGTAGTCATTCGTATATATGAACCTGAAGCTATATACCTTACATTGCTAATACATATTTTGTTGCATTAGCGCAAAAGTGCTTCCCCGTTAATTATGAACTGCGGGACATATTGGGTCAAACAAGTACGGGACAATGTGAGAGTTTGATATGAAGGAAGGATGATCTTTCTGTCCTTTCTTTGCGCCTGTGAAGGTACACGAAAAGGTGGTTCGTACTGCAACGTCAGTACCGGTATTTCATGACATTACAAAGTCATTTAATCACAATAATCTTTCGTGCTATCAATCACCAGAAAGAACAAATACTGTGCAAGCACTTTTTCTTTGTCTGTTTCAGAGGGCGCGTGTGGGGGCCGGAGCAAGCAAATCCTTCAGAAATTCTACACGTGTAAAGGAGTAGTTTGCAGGTAGCAAACACAAACTCCATCCCGGAGTGCAGCCACTAAGCTTTCTACTTCTTACCGAGCAGCGACCCTCGCTATGGATAGTGAACTTTGCTTGCGAGGAAAAGTCGTCGGTAATTTTCGCGATGGACCAGTGGACCGGGAACCGCCTAATTACTCGTTCCAGTGCAAAGAGCTCTGTCACAGCGCAGGGAAATGAAACTTGGCAGTCACCAACAGCGCTACTTCACACTATATTGTTTGAACTCACAGGTTGCCAGTGATCTAGCGGAAGACAGTACAAGCCGCATCTACCGATACAGAACTAAAGGTAGTATACCAAGAAAAATACGTACAAATCATACTTGAAAGCGGCACACTACCTTATGACGTGCGAATTTCTTCGAGTTGAAGTGCTCTACAGTTATGACCGGTTTGTAGTCAAAGACATCTCGGAGGATTCGATAAACGGTTTTTAAATTAATTTGTGCGTGACCGCGATGTACTCCTTGAGAGGCGAGGAAATTCTGAATAACCTCCTTCACTTCTGTGTCATACGAAAAAAGTATATGATCATAAATTGTAGAGTATATGACAGCGTCTCCATCACAGAATCTGAAAAAGAAAATGCAATATGGTTCAATGCTTCTCAATTTTCTATTCACACGCCAAAATACAGTTTACTGGCTTTCTATAACACGCATTTTAACACTTTCTATCACTATTCCCAGACGTTTGCGTTTCGTTCCCTCCAAAATCAACATCTAGACGGGTTTCAATTGCTGATGCAGAAGAAACACTTCAGATATTCGGAAATGTGCTACTTACCTAGAATATAACAAATCTGAGAAAGTAAACCCTAGTGCTCGAAGTTTATTAATTAATTTACCGATATCCCGATATTTGTCGGATGCTAGCATTGTACAACTTAAGTGTCAGAGACCGTCACTAATAACCAGTACATCGACAAAACTTACAATTAGAGTACAACATACATCAGAGATAATATACTCGTATTCTTTGGATTTGCTTGAGTCAGAAGCAAATAACAGTGTCGCAACTATACGCAGACAGCAGAACGGTTTAGACGGGAGATGAATTACAAAATAAATATATTAGAACGATCGTTATTGCTTTCTAATCATTAGGTTTAATAATGAATAGGAAAATAGGAATGCGGGTAAGCTACTACAAACAGCATAGTGAACGCATTATTGTGGCCAAGATAGATACGAAGCCCACACCTACTACAGTAGTACAAGTTTATATGCCAACTAGCTCTGCAGATGACGAAGAAATTGAAGAAATGTATGATGAAATAAAAGAAATTATTCAGATTGTGAAGGGAGACGAAAATTTAATAGTCATGGGTGACTGGAATTCGAGTGTAGGAAAAGGGAGAGAAGGAAACATAGTAGGTGAATATGGATTGGGGGACAGAAATGAAAGAGGAAGCCGCCTTGTAGAATTTTGCACAGAGCACAACATAATCATAACTGACACTTGGTATAAGAATCATGAAAGAAGGTTGTATACATGGAAGAACCCTGGAGATACTAAAAGGTATCAGATAGATTATATAATGGTAAGACAGAGATTTAGGGACCAGGTTTTAAATTGTAAGACATTTCCAGGGGCAGATGTGGACTCTGACCACAATCTATTGGTTATGAACTGTAGATTAAAACTGAAGAAACTGCAAAAAGGTGGGAATTTAAGGAGATGGGAACTGGATAAACTAAAAGAACCAGAGGTTGTACAGAGATTCAGGGAGAGCATAAGGGAGCAATTGACAGGAATGGGGGAAATAAATACAGTAGAAGAAGAATGGGTAGCTTTGAGGGATGAAGTAGTGAAGGCAGCAGAGGATCAAGTAGGTAAAAAGACGAGGGCTAGTAGAAATCCTTGGGTAACAGAAGAAATACTGAATTTAATTGATGAAAGGAGAAAATATAAAAATGCAGTAAGTGAAACAGGCAAAAAGGAATACAAACGTCTCAAAAATGAGATCGACAGGAAGTGCAAAATGGCTAAGCAGGGATGGCTAGAGGACAAATGTAAGGATGTAGAGGCCTATCTCACTAGGGGTAAGATAGATACCGCCTACAGGAAAATTAAAGAGACCTTTGGAGATAAGAGAACGACTTGTATGAATATCAAGAACTCAGATGGAAACCCAGTTCTAAGCAAAGAAGGGAAAGTAGAAAGGTGGAAGGAGTATATAGAGGGTCTATACAAGGGCGATGTACTTGAGGACAATATTATGGAAATGGAAGAGGATGTAGATGAAGATGAAATGGGAGATATGATACTGCGTGAAGAGTTTGACAGAGCACTGAAAGACCTGAGTCGAAACAAGGCCCCCGGAGTAGACAATATTCCATTGGAACTACTGACGGCCATGGGAGAGCCAGTCCTGACAAAACTCTACCATCTGGTGAGCAAGATGTATGAAACAGGCGAAATACCCTCAGACTTCAAGAAGAATATAATAATTCCAATCCCAAAGAAAGTAGGTGTTGACAGATGTGAAAATTACCGAACTATCAGCTTAATAAGTCACAGCTGCAAAATACTAACACGAATTCTTTACAGACGAATGGAAAAACTAGTAGAAGCCAACCTCGGGGAAGATCAGTTTGGATTCCGTAGAAACACTGGAACACGTGAGGCAATACTGGCCTTACGACTTATCTTAGAAGAAAGATTAAGGAAAGGCAAACCTACGTTTCTAGCATTTGTAGACTTAGAGAAAGCTTTTGACAATGTTGACTGGAATACTCTCTTTCAAATTCTAAAGGTGGCAGGGGTAAAATACAGGGAGCGAAAGGCTATTTACAATTTGTACAGAAACCAGATGGCAGTTATAAGAGTCGAGGGACATGAAAGGGAAGCAGTGGTTGGGAAGGGAGTAAGACAGGGTTGTAGCCTCTCCCCGATGTTGTTCAATCTGTATATTGAGCAAGCAGAAAAAGAAACAAAAGAAAAATTAGGAGTAGGTATTAAAATTCATGGAGAAGAAATAAAAGCTTTGAGGTTCGCCGATGACATTGTAATTCTGTCAGAGACAGCAAAGGACTTGGAAGAGCAGTTGAATGGAATGGACAGTGTCTTGAAAGGAGGATATAAGATGAACATCAACAAAAGCAAAACAAGGATAATGGAATGTAGTCTAATTAAGTCGGGTGATGCTGAGGGAAGTAGATTAGGAAATGAGGCACTTAAAGTAGTAAAGGAGTTTTGCTATTTGGGGAGCAAAATAACTGATGATGGTAAAAGTAGAGAGGATATAAAATGTAGGCTGGCAATGGCAAGGAAAGCGTTTCTGAAGAAGAGAAATTTGTTAACATCCAGTATTGATTTAAGTGTCAGGAAGTCATTTCTGAAAGTATTCGTATGGAGTGTAGCCATGTATGGAAGTGAAACATGGACGATAAATAGTTTGGACAAGAAGAGAATAGAAGCTTTCGAAATGTGGTGCTACAGAAGAATGCTGAAGATTAGATGGGTAGATCACATAACTAATGAGGAAGTATTGAATAGGATTGGGGAGAAGAGAAGTTTGTGGCACAACTTGACCAGAAGAAGGGATCGGTTGGTAGGACATGTTCTGAGGCATCAAGGGATCACCAATTTAGTATTGGAGGGCAGCGTGGAGGGTAAAAATCGTAGAGGGAGACCAAGAGATGAATACACTAAGCAGATTCAGAAGGATGTAGGTTGCAGTAGGTACTGGGAGATGAAAAAGCTTGCACAGGATAGAGTAGCATGGAGAGTTGCATCAAACCAGTCTCCGGACTGAAGACCACAACAACAACAACAATCATTATCTCTCTCGTCTACTGTTTCTCACTATATATTTGACGATGAGTACGTGAAAACACAAAAAAATCATTTCCCAGACGAAATCAATCAAATATCGTAGTTAAAAGACTAGAACGGCATCCTCTCTTGTCTCATTTACTCTTCAGTTCGGCTCTAAACTATATAGGTGTTTCAGAAATTCATATTACGGAGACAGTACCGAGATCTTAAGTTAATGACCTACTCTCAGCAAAAAAACATAGCTTAAATGCCATGTTTGTCCCAACGTATCCGATGGAAACAAACCAATATGAAAACTGAGTGGGATAACCAGTTAGCCTAAATCCAAGTCTAGAAGCAGCATACATCGAGTGCCGGGACACGTTCTCCACAGTGAACCGTGTTTCGGTTCAAGACGTCATGTTTGCATCCACATCTACATTCATACTCCGCAAACCACTGGGAAGTTCGTGGTAGAAGGTGCTTCCCATTGTTAGTATTTATTGGTTAGGGCGGGCGCTGCGTGTTTTCTTGGATGGACGACGCTGATGTTTGTTTTGTGTGGCGCTCCACTGCGCGGTCTTCAGCACCCGTACGAAATCCCAGTTTGTACACAGTCCAATTTTTTTACACAAACCAATCGAGCCTCTGTCACGAATGAGGATGATAATGATGAAATGATGAGGACAACACAAACACCGAGTTACTGGGCAGAGAAAATCACCAACCCGGCCGGAATCGAACCTGGGACCCCGTGATCCAGAGGCAATAACGCTAGCCACTAGACCACGAGCTTCGGACTTCTTGAATGGAGAGTCATAGAGAGATGTAGAAGTAACTACAGGTGGGCCCCAAGAAAGTGTGCTGGGATCTGTGCTGTTCATGTTGTACATCAATAACCTGGTAGAGAATATTAACGGTAACTTAAGGTTTTTGGAATATGATGCACTTATGAAGGACTGTCTGAAAAAAAAAAATCTGCACAAATAGTCAGTCGTGTCTTGACAAGATTTGAAAGCCGTGCAAAGACTGGCAACTCTCTTTAAATGTATAGGTAAGTAAAACTGTGTACTTTACAAAACGAAAAAAAGATGTAATATTCTATGACTACAATATCAGTGAGTGACAATTAAAATTGGTCAACTCATACAAATAGCCAGGTATAACAATTTGTAGGGATGTGAAACAGAACGATCACACAGGCTCGGTCGCAGGTAGAGCAGGCGGCAGACTTCAGTTTACTGGGTGCGACCCATCCTAGAATTACGTTCATAAATGGGACTAAAGGGGGATATTGAACGTATACAAAAAAGTGCAGCACTAATGGAGACAGTTTTCTTTGACCCATAACAGAGAGTCGAGTGGCTGCTATCACGACGTATTGTATCGAATTGCCTACTAGTTCTAACAAGTTTTCAGAACCAGAAATTTGATATACCACGTATATGCGAAACACACAGAAGCAAGTCTGGGAGGCATGAAAGAAATACGTGGAAGTAACTGAGGAAACGGACGGTGCAGCAATAACGTATAAAACGTTATCTCGCAGATTTTCTCGGGGCAGTTGATTAATGGTGTACTTCCCGATATTATGACGAGTCGTTGTTTCCAATTTGTGCACAATGTTCCGATGGCGGACCCATCTGTCTTCTTCATGTGCTGCAAGTTTTGCTACTCGCTGACCTAACTCCAACCCAGCGGTCATCTTCTGGAGCTGCGAGTTTTACTGCTAACATATACTTACAGTACCCGAAGAAGGCGGGAGGGCCAGCCGTCGATATATTTCCCATAAAATGGAAGCCAGAATACCGAGAATCACACAATTAGTGTATAAAATTCTTACAGTGGTCATCAGCAATGCGGCAGGAAGCCAGTATCGCCAACCGGTGTTGTATGTACAAAGAAGAGATCCGAGACCATGTATATCTACTTCTGCATTCATACTCTGGAAACCACTGTGAAGTATTTGGCAGAGAATACTCCCCTTGTACCAGTCATTAGGGTTTCTTCCCGATCCATTCACGTATGGAGCACAGGAAGAATGACTAGGTAAACGCTTTCTGCGCGCCATGGTGAGTTACGGAATGACAGGAGCAAAGTAAAAGTGGATACAGGCATCAAGGTGGTACATGGCAGAAACCAAGTTAAAAATTATCTTAACCTTAAATGTGTGACAGTAACAGCTAAACGAATTTTGAAACAAAAGTGAGGAAGTCTGAAAGACTTGTGTTCGATTTTCACAAAACGGACACCATTCATAGAAATTTGGCAGAAAATTCGACGCCTTACATACAGGGAACACTACGAAACGGTTGGCTTTTCCATCACAGAACGTAACAGAGAGATCGTTGCCGAAACTGGCACCCCCTACGGGGAATCCTGAACTGTGAGAAATGTGTGAGGATGCTACTCACGATGATCTGCAACCGCATAGCCTAACAGAGACGGACAAAGAGCACCGGTACATACGAAAGATACAGTTCGGGGACTTCGACATCTTTCACAAATAAAAAAATAATTACCTTATAGGATCACTGTATCGTTATGTCGTCCATAAAAGAAAGGAAAATTGTACCAATAAGGAAACTGCATAAGGACAAAAAGGCAACGTAGACTCTAGACTGTTATAGGTCGGTAACGCTGTTAATGTGCATATCCAAAACATTAGAACGGATGATTAAGTGTGTATTGCAGATGCTTCATTGTTAGGTTTGAAAGAGAAATTGGTACAAAGAAGTTCTAATACACTTAACAATCGGCATTCACAAATGGATAAGCGAATTATTTGCAATTTTCACATATCTGAGAAATGCCTATGAAAATGTATCGCAACCAGTGTCAACACATAAAGTAATTAATTATGCTCTCCTCAAAAGTTTCATCCAACATTTACAGGAGATACTATAGCACCGACAAGTCCTGCCCTAATGCGAGGTTCTGTTTTGTACCCACTGCTGCAAAATATACAGAGCAGTGAAATACGTCTAGTAGTGAGAGACAGAATACTGCAATTTGCTGACGATCTGTGCATGTGTGTAGCAGGGGAGACATTAAGCTAGTGCTTTCAGCTGTTAGGGAAACTGCTGGAGGACTTCCAGTCTTAGCTGATAAGTGACTCTTTTCAAATATCTCTTACTAACTATTTAATTATTCACCTGACCCAGACATGCAACATTTAGTCTGTGCTGGCGTTAAATGTCGCAAGCACACCGGTCGGCAAAGAGGCTGCGAGACGATAAATAGTAGGTGCTGGATAAAGCGGTCCTATCAGGACAGAGGCCAAGGAGAGATTCACAAGCAACGCGCCGCCAACGCCCTCTCGACTGTCAGTATTTAGGTCGCCGCCACTGACCGGAGTGCCCAGTCAGTCACAGTCTCTGGCTCAGAGTCAGTATACTGCCACCAGATTCGAGTACATAGCGGGACTTGGACGTCGCCAGCAGTGAGGCAAACTTGGACTATTTAGGAAGAGCCTGTACTACAACACACGGAGTATCTTAAGGTAAGTAGCTTTCTGTTCTCGTAAATAAAGAAGCCTGTTAATACACGTGTGCAGTCTGTGTTGTAGAACAAGGATACCAGCCACCAAACAAAATCCTCTTCTTGCTTCCCATGGTACAAGACTCTACAGTGGCAACGACGGCACAAAAGAGTCAACTGAAAATAGGTATACATGGTATTCTTTTCCAGTGAAGAACTCTGTCAAGTGCTAGTAAGTTCATATTTCTCTCTCTCTCTCTCTCTCTCTCTCTCTAATTATCATACACATAAAAATAAATTATGCTGCTTTATTGAATAGAAACATAATAATTGCAATACAAGATGTAGGAATGATTATTCCATGAATTTTTGGGAGTGCAGCCGGATGACGTCCACTTCCTGTCACGATATTTCGGCTAACAACAATTCACCCGTGTTGACGTGAGTGTGTGTTGCATTGGTGACTGCTAGTTCACATCACTAACTTTATACCAACAATTGACGCGGACACGCACATGCGAAGGCAACCGCTACATGAAGAACCTCTGTCGAAGTTTCTCACCCTCTTCGAATATTGCTTCATCTGCGGCGCGCAGGCGTTATAGTGATGCTGCATACGCGATCGCTGTCGGAAGTTGGGCTCGCGGAGTTAAATTACAGATGTCAAATTAATGAAAATAGCGTGTGTTAGTTATAAAATGTTTTCTTTCTTAAGATATTAAAGAAATCACCGGATCTCATGCCTTATCTGGTTAAAAAGATCTTCCACCAAACGTATTTCCACCGATTCCTTAATAACTGTATCCTAGTAGGATCTCATCGAAGTTGATCGTCGGTAAAGTAGATGCCAGACTGAGATTCATTGGAAGAATCCTAAGGAAATGCAATCCGAAAACAAAGGAAGTAGGTTACAGTAGACTTGTTCGCCCACTGCTTGAATATTGCTCACCAGTGTGGGATCCGTACCAGATAGGGTCGATAGAAGAGATAAAGAAGATCCAACGGAGAGCAGCGCGCTTCGTTACAGGATCATTTAGTAATCGCAAAAGCGTTATGGAGATGGTAGATAAATTCCAGTGGAAGACTCTGCAGGAGAGACGGCCAGTACCTCGGTACGAGCTTTTGTTGCAGTTTCGAGAACATACCTTCACCGAGGAGTCAAGCAGTGTATTGCTCCCTCCTACGTATATCTCGCGAAGAGACCACGAGGATAAAATCAGAGAGATTAGAGCCCACACAGAGGCATACCGACAATCTTTCTTTCCAAGAACAATACGAGACTGGAATAGAAGGGAGAACCGATAGAGGTACTCAAAGTATCCTCCACCACGCACCGTCGGGTGGCTTGCGGAGTATGGATGTAGATGTAGAAGTCAAGATGTCCGTGGCAGAGTGATGGATGGAATGTCCTGTGGAGATACGGTGTTTGGCTATGACTGACTTACTGGGCTGTAAACGCGAGTATGGCGTTTATGTTCAACGTATCTTTCACGTACTGTGCGTCTTGTCTGGCCTACATAGGAATTGCCACACTGGCAAGGTATTTTATAGATTCCAGCCCTCCGCAATCCCTGATGGACCTTTGCCGAAACGGTGGGCGGGAGGTTAGCTCGGCATGGTGTTTCCTGAAGATTATGCCTAATTTCGACGAAATATTGTCGACATATGGGGGGAAAGACCCGGACTTGAACCGCTTTTCTTCCTTTCAATCATGTGGGTGGTTACGTTTCTTCCTCCTTAAAGCTGTGCAGATCTGATGTGGAGAGTCTTTGAACCAAAACTGTAGGTGTTCCAGCTCCCTTGCAAGGACACAACATGTGCCCAGTACACCAACGTTCGATGGACGTCCATAATTTTTGATGAGTAATGGCAGCTAAATGCCTCAAAATACAGGTCTGTATATGTGGGCTTACGCTAAACTGAATGCCCCAGTGATCCATCCACTTTCCGACTGATCAAGACATCCAGGAACGGCTTCGACCGCCCTTCTCCACTTCTATCGTAAATTTAGTATTTTCAGGGATTGAATTCAGGTCTGCAGAAAGCCTGACGTTTCTCCTTCAACTTGGGTGACATTACAAATGTACCATCCAGATATCGCCAGGAGACTTTTGGTTTCAGTTCTGCCGGATCAAGTGCCTTCTCCTCGAAGTCTTTCACAAAAATGTTTGCTAATAGAGGGGAGAGAGAACTTCCCATGGAAACACCGTCAGTTTGATCAAAATATTCACTGTTGAATAAAAGAGCGTGATGAAACAGCGCCGTTATATCGGCTTCAAGAATCAATGTAGGAATGATTATCCCATGCAAGCAACATACAGCTTTTCTAACTGGCCGATAAGTGGTGGTCGCTTTTTTCCGCAACAAACTACCAGTCACCATAAAGACATTCACAAATAAATTAAAATGTCATTTAAGATAAATATGTCAATGTAGCAATCAAGGGAATATATAATCTAGACATAAAACTTCATAACAAAATTGTTGTGGTCTTCAGTTCAAAGACTGGTTTAATGCAGCTTTCCATAGTACGCTATCCTGTGCAAGCTTCTTCATCTCCGAGTAACTACTGCAATCAACATCCTTCTGAATCTGTTTACTGTATTCATCTCTTGGTCTCCTTCTACGATTTTTACCCTCCACGCTGCCCTCCACCACTAAATTGGTTGTCCCTTGATGCCTGAGAACGTGTCCTACCAACCGATCCGTTCTTCTAGTCAAGTTGTGCCACAAATTCCTCTTCTCCCCAATTGTATTGGCTCTGAGCACTATGCGACTTAACTTCTGAGGTCATCAGTCGCCTAGAACTTAGATCTAATTAAACCTAACTAACCTAAGGACATCACACACATCCATGCCCGAGGCAGGATTCGAACCTGCGACCGTAGCGGTCGCTTGGTTCCAGACTGTAGCGCCCAGAACCGCACGGCCACTCCGGCCCGCCAATTGTATTCAGTACCTCTTCATTACTTACATGACCTACCCATCTACTCCTCAGCATTCTTCTGTAGCATCACATTTCAAAATAAGTCCCATAGTGCTCAGAGCCAACATTTCAAAAGCTCCTATTCTCTTCCTGTCTAAACTGTTTATCGTACATGTTTCACTTCCATATATGGCAACACTCCAAACTCCATACAAATACTTTCAGGAAAGACTTCCTGACACTTGAATTTATAGTCGATGTTAACAAATTTGCCTTCTTCAGAAACGCTTTTCTTGTCATCGCCAGTCAACATTTTATATCCTCACTACTTCGACCATTGAGCCGTGGCGCCATTAAATTAGTTGACTGTTCTGTCTGGCACCACTAGCTCAAGGGTAATTTCGACTATCCCTCTTGCGGCCCCGTTGCCAATATTTATGAAGAAGAGTTGGTATCTGTGGGTTGTGTCCTCAGAAGCTGTTTGCTGGGTTGACTGGCCCGAGAGAGGAGGTACCAAATTTGGGGATTGGTGGTAGTGTCGCGGCAAGAGGCGGTCACGAGATCCGAGCGACCGAAGCCACGAGCTACACAAGGAGGGCCTACGCGGAGTAAGGGTACCGGAGTACTTCACCGGGCTCAGCGTCGGCTACAAGCAGCAGGCCGACATCCCGTCGGCTGGTTGGCAACATCCGTGTCGCACGACCGCTCGTGGCCTGGCTGCCCCCTTCTACCTGGCTGTCATCGGCACCACGCAGCAATCGCCGCGACGCACCGTGGATCCATGGAGCTGCTTGCTGATAAAGGAGAGTAACATTCTATAATACTCGTAGTGATTGGTGTCATTGTCTACCCAACCTCCAAATTTTTTTCTGGTTTGTACCCGACCCTCAGACTTTTACTCGGTCGGTTCTTTTGTCGTAGACATAGGTCGTAGTACTGTACTAAGACACTGGTTGTCGTTTAAAAATTTGTGCCGATTTCCTTTCTAGTTTATACCCGATCATTAATGTTCTAATGAATTAGATCCTGGTCGGAAATACAGTCGGAACAACTGTACCAAGACACAGGTTGCCGTTAAACAAACAGGGGTCTTGTGGTTAGATTTAGATTCTAACCGGTTCAATTCCTTGATTGTAATTGCATTTATTAAAAAAAAAGTCATCTGTCTGAGTAATTGAAGCACTCTTGTCATCAATATTACTTATATGTTTGCATGTGTTGCACAAGGGCATTGAATAAGAGGAACTGTGTCCAGCGTGGTAGTAAACACCACTGACTATCTGTTTTGCTAAGCTGTGCGTTCCTGTCTTTGGAAGACCGGGTCATTATTGGTGAAACTTTAACTGGATCCTGTGGTACCGCCGAGTGAGTTCTCTTGTAATAAGTGCTCATACGTAATGCTTTAAAACGTTCCTTCAGAGCGGCCTTCATAAGTGAGAAGCAATTTAACTTTTGACACATTAACAGCCAACTGTTACCAGAGCTTTAGTCAGAATAATATTGTCAAAAGGGACGGGTTGCGATCCAGTAGCACCTGGGTTGCTGATTGAAATGAAAAGGTTGCTAGCTTTGAAGCAAGCCTTATTGTCATATTTGTCATAATTGTTTCCTAATTTGTTTAACCTTTAAGCATAGGTGCACACCTTAACCCCGAACCTTTCGACATACATGGTCCAAATTAAAAAAAAAATAATGTCATCTGTCTGAGTAATTGAAGCACTCTTGTCATCAATATTACTTATATGTTTTCATGTGTTGCACAAGGGCATTGAATAAGAGGAACTGTGTCCATCGTGGTAGTAAACACCGCTGTTTCACCCGATAACGGGCGAGCTGTAGGTCCGGGCCCCTGTAATTATTGTCGTGTTCTTGTTTTGATTTGTCTTGTAAAAGCTTATTCATTTCACAAACGTGTTAATTTGTAAACAAAATAAATTTATAATTATATATATTGTTAAAATAAACAGGTTTTGTGAAAAGAAAGTTACATTTGGTGGGTCCTCCCTTCCACATTTTCCTTAATACCAGTAAATACAACGTATCAACCAATATCAGTTATTTTGCTGCCCAAACAGCAAAACTCATTTACTATTTAAAATGTCTCATTTCCTATTCCTAATTCCCTCAGCATAACCTGATTTAGTTCGATTACATTCCATTATTCTCGTTTCGCCTTTGTTGATGTTCATCTTATATCCTCCTTTCAAGACACTGTCCATTCCGTTCAAATGCTCTTCCAAGTCCTGTGCTGTCTCTGACAGAATTGCAATGTCATGGGCAAACCTCAAGCTTTTTATTTCTTCTCCCTGGATTTTAATTTCTGCTCCAAATTTTTCTTTTGTTTCTTTTACTGCTTGCTCAGCATACAGATTGAATAACATCGGGGATAGGCTACAACCCTGTCTCACTCCCTTCTCAGCCAATGCTTCCCTTTGTCTTTACCCCTGCCACCTTCAGAAATTGAAAGAGTATTCCAGTCAACATTGTCAAAAGATTTCTATAGGTCTACAAAGGCTACAAAATTTAGGTTTACCTTTCTTTAACCTATCTTCTACGAGAAGGTGTAGAGTCATTATTGCCTCGCGTTTTGCCACATTTTTCCTGAATCCAAACTGGCCTTTCCTGACGTCAGCTTCTACCAGTTTTTCCATTCTTCTGTAAAGAATTCGCGTTAGTATTTTGCAACCTTGACTTATGAAACTGATAGTTTGGTAATTTTCACACCTGTAAGCACCTGTTTTCTTACGAATTGAAACTATTATGTTCTTCTTGAAGTCTGAGGGTATTTCGCCTGTCTCTTCCTCATCAGACAGGAGTTTTTCCATGGGTGCCACTCCCAAGGCTGCCAGTACTTCTAACGGAATGTTGTCTACTCCCGGGGCTTTGTTTCGACGTAGATCTTTCAGTTTTCTGTGAAGTTCTTCAAGCAGTATCCTATCTCCCATCTCATTCATCTACGTCCTCTTCCATTTCCATAATATTGCCCTCAAGTATATCGCCCTCTTATAGACCCTCTGCATACTCCTTCCGCTTTTCTGTTTTCCCTTCTTTGTTTCTTTTCCTGTAGGAGGCATCTATCTTACCCCTAGCGATACATGCTTCTACATCCTTACATTTGTCCTCTAGCCATTCCTGCTTAGCCATTTTACACTTCCTGACGATCTCATTTTTGAGACGTTTGTATTCCTTTTCGCCTGCTTCATTTACTGCATTTTTATATTTTCTCCTTTCATCGATTAAATTCAATATCTCCCGTGTTGCCCGAGTGTTTCTAGTAGCCGCCGTCTTTTTACCTGCCTTCACCACTTCGTCCCTCAGAGCTGCCCATTCTCGGGCGCTGATGACGGCTCAGTTGAGCGCCCCACAAACCAAACATCATCAAAGCTGCCCATTCTTCTTCTTCTTCTTCTGCTGTATCCCTTTCCGCTGTTCTTGTCAAGCGTTCCGTAATGCTACCTCTGAAACTGTATACAACCCCTGGTTCTTTCAGTTTATCCAGGTTCCATCTCCTTAAATTCGAACCTTTTTTGCAGTTTCTTCAGTTTAAATCTACAGTTCATAACCAATAAATTGTGGTCAGAGTCCACATCTACCCCTGGAAATATCTTACAATGTAAAACCTGGTTCCTGAATCATTATATAATCAATCCGAAACATTCCGGTGTCTCCAGGTCTCTTCCACGTATACAACCTTCTTCCACGAGTCTTAAACCAAGCGTCAGCTACGATTAAGAAATGCTATGTGCAGAATTGTAACAGGCGGCTTCCTATTTCATTCCTTCCCCCAGTCCATATTCACCTATTACTTTTCCTTCTCTTCCTACTAACGAATTCCAGTCGCACATGACTATTAAATTTTCGCCTCCCTTAACTATCTGAATAGTTTCTTTTGTCTCATCATATATGTCTTCAATCTTTTCACCATCTGCGGAGCTAGCTGGCGTATAAACTTGTAATGCTGCGGCATGCGTGGGCTTCGTGTCTATCTTGGCCACAATAATGCGTTCACTATGCTGTTCGTAGTAGCTTATCCGCGTTCCTATTTTTTTAATTCATTATTAAACCTACTCCTGAATTACTCCTATTTGATTTTATATTTATAACCCTGTACTCATATGACTAGAAGTCTTGTTCCTCCCGCCACCGAACTTAACTAATTCCCACTATGTCTACCTTTAACCTATCTATTTCCCTTTTTAAATTTTCTAACCTACCTGCCCAATTAAGGGACCTGACATTTCACGCCCCGGTCCGTAGAACGCCAGTTTTGTTTCTCCTTGTAACAAAATAATAAAGAACATAAATCGAAGTAAGCAGCAATTTATTATGAATTTCCGGTTCTGTGAGAGAATATTTCCTGTTTTTTTTCTTTTTTTTATCTTTTTAAGCAATTATGGCAACCAACATCCTGAGGTGGGTAGTAAGAGAGGACAAAAAAGTGCTGAAAAATTGTAGAAAACCGTGTTTTTTTAATTAGAATTTGCATTTTATGCAAAACTTATTCGAGTGCTTCTGCGGTATGGCATAAAATTCTAACTTTTTGTGTTGTTTCTTTTTATTTCAAGATTGAGTGTGTAAGTGCTAGTTATTAGTACTTAACCTTTAACAGTTAATAATATTTTCTCTTTTGTTTCTGCATGTGAGGTTAATGTGTAAAAAAAAATTACGTACCTGTTTTATAGCTGTATGAACGTGACATGTTTAAAGTGATTGTAAAATATTATTCATGCAGAAATAAACTACTACTGCTACTACAGCTACCACCATCCACAAGTACCGAGCACTGACGTCCTACGACCTAAAATGACGATGCGAACGAGGTCAACTCTGTCAAGGGAGTATCATACAACTTTGAAATTTAATCACGATTAAGAGATCAACAACGTGAAAGATTTTAATAATGGCCGGTTCGTAAGATAGCTCGATCGAATAGAATTAACTACTGTCCGTCTTTGTAGATGTGAACTTAACTCCTCCCGAACAGGCCATGAAGACCCAACGATACCGACCGGCTGCGGTGTCATCCTGAGCCCATTGGCGTCACTGGATGCGAATATGAAGGGGTATGTGGTCAGCACACCGCTCTTCCCGCCGTATGTCAGTTCAGGAGACCGGAGCCGCCACTTCTCAATCAAGTAGCTCCTCGTTTTGCCTCACAAGGGCTGAGTTTACCCCGCTTGCCAACAGCAATCGGCAGACCGGATGGTTACCCATCCAAGTGCTAGCCCAGCCCGACAGCGCTTAACTTCGGTGATCCGACGGAAACCGGTCTTACCACTGAAGACGAAATAAATATGAACAACATGATTTTGGGACTCCTGAAAAGAAATCTACGACAGATCGAACTCTAAAAAAAATGAATGCTTCTGGGTCGAAAGACTTCCGCTCGCGCATTACTACTCTGTAGGAGACAACAGAAACCTGTACACAGTTCTCAAGGAGTGAGGAGCGTCTATATAATAAGGAACTGCTACAGACATCGCTGGAAAGACATTTGAGCCAGAAAACAGCCAGAAATGACACGTACTACCAGGGCACATGTGGATACCGAAACTCGAAGATGTCACTAGCAGGATGGAGAACAACCGAAACGAGAAAGACAGTCTGTATGAATGACGACAACTATCCGAAAAGATAGAAGCTGAAATGGGCATACATAATCTGTTACATAATTTTACTCTAAATTATGGAACAGTACTGCTTATTTTGTGTAGGAAATTAATTTATCTCCCCTGAGCAAGTGCAGTAATATTGTTATTAGCATGTGTGTACATCTGTATGTAGTTAACACCCAATACTGATATGTGTAAGTTACGGATAGCTGTATGGTCATTAAACCAAAGGGCATAATGAAGAGAAAAAAACGTAAATGGCAGTCCATTGCCACGTCTTAAAATTTCTAATTAGTTGTGAGTTTACAAAACGTCAAGTGCAAATCTCTCAACAGTGACGTATCCTTCTGTTTGCTGTAAAGAAGGGCGCAGCGATAATGCATTAGAACACTGTCCAGCGGTGTGATCTACTTGAGCAGTCTGATATTCTATGAGCAGCAGCTGTACTGAATCGCAGTCGCACGTCAAATAAAACAAGGCAACAGCTGGCGGAAAACCAGTTCCGTAGAATGTGGAGAGTTCTCAAGGCAGCCTACATTCACTCGAGGACGCAGAAATGAGACGTCTGAGGGCTGTGTGCGTGTTTATGTAACGAGATTCGCACGATCAAGCGAAGACTGATGATGATGAGGGCAGTACGCTGTTTCACCTTACTAACGGATGGAGCTATTCGTCTGTAAATGGAAAGTGGGAAAGAAAATTCGAAATGAACCATCTACTGTCTTTATTTGTCTCACGTCCGGGAAGTAAACAGTAACATCGATTAGTGATCCACAGGAGACACCAAGATCAAACTGTGTAGCTAATAGCGCCTCTGACATTGGCAACGGCCTGAAGTCGGTCGGAAAGGGAGTCCACGGGTTCATTCAGGTACACCACATCCAGGTGAAGCCGTTCGTTGATGATTGAATCCCGTAGAATTACTGTATTTCGTGTATATTTAATACTAGATTTCACACTCTTTCTCAAATAGTGCCATGCGTTTTCTATGAGATTAAGACAGGATGTTACAGCGGTCTTATCGAGATGCAATAGTGTGCCTAAGTGTTTGTCAGACCAGGAATGTGTGCATGCTGTCTTGTAAAGATGGCTGTCGTCGTCTTGAAAGACGATAGAGTCAACAACATACGCATCGTGAAGATGGAGAAGAAAGGGCTACACTTGGTCACCGAGAATGCTGAAATCAACATCGTGGTTCATGTTCACGGTAACCAGAGTAAGTGGGCCCAAGTCATGGTACGATAAACAGCACTAAAATCTTAAAGAACAGCTCCTGTCTGAACTACAACCTCCACACATTGATGGTTATTTGCTCCACTGAGCCGTCGTTGGACTGCCACGGGTCATCTCAAAAATGGCCAAACCTCGGCTCGTTGGGCCACGCTAAACGCCTCCACTCCGCTACGGTCCGTTTTATGTGCTGCTTGGTCCACTGAAGGCGTGCAGCTACACACTGAGGTGACAAAAGTCATGGCATGGAGTTGTGCACATATGCAGATGGCGACGGTACCGCGTACGCAAGCGATAAAAGGGCATTGTTTTATCGGGGCTGTCATTTGTACTCTCAAGGGGGTGCCGCGTCGTTGGTGTCACGGATTTATTTCAAACTTTGTACACCTTTAGTAGGCCATTAAAACAAAATAATGAGCAAGTAGTAAGATGCACAACTCTGGCAGTTCCGAGAAAATCGCAAGAGGAGATTTACACGTCTGTCATGTAACTGATGTATATGCGCAAAGGGGCTGGATGTTAGAGTTCATAATGGTCAAGCGGTTAGCGTTCGAGCTTCGTAAAACAAACATGTATGAGGCGACGCTTCGACTCCTGCTCAAGCCTTTATTTTCATAGTGCAAGTGTAAATTGTGTGATATTCAAAAAAATTGCAACTTCACTGTTCTTGCTACATTGACAACGTCTCACCGATACGCACGTTAACTGCCAAATGGGCCAGCATCTGTAGCTCGAAGTGTCGAGGTGCATGTATAAGGGATTTCGGAAATCGCGACAGACATACACTTTCAGGAAAATTCTATGCGTTTCTTCATTTACTCGTTGATAGTTACAAATATATTTCTTCTTTTAATTAAAATTAGTAAGTAGTCTACTAATACCAATTCACTAAAACTTCATGCAAATACAAGTGGTTTTTGAATTATATTACCTCTCAAATTTCATATAAATTAAATAATATGACCAATGATGAAATAAAATATAGAATAATAATTACATATGAGCCGAAGTTGAACCGTCGGTTCACACCCGTCAGTAATACAACGCTCCAGCACTAATCACTTGACCGCCACGAACTCTTAAATCCGGCACCTAAGCACAGATAAATCAGTTACATAATAGGCGCGTAAAACTTCTCTTACGATTTTCTCGGAAGTGGCAGAGTAGTTGCACCTAACCACTTACACGTAAGGTTGTTTTAATGGGCGACTAAAGGTGTAGAAAGTTTGAAATAAATCCGTGATCCAAACATCTTGTCCTCCTACTTTCATGGGAAAAGGTTTCACACGTGATTCTGACCGCACGACGGGAATAAACAGACGTTGAAAGCGGAATGGTTGTTGGAGCTGGACGCACGGGACTTCCCATATCGGAAATTAGTAGAGAATTCGATGTTCTGGGACCCACAGTGTGAAGAGAGTGCTGAGAATACCAAAGTCTGGGCGTTACCTCTCACCACGGGCAACGCAGTGGCCGACGGCCAGCAGCAGCGGCGTTTGCGTAGAGTTGACAGTGCTAAACGTCAAGCAATACTACGTGAAATAACCGCAGAAATCAATGTGGGACCTACGGCGAACATATGTGTTAGGACTGTGCGGCGATATTTGGCGCTCACGGGCTATGTTGCCAGACGAGCGACGCGATTCCCTTTGCTAACGTCCACGGCGTCGCCTGCGGTGCCTCTCCTGGGCTCGCGGCCGTGTCAGCTGGATCCTGGACTACCACAAAACCGTCGCCTGGTCACATCAGACCCGATTCCAGTTGGTAAGAGCTGATAGTGGTGTTCGACTGTGACGCAGAAGCGATGGATCCAGGCTGTTAACAAGGCACTGTGCAGGCTGGTGGCGGCTCCAGAGTGGTGGGGGCTGGAATGTACTGGGTCCTCCGCTCCAACTGAACAGATAATCGACTGGAAACGTTCATCTTCGGCAACTTGGAGACCATTTGCAGGTATCCATGGTATTTATGTTCCTAAACACCAGTGTCATGTCAACGGGCCACAGTTGTTCATGACTGGTTTGAAGAATATTCTGGACAACTCGAGTGAATGGTTTGGGCACCCAGGTCGCCTGACATGGATACCACGAAACATTCGCGGGACGTAAACGAGAGATTAGTTCCTGCACACCTTGCAACCGCCATCACTTTCGCAATTATGGACGACTGTAGAGGCAGCACGGCTCAATATTTCTGCAAGGGACTTCCGATGACTTGTTGAGTCCATGCCACGTCGAGTTGCTGCACTTTCTTTTCGTTTTTTTTTCCGTCGTCGTCTTCTGACTGTGCATGGGGGCTTAATTATTATAAATATGAAATGCAAATTCTTTTAAATTTTTTGTAGCTGTATGTCCGATTACGCTGTGTCTCGTAAACGGTTGGCCCTCACTAGTCTTAGTAGGCAATCTGACTGCACAGAACAACAACAAAGAATGAAAGAAAATTTCCGTTAACACAATTAATTAATTAAGTCCCCAGCAACTATAAAACCTACGAAACCAAAGCGCAAGTATAAATGTTCTGTGTGTGGAAGTATGACTCAACGTACACATCTGGCACGGTTCTTCTTCAATAAGGCAAGAAATTTTAAATATCATTTATACTGAAGTAATTAAAAAATAGAAATACTATAATTGCGTAAGGAAAGCAGAATTACACTCTACTACAAGAACACAAGCCAGATGCTTTGTTGACTGAACCTGTAATGACGCATTATTTAAGACATTGAGATAATAAAAAGAAAAGGAAATTTTTTTTTTACCTTCATATATTGACGAAAAGCACTCTAATCATTACAATATATCTCCACACCGACTTGCTACTACCACATCTCAACAAGAACCCTCCACCACGACCTCTCGACAAGCACTCTTCACTACGATATCTCAGCAAGCACTTTTCACTAGCACATCTCAACAAGCACTGACTACTACGAGTTCTCCCCAAGCACTGCCAGTGGAGGCGGCTGAATAATACTCTTTGGCGCAATCTCTGGCGCTGTGGCTCAGTGTAGCCACCTTTCAACTGGTTTGATCCGGCCCGCTCGAATTCCTCTCCTGTGCTAACCTCTTCATCCCAGAGTAGCACTTGCAACCTACGACGTTCTCAATTATTTGATGGATGTATTCCAGTCTCTGTCTTCCACTACAGTTTTCGCCCTCTACTACCATGGGAGTCATTCCCTGATGTCTTAACAGATGTCATATCATCCTTGTCAGTGTTTTCCACATATCCCTTTACTCTATGATTGTGCGCATAATCTCCTCATTTCTTACTTTATCAGTCCATCTAATTTTCAGCGTTCGTCTGTAGCACCACATTTCAAATGCTTCGCTCCTTTTCTGTTTCTGTTTTCCCACAGTCCATGTTTCACTACCATATAATGGTGTGCTCCAAACGTACATTCTCAGAAATTTCTTCCTCAAATTAAGGCGTATGTTTGACACTAGCAGACTTCTATTGGCCAGAAACGCCGTTTTTGCCAGTGCTCGTCTGTTTTTGACTTCCTTTCTTGCTCCGTCCGTCACTGGTTATTTTGTTGCTTAGGTAGCAGAACTCCTTAACTTCATCTACTTCGTGACCATCAATCGTGATGTTAAGTTGAAACTTCCTGGCAGATTAAAACTGTGTGCCGGACCGAGACTCGAACTCGGGACCTTTGCCTTTCGCGGGCAAGTGCTCTACCAACTGAGCTACCCAAGCACGACTCACGCCCCGTCCTCACAGCTTTACTTCTGCAAGTATCTCGTCTCCTACCTTCCAAACTTGAAAGAAGCTCTCCTGCGAACCTGCAGAACTAGCACCCCTGAAAGTTTTAATCTGCCAGGAAGTTTCATACCAGCGCACACTCCGCTGCAGAGTGAAAATCTCGTTCTGGAAACATCCCCCAGGCTGTGGCTAAGCCATGTCTCCGCAATATCCTTTCTTTCAGGAGTGCAAGTTCTGCAGGTTCGCAGGAGAGCTTCTGTAAAGTTTGTAAGTTAGGAGGCGAGATACTGGCAGAAATAAAGCTGTGAGGACGGGCCGTGAGTCGTGCTTGTGTAGCCCAGTTGGTAGAGCACTTGCTCGCGAAAGGCAAAGGTCCCGAGTTCGAGTCTCGGTCCGGCACACAGTTTTAATCTGCCAGGAAGTTTCATATCAGCGCACGCTCCGCTGCAGAGTGAAAATCTCATTCTGATGTTAAGTTTCTTGTTGTTCTCATTTTTGCTACTTCTCGTTACTTTCGTCTTTCTTCGATTTACTCTCAGTCCATATTAAGTACTCATTCGACCGTTCGTTTCACTCAGCATATCATGTAATTCTTCTTCACTTTTACTCATTGCATTTTTCGATGAACGGACTGAACAGTAGGGGCGAAAGACTACATCCCTGTCTTACACCATTTTTAATCTACATCTGCATCTACGTGATTACTCTGCTATTCACAATAAAGTGCCTGGCAGAACAACTGTCTCTCTACCGTTCCACTCTCCAATTGCACGCGGGAAAAACGAGCACTTAAATTTTTCTGTGCGATCCCTGATTTCTCTTATTTTGTCGTGATGATCATTTCTCCCTATGTAGGTGGGTGCCAACAGAATGTTTTCGCAATCGGAGGAGAAAACTGGTGATGGAAATTTCATGAGAAGATCCCGTCGCAACGAAAAACGCCTTTGTTTTAATGATTGCCACTCCAATTCACGTATCATGTATGTGACACTATCTCCCCTATTTCGCGATAATACAAAACGAGCTGCCCTTCTTTGTACTTTTTCGATGACATCCGTCAGTCCCACCTGATGCGGATCCCACACCGAACAGCAATACTCCAGAATAGGGCGGACAAGCGTAGTGTAAGCAGTCTCTTTAGTTGACCTGTTGCATCTTCTAAGTGTTCTGCCAATGAACCGCAGTCTTTGGTTTGCTCTACCCACAATATTATCTATGTGTTTGTTCCAATTTAGGTTATTAGTAATTGTAATCCCTAAGTATTTAGGTGAATTTACAGCCTTCAGATTTGTGTGATTTATCGCGTAATCGAAATTTAGCTGATTTCTTTTAGAACTCATGTGAATAACTTCACACTTTTCCTTATTCACGGTCAATTGCCACTTTTCGCACCATACAGATATCTTATCTAAATCATTTTTCAGGTCGTTTTGATCATCTGATGACTTTACAAGACGGTAAATGACAACATCTTCTGCAAACAATCTAATACGGCTACTCAGATTGTCTCCCATATCGTTAATATAGATCAGGAACAAAAGAGGGCCTATAACACTTCCTTGGGGAACGCCGGATGTTACTTCTGTTTTACTCGATGACTTTCCGTCTGTTACTACGAACTGTGACCTTTCTGACAGGAAATCACGAAATGGTTCAAGAGACCATTACTTTTATTTGTAGCTCTTTTTATGAATCTGCGAAATTTAGGAGCTGCACCTTTCCATTTCTGCATTGGGCTCCTGCACCCAAAATTTTTCTTAATCCAACATCGAGGTCGCAATCTGCTTTGGCGATATGAGCTCTCAAAAACAATTTTTTCCCGGTCATTAATCAATTTTTTTGATAGTGCTGTTGCAAGGATTATAACGATTATTGGAATAATAAAGCTAGTGAAAATAGGATTTATTGTATGAGCACACCATATATTTACATTAGGAATGGATGTTGACATACGAGCATACTTTACATCAGCAACAATAATTATTGCTGTACCTACAGGAATTTCCGAGGTATTCAATTTTACCCTATTAATCAATTCTATTCTGAATTATAGTAGTTGTCGTATGCTTATTAACATGAATGATATAACGAATAAGACTTCTGATGCAATAGATAGAATTATTCCACATCGTAATCCAATTGATACAAATCATGTATTTTTACTAGAACAAGCCACTTAGCATTAACATTTGCAATCGCTGTACCTATGTGATTAAGATTTACACTATTTGAATGAATCAATCACACTAATCACATATTTACACACCTTGTACCCCAGGGAACACCGCCTGTTTTAATGTCATTTATAGTATTAATTGACACAATTAGCACTTCGTTCTTGGTCGTCCACTTTTATTATTCCATCTTGGCTCTTGTACATATTGTATATTACCCGTTTCTCCCTATAGCTTACCCCTATTTTTCTCAGAATTTCGTACACCTTGCACCATTTTACAATGTCGAGCGCTTTTTCGAGGTCGACCAATCCTATGAACGTGTCTTGGTTTTTCTTTAGTCTTGCTTCCATTATCAACCGCAACGTCAGAATTACCTCCGGGTGCCTTTACCTTCCTAAAGCCAAACTGATTTTTTTATCCATTCTTCTGCGTATTATTCTCGTATGTGGATGCAAGAGCCATTAATCTGATTGGGCGATAATTCTTGCACTTGTCAGCTCTTGCGGTCTTCGGAATGGTGTGGATGACGTTTATCCGAAAGTCAGATGGTATGTCGCTAATCTCATACATTATACACACCAACATGAATAGTCGTTTTGTTGCCACTTCCCCGAATAATTTTAGAAATTCTCCTGGAATGTTATCTATCTCTTCTGCCTTATTTGATTTTAAGTCCTCCAAAGCTCTCTTGAATTCTGATTCTAATACTGGATCCCCTATCTCTTCTAAATCGACTCCTGTTTCTTCTTCTATCACATCAGACATATCTTCCCCCTCGTGCAGGCTTCAATGTACCCTTTCCACCATCCGCTCTCTGCTCTGCATTTAGCAGTCGAATTCCTGTTGCACTCTTAATGTTACCGCCCTTGCTTTTAATTTCATCGAAGGCTGTTTTGACTTTCCTATATGCTGAGTCAGTCCTTCCGACTATCATTTGTTTTTCGATTTCTTCACATTTTTCATGCAGCCATTTCGTCTTAACCTCCCTGCACTTCCTATTTAATTCATTCCTAAGAAACTTGAACCGCGGGACGGTCGCAGGTTCGAATCCTGCCTCGGGCATGGGTGTGTGTGATGTCCTTAGGTTAGTTAGGGTTAAGTAGTTCTAAGTTCTAGGGGACTTATGACCTAAGATGTTGCGTCCCATAGTGCTCAGAGCCATTTGAGTCATTTGAGCCTAAGAAACTTGTATTTCTGTATTCCTGAATTTCCCTGAATATTTTTGTACCTCCTTTCATCAATCAACTGAAGTATTTCTTCTGTTGCGCATGGTTTCTCCGCGGTTACTTTCTTTGTACGTGTGTTTCTTTCAAACTTCTCTGCTTGCTCTTTTTCGACATGTTCATTTCTCTTAAATGTACTGCCTACTGAGCTATTCCTTATTGCTGTATCTATAGACTTAGAAAACTTCAAGCGTATCTCATCATTTCTTAGTACTTCCGTGTCCCATTTCTTTGGGTATTGATTCTTCCTGACTAATCTCTTAAACTTCAGGCCACTCTTCATCACTACTGCATTGTGCTCCGTCTCTTCTCCTGCCTACGCCTTACAATCCAGTATCTGATTTCGGAATCTATGCCTGACCATAATGCAATATAACTGAAATCTTGCCATATCACCCGGCCATATCCAAGTATACCAACCCTCTTGTGATTCTTGAAGAGAGTATTCACTATTACTAGCTGAAATTTGTTACAGAACTTGATTAATCTCTCTCCGCTCTCATTCTTTGTCCCATAAGCGCATATTGTCTTGTAGCATTTTTCTCTACTCCTTTCCCTACAGCTGTATTTCAGTCCCCAATGACTATTAGATTTTCATCTCCGTTTACGTATTGTTTTACCCGTTCAATATCCTCATATACTTTATCTTCAGCACGTCGGCATATGCACCTGAACTATCATTGTCGGTTTTGGTTTGCTGTCGATTCTGATAGAAATAACCCTACCAGTGAATTGTTCACAGTAACACTCTCTCTGCCTCACCTTCCTATTCATAACGAATCCTACTCCCGTTATACCATTTGCTGATGCTGTTGATATTACCCTATACTCATGTGACGAGAAATCCTTGTCTTTTTTCCATTTCACTTCACTGACCCCTACTATATCTAGATTGAGCTTTTGCATTTCCCTTTTCAGATTTTCTAGCTGCCCTACTATGTCCAAATTCTGACGTTCCACGCCCGGACTCGTAGAACGCCGTTGGTTATTCAGTCTTTTTGTCACGATCACCTCCCGCTTGGCAGTCCTCTACCGGAGATCCGAATGGGAGAATATTCCGGAATCTTTTGCAAATGGAGAGATCAGTTACAGGCCACACGCCCTGTGGACACACGTTATGTGTCTCTAATGTAATGATGATTGCTGATTCTTCCGCCTTTAGGGGCAATTTCCTACCACAAGGACAAGAGAGTGCCCTGAACCGCCGTCCGCTCCTCCGCCCTCTTTGACAAGAATGAGGGTGACTTCTTATGCCGGAAGTCTTCAGTCACCAATGCTGATTATGAAACAAAATTGAAGCGGTGGCGGGTTTCGAATCCGGGACGGAGGAGGTTTTCATTGCTAATCAAAGACGCTACCTCCCATTTTTTTGTTAGTGATCTCAATTTGTTCGTAATTGCTCGTTGCAATTGTTCTGGGCGGCCGTGCCATGACAAATTTGATCCATTGACTCAGTGCGTGTTTTTTTTTTTTTTTTTTTTTTTTTTGCCACCTCAGTGTACGTGCTGCAGTGAGCAGTGTTCTTTTGCGGAGTACCAAACTCCAGGCATCCATTACGTATTCCTTCACACTGTTTGCTCGGAGACTGGTAGATCCAGATCTACATACACCGACAGCAGCAGCTCCTGTCGGGTGTCAAACAGAGTGCCATTTACAAGGCGTGACGCTCGTCTCTGGCCTCTGCCAGTTAGCATCTTTGTACGACCACTGTGCTTTCGCTAAGTTATATGGCTTTGAGAGGTAGACAATTTCTTCAGACTCGGTGGGCAGTCCGCGTTGATACAGCAAGAAATTCGGCAGCTCTAATCAAAGTGTGTCCATAGGCACATCCAAATACACTAGCTCGTTTCTGGCGTTCTGTGACGTGTCCACGTATAGCGGACCTACTAAGCTGATTGCATACGACGGACTGGCACATACACACCACGTCACTGCCGTGACTTAATGGAAGCGGTGGAGGGCCACTTGAGCGCCTGGCACAAGTTCCACAGCAGTTACAGCCCGCCAAAACGCGCAGTGTCATCTTTTATGCGGCTGACCAGTGTGGTGAGCTTACAAAAGACCTGGCTGATCACCCGGCACTGCTCTTTTATCCTGATCCTCTATTGGACCGAAAATGAATCAGAATCTACCTGTAGTGTAAAACATGAGTTACTTTAGTTACATTTTTCAAAAAACATAATTATCTTATACATCTCACCTTTTCTACAACTTGATTGAAATCTTAAGTAATAGAAACTAGCTTATGCCACATGCAATATTTTAAGTTTTCACTCTATGTGTAAAACAATAAAAAAACTATTGAGTGAAGGACAAAATGCGTATACACAACTGACCATTAAAATTGCTACACCACGAAGATGACGTGCTACAGACGCGAAATTTAACCGACAGGAAGAAGATGCTGTGATATGCAAATCATTAGCTTTTCAGTGTATTCACACAAGGTTGGCGCCGGTGGCGACACCTACAACCTACTGACATGAGGAAAGTTTCCAACCGATTTCCCGAACACAAACAGCAGTTGACCGGCGTTGCCTGGTGAAACGTTGTTGTGATGCCTCGTGTAAGGAGGAGAAATGCGTACCATCACGTTTCCGACTTTGATAAAGGTCGGATTGTAGCATATTGCGACTGCGGTTTATCGTATCGCGACATTGCTGCTCGCGTTGGTCGAGATCCAATGACTGTTAGCAGAATATGGAATCGGTGGGTTCAGGAGGATAATACGGAACGCCGTGCTGGATTCCAACGGCCTCGTATCACTAGCAGTCGAGATGACAGGCATCTTATCCGCATGGCTGTAACGGATCGTGTAGCCACGTGTCGATCCCTGAGTCAACAGATGGGGACGTTTGCAAAACAACAACCATCTGCACGAACAGTACGACTACGTTTGCAGCAGCATGGACTATCAGCTCGGAGACCATGGCTGCGGTTACCCTTGACGCTGCATCACAGACAGGAGCGCCTGCGGTGGTGTACTCAACGAGGAACCAGGGTGCACGAATGGCAAAACGTCATCTTTTCGGATGAATCCAGGTTCTGTTTACAGCATCATGATGGTCGCATCCGTGCTTGGCGACATCGCGGTGAACGCATATTGGAAGCGTGTATTCGTCGTCATAGCTATACTGGCGTATCACCCGGCGTGATGGAATGGGGTGCCATTGGTTACACGTCTCGGTCACCTCTTGTTCGCATTGACGGGACTTTGAACAGTGGACGTTACATTTCAGATGTGTTGCGACTCGTGGCTCTACCCTTTATTCGATCCCTGAGAAACCATATATTCCAGCAGGATAATGCACGACCGCATGTTGCAGGACCTGTACGGGCCTTTCTGGATACAGAAAATGTTCGACTGCTTCGCTGGCCAGCACATTCTTCAGATCTGTCACTAATTGAATACGTCTGGTCAATGGTGGCCGATCAACTGGCTCGTCACAATACGCCAGTCACTACTCTTGATGAACTGTGGTATCTTGCTGAAGCTGCACGGGCAGCTGTAACTGTACACGCCATCCGAGCTCTGTTTGACTCAATGCCCAGGCGTATGAAGGCCGTTATTACGGCCAGGGGTGGTTGTTCTGGGTACTGATTTCGCAGGATCTCTGCACCCAAATTGCGTGAAAATGTAATCACATGTCAGTTCTAGTATAGTATATTTGTCCAATGAATACCCGTTTATCATCTGCATTTCTTCTTGGGGTAGCAATTTTAATGGCCAGTAGTGTAGTTACTACGATTTTTTAATTCCATTCATGTTAGAACATGGGAAGAATAATTGTTTAAATGTCTCCGTGCGTGATGTATTTAATCTAATGTTATCCTCACGATCCCGGTGGGAGCGATATGAAGGGTTTTTTTTAGTATGTTTCTAGTGTGATCATTTAAAGTCGGTTCTTGAAACTTTCTAAGTAGGCTTTCTCGGGATTGTTTACTTCTCCCAAGAGTCTGCCAGTACAGTTTCTTCAGCATCTCTGTGACACTCTCCCATGGATCAAACAAACGTGTACCCATTTCGTGCTGTCCTTTTTCGTGCACGTTCAATATCCCCTGTTAGTATCATTTGGTACAAGCCCGCACACTTGAGCAAAACTGTTGGACGGGTCGTACGAGTGATGTGTAAGCAGTTTCCTCTGTAGACTGACTGCATTTCTCCGGCACTCTATTAATTAAGCGAAGCTTACCACCTGCTTTACCAACTGAGCCTCTGTGATCATTCCATCTCGTATCCCTACGAAGCGTTACACCCAGGTATTTGTATGAGTTGACAGAGTCCAACCGTGACTCACTGATATTACTGTCATAGGATACTACGTTTTGCGAAATTCACAGTTTTCCATTTCTGAATATTTAAAGCAAGTTGATAATCTTTGCGCCAGTTTGAAATCTTACCAAGATCTGGCTGAATATTTCCGTGGCTCCATTCGGACAATACTTAATTATCATGAATGCAGAATTTCTTGGATTCGTAAGAAAATTTGAGTCGGTACCAGACCAACGCTTAGTAAGGAAAGTATGGTCACATGGAGCATCATAACAAATATGTGACCGAATTGACGATTTATTGATAGTGGGACAGAACGTTATATCTTGGATGGAAATCGTCAGCACATGTGATTGTAGCTTTAGGTTTGCCCCAAGGAACTGTTGTTCGTCTTTTACACTAATAATCTGACAGCAAACAGCAATACAAGTTGAAGGTGGAGAGGGGGAGAAAGGAAAAGAGGGAAGGGGGGGGATAACTGCTGTCAGCTGCATCGGAACACCACTCGAAATCAGTGGCGACGAGTGAAAATGTGTACCGGACTGAGATTTGAACCCGTAATCTCTTGCTTTTGGAGATGATTCTCGTAAGACTTTTGACAATGTTCCTTGCGAGTGATGTCTAGACAAATTGTGTGCCCTTGGAGTGTCGTCTCAGTTGTGTGGTTCGGTTAGTGATGTCCTGTCAGAAACGTCACAGTTCGTAGTATTAAGCGGGAAAGTCATAAAGGAAAGTGATTTCTGGCGTTCCCCAAGGAAGCGTTACAGGCCCTTTGCTTTCCCTAATCTATTTAAAAGAATTACATGACAATCTGAGCTGCCCTCTGAGATTCTCTGCACATGATGCTGTCACTTAACGTGTGGTAAAATCACCAGATGATCAAAAGCAATTGCAAAATGACTTACACAAGATATCTGTATGGTACGAAAAGTGAAAATTTAATCTAAACACAGAAAAGTCTGAGATCATCCAGATCACTGCTGAAAGGAATTCATTAAATTTCCGTTACGCGATAAATCACTCAAATTTAGAGAGCAAACTGAATTAAATTCTTACGGACTACAATTACCAGTATCTTAAACTAGAACGATTACATAGATAATGTTGCGGGGAAAGCGAACCAAAGACTGTATTTAATTGGCACAACATTTAGAAGCAACAGATCTGCCAAAGAGACTGCCTACACTACGGTTGTCCATCCCTCTTTTGCAGTATTGCTGCATGGCATGGGAGACGTACCATATAGGATTGACAGAGGACATCGAAAAAGTTCAGAGAAGGGCAGTTCCCTTTATATTATCACTAAATAGGGGAGAGAGTGTCACGAATATGAAACGCGAGTTGGGATTGCAATCGTTACAACGAAGGCGTTTTCCGTTGCTGTGAGATCTTTTCACAAAATTTCAATCGCAAACTTTCTCTCCCTAACGCGAAAATATTTTTTTGGTGGCCATCTACAGAGGTAGAAATGATCGTCGTAATAAAATAAGAGAAATCAGAGCTCCAACGGAAAGATTTAAGTTCGCTCTTCCGGCGCGTTGTTCCAGACTGGGACTGTAGAGAAATAGCTTGAAGGTGGTTCATTGAACCCTCTGCCAGGTACTCAACTGTGAATTGCAAAGCAGTCATGTAGATTTAGATGTAGGTGTCCACAGCGAAGTAGTAACTACATATAAACTTTCAAACTGATACAAAGATAGGAAACTTGTTTCATATATTCATATGCGTAAATTTGTGGAGTTCATAAACCTTCAAATGTAGTTTCGTTTGACACCAACATCAATGAGTCACAATTGGAGTAAGTGAACTCACAGAAATACTTTTGTGTAACTATTGGTATGAATGTGAAATGAAACGACCAAAATGTCTCAGTCGTGTGTGGAGCAGACGGCATACTGCAGTTCATTAATAAGACACAGGGAATGTCGTTAGTCTATCAATAAGATTCTATACAAATAGTCATGAGAGCGATCCTAGAATACTGCTCTTGTGTGTAGGACCTGTGCCTTCGAATTAGATGGTGGTGGTGGTTAGTGTTTAACGTCCCGTCGACAACGAGGTCATTAGAGACGGAGCGCAGGCTCGGGTTAGGGAAGGATTGAGAAGGAAATCGGCCGTGCCATTTCAAAGGAACCATCCCGGCATTTGCCTGAAACGATTTAGGGAAATCACGGAAAACCTAAATCAGGATGGCTGGAGACGGGATTGAACCGTCGTCCTCCCGAATGCGAGTCCAGTGTGCTAACCACTGCTCGAATTAGGACTAAGTGATGGTATTGAGCTATTGAAGTATATAAAGAAGAACAGAACGAATAGCTACAAGTTTGTTTGAATGAGGGGAGAGCGTCATAAAAATGCTGAAGAACCAGAAATGAGTGATGCTTGATGGTAGATGCCAACAACACTGCGAGAGCCTTCTTATAGATTGTCAACAAGGAATATTTAGCGAGGAAGGTACGAATATAGCTATGTAGGGCTCCCGTAGTTACTGTGTTGGCGAAATTACTCTAGTGGCAGTTTGCACAAAGGCACTTAAACATGCTTCATTCCAGAGCACAGTTTTAGAAGTACACAAGGCACGCAGTTCACAGTGGTTTGAAGAGTATATAGATTTAGGTGTAGTTGGTGACGTAGATGATAATAGGAACGACGAATACACCGAAAAGAAGTGAGCAAAGCGCATCTGCAGAATGTAAATGCTCCTTTTTTTCTACACAAACAGCTTTGGTAAATTTGTAGCGAACTCAAATAGCCCTGAGATAAGATTGTAGTATCTGGTATGAGAAAGACGTAACGAGTCTTCAGCTCGTTTGCACTGGTAATTTCTGGCTGCGAATGACCTTCTACAGAACAGACAAATTTAATAAGTACCTCTACTATCAGAGCATAAGTTATTTCCAACTTCGGCAATGTTCTGGTGTAATTAGGGCGAAAGAACTTGTACTGTTATTATTATTTCATGTTACATTGTGAACCAAGTACTCTGACGTTAGCTGAGAATAGTGACGTTATGAAGCCTTACTCTGAAGGGGCAATCAGAGAATAGCCAGCCTTTGAGGCTAGCAGTGAAGTTAATTAATTTTTACCATAAACTGATTAGTGAATTTTCGTGTGTTGCAAGAGCGTAAGAGAGACATCATTACAGTAATGATGTCCCGATGTAGAGGTATTGCCTGTAATTTTTGCTGCTCATAATTGCAATTAATTGCCAAGTGTCACTTTTCATTGCAAGGGAGACCTAAGAGGCACGTTTGCACTGTCCTTCGCGCATGAATACACGAGAGAAGGGGTTCTGGCCGTTAGAAGATGGTACACGGCAGAGCAGCGCGCCACATTACGTTATCGGCCGCATGCAGGCGTCGGTGGTCGGGCTACTTCTCTCTGGTGTATTCACTCACCGTTCGTACTTGGCGCAAAGGGCTCCCTTACAACGGAAAGCGTGTCTAACGTGTGCATCAGTTGCATTTACGACCAGCAAAAATTATGGACAATACTTCTACCCCGGGGCATCAGTACTGCCTATCGGGTATCTCTCATTCCCTCGCAACACACATAAGTCACCGATCACATTATAGCCAAAATTCATGATTGTTGTTGCCAGTCGCAGAAGCTTCTTAATTTCTAATTACCCTAATTGTCGCATCGAATTACGTTTTTATTTCTTCATTATGTGTTATCTTATTAATGTGTGTGTTGTCTACCGGTGCAGTAACAACTTTCTGGTATACAGGTCCTTTTGTCACCTATTTCTGCGCCTTTTTACGCTGTTGGGTCTTTGAGCTTCAGTGTTAATAGTTTTGTGGGTCCTTACGGAAATATGCATATTTACCGAGTCCGTGTTCGACTTTTATTTATGTAGAATCGTGATATCCCCTTCCTGTCCTTAATCTATGCAGTCTAGGTGGAGACACAGCTACAATACCAGACGAAATGGATGCTTCAGGTACGGCCGGGGCAGGGAATAGGGTAGTGGCTGAATGTTCCCATGCCACACAGCTGAGAACCCTGCATTAGCTATTCACAATCTGTTTTGAGAGATCTGTCGTACGAACAGACGCAGTAATGTCGAAGAAACTTTGTTAGAGCTGCATAGCAAAGCGACTGTATTATCTGACCTTTGCCTAGCGCTAGTCGATGTCATTGCACCTAACAAAAAATAAACACGAGAAGACACAGCCGGTACACACGGTGTGTTGTACCCAATCACGTGGACAAAAGGGAGCTCAGTCGGTGGCATAATGACCTTTCATAGTCATTTCTTCACATTTATTTTGTTTGAAGCGGTGTCCTCTACAGATTTAGACGTAATTTCGCCAAAGATTTTATGAGTCGTGTTGCTTATAAAATCTTGCACGATTTCAAAGTAGGATCTGCCCCTTACTCCGGCCCCCCTCCCTTCTTCGTCCACATACCTCTCTCTGGTATGATTTTACACAGAAATGAAGAGCCAAGATGTCTGAAGTAGTGCTGGAGGGAACTGACTCCATGAATCCTGTGCTGCAGTGCTTTCCATAAATCCGTAAGAGTACGAGGAGGTGGAGATCTCATCCGAACAGCACGTTGCACGGCATCCCAGATATGCTCAATAATGTTCTTGTCTGGGGAGTTTAGAGGAGCAGCGGAAGTGTTTAAACTCAGAAGACTCTTCCTGGAGCCACTTTATATTAATGCTGGACGCGTGGGGTGTCGCATTGTCCTGCTGGAATTGCTAAATTCCGTCGGAATGCACAATGGACATGAATGGATGCAGGTGATCAGACAGGACGCTTACGTACGTTTCACCTGTCAGAGTAGTATGTAGAGGTACAAGGGGTCCAATATCACTCCAAATGCCCACTCACCACACCATTACACAGCCTCTACCACTTTGAACAGTTCCCTGCTGACATGCAGGGTCCATGGATTCATGAGGTTGTCTAAGTACCCGTACACATCCATTCGCTCGATACAATTTGAAACGAGACTCATTCGACCAGGCAACATGTTTCCAGTCATCACAGGCCAACGTCGGCGCTGACGGTTCATGGTGAGCCGTAAAGTATTGTGTCATGCAGTCATCAAGGCTACACAAGTCGGCCTTCGGCTCCAAAAGCCAACATCGATGATGTTTAGTTGAATGGTTCGCACGCTGACACTTGTTGATCGCCCAGCATTAAAAGTTGCAGAAGGATTGCACTTCTGTCACGTTGAACGATTCTCTTCAGTTGTCGTTGATCTTGTTGTTAGAGGATCTTTCTCCGGCAGCAGCGATGTAGATATGATCTTTCACCGGATTCCTGATATTCAGGGTACACTCGTGAAATGGTCGTACGGGAACATTCCCACTTCATCGCTACCTCGGAGATGCTGTGTCCCATCGCTCGTGCGCCGTCTATAACAACACGTTCAAATTCATTTAAATGTTGATAACATGCCATTGTAGCGGCAGTAACCGATCTAACAACTACACCAGACACTAGTTGTCTTATAAAGGCGTTGCGACCTCAGCTCCGTACTCTGCCTGTTTACGTATCTCTGTATTTGAATACGAATGCCTAAGGCTTCAGTATATATATATATATATATATATATATATATATATATATATATATATATATATATATATATAAAGTTCCCCCTCAGGGCTTTGGGCGACTGCTGCAAACGAAATAATTCTGTAAAAAATACAGTGGAGAATTGGCCATAAGTTACACGGTAGTTTTGGGCTATTATATAACCCTACTTCTGCCATACTCTACTTCTGCCATACCTATCCAAGAGTCTTCAATCTTTCTTAGCGTAATTAGCGGTGTAGTCATCAGGTTTTGGATGTCTCTGTAAGTTTATTCCGTTTATAGAACTTAATCTTCCGCAAATAGTTCAGAAACTTTGCTTTAGACTGTGTGTTTCACCATCAGAAACAACGAAATTAACAACAAACATCAAAATACTTTCCAGTATATAGCCCAATGAAAAGATTAATATACAACTCCCCTCAGTAATATGCTGAGGTAGTTTCATAAACAAAATGTGAGGCCGCTTAGCTGAGTGGTCACCTGGGTCTTGTGTTTCCTCTGCTCGGAGACTGGGTGTCGTGTTGTCCTTATCATCATTTCATCGTCATCGACACACGAGTCGCCCAGTGTGGCGTCTACTGAAAAGACTTGCAACTCGGTGGCCAAACTTCTCATCTGAGTACTTCTGGTCGTCAGTGCCACACGATCATTATAAACAAAATTTGTGCATACGTCTTCGTACACTTTATCAGTTATTGTGCATCATTTTGACAATGTGCCTCGCATCTCAACAGCGAACTGGCCAACAACATTGTTCTGTCATGTGAGGTTGCATAAAACGACATTATTAGTAGCAGCTGACTCACATTACTCACTCACACACACACACACACACACACACACACACACACACACATTCATCATATTTAATTCCCCATTAAGGATACCCCTAATCTTCATGCCATTTTTTGTCTCTTTTCTACCCAAAAGCTTCTCATGTGTTAGCTGTGTTTCTTCTCCCTCCCTTCTGTCCTCTTCTTTACTGTATTTTTTCTTTTCGAGCATTTGCTGAGATTTATATTTTCTGACCTTTCGATTCGTACTTTTCCCTGTCTGTCATGTCTTCTGTGGAGATGTTAAATTTCTTGAGGTCTTCCATGATTTTCTTTACCCATTTGGCTTCCACTTTATCAGTTGTCACTATATTAAAAAATCTTCCTAGTCATTCTATTTTCGTTAATCCCCTGTATGTGTCTGTAGAACTGTGCCCTTCTTCTCCTGCTGTTGTTCGTAATCGTCTCTGTCTGTTTCTCTTTAAGGAGGCCGCTAATTTTCATGGCATTTTTTCTTCCCAAAAGCCTCTTATGTGTTAACTGTGTTTCTTCTCCCTCTCTTCTGTCCACTTCTTTACTGTTTTCTTCTTTTTGAGCATTTGCTGAAATTTATATTTTCTGATCTTTCGTTTCGTACTTTTCTCTGTCTGTCATGTCTTCTGTCGAGATGTTCAATTTCTTGAGGTCTTCCATGATTTTCTTTACCCATTTGGTTTTCACTGTGTCAGTTGTCACTATATTAAAAATCTTCTTGGTCAGTCATTCTAAGAATGTGCCTGTAGAACTGAGCCCTTCTTCTCCTGCTCTTGTTGGTAATCGTCTCTGTCTGTTCGTACAGTTCTTTTGTCAGTCTCTTTATCCAGATCTCCTCTTTCTGAAAAGGCCCATTGACCGTTCTCAGTGTTTTTCTCTCTTATTTTTGCATCTCTTTAATTTTCGTTCTTCTCTTGATTACTGTTGTTTCTGAGGCATGCAAGGCCTATGGTAAAAGTACTGTACTACAGCGTCTTAATTAGAAATTGATGGAAATACTTCTTTTGTTTTAATGATTTCGTGTAAGTCTGTATGCTCTTTTAGTTTTGTAATCCTTTCTCCATTGGATACAAAGTTCAGTCCTGTATTCTGTA
This sequence comes from Schistocerca piceifrons, assembly GCF_021461385.2. Lineage (NCBI taxonomy): Eukaryota > Metazoa > Arthropoda > Insecta > Orthoptera > Acrididae > Schistocerca > Schistocerca piceifrons. The sequence continues at coordinate 10,501,466 of NC_060144.1, forward strand.
TAATTTCTCCCAAGTATGTGAATCCTTGTATTTGGATTATATTTTCATACTTCGTTACCAGTGCGTGTCCGTTCTTAGATTTTGTGTCCCTGGACTGCGTTTCTTCATATGAGATTTGTAGTTCCGTTCTGGCTGAGATTGTGCGGCTGGTTCCGGCGGAGGTTCGAGTCCTCCCTCGGGCATGGGTGTGCGTTTGTTCTTAGGGTAATTTAGGTTAAGTAGTGTGTAAGTTTAGGGACTGATGACCTGAGCAGTTAAGTCCCATAAGATTTCACACACATTTGAACATTTTTTTGACTGAGATTTCATGTTGTTTCTCTATAACTTCTTTGGCTTCTTTTCTGTTACTTGCTATGATGGCTATATCATCAGCCAAGGCCAGACATTTTATGTTGACTGTTGTATCCTTGTGTCTCTCCATCCCTAAACCCTTGACTCCTTTGCCCCATTTTCTCCAAAATGTAGTTAAATAGGATGGGTGACAGGCCATCCTCTTGTCTCACTCCTGTCTTGATTTCGAATGGTTCCGAGATCTCTATCATAAACTTCACTTTGGATGTCGTATCTGTTAATGTTTCCTGGATTAGCTTTTCTGATCTTGTTGTCCACCTTCACTTCTTCCAGTGTGTTGATAGGGTATATTATCCAATCTTACTGACTGGGGCCCAGGGCAGTGGAGTCTTTCCCTTTCTCCTCTCATGGCTATTGGTTTGTGCTGAGGTTTTGGTTGTGGAATCCCAAGGGATATCACGTAATTTCGATTGGAGTTTTGACTTCAAGAAGATTCAACCACAGCCGAGCTCACAGAGCCAACAGACGCTGACCAGAATACCCGAGGGTACCACAAGGACGTGCTTGGATTTTGGGTTTCACCTGTAACCCTAGGGAGGGGCCCTCACAGGGTATTACCATCCTGAGCCAGATGGACCCAGATTTTTTTAACGAGATTGTTAATTCTCTTCCTCCTCCTTCTCATCAATTACAAGTTAATAAGTTGACGAGGTCCAGGGACTGGGACTGGCAAAGGCTGAGTTAGTTTCAAAACGCTTTAGGGAGAAAACCAGAAAACCACTACTCACAGTGACGTCAAACTTGAAAAGAATATTATTGAGGCAAGGGGAAACGTCATGGAACAAAAATAAAACTCAACAAATATCTTGCCTATAGATGGCACTGGGAGAGTCTTGCCTCAAGTGGGGGTCATCTATAAATGACAGATGAATCACAATACGACGGTTGTTGTTTTAGTTGCACATTACACCTTCCACACTGTTCAATATGCGTGACTGCACAAGATCGGCAGTCACCAGTTGTGGCATTGTTAGTTAGATAAGACCATCCTCAATGGCAAGATCATACCATATCGGATGGAAAAAAACTGGTTTTTTTTATTTGTCCTGGGGCCAAGAATTGCATAAAAAAACAAAGTGACTAGTTTTTAATTTTCCTGGGCCAAAATCAGCATGAAAAGCAAATCGACGTCGGTTTCTGTCTGGAGACTGGTGCAAGGCATGTTCAATATGCTGTCCACCGTTTTCTTTCACAAGCTGAAATCGAGAAACAGAGTGTTCCACAACAGATGGGAGTGTATCGATGGTCACGTTCAGAATGCGTTGCGCAGTGCGTAATTTCAGTTCAGCTACGTTACTAACTGGAGCACTGAACGCGACATTTTCAAATAACCCCACTGCCAGAAAATGTTCAAATTTGTGTGAAATCTTATGGGACTTAACTGCTGAGGTCATCAGTCCCTAAGCTTACACGTTACTTAACCTAAATTATCCTAAGGACAAACACACACACCCATGCCCGAGGGAGGATTCGAACCTCCGCCGAGACCAGCCGCACAGTCCATGACTGCAGCGCCCAGACCGCTCGGCCACTGCCAGAAGTGACACTGATTAAGATCAGGGTTTTGGATGGCCACGCTGTAGGGAAATGACGGCTGATAAGTCCAGCACTTCCGAAACGCCTCTGCAGCAGCCGCTTCACTGGCTGTGCAATGTGCAGAGGAGCGCCATCTTGCATAAAAATGATCCTACCAACATATCGATACCATTGAAGGTTGGAGTGGCGTTGGTGTGCAAAAGAACAGGATAGCTTTTACCATTGACGGTACAGCTAACAAGATCTGCAGGACTCATTTCTTCGAAGAAATACGGCCCTACGATGTAATAGCGTCATCCCACACCATGCAGCCACCTTTACAGAATGAAGTAGTCCCGGCTGACGTGTGTGCGGATATTCCGAGCCCGTATTCTGCAATCCTGCGCATTGACATATCCCTGGAGATGGCATCGCCTGTCCACAGAATGTTCCACGGCCATTCATTGTCCTCTCCAAGCGAGCAAGAGATTCCAGAACGAACATTTGTCATGCTGGCAGATAAGCAGCAAGCAGCTCCTGAACATGGGTTACTTTGTACGGACAGCAATGCAGGATGTTCCGTAGGATTTTATGCACCGTGCTCGCAGGCGTGTACAACCTTGAGGCAAGTCCCCACTGCACTGCATGTTTGCACACGACCGCTTGACTCCTCCTGCAGTGCTGTGGGTACATCTTTGACAAATGTCGGATCATTTACTTTTTTCCCTCTGCCACGCTGCACTTCATTTCAAAAGAACGTGTATCTTTTTTCAATTTTGTAATCATTTTCCCCAGATCCTTAGCACGCATCGGACCAATACTTCTTTCCATATTGTTGAGTGTCCGGAAATTCTGCAGCGCTGCTGTCGCTTTCTCCGTCCTTAGAGCTTTACCAGCAGCCCACGATCCTTGATGATGACAGCCATGCGTCACGCCCGAAGTGAGGAACAGCCATGCGCCATGCCTCTCTCTGTTGCTGTACATATTCTGTATGCTGTTCAAATTTGACATTATTCTGAGCAGTGGCTCCCTTCCTACAGCATTTTGAAACTCGAACTTTATTGACATACTGTATATAAAGGCTGAATCAGACCTTTTGGGTCGAACTGAAACAGTTGATAGTGGGTCCAGAACTGATTATATTGTAAAAGGGTAACGATTGTTGGAAATGCATATTAACTGTGTTATGGACATAGACAGCGTAAAATGCATAACAACAGAGTAGCTCATAGTAACTGTTCGAAGTGACGACCGCCAGTCTCAATGCATGTTGGCCAGGTTGCGTGAAGTTCTGCCTCACTCTCCCTTTTGTACCAGCACAGGTAGCTTGGACCCAAGCAAGCAGGTCTCCATCCATTCTTACGGGGGTTTCACACACCAGCGTCTTGATGTAAGCCCAGAGGAAAGAGTCCGGAGGTTTCAGATACGGTGATCGCGCTGAACGTGGACTGGAGCTCCTCTTCTAATCTAGCGATGAGGGTGTGTGTTATTCTGGTGCTCACGGTTTGTAAAATTTACAATATTTAGCAAGAAACTGAAACTGTCTTTCATGACTTATGCTGATGCGGAATGCATATTTGAACCAGTTGCTAGCTGCAGTCATAGTACTGACTCTGGTTCGTATTTCAATCAGATAATTTGCAGAAACCATGAACCATTGCTTAGTACATACACTGCAGCTACGACCGGGAATATTCCGAATTTAAATTGCACTGAGGAGCGACTACATGGAATGGTTGACTCGACAGCTCTGTGCTGTTACTGAGACTGTAAATGCCTTTTCGTTACAAAATAAAATGATATTAAGCTCCAACGACCAACCAGCAATTCACTCTGCAGAGACATGTCACATTTGCGAGAAACTCTTTTTCAGTAAGGCGATGTGAGGCACCGAGACCACTTTCATTTCACCGGTGTGTACCAAGGTGCAGAGTATTTTGGCTGCTGTGTAAACTACAGGCCTCTCCATAATGTCTCTGTCATATTCCACAATCTGAGCACTTTCGGACGCTATGAGAAAACTAAATTAAATCCTGGTGACGTTTCTATTCTGTCGTCAAATACAGAAAAATAGAAATCGTCACAAAGAGTACTCCAGTAATGCATCAAGAGAAGAGGTGAAACATAAATTTCCGATTTGTCATTTCGTTAAACTTTTTAATGTGTTCCCTTGAAAATTGTGCATCATACTTAAAATCCGAGGAACTCAAAACAATGGGGACACATTTTCCAGACCATCGACTGTTCAATCTTGTTAATGCGAGCAACAAATCGATTTTACTGGAACATGGAACATCACCTGCCCTCAATCGCTAAATTTGAAAGTCCACAAACAGACGAAACGATAACATAAGTTAATTGCGAAAGAGTCTGCAGTGTATGGAACGTATTGAAGAGTAAAACACTTCGGGAATATTTCGGTTTCTATTTAAAAATTGACGTGCTGTTCTTTGCTGACGTGCTGGAAAACTTCCGCGGTCTTTGCCTTAAAACATACGATCTCAGCCCTAAATAGTACGTTGCCTCACCTGGATTGGTAATGAGATGCTTTGCTGAAAATTAGTAAAGAAGAACTGCAGCTTACTACCACCAGTTAACAACTGCAGTTCATCGAATGAGGCATCCTGGGCGAAATTATTCATTGATGTTACAGCATGTGGTTGGCAACGACAGACTGATGCTCGATTATCATGAAAAAATCGAAGAATTTTACATCATTTAAGTCAATGTGAACAGCCTATACAGCCTGGAGATTTGCAAGATCTCATATGTAATTTTGGGTGGCTTCCCCCAAAGAGTGTCAAAAGCTTTGTGGTGGAGAGTACATAAATACCCTGAAAGTATCTGCGATTGACATTTACATTTATCCCTATGTCCAGAAAAAATGGAGCCATCATCAGATACTAGGAAGTCAAAAAGATTATTTTCGATCTTGAATGACAAGAAAAACTATGTCATTCACTGCAGGAATTTGAAATAATGTTTACAAAATAAACTGGTTTAAGAAATTCATCAGATGTTATCATTTAGGCAAGCTCCCTGGATGGAGGCATACGTAGAGATCAATGCGCAAAACAACATTAGAGCACACAATGAGTCTGAGCAGAATTTCTTCAAATTCATTATCCACGATTACATATGACATCATCTTGCAAATCGCCGAGCTGTATAGGCTGTTCACATTTACTTAAATGATGTAAAGTTCTTCGATGTTCTTATGATAGTCGAGCATGTATCTGTTTTATCTAGGAATCCTGCATACTCTATTCACTAGACAAACAATCAGACAGCTCGTATTAATGAGTTTTATTACAACAACACAAGTGACGCACTGCAGCTTCCGCCAGAGCGTATAAGCGAGGGGTTCCGGAAGGGTCGATGGACAGATCAATAGGGGGGGGGGGGGGGAGAGGGCGGAAGGGGTTAAATACTGGTGGAGCACTTCACACGCATATTTTGTTGCTTACATTTAAAGGATGGCCATGCCTCTTCTTTTGGGTAGATTTTACTTATTTACTGTTCCTTTTTACTCACTACTATCTTTTACTGACTACTACAGTATGGGGGCAGCAAGGAACACTCTTGCTCCCATTTCAAAACTTAACACGGTATTCCCCTGGGGATTGCTGTTCAGGGGCAGCAGAAGGGGGCGACTGAAGTCACGCAAAAAGTCCTTTTCTAAACGCTACTCATATTGATAAACCAATAAAGATAGTTCCTAAAGGGGTATATCAGAACTAGGACAAGCGTGCAAACATTTCGTCAGCGGGGGTAGTGATATTACAGGGAGAGTTATTAAATAGTGAACTGCTACCGTTAAGTAGCACATGGTAGGGCTGGGTTGCTCGAAAGTATTCGTACCAGAGTTATACTCTATATAATACTCTCCGTACATTGTCACTCAAAACTTATACAATAAATGACTGATAAAGCATAGGAAAATTAGAATAAATTAAGGCAGACAAGGCGAAGAATAGGGAGAGAGTGGCAGCGTTCGGGGCCGTGACTGGCTAATCGCGACAGCTGTACCGGTCCGCGTGTTTGCACCATGCTCTGCGAATAGTAAGCGTTCACTGATAGCATAACATGCAATTTAAACGACTCCAAAACTTTGTATCAACTGGAAATTCGCTGCATGGTAAAGTGAATCATGGCTAACAGTTTCTCTCTGACCTCGGGGTGACAGTATAAAACAGACCATTTAACATCAGCTACAACAACACGCACAGGAACACTTGCCTGTGCACAAATCAAGTTACAGCGGTAAAATAAATCAATTCTTTTTCATCATCAACAAAACTTCGCTGCCCTCTGGGGGTTAACGACCGGAAGTCATCTCGTAGCGTCGTGCATTGAGTTAACCAATCAAGGAACTACCACTTATGAAAAACGGAAGGCAGGGACAAATAGTCGGGGAAGATTCCAAAAAACTACAGGGGTAGACGTTAGCAGCAACGGGGTAGTGAGGGGCTATGGTCGTGCTTACTCGCCCTCTAGCTCGGAAAGGCTGCAACAACGAGTGGTTGCTTTAATAGAAGCCTGCAAAAAATGCGTAGGTGGAATTCGCGGTACGTAGTGATTTCATAAGTGATTCGCTAAATCGGAAGCTTTAGTACTGGATGTTGGGGTTTAGGAAGAAAAGAGATTTGACCAATGGGAAAAAGCGTGTTGCGTTTAAAGCGTAGTTTGTTGTGGGTATATTCGTGTACAGCCGTCCGCGATCGCAATGTCAGGGTCGCCCGGCACACTGGACGGTTATGCCGAGAGACCCACCCGCTGTGAACCGGGAAGATGTTCACGTTAAAAGAGTGAGGAATGGAATATAATCTGGAACAGGCTCAGGTAACGGGTTTCAGAATGAAACTGATTCAGCGGTGACACCTACTAGTTGCAGGGTACGGAGATATGGGATCGGGTACACACGTCTACTGGTGATCGGACACTTGCTCGGATAACTAGCCGCGGTTCCACCCCCACTTGACCACCTCCAAGCCTACCTATTGGTCGGTCAGATCGTAAGGCGCGCAGTTCGGTAGCGTTACCTCGTCAGCAACACGTGAGTTTAGCTGCTGATGGTTCAACACGTGAGTTTCAGGGTGGTTCTATCCGGTTTTGGGCAAAGTGACTGAGACACTGCAACTTACCGCCAGGCAGAAGGCACTGACGAACAACAAATGAAAAATAAAAATCAAATTTTTATACTAGTAAACCCCAATAACGGCCCCCACTGTACAGATGTTTACAGAAGCGTTTTCATCGTGGTGTGAGAATATGTGAACATGTGAGTTGTGCGGAGAATGGTACGTTTACAAAGTTTCGATGTGCCCAATATTTAGGCTGCCGATTTGCATTCTGAATTACAAGATACAATCCTGTTAGAACTGACCCCTTAAAACATGTATTATCGTTTGACGTAACGTTTATTACCTCATGTTTATCTCCTATTACCTTAGGTAATTTTGTATGTACTCTTGCACAAAAATCCTTATTTTCATGGATGTAAATGTGCAAATGAATTATTTCCTTCAATCTCAGTAGAAATCATGAACTTGGAAAGTTTTCGGTTTTTCGAAAGTTGCTCTGTGACATTGATTATTATTCACTGATGTCAGCAGTCAGCGATACAAGCGCATTCTTTGTGAGGTACATCTGGTTTTCCTGACCTGATTTCATCAAGAGAAAGCTGAAGGCTAGTGTACAATTGATCTCAATAGGATGGCTAATATGAAGAACTTCACTTGCGAAAATGGGAAAAGGGACATCCAAGAAATGTCTAATCTCCTTTAATCGAAGCCTTTTTTAAATTACACCAGTACATATTCATCTTATAAATACTGACTCAGCATCAAGTCATTCGATGATTGTCTAATTTAATACATTTTGCTATCAGTTCGCCAATTACAATAATAACAATATTATTATTAGGTTAACAGATGACGTTTTGCTTACCGAGGTGGTCTTCTGCAGATACGCCACTGCCACTGCTTCTTCTTCTTCTTCGTGCAGATTTCTCCCAGCTGCCCGACGAGATTGCAGATCTCCACTGCTTGATCAGGAGGACTGCAGGTTGCACGGTCTGTGATATTAAAGGAGAAAAAAAGTATTTTCTAAGATATGAGAAAAATGTCTGAATGAAAAACTACATAAGAAGAAGAATAGTCCTATTTTCTCGTGAATTTCCGACTCACAATTGCTTTTTGTGCAACAACTCCAATTCTCCTTGCAGGTTTTTTTCCAGTTGCTTCATCAGATTCCCAGGAGCTCCAAGAATGTTTACAGGTTCGAGGCTGAAAGAGAAATGCCTTCAGCAAGTCGGAAGCTCCGCTTTTTATATCCTCGCCGAAAAGTCCCGAATACTCCAGAGAGAAGTTCTTATTTCGTATGTTTGGAATTGGAGCTTGCTCACTGCAGAAACTCTGCAGATTCTGTAACATTTTACATCAACAGTGAAGAGCCAAAGAAACTGGTACACCTGCTTAATATTGTGTAGGTCCCCCGCGAGCACGTAGAACTGCCGTAACACGACGTGGTATGGATTCGACTAATGTCTGAAGTAGTGCTGGAGGGAATTGACACCAAGAATCCTGCACAGCTGTGCATAAATCCGCAGGAGTACGAGAAGTTGGAGATCTCTTCTGAAAAGCACGTTGCAAGGCATCCCAGATATGCTCAATAATGTTCATGTCTGACGAGTTTGGTGACCAGCAACTGAGAGGAATGTTCCTGGAGCCACTCTGTAGCAATGCTCGACGTGTAGGGTGTCGCATTGTCCTGCTGGTATTGTCCGTCGGAATGCGCAATGGACATAAATGGATGCAGGTGATCAAACAGGATGCTGACGTACGTGTCACCTGTCAGAGTCGTATCTAGACGTATCAGGGGTCCCATATCATTCCAACTGCACACGCCCCTCACCATTACAGAGCCTCCACCAGCTTGAACAGTCCCCTACTGACATGCAGGGTCTATGGATTCATGAGGTTCTATTCATACCCGTACACGTCCACTCGCTCGATGCAATTTCAAACGAGACTCGTCCGACCAGGCAACATATTTCCAGTCGTCAACAGTCCAATGCCGGTGTTGACGGGCCCAAGCTTTATGCCGTGCAGTCATAAAGGGTACACGGGTGGACCTTCGGCTCCGAAAGCCCATATCTATGATGTTTCGTTGAATGGTTCGCACGCTGACACTTGTTGATGACCCATCATTGAAATCTGCAGCAATTTGCAGAAGGATTGCACTTCAGTCACATTGAACAATTCTCTTCAGTCGTCATTGCTCCCGTTCTTGCAGGATCTTTTCCCGCCCATAGCGATATCTGAGATGTTTAACTGGGTTCCTGATTTCACGGTACACTCGTCAAATGGTCGTACGGGAAAAATCCCCACTTCATTGCTACCTCGGACATGCTGTGTCCCATCGCTCGTGCACCGGTTATACTACCACGTTGGCAAATATTCTAAATTCATATGATCTGATGCAGACTGTGTTTTTTTTCAGTTGGGGTGCAGGGGAACAGTAGCACAGCCATAGACAACAGTTTGAATCATTCTTCATTACTAACACCCTGTGAATGGCCTCTCAGACCGTGATGCACAAATTTTAGCACTAAAAGGCTTTTGTACTCAAACAAATGTCACATATAATTATAAACCATGTAGGAAAGTTAATCTAACGGCAGTAGAGAACTTTTTAGAACTCGTCAAGGAACAAGAGTGGCAGGATGTTTGTAGTCCAATAACATAGATGACAAATATAACGCTTTCCTTAACACATTTCATGTGCTCTTTAAGAGTTGCTCTCCATTAGAACGTTCTAAAGGGGGCACTAGCAGTGAAAGGCAGCGTGGTTGGCTGACTAGTGGGAAAAGGATATCACGTAGAACAAAGCGGGAATTATATCAAAGCTACAATAGCCCATTACAAACAGTGTTGTAAGGTGCTTAAAACGTTATTAGGAAGGCAAAGAGTATGTGGTGCGCAAATAGAAGAGCTAATTCACAGGATAAAATTAAAATCATATGGTCAGTTGTGAAGGAAGTGTCTGTTCAGCAGCACAACGTCGACGATATAAAGTCAGTTAGTAGCAAAAATATTACTGTTACTGATAAATCAGATGTACGTACAGTATATAACATTCATTTTCTGATCATTGCTGGTTAATTAAATAAAAATTCAGTTTCTGCAGGGAATCATATAACTCTCTTGGAAAATGCCTTTCCGGGACTGATGTCTGAAAAACTGCTCTGTGATACTGACAAAGGGGATATTGAGACAATAATTAAATCACCGAAGACTAAGGACTCTCGTGGATATGATGGAGTACCTAGCAGAATATTAAAGTATTGTGCTGCATGTGTTAGCCCCGTACGTAGCTATATTTGTAATTTTTCCTTCAGGAATGGTCAGTTTCCTGAACGATTCAAGTACTCAGTAGTAACGCCGGTTTATAAAAAGGGAGAAATGGATAATGTAGATAATTTTAGACCTATTTCTATACCATCAGCGTTTGCTAAAGTTATTGAAAAGGCTATGTATGTAAGGATAATTGATCATTTCATATCACACGATTTGCTATCAAACGTACAGATCGGCTTTAGAAGTGATTTAACAATTGAAAATGCTATATTCTCTTTTATCTGTGAGGTGCTCGATGGATTAAACAAAAGATTTCGAACACAAGGCATATTTTTTGATTTAACTAAGGCGTTTGATTGTGTTGGTCACAAAACATTGCCCCAGAAGTTGGGCCATTATGGAATACGGGGAGTAGCTCACAATTGGTTCACCTCTTACTTTAACAACAGACAGCAAAAGGTCATTATTCACAGTGTTGAGAACGGCTGTGATGTGGGGTCTGAATGGGGTACGTTCAAATGAGGGGTGCCCCAGGGATGAGTGTTGGGGCCAGTCCTGTTCCTTATTTATATAAATGATATGCCCTCTAGTATTATGGGTAACTATAAAATATTTCTGTTTGCTGATGACACTAGCTTGGTAGTAAAGGATATTGTGTGCAACATTCGGTCGGTTTCAAACAGTGCAATTTAAGACGTACGTTCGTGGCTTGTAGAAAATAAACTAACGCTAAGTCACCGTAAGACTCAGTTTTTACAGTTTGTAACACATAATTCAACAAGACCCAACGTTTTAATTTCACAGAATGGGCATATGATTAGTGAAACTGAAAAGTTCTGTCGTGGAAAGCCCACGTTCAGGATCTTGTTCAAAGACTTCATGCTGCCATTTTTACTATTCGAACAGTATCTGAAGTAAGTGAGGGTCCACATGAAAATTAGCTTACTTTGCTTATTTTCATTCGCTTATGTCGTATGGCATATTTTGGGGTAACTCTTCCCATTCTAAAAAGGATATTTTTGGCTCAGAAATGGGCGGTTTTGGTAATAAGTGGTGTAAGTTCGCGAAGCTCTTGTCGACCTCTGTTCACTACTCTGAGTATTTTGACATTGGCTTCTCAATACATATATTCTTTACTGTCGTTTCTTGTTATCAGTATCAGCTTATTCCGAAGTATAAGCAGCTTTCAGTCAGTTAATATTCGGCAGAAATCCAACCTGCATTTGGATCTGACTTCCTTAAGTCTTGTGCAGAAAGATGAGCAGTATACTGCTGCATCCATTTTCAATAAGCTCACACAAGAATTCAAAAATCTCAGCAGTAATCCATGCGCTTTCAAATCTAAATTGAAGAGTTTCCTCATGGGTCATTCCTTCTATTCTGTTAAGGAGTTACTTGAAAAATTAAGCTGTCCTTATGTTGTATTGTTGACTGCGTTTACTGAAACTGTAAGTAAATAAATAAATAAATAAAACTCACTCAAATCTTTGTAACCTGCCATTGTAGCAGCACTAACCAACCTAACAACTGCGCCAGATATTTGTTGTCCTATATAGGCGTTAACGACCGCAGCGCCGTCTTCTTCCCGTTCACATATCTCTGTAATTGAGTACTCATGCCTATACCAATTTGTTTGGCTCTTCAGTGTACATCAACATCTATGCAGATACTCCGCAAGCCACAGTACGGTGCCTGGCAGAGAGTACCCTGTACCTCTACTAGTCATTTCCTTTCTTATTCCACTCACAAATAGAGCGAGGGATAAATGACTACCTATACGCCTTCGTATGAACCCTAATCTCTTGTATCTTACCTTCGTGGTCATTACGTGCAGTGTATGTTGGGGGCAATAAAATCTCTCGGCAGTCATACTGAATGATAAAATAATTAATGCATTTGTAGCTACGACAAAAGTGTTTGAATAACACACTGCATAAGAAGAAGAAAAATATGTACATTTCTTGTCGAATTCCTGGCGCTGCTCTCTCTATCTGTCTCTCTCTCTCTTAGCTGTCACCTGATCACGATAGATTTGGGTTGACTAGATCAAGGTGATCCATCACGTGGCATCGTGAGTATCATGACAGGAACATAAGCAACTAGTGCATTTTGGAAAGTAATGTTGTCCACCCTGTTATTCACGCTGCTGAGTGCTGTGGGGTCTTCTGTATTTAAGAGACACATTGTGAGCTATCTTGTCAGTTATGGGCTGGACTCGAACAAGTAACAGTGTTAGCACAAATCCAACAAATTGTTGGCTATTATTTGTTACGCAGCATCTAGGTATCCGCACATTATATCACATAACTGTTGAATGGAGCCATACGTTCTGGTTAATGGCATCATTATTGGTGTATAAACAAAAATTTATTTAGTGAAAATTCTTCCAACTTTATTTTTGAACTCTTTGGATACGACGGATCTTACGAGGATCATTTATTAAAAACACTAGCTCAGTACTCATCGTTGCCAGGGTAAGAATTTCTTCCAACCTCTCAGTTCCTTTCCTTCTTTCCCCTCCGTCTGTCTAGCTCCTCCTTCCTTCCCTCTCTGTCTCTCTGCATCCTCTCTCTCGTCTCCTCCTATCACTCCCTCTGTCCATCTGCTCCTCCCTCATCTCTTTATCTGTCTGCTCCTCCGCCCTCTGTCCTTCTGCTCCTTCTCCCTATGTTCATCTCCTCCTTACCCTTCTAATTCCATCTTCTCCTTCCCTTCTCTTTAGCCAGCTCTTGCCCCCCTCTGTTCATCTACTTCTCCCCCCTTCTCGCTGACCATCTCCTCCAGCCTCACGTCTTTGTCCACCTCCTCCTCTTCCATTTCTCTGTATACTTCTCCTCCCCTCTCTCTATTTCCTCCTCCACCATATCTGTATCCTTCTTCTCCTTCCCCCTCTCTCTGCGTCCCTCTCCTCTTCCCGTTCTCTCTCCACGTTAGCATGCCTACTCCAGTAGCATTTCTTTCCAGATCGCAACTAATACACTCCTGGAAATTGAAATAAGAACACCGTGAATTCATTGTCCCAGGAAGGGGAAACTTTATTGACACATTCCTGGGGTCAGATACATCACATGATCACACTGACAGAACCACAGGCACCTAGACACAGGCAACAGAGCATGCACAATGTCGGCACTAGTACAGTGTATATCCACCTTTCGCAGCAATGCAGGCCGCTATTCTCCCATGGAGACGATCGTAGAGATGCTGGATGTAGTCCTGTGGAACGGCTTGCCGTGCCATTTCCACCTGGCGCCTCAGTTGGACCAGCGTTCGTGCTGGACGTGCAGACCGCGTGAGACGACGCTTCATCCAGTCCCAAACATGCTCAATGGGGGACAGATCCGGAGATCTTGCTGGCCAGGGTAGTTGACTTACACCTTCTAGAGCACGTTGGGTGGCACAGGATACATGCGGACGTGCATTGTCCTGTTGGAACAGCAAGTTCCCTTGGCGGTCTAGGAATGGTAGAACGATGGGTTCGATGACGGTTTGGATGTACCGTGCACTATTCAGTGTCCCCTCGACGATCACCAGTGGTGTACGGCCAGTGTAGGAGATCGCTCCCCACACCATGATGCCGGGTGTTGGCCCTGTGTGCCTCGGTCGTGTGCAGTCCTGATTGTGGCGCTCACCTGCACGGCGCCAAACACGCATACGACCATCATTGGCACCAAGGCAGAAGCGACTCTCATCGCTGAAGACGACACGTCTCCATTCGTCCCTCCATTCACGCCTGTCGCGACACCACTGGAGGCGGGCTGCACGATGTTGGGGCGTGAGCGGAAGACGGCCTAACGGTGTGCGGGACCGTAGCCCTGCTTCATGGAGAAGGTTGCGAATGGTCCTCGCCGATACCCCAGGAGCAACAGTGTCCCTAATTTGCTGGGAAGTGGCGGTGCGGTCCCCTACGGCACTGCGTAGGATCCTACGGTCTTGGCGTGCATCCGTGCGTCGCTGCGGTCCGGTCCCAGGTCGACGGGCACGTGCACCTTCCGTCGGCCACTGGCGACAACATCGATGTACTGTGGAGACCTCACGCCCCACGTGTTGAGCAATTCGGCGGTACGTCCACCCGGCCTCCCGCATGCCCACTATACGCCCTCGCTCAAAGTCCGTCAACTGCACATACGGTTCACGTCCACGCTGTCGCGGCATGCTACCAGTGTTAAAGACTGCGATGGAGCTCCGTATGCCACGGCAAACTGGCTGACACTGACGGCGGCGGTGCACAAATGCTGCGCAGCTAGCGCCATTCGACGGCCAACACCGCGGTTCCTGGTGTGTCCGCTGTGCCGTGCGTGTGATCATTGCTTGTACAGCCCTCTCGCAGTGTCCGGAGCAAGTATGGTGGGTCTGACACACCGGTGTCAATGTGTTCTTTTTTCCATTTCCAGGAGTGTAGTTACTGACCTGGTTGAAATCGTTCTGGGGGTATAGGATGAGTTTTTTACCCGTGGACTTGCCCACGTACTCATCTGCAAATATATAATCAAATATATTTAACATACTCCAGACGTACCTGTACACATATTTCACATGTGCCTCTAGCGAATTTCATTTTCACGTAGCTCAATGTTTATGACATCGTATCTCGTGAAATGGTTCAAATGGCTCTGAGCACTATGGGACTTAACTTCTGAGGTCATCAGTCCCCTAGAACTTAGAACTACTTACCTAACTAAGGTCATCACACACATCCATGCCCGAAGCAGGATTCGAACCTGCGACTGTAGCGGTCGCGCGGTTCCAGACTGAAGCGCCTAGGACCGCTCGGCCACCCCGGCCGGCATCTCGTGAATTGTGTGTCATAAAATGATATAATTTTACAGCTACATCTAGTGGTCCATGTAGCTACTACCTGCTAAATGTATTACGAATAGAGTTACTAATGAAGAAGTAATAAGTGGCTGTTTTTCATGCTTCTTAGTATCTGACGTCATATCTCCTGAACTACGTTTCGTACATTGATGTATTTTTGTGGGTACCTCCAGCGACGTATGTGAACACTGCCTGCGAAATGTGTTCCGAATAGAATTAGTAGTAACGAAGTAATAAATTTACACGTTGTTCACGACGAGCAATTTTTCACGCATCACAGTCTTTATGACGTCATATCTCCTTAACTATGGGTCATACAATGATATACTATTCCTGGTACATTCAGTGGTATATGTGAATACTGTCTGCAAAATGTGTCTCGAATACAGTCAGTAGTAAGGGAATAGTACAGTAACACTTCGAGCTTCGTGTTGAAATTTTACTGCATGAACAGCGAAAGTTTAGTAAGTGATAAACCTTTTTCCTTTCATCGTTTTCTTTTTTGGGACTGTATTTTCAAGGGGACATCTGACTATGCTAAAACTGATCATCCCCTAACATTCCCGCTCCCACCCTCACATGAGAGGGTCATAGGTACTGATTTCAACCTTCTGTAACATATACTCGAAAGCATTAACTTAGAACACCCTCCTTATTAAATGAGTTTTGCCTCGCCTCTTTCGTGGGGTGCACTCAGCCTCGTGATGCCAATTGAGGAGCTAATCGACCGAATAGTAGCGACTTCGGTCAAGAACACTGTCTTAACGACCGGGAGAGCGGTGTGCTGACCCCACGCCCCTCCTATCCGCATCCTCTGAGGATGACACGGCGGTCGGATGGTCCTGGTAGGCCACTCGTGGCCTGAAGACGGATGCTTGCCTCTTTCGTAGTATGACAATGTCGATGGCGATGCGGTGATCGACCTCTTGAAGATTACTCCCGTTTATCCGAAGATTGACTTAAGGATTCCTGAAGCGCATAGAAGAACTCGTAGAAGTAAAATACTTTTCTTCCAAAAGCTATTCATTTTTATTTGTTAGGCACATATAGAACAAGAAACGTCCGTACATCACGGCGGAGAGAACAGAAGAGCTATGTTACAATCATTAAAACAAGAGAGGTGATGTCAAAAAAAGTTGAAGATACAGGTGTAGCTTTATTTAATTTTTCCGCCGCTCTCTCAGATTACATTAATTCAGCTTAATATAAATTAACATATCTTTGTCACATTCAACTGGCTCCTGTGTGAATTAACACTTTCATTTTTTTCTATACAGGTGAACGTCATAGGTACCTTCACAGTGTGAGCTTTTTATTTTCAAATGGAACATCCCATTTTTACTGCATATTCGCATTCTGCGCCGAAAATACCTAGTGTTTACCAAAGACATTTTTTTTCATTCGTGGTAGATGGCACTATAATCGACTAAATTCAGTTTTTCCAGTTTTTGCAATTAAGAGCCGACTAATTTGATTCTCTTTCACATTTTCGATAAAAATGTAAGTTTTTGTTCTGAACTGTTGATATTAGTGTTAAAAATTTAATTTAGTTTTGCAAACTTGATTGCACTTTTAGACATTTAAAAGTTTGCAAGCAAGCTATATGTAACATAACGTATTTTTCTGTTCGTTTCGGGGCTGATTTCGCTGAGTCCCCGCGTCATCTGAATGTTTGATTTCGGTGAGTCCCCTCGAATCTCACCACCAGGGTGGTTGATTTCGTTGTGTTCTCCCGTCCAACCATCTTAACTCTCGCTCCGATTACAGCGCCATCTACTGCGAATGAAAAAAAATTGTTTCGAACAACCCTACGAATTTTTGGCGCAAAAATCGAATCTGCAGTTAAAAAGTGGCGTTCCCATTTGAAATTATAAAGCTGACCCTCCCCGAAGGGAGAGGAGTTAGAGGTTGGCAAATTTTAGCACAGACATATATCCCCTTCGAGGACATTAACTCTTCGTCTTGGAAGAGCCCCTCCCACTTGCATACGTTAAGTCATTTCCGTCCTTGGAAAGAGAGTCGTCATGCAGGATTCATCCTACCTGTTTTGTCGACAAGCTCTCTAAATTTACGTCCCTCTCAGGAGGAGTATCAGCACCGTCGGGTCCTATGTGAAGTACAGTTCTACGTCCTTTGATTCTAAGCGATAAAGCTGGAAGATATATTATTCAGAATAACAGTCAGAACGGTTATCAGTATGATGAATTTATTTACTGCACTACTGGCCATTAAAATTGCTGCGCCAAGAAGAAATGCAGATGATAAACGGGTATTATTTGGACAAATATATTATACTAGAACTGACATGTGATTACATTTTCACGCAATTTGGGTGCATAGATCCTGAGAAATCTACCCAAAACAACCACGCGTGTACAGGTACAGCTGCCCATGCAGCTTCAACACGATACCACAGTTCATCAAGAGTAGTGAGTGGCGTATTGCGACGAGCCAGTTGCTCGGCCACCATTGACCAGACGTTTTCAGTTGGTGAGAGATCTGGAGAATGTGCTGGCCAGGGCAGCAGTAGAACATTTCCTGTATCCAGGAGGGCCCGTATAGGACCTGCAACATGCGGTCGTGCATTATCCTGCTGAAATGTAGGGTTTCGCAGGTATCGAATAAAGGGTAGAGCCACGGGTCGTAACACATCGGAAATGTAACGTCTACTGTTCAAAGTGCCGTCTGTGCGAACAATATACGTTCACCGCGATGTCGCCAAGCACGGATGCGACCATCATGATGCTGTAAACAGAACCTGGATTCATCCGAAAAAATCACGTTTTGCCATTCGTGCACCCAGGTTCGTCGTTGAGTACACCATCGCAGGCGCTCCTGTCTGTGATGCAGCGTCAAGGGTAACCGCAGCCATGGTCTCCGAGCCGATAGTCCATGCTGCTGCAAACGGCGTCGAACTGTTGGAAACATCTCCATCTGTTGATTCAGGGATCGAGACGTGGCTGCACGATCCGTTACAGCCATGCGGATAACGTACCTGTCATCTCGACTGCTAGTGATACGAGGCCGTTGGGATCCAGCACGGCGTTCCGTATTACCCCTGTGAACCCACCGATTCATTATTCTGCTAACAGTCATTAGATCTCGACCAACGCGAGCAGCAATGTCGCGATACGATAAACCGCAATCGCGATAGGCTACAATCCGACCATTATCAAAGTCGGAAACGTGATGGTACGCATTTCTCCTCCTTACACGAGGCATCACAACAACGTTTCACCAGACAACGCCGGTCAACTGCTGTTTGTGTTCGGGAAATCGGTTGCAAACTTTCCTCACGTCAGTAGGTTATAGGTGTCGCCACCGGCGCCAACCTTGTGTGAATGCTCTGAAAAGCTAATGATTTGCATACCACAGCATCTTCTTCCTCTCGGTTAAATTTCGCGTCTGTAGCACGTCATCTTCATGGTGTAGCAATTTTAATGGCCAGTAGCGTATATTATTTAGAATAACAGTCAAAAGGGTTGTCATTATGATGTATTTATTTACTGAATACCATAAACTCATAATATCGACACAATTAATAATGATTCACTGAAAATTTGCCTGAGAGCATGGTCTTACGACGGAACTAGATCTGGAGGAATCGTATCGCCGACTGGCGAGTACAGCGCGCAGTCTGTACCTCTTGACGTTTCATTACCGCTCTCACATTTTCGTTAGCTTAAATATCATTCATTTATTTATTAAAATGTTAGATTTCTGGCGTTGTAATATTGTTGTAAGAAAGTACTCGTGACCTATAGGCTTCTCCTAATATCTGTATCGGGAAAGATACTTTATTAATAAATATTTATTAAGCAAGAATTACTGGTCTTACGCCAGAATGAGTGTCCACTTTTTACGTACCTCGCTGTCGACGTCCCAGGCGTTCTCATGTTTAGCCACAGCTCCTCACACCACCGTACTCCACCAGCGCCGTATGGCCCACCGTCCCCTTCAGCCAGCGCGGCAACTGATACATTACTGCAGACTGTGTGTGTTCTGCGGTACCGCTTTACTCACCGAAAGCTACATGATATTTGCAGCTGCGATACAAAATTGTAAAACTGGAAAGTAAGGAAATAAAATGGATCTTGAACATAAAGGGTACAGTACAATCTGGAACCTTTTTTTTTTTAATGCTATGCGTATTTTTCGAGATACGTATTTAGTTCATCCAAGATTAAATAAACACGCTGTGTATGAGAATTTTAAAATTGAATAAATATCTGCAGATGCCCGTGGTAACCGTCGTAGTGATGCTGCAGGAGCCTGTGCAGACACTACTGTCAACAACGTCACATGCTGAAATGTAACGGTTTTCTGAGAAACAGTGTCAAACTCACTCGTGTGAAGATGCTGTTTTCCTTTGCACTGTTTATGCAGTAGTTCACTTTCATCAAAATGCTTTTCTTCATATGCGTGTTATTAAATTTTTCTCTAGATGTAAAAATCTAACCTGATTTTTGGTAAGCTGAAACATGTTATTGCTGTGGTCATCAGTCAAAGACTGGTTTGAGGCACCTCACCACACAAACTGACATTAGTAGCCATTCAAATGGTTCAAATGGCTCTGAGCACTATGGGACTCAACTGCTGAGGTCATTAGTCCCCTAGAACTTATAACTAGTTAAACCTAACTAACCTAAGGACATCACAAACATCCATGTCCGACGCAGGATTCGAACCTGCGACCGTAGCGGTCTTGCGGTTCCAGACTGCAGCGCCTTTAACCGTACGGCCACTTCGGCCGGTCTAGTAGCCATTAAAACTGCAACACGAGGAAGGATTGTGAACAACGAAATATGTATTCTGCATACACGATTAAATTTGTCTGTGGTTGGGGATATACAGGATGGGAAATGCAGTATACGTAGCCACCACGGGTGGCAGCACCAGTGGCTCAAGTGCAGCCGGTCCTCAAGCCGAACTTGGCTTGGTTGGCAGCTGTGGGCGAATCATTCCGTGCCGCCTCAACTCCGTACCAGAGGTCATCAGCAGTAATGACTGGCGAATGGTGGCGTAGTCTCTCAGCAGCTCGTGGCCAGATGTGTGAGAAATCTGCAGAACGCTCTGAGCAGGCCAACGGTCGAACGCCGTCTATATTAGGTAGGTAACGACAGCATGGGCGCCTGTGGTCTTGCGTTGTCTTGTTGATAGATAACATCGTGGAGACGTTGACAATAGGACGCAGCCATCAGTGTTAAGACTTCAGAAATGGCTGCTAGTCGAGATTACCAGCTATGCGAACCAGAGGTGGTCGTGTTACTTGCTCACAGGTACCCTGTAGCATCATGTAACGTGCTGGGCTCTTATGATGATGGCGAATACAGTCTAGCAAAGTTCTCACTCCTCGGAGGATTCAGAAACAGGTATATACATGTCGATGCTGTATGCAGAAGAGAAGTTCACTCGGAAAAAAGGACGTGCTGCGACTCCTGTGTCCATGTCGTCATTGGACAGACCACTGTAATGCCTCTTTCTGTTTACCACTTCAAGGGAAGCTGCAACAAAAAATGGTTGGTGTGCCTACAGTTCTTGGTGCTTCAAATATCGGTTCACTGGCTGTGTGAATTCTTTTGCTGCTATGAAACCCATTAACTGACTTTAGATACTGTTGCAAAACATGGAGATGGGGCCGTGTTGCGAGCGGGATGCTGGGCACGGTGTGAGGTAGTTTGCTGACTGACCGGCCGGACGTCCGAGAGCAACAGAAATACTATAGGAAAGGAGGCGTGGTCAAATTAACACACGATGAATAGGTAATCCTCGTCAGAGATAAAATTTAACTGTCGATTGTCGTCTTGTCAAAGATAAAATTGTCTAGCGATTCTGCAGAGCTACTGTCCATATGTCGCCAAGTTTCCTTGCCTCCTCTTACCTATTAAAATTATTCTGATTCTTATAAATTTCAATGGCTTCTCTACACAGTGGTGGACAATAATTTGACGGTCTAGGTAAAATTTCTGTTTCAGAAAACTTCACTTCGTGGTTTCCTGACTGAGGAACATGCTCTGCTACAGCTAATTTCTCTATTTTCCCTCGTCAGCAAAGACTTTCGTGCTCATTTAGCCGTGTATTTACGCTCCTCTTGGTAGTTTCAATATAAATTTTACCACACGTACACGGAATTTTACAGAAACATGACATCAGACCGGTCTTTAGACCAACAAAGAAAATAAGTCAAGTACTCCGATCTCTGAAGGATAAACGCCCTCCTCTGTCGACATGTGGTGTATACAAAATTCCGTGTACGTGTGGTAAAGTTTGTATTGGAATTACCAAGAGGAGCCTAAATACACGGCTAAAAGACCATATGAGTCTTTGCCGACTAGGAAAATAGAGAAATCAGCTGTAGCAGAGCATGCTCTTCAGTCAGGAAACCACGAAGTGAAGTTTTCTGAAATAGAAATTTTATCTGCAACGTCAAATTAGTATCCACGACTATGTAGAGAAGCCATTGAAATTTATAAGCATCAGGATACTTTTAATAGGGAAGAGGAGCAATGAAGCTTAGCGACATATGGGATAGTGGCTCTGCAGACTTGCTAGACAGTTTTATCTTTGACAAGACGACAATAGATAGTTAACTTTCATCCCTGACAGGGATTATCTCTGCTCATCACGTGTTACTTTGATCACGCCCCGTTTCTTACAGTATTTGTGTCGCTCTGGGACGTCCGACCGATCAGTTGGCAAGACTCAGTGGAGGAGCGCCTCTGAGGATGTCCAACGCAGTCCTGGACGAAACGTCAGGCACAGAAAAGTTTCTGGGACCACGACCTCACATCCCGAAAGCTTTACCAGCAGCTGTGTCATCCGGTCGTGAAAGGCTTCATTCTATGATCATAGTGTGAGGATTGTGGTGCAGCTGATGCCCGGAAGCATCAGTGACACAGTGGTATTTACAATAAAGTTTATTCATCGTTCTGAGTTTACAGAGTTATGAAGTGCCTTCAGAGCAGTGGTCGGAGGCCAGGTGTAGGCAGGTGCTGCGAAGGAGTGCTGATGCCTCGTCACTGAGAGATAACGTCTGTGAGCCGCCACCACGTGCTATGCTGAGAGCACCGGGAGATCTGAAGGTGTCGCCTGCCCAGACATTCTCCGATACAGAGTAGCTTCCACTCAGTTCTCTCGTTCTGAGGCGCATTGAAGTGAGGACGCCCAACTTTGATGGTTGTCAGGAAGACTAGATCCTGGTCATCCGCCACGGACCGTCCAAGACTGCAGCAGATGTTCAGCAATCGGTCAAAGGGCTGCGCGAACGTGCCATGTCTGGTCAGGGTGGAAATGACAGCTTGCAGAACATCTGCGATTATATTTAGTGGAGAAGGGCTGGTCGCACACTAGTGTTCTCACCCACAATGTGCCAGCAGGCAGCATCGGCACCTGTGGTGGCCATCAGTTTGCCTCTAAGTGCTGAAGTCAGCAAGCAGGCACCAGGCAGACCATCATTGATCAACTTGTCGTGGTTTCATTGAAACTCAATAGAGTGTCTTCCCTCTGGTCCTAGTGACATGGACAGAATGGCAGCACAACCCAATATGCCTTTGAGCTCCAAAAACCTCGTTGTTCAAAGAGCCGAGCCTGCACCTACGACGTGGGGCTCTGGGTATATGAACATACTTGCCCTCGTTTATCGATCCAGAGAGCGCTCCTTACATCGCCTTGGCAATTCAATAATTATTCTGGGTTGCCTAGCCCAGATCTTTCTGCCTTTGTTTGACTTTGCTGGCGCCCTGGAGCTTACGTTGTCGAGTGTTATTTCGCCTCATGTGCAGTGCGAAGATGGCTTTTCTGATGTCCGTCTCATTGGGCGTACATCTTGTTGACATTCTGACTGGCACATCGGTCCAGAGCAAACCTTCCCTGCTCTCAGCTCTTATGATTGCACTTTTAAAAAAATTTAATCATGTGCAGTAAATGTATTCTGCTGTGCAACAGTATATAATTTGGCTTGTACGGCCAAACGAATAATATGTCTGTTCTCTCGAGTGCAAGTCCCGTGGGGCCGTTGAGACCCTCCGTCTATTAGGTTCGTGCATAAGTTTTAGCTTTTTTATTTCGCATCTTGGTATTCCGATTGCTATGTGGTCATTTATCGATCGTCATTCTTCATTTTGATGGCCCACCAATACCATCATCTCTACAAGGACTACAGTTGGTCTGCACCAATACCAAAATCTCTGCAAGAAATAAGTGGGTCTGATCTGTGATGACCTACCTACCAATATTCTTCAAAACTTCGACTGACTCCGCTGTGGATTTGCTCTGTTGTGGCCCATTACCTGTCTGCATGTCAAGAGTCAGCACTGACTTTCCGGTGGAAGGACAACACCACTTCTTCAAGACTGCATGGAAATCCGCTACTTCCGTGTACATTTTCTTTTACTGCTCAGACTTTGAAAAACAAAACTGCAATTACTACTGTGATGGATGATCAGCACAATTTTTGCTTTTGACCAACAGTGTATCAATAAGTGTGTGCATTTAATATCTTTGTTATTGTAATTATGAATTTTTTTTTCAAATCAGTATTGGGCACTGCCCAAAACAATTTGTAAAATTTTTTGTGGGGAGCATGGGGGCAATGAAAGTAGGATGTTTAGGTTTTTATGTTGGTAACGCCACGTAGCGCTCTGCATGAAAATCACTGACTGTGCTGTGTGCAGTCTGTGGCTGGTTGGCGTTGTTGGAATATTCGCTATTGTAGTGTTGGACAGTTGGATGGGAACAGCCCATACTGTTGTGCAGCTGGAGGTGAGTCACCAGCAGTGGTGGATGTGGAGAGAGAGATGGCGGAATTTTGAAAGGTCACTATAAGCGGACGATCTGGACGCGTGTCCGACAGAAAAAGGAAATTTGTAAAGATGGATGTCATGAATTGATAGATGTATATATATGATGACTTTTTAATACTATTAAGGTAAATACATTGTTTGTTCTCTATCAAAATCTTTCATTTGTTAACTCTGCCTATCAGTAGTTAGTGCCTTCAGTAGTTAGAATCTTTTATGTAGCTGGCAGTATTGGCGCTCGCTGTATTGCAGTAGGTCGAGTAATGAAGATTTTTGTGGGATAAGTGATTCATGAAAGGTATAGGTTATTGTTAGTCAGGGCCATTCTTTTGTACGGATTATTGAAAGTCAGATTGCATTTCGCTATAAAATATTGTGTGTCAGTTTAGTGATGATCAGAATAAGTAAAGAGAGAAATGTCTGAGTACGTTCAGTTTTGCTCAGCTATTTGAAAATCAAACAACGTAAGAGGTTTACCAGCACAGTCATTCAAAATTTTTCTAAGGGGACGTTATCCGAGGATACCTCACTGGAATCTTCTGATTTTTTCTTGTAGTTTGTGTAATTAGTGTAGTTATTGTTTATTGCTAGCGCGTAATTGTAGAGAGAATCTCCTTGGTAGTTGTAGTTTTTCATTGTTGTACAGTAAAACAGTTGTGGCATGCATGTAGACTTGCACCAAATATTTCGCAGCTGTGCTTGCAATTAATTAGATATTATTTTAAGTGCAATATTAATGTATTTTCTTGTGTTTGCTCTTCAAATTGTGCTTTTCTTGTTATCGTGTGAAATACGTGATAAATATGGCTTGTGAAAAACGTAACAGCAGGCTCCAAAGTAAATTAAGAAATGATAGTGACGATGAGCGTAGCTTATCAGCACCACCATGTAATGAATTAACAGACATTCAAAGTAGAAATTTGTGTAATTGTGCGTAGGGGAATGGACCATGCAATAAATAGTCGTGTACGCAGTGAAACAATTAGTGAACAGGGAAGCATTATTGATCGATCGGTCGGCAACAGATCGCCTCAGGAATCCGAAATGACAGGACAAAATTTTGCAAATACTGTAGATTCAGGTTTTGCGTCCTCACCTTTTTCTCAAAAAAGTCATGACACATTTTCTCCTTTTCAAAACGTAAATGTTGCGGGTGCAAATTTACTGCCGAAAACCAGTGAGGAACAGATTCCAGACATTACAGCATTATTATTGCAATTAATGCAACAAATGAAACAAAGAATGAGATTTTCACTCTGCAGCGGAGTGTGCGCTGATATGAAACTTCCTGGCAGATTAAAACTGTGTGCCCGACCGAGACTCGAACTCGGGACCTTTGCCTTTCGCGGGCAAGGGTAGAGCACTTGCCCGCGAAAGGCAAAGGTCCCGAGTTCGAGTCTCGGTCGGGCACACAGTTTTAATCTGCCAGGAAGTTTAAAATGAAACAAAATTAAAAACAAATGGAACTAAATTAGAGATAAACACAGCAACAGCTTCAACAGTTAGACACAACAGAACAAAATCAGAGACAAACGCAGCAACAGCTTCAAAAGTTAGACTCAATGAAACAAACACTTGAACAAACATTTGAAGATTTAACTGCAGAGTTACTTAAAATCGAATATAAATGTCAAAAAGTCTGTAATGACGTAAAAACACAAATTTGTGATCATTTTCAACTTATTCTTTCGCGTCATGAAAATGCATTACAAAATCACGAAGTAGCCATAAAAGAGGTGCAAATTACTGTTCCTGAAAATCACGACACCTTGCAAGCTAAAATTAACTCAGTTGCATCTACCGATTCGGCTTCGCAACTTGCAAAAACTCAGGAAAATTTAAAGGATGCAGTAGATAAGCTTTCGATACAAATGGACACTCTGATACTTGGTTCAGAAAAACACACTGAGGAAATCAGTTCATTATCGGAGAAAGTAGCCGAACTTTCGGATCAGTTTACTAACTTATCTACAAAGGTAGATGATGATCTGAATGACACAAGACCAGTAGCCTTTACTGACACAGAAGGGTATGAACAAATTAGAAAATTTAAACAAAATAGAATCAAATTAATACGCAACACAAAAGAGAAATTCGGGAAGTACAAGATCAGTTGGCACAATTAATACAAGAATTACATATTTCAGAGGAGACTCACGCTCCGACACGGGAAGAGGGATTCAGAAATAATAAATAAGATCCCCAGACTCCGATTTCACAACATTTTTGCTAAGGCTAGAGGAGGTTCTTGGTTCACTTTATAGGAAATACAAAAAGTTAGTTATATGTGGTGACTTCAATATTAATTTTATAAATAATTGTGCAAGGAAGAGGATGCTGGTAGACCTCCTTAATGCATATAATCTTATGCAAACCGTATTCTTTCCAACGAGAGTGCAAGGGAACAGTAGAACAACCATAGACAACATTTTTGTTCATTCCTCATTACTAGAAGGGCATTCTGTTAGCAAAAAGGTGAATGGCCTTTCAGATCATGATGCACAAATTTTAACTCTAAAAGATTTTTGTGCTGCAACACGTGTTAAATATAGTCATCAGCTGTTTAGGAAAGCTGATCCAGTTGCTGTAGAGACCTTTGTAAACCTTATCAAGGAACAAGAGTGACAAGATGTTTATAGCGCTGATACAGTAGACGATAAATATAATGCTTTTCTCAAGACTTTTCTCGTGCTCTTTGAAAGTTGCTTTCCGTTAGAACGTTCAAAACAGGGTACTAGCACAAACAGGCAGCCTGGGTGGCTGACTAGAGGGATAAGAATATCTTGTAGAACAAAGTGGCAATTATATCAAAACGTTAGAAACAGTCAAAATCTAAATGTAGCAGCCCATTACAAACAGTATGTGGTATGCAGATAGACTAGCTAAGTCTCAGGATAAAATTAAAACCATATGGTCAGTCGTAAAGGAAGTGGCTGGTTTGCAGAGACAGGTCAAGGATATAGAATCAGTGCATAGTGGGAATGTCCGTGTTACTGAGAACTCGCATATATGTACAGTATTTAATAATCACTTTCTGAATATAGCAGGTGAACTAAATAGAAACCTAGTTCCAACAGGGAATCATATAGCGCTCTTAGAAATAAGGGTTCCGAGACTGTTACCTGAAATACTCCTCCATCATACTGACAAGAGGGAGATTAATAATTAAATCACTAAAGACCAAGAACTCTCATGGATATGACAGGGTATCTAGAAGAATACTGAAGTATTGTTCTATGTATGTTAGCCCAGTACTTAGCCATATCTGTAACTTTTCCTTTAGGAGTGGTCGGTTTCCTGACCGATAAAAGTACTCGGTAGTGAAGCCACTTTATAAAAAGGGA
Organism: Schistocerca piceifrons; assembly: GCF_021461385.2. Lineage (NCBI taxonomy): Eukaryota > Metazoa > Arthropoda > Insecta > Orthoptera > Acrididae > Schistocerca > Schistocerca piceifrons. The sequence goes on from NC_060144.1 coordinate 10,528,652, forward strand.
GACATTGATAATGTTGACAATTTTAGACCTATTTCTATGCCATCTGTGTTTGCTAAAGTTATCGAGAAGGTTGTATATACAAGGTTACTGGAGCATTTAAATTCACATAATTTGCTGCCAAATGTTCAGTTTGGTTTTAGAAGTGGTTTAACAACTGAAAATGCTATATTCTATTTTCTCTGTGAGGTTTTGGACGGATTAAATAAAAGGTTGCGAACGCTAGGTGTTTTCTTTGATTTAACGAAGGCTTTTGACTGTGTTGACCACAAAATATTACTGCAGAAGTTGGACCATTATGGAGTAAGGGGAGTAGCTTACAATTGGTTCGCCTCTTACTGTAAGAACAGAAAGCAGAAGGTAATTCTCCGCAACATTGAGAGTGATAGTGATGTTCAGTCCCAATGGGGCACTGTTAAGTGGGGCGTTCCCCAAGGGTCGGTGCTGGGGCCACTGCTGTTTCTTATTTATATAAATGATATGCCTTCTAGTATTACAGGTGATTCAAAAATATTTCTGTTTGCTGATGACACCAGCTTGGTAGTGAAGGATCTTGTGTGTAATATTGAAACAGTATCAAATAATGTAGTTCATGAAATATGTTTGTGGCTTGTGGAAAATAATTTGATGCTAAATCACAGTAAGACTCAGTTTTTACAGTTTCTAACTCACAATTCAACAAGAACCGATATTTTGGTCAGACAGAATGGGCATATTATAAGCGAGACGGAACAGTTCAAGTTCCTAGGCGTTCGGATAGATAGTAAGCTGTTGTGGAAAGCCCATGTCCAGGATCTTGTTCAGAAACTAAATGCTGCTTTATTTACCATTAGAACAGTATCTGAAATAAGTGACACTTCAACACGAAAAGTAGTCTACTTCGCATATTTTCATACGCTTATGTCGTATGGTATTATGTTTTGGGGTAATTCTTCTCAGTCAAAAAGGGTATTTTTGGCTCAAAAACGGGCTGTTCGAACTATATGTGGTGAAAGTTCGAGAACCTCTTGTCGACCCCTATTCAATAGCCTGGGAATTCTGACATTGCCCTCACAGTATATATTTTCTTTAATGTCGTTTGTTGTTAGCAATATTAGCCTATTCCCAAGAGTTAGCAGCTTTCACTCAGTTAATACTAGGCAGAAATCCAATCTGCATGTGGAATGCACTTCCTTGACTCTTGAGCAGAAAGGAGTTCGGTATTCTGCAGCATCCATTTTCAATAAGCTACCACAAGAACTCAAAAATCTTAGCAGTAGCCCAAACACTTTTAAGTCTAAACTGAAGAGTTTCCTCATGGCTCACTCCTTCTATTCTGTCGAGGAGCTCCTGGAAGAGCTAAAAAATTAAGCAAATTCCAGGGTTACATTGTTGATTTTCTTTATTTAAACTTACGACTCGTCACCTGAATATGTTTTTTTATATTTCATTTTATATGTTTCTAATACCGTGTTATAATTTCATGTATTGACTCGTTCCATGACCATGGAGACTTCTCCTTAATTTGGTCCCACGGAACAATAAATAAATAAATAAATAAAAGTAACAATGCAGGGTATTTTGGAAATTATGAAAGAAATTGGCAAGGTGCACCGAATTTTGAGATCGAACCGCCGAGACGATGTAACAATGACCGAGATGCGACTCGCCGATATGATGATTTTGACTATAAGCTGTTTATTACTACACGTAAATTCAAAACATTTAAGAATTCCGGCAACGACATTCATCCACAAGCATGGCTTCATCAATTCTCTCATTGTTTTCCTCCCAACCGGTCATTAGAGCACAGACTGGAATTTATGTGTGGCTATTTAGAAAATGAACGTGCTGTAAGAATGCGTTCTATCATTCGCGATTGTCACAGTGAAGGAGAATTTTACCATGCCTTCCTCTCAGCATACTGGTCTCTAACTACTCAAGACCGAGTAAAACATAGCATCATAATGATGAAACACTTTCAACAGTCTGAATTTTCCAGATTTGTCATACATTTTGAAGACATGTTGCACAAGAATCAGTACCTGTCAAACCCATACAGACCCTCAGAATTCATCCGTATTTACGACATATTATTTTCGCAGGACGTTGCAAAGACGACATTGAAGCTTTTCAGGGACTCTTACAAGAATTGCAAATTGACACTGACAATCGCGGGACGTGAAAACAGGAACACAACAATTACAGGTCACATCCATCACAATTCCGCGATGACAGAAATAATATCTGGACACGACAAGGCTATTCTTACAATGCAAATCGTGACCAAAACAAACACCACCCATACGACAACCGTTGGCAGAGTAACAATAATTACAGGGAAAGCTCACCTCTCCGCAGTAATGACTATGACAGAGACAATCAGAGAAACAGACAATATGAGAACCAAAATAATTATTATCAAGGGAGACAGAATAACTTCAGACGCAACGGTCCACCGCGCAGTTACAGCTCATGGAGAAATTCTCCACTACGTGACCGACAAGAAAGAAATTACAGAAACTACCGACATGACGACAGACGATATAATCATAACGACAGACCCGAATTTCATCAGAACCGGCGGGATTCAAACAGGGCAGGGCCCTCTCGACAAGCTGAAATTGTAGAAGCTAGATCTCCAAATCTCAATAACGACGCGCGACAACAAATAGACAGTAGACAATGACTGACACCGCTGGCAGCCACAAAACGTACTTATGAAGCTGACGACACAGCTGCCTTGGCTATTAATTACGTAAAAATGGAAGACATTAGGGACATCTTACTCCAGGAACGTAAAACATAACAACATTGCATATCCTGTAATTCACATTACAGTAAATGACGTAAAATATACTGCAGTACTTGACTCTGGCAGTCCGATTTCAGTAAGTAGTGAAACAGTTTTTGGCAAATGTAACAAATCGAACAATTGCCCCACATTTCCTTTACGTAAGATTAAATTACAAGGTGCAATCTTTGGAAAAAGTGTAGATGTACGCCAACAAACCAACTTAGAATTCTTTTGTCAAAGCCACAGATTCCCTATGAACTTTCTTATCGTTCCTTTACTGTCGACAGAAATTATATTGGGAGTAGACTTTTTGAATGAATACGAAGCAGCCTTAAACTTTCACGATGCTGAAATAAGTCTAGAGAAAGAAGGTAAGTCAATAGCTTTGCAATTTGATGATTGGCTCTCAAACCATGACGAGGAAATTAATCGGGTTTACCTCTTGTTACACAACAGTTCGGAACTTTCGACGGAACTTGACACTAACAATTACTCTGCAGGTATTGACAGGGATGTTATCAACGGCATATTTGATACTAATGAGTTAATTCAGAATAAAATTCAAACAATTGAGAATTGTAATGACACTGATAGGCGAGACCTTTTTGAGATTTTACAAGCACATTCCACAGTTTTTACTCACAAAAAAGGAACAATCAAGGGATTTCAATACCAATTTCGTGTTCGTGAGCATACCAAATTTTGTTAGACCATACGTAATTCTGGCACATTATAGGGACTGTGTTACAACAGAAATACAATCTATGCTTGACGAGGGCATTATTGAGCTTGCAGTAATCTCATATAACAATCCATTACATGTTGTTGAGAAGAAAAATGGGTCGATCAGGTTTGTCTTAGATTCGAGACAAATCAATACTATCATCGTTCCTGAAACAAACAGGCCACAAACGTTGGAAGAACTTCTTCAAAATTTTAATGGTGTAAAAGTGTTGTCTTCTATTGATCTCAGATCCAGATTTTATCAGATCGAACTTCATCCAGAATATAGAAAATACACAGCTTTTCTTTGTTTCGGCGTTTGTTATCAATTTCGGAAACTTCCTTTTGGTTCGAACATTTCTTCGGCAACAATCATTCGTGGGCTAAATTCCGTATTACCTGAGTTCTTAAAACGTCACATCACCTTATATGTGGACGATATTCTAATAGGAGAAGCCTCATGGGAACAACATAATCGCATCCTCAACAATGTGTTACGTATTTTTGCAGAATCTGGAGTTACAGTTAACTTGGAAAAGTCTGAATTCGGTAGGTCAAAGGTGAAGTTTTTGGAACACATTATTTCTTCTGAAGGCATTCAGTTGGATCCTGAAAAGTTAGAAGCAATAAGAGCCATTCCAGTTCCATCCACAAAAAAACAAGTCCGCAGTTTTCTAGGTCTCGTAAATTTTTACCATCGTTTTCTGAATATGCAAATTCTAGTTACCCCAAAACTTTGTTCTTTCACTGGAAAAAATACTATTTGGAACTGGGACGAACAGGCACAGTTGGAATTCAATTCTTTGAAAGAAGCGCTACTTAACGACATTATACCGTTTGAGTTCAGTAGACGGGTGACAGCAGCGGAGGCAGCCAGAAACAGTTGCGCCACGTACGGTGATAGTGCTACTGGATAGAGCACGGCCAGAAAATTGCTACCTTGTGTTAAGGAGGATCGTTTTGACGATAGTGACTTTCCACATTCAGTTAGACCTTCGGGGTTTGATGAAGGTCCTTTAATGTAAACGACACCGATCATTCCTACCCTTATCGTTAGTGGTGACAAAAAATGATGTCTTTATGCAAAACATAAGGAAAAGAAAGGAATGGTTGCGCCCAAACAAAGCAGCAACTCCTCGTACAAACACCTGCGTGCATCCACAAAAGATAATATTATGCATCTGGTGGAACAACGACGGTATAACCATAACTGCTGACATTTATTGTCAACAAGTAAGTCGTCTTGCAGACGCAGTCCAAGAACAACGGAAAGACCAGGAAGACTACGAGAAGTAATTCTAACTCCCACGATGTCCACCCGCTTTTTCCGGACTGACAGAAAACACTATACAGGAGTTGCGTTGGAAAGTCATTCCGCACCAACCTTATTCACTTGATCTTACACCCTCGAATTTTCACATTTTCCTCTCTCCATGGAACAGCCTTCAAGAAACTTCTTTTTCGGATGAAAATGCCATCCGAACATGGCTCGACGTGTTCTTGGCCTCAGATCCACGTGATTTCTACCGTCGCGGAATCGAAAAGTTACCGCAGCGTTGGCAGACTGTTCTAAATTGTGAAGGAGAATATATTATTGATGACTGAAGGCTCTGTTATGTCTAACTGTTGAGTCAAACCTGTAGCAAAACCTACTAACTTATGCATCAAGCCAGTAGTTGAGTGTGCCTATCCAGAAACAATTGATTCCATATCCATATGACAGTCATGGGATATCAAGCAATACGAGCAGGAATATAGGGGAACAGTAAATCGCTGCCTCTGTTGAGTCAAACCTGTAGCAAAACCTACGAACTTATGCAACAAGCCAGTAGTTGAGTGTGCCTATCCAGAAACAATTGATTCCATATCCATATGACAGTCATAGGATACCAAGCAATACGAGCAGGAATATAGGGGAACAGTAAATCGCTGCCTCTGTTAAGTAGACGCTTCTCCTGCTTACTTGAGGCATTACACGATCTTCTCATATGCAACCAACATTCAGATACGATTTCTGAATGAGAAACCCGCTGCGTAATCTTTCATTATGTCGAGAATGTGTATGGTATTGTTACTGACTGGTTGCAGTTTGTGGTCTAGTGTTAGCCGGCATGGTAGCTTAGCGTGTTCAGAGGGTCAGCTGTCCTTTGTAATAAAAAACTTCGTGAATGGATCAACGATGACCTTGAACGGGCGTCATGGGGCGTCCATCCCGAACAAATGCAATGACAAATAACGAACAAAAGGAGATTAAAAAAGATAAGTAGCTAGCGCTACTGCGTCTACATCACGTGGTCCCGCGTTCTATTCCTGGATGGGTTGAAAATTTTCTTTGTTCGTGGTTTGAGTGTTTTTGTTGTCCTATTCATTTCATCTGAACTTCATCGTCGCCGCAGTGCCGTGAAATAGAAACACTTGCACGAGGTAGCAGAAGAACCCCATACGGAGTCTCCCGGCCAATAAAGCCATACGCTCATTTCATTCTTTCGCTGCTTTGGCGTTTATTGCATGTTACTCTCTCGGTACTGCAGTTTCAGCACCGAAAAGTGTATCTTGTGCTCTGTTACTACAGCAGGCTAGATGTACTTGAACCAGTTCATTATACTCAAAACTTTCTCGACTTAAGGTCATTGAGTTATTCAAGGTTGTATTCTCAAGATGCTTACAGAAATTATTATTTTGTTGAAGAAAAGAACAATTGAATTATGTTGTTCATTTGGTGCTTTTTAATGAGGTTGACGAGATATATTATCATGAGAGCAATCGCCCGTCACTCGACGGTAATTTACTTCGTTATGTGGACTTCACTGTGGTTCATTCTAACAAGTACGCACTCCTAATCACTTCTTTTGCCGCCTTCCTGACAAGCAATGTGAAGGACACGAAGGAGTCGTTTGTCGCACGGTATCTCCAAACCCATATTTGACTAAATGGATGGCGCGTATGCCACAATGAGGAAACCTTTCAGTTTGCTTCCTTGAACAGTTATGTTTTACAAAATTACCAAAAATGACATACACTCATAGTGTCATGTATTTGGTAATCTACTGTCTAAAAATAAATGTTGTCCTTCTTAAGCAAAATGAAACCTTAACTGTAAAAAATAAACCATATAACTATCTGGTCTGCTGCACGATTCTCAAAAAATAGCCGTCATAATAGTTGAACAGCCTTTACTTATTAAAGTGGTAAGATACTGGACTGCCATACAGGGCGGTTCAATTCCCCATATTTAGATTTTCAGTGGTTTCCCTGAATTGTCAAACGCCGATACCAGAATAATTCTTCGGAAAAAGATACTGCCGAGCTCCTTCCCTGTCTTTCCTTTAATACTAGCTTGTGCTCCGTCCGTAATGACCTCTTTATCGGCGGGACGTAAAATTCCAGCTTCTTGTGCCTCGTTCCTTCATTTCCATGCTAGGCAGTAAGCTCTGATAAAACATGTTGTGGGCGAAGTTATGTGAGACAGCCACTAACGAAGAAATATAATTTTTTCGCACTAACGATTTCAGTAACTTCATAGTTATTTCCAAAGATAGAGTTGAATCACAATATCATTCGTAGCTATTGCCAAAATAAAAATTGAAAACGTTTATTTTCCTGTGATAAAAGTCTGCACAGAAGGTAAAATCGCATAATTCCATGAGTTTAGAGCGTTCGTTATTAATTTGCAAGGTGGCGATAGGAAATAGACATTTTACTTATTTATTGGCATTTGATATAGACACTGCTTTATAAACTAATTAGTGTGTATGATTATTAAAAAATTACGTAATGACATACAAAGTACATAATAGCTGATAAAAGATCATAAAAACGCATCGTGATAACTACCAACAATTGCAATTCTTTAGTTTGACGGAGGAAAGATAATAAACAACTCGTTAACAACTGCAACAGTGTACAGTTATTTAAGTGAATATCAAGGCGATTTTAGAAAGGGCAGATCATGTCCAGAACAAATATTTGATCTGAAGATAATCATTCGCCACACATTACTGAATTCAAAATATATGATAGTAATGCTTGTTGATTTCAAAAAAGCCTTTGCTCCGTCGACACTCGAAGTATACGTAAAATAATCCGTGAATTTTGTGTAAAATCTAAATGTGCAAATCTAATTTGTGAAACACATACAGACACAGTTTATGGGAGAGGCATCTCATGAATTCGAAATAAACACAGGTGTAGGTTAAGGTGATGGCCTATCAGGAATTCTTTTTAACTGTGTTATAGAAAGACTAGTGAGAATTTTGAATGGGAAAATAAATTAACAGAAGATTCCATCAGTAAAGCAGGGAAAAGGAAACAAAACTACTGGAATGAATTGTCTCGCATTTGCAGATGACTTTGCTTTTCTTTCTGAAAATGTGAGATCAGATGGAAGACAAATTAATCTTTTAGAAGAAATAGCCAGTAGGACCGGCTTGAGAATTTCATCAGAGAAAACCAGCTTTTTACAAACACTAAACACCCACGCAAATTTCTGAAAACAAGTATTGGCCAAACTATAAAAGTTAAAAAAATTTAAAAATCCAAGAAAATGATTTGTAAGAAGCTGCTGTAGACGAAAGGATGCATAAAATTGGAAGGGCGCATTGTATAAGGAAAGACTTTTACAAAAAATGCTGTCTAAAAGCGCAAAACTAAGACATTACGATACGGTAGTGAAGCCGGAATGTCTACATCCAAGCATATATCTAGCATTAAACTATAAGTTAGATAAATTAGAAAGACTAGAAAAGGTAATCATTAGGAGAATATAAGGACTGCACGAACTATAGAACGTTGAAAATTACGTGCCAATGATGAAATTTATCAAAACATAGAAAATATATCAGAAGTAATGAGAAAAAGAAGACCGATGTTTTTTCGGACAGTTGTATCGAATGCAAGGCAGTAGAGTGACCAAGATGACCTGGAGATATTTGTGGAATAAGAAGTGAACAACAAGTGGGATTCATAAAATAAAAAACGATATGGAAAAAATATGAAAGCTGCAGAAATAACTGACAGAGAAATGTTTAGGGAAAAAGATTTGAAAATGGGAGGATTCTAAGGTAGAAGAGCGATAAAAAATTTGCATGAAGTGGTCAGAAGACAGGAAGAAGAAACATACTGAACAGTTGAAAGAGCGCTGAAACAGAAGAAGGGAACAACGAATAAGGAACTGAAATTGGCACTTGGTTCTTGGCTGGTCCATCTGGAAAAAAGTAAAAATTCGCTAAGCTGCTTTGGAATGAAATTGCTACATAATATGCCGGTTATATGAGGGTTCCGTTAGGTGGAGGTGAAAGAAGACGTACATAGTCATATGTCACTATCGCTTGTCAGATAGTCCATGCGATGTTACAGGAGTTTTCCATGTGGACAGCAGCTAACTACATTCACATCTAACAATTTTTACATCTACATCTATACTCTGCCAACCGCAGTGAAGTGCGTGGTGGAGACTACTTTCCATTGTACCAGTTATTAGGACTTTTTTCCGCTCGACTCGCGTATGGAGCATGTGAAGGATGATTGATTAGACTTGCTGTGTGCATTGTAATGACCTTCTCACGTCTCCGAGATCCCTGTACGAGCGATGAATAAGAAGCTGTAGTACGTTCCTGGGTTCATTAGTTAAAGTTACTTCTATAAACTTCCTAATTACGATTTCACGAGATAGTTCCTGTTTATCTTCATGAGTCTGCTAGCCCAATTCTTTCAGCATCTCTGTAACACTCTCCTATGGATCGGACAAATCTGTGACCTTTCCTGCAGTTTTTCTCTGTGTACGTTGAATATCCCTGTCAGTCTTATTCTGTCCGACTACCACGCACTAGAGCGATATTGTAGGACAGGTCGTACGAGTTTTTTACATGCAGGATATCTTTGTAGACAGATTGCATTTCACAGGTATTCTTCCAATGAACCGAAATTTGCCGCCTACTCTGCCTATGACTGAGCCTATGTGATCGTTACATTCCATATCCCTACAAACCACTATAACCAGGTATTTGTATGAATTGGCCGATTCCAACTGCGGCTCATTGATACTTCAGCTACAATTTAGTTTTCGTTTTTTGAAGTGCCAAATTGTACATTTTTGAACGTTTAAGGTATTCTGTCGGTTTTTGCACCACTGTGAAATCGTATCAAGATACTGAATATTTGTGCTGCTTTTCTCAGCGTTATAGACTGCGGAAAACACTAGTTTATTATTAATATTGTCTTCAGGGTCATTAATACAGCATGAACAACAAGAAACCAACATGCTTCCCTGGGGCACATCTGAAGTTATTTCCATATCCAAAATAATATCGTGTGTTCTCGGCACCAAGCAATCCTCAATCCACTCACGAATCTCGCTTCTTACCCTATGCGATCGTATCTTTGACAGTAAACGGATGTGTGGTACTAACACTGCATCTATCTGATTGTTTTGATCCTTGGATTCGAGCATGTCATGTGATTTGGGTTTTTGAAATCGTTGCTGATTGAAATGGAAAAGGTCATTCTGTTCGTGATACCTTATTACTTTTGAGCTCAGAATACGTTATAAGATTCTACAACAAATGGGTGCCAAGGATATTGACAGTAGTTTTGTGGATCACTTCTGCTGCCCTTCTTGGAGATGGGTGTGGCCCACGCTTTCTTCCAACCACTGGGTACAGTTTCTTGTTCGACGGATCTTGGGTATATTATGGTTAAAACAGGAGCTGACTCAGCCACACACTCAGTATATATTCTGATAGGGACTCCCTGGAGCTTTGTTTTGTTTTAACAATTTCAGTTCTTTCTCAAAACTGCTTCAACACACTCCACGACGACCTTGTAACTTGTTTCTTCTGGTGCCAGGTACAAAAAATGGTTCAAATGGCTCTAAGCACTGCGGTACTTAACAGCTGAGGTCATCAGTCCCCTAAACTTAGAACTACTTAAACCTAACTAACCTAAGGACACCACACACATCCATGCCCGAGGCAGGATTCGAACCTGCGGCCGTAGCAGCCGCGTGGATCCGGACTGACGTGCCTAGAACCGCTCAGCTACCGCGGCCGGCTGCCACGTACAGGGACATTTCATGGGACATATGTGAGTCAGAAGGTTATTTGGCACAATCGCAACTCAGTTCTTTGTGCCTCCTGGGACAGCAGCTTTATCCCTGTATGAATGGGATCCGCAGGCTGTGGCCAAGAATTCGAGACGGGGCTGTGCTTGTTGCCTGCACTTACAAGGGAACCTTCCATAGTGTCAATAGGCAATCTTGATGAAACTTGGCGGGTATGTAGAAGGGAGAAAATTATGCAATACGTATTTTTTGTTGTGCCCAATTTCACTGTTAAGCTGTAAAGCACATCCCGAACGGTAATTTGGCAATTAAGTTTGGAGAGCACCTCTTCGAAACGATGATATATAAAAAATGTTTCTCATATAAAAGTTGATATCTAATTAACGTTCTTAAAAACTGTGTAATGGAATTTTGTAACAACTGGAAATTTTAAAAAATACGTGACATCATTAATTAATTTGGAAACTTTCGTTAAAACAAACTGAAGAAGCTTTCCAGCTCCAACACCAATGTGTAATAAAGCAGGATTCTGAATACCATTCTTGGAAACTAAGCTGTAGCCGGCCGCGGTGGTCTAGCGGTTCTAAGCGCTCAGTCAGGAACCGCGCGACTGCTACGGTCGCAGGTTCGAATCCTGCCTCGGGCATGGATGTGTTGATGTCCTTACGTTAGTTAGGTTTAAGTGGTTCTAAGTTCTAGGGGACTGATGACCACAGATGTTAAGTCCCATAGTGCTCAGAGCCAGAGCCAAACTAAGCTGTACACAATTTGCAGTCAAAGTGTTTTCAACATATCTAGTTAAATTATCTAAACAGTCATTATTAGTCCAGTTATTTATTTTAGTTATATTTGTCTTATATTTTAAATTATTATTTTACGTTTTACATTCATTTTTTGTTTCTTTATCTAGTTTACCATTTCGAATATGTATATTTTGTTACTTTAAAGTGATACAAAACTATTACATTAATGATAATCTGTAAAGAAATGCTTAAAACATAACGTATTCTTACACCACGCACACAAAATGAACGAAATTTCTTCGTATACGACAGAGAACTCAATATAAAACAAAATTCAGCAGGATTTCAAATGTTCGTGACTGATCCTCTGTATATACTGATTCGTACCAAGAGTATTTCAGTACATTGCTTAGCCCTGGCAAAGAGAATTGATTATGTGCTAGTGACTGCTGCTTGATTATATTGTTTCTCAAGTGGATACTGAGTTCATAATCATTAATAGATCTAGATCTGAAAACTTTGAGAGCTGTATGTATTTCACGAGTGGATCTCTGCTGTCGAGCCCTTTGGACTCACCAGATGAACGACTTCCTTGCTCTCAGGTATGATGTCCTACATGGGTCTTCCACATTGACAGCCCTAAGAATCTTACGATTATACAGAGTTTTCTCCGTTACTGGGAAACAAAACATCTTTCAAATATATTTTAACCTAGTCAGAAGTTAGTTTACTAGATTTCATCGCTGTCACAAGGACACTTGGAGCTTCAAAAAGAGATTCTCGAATTCTCGATCCAAATTCACCGTTAATTTCCTTTAAAACCATGAAAAGGCGGGTGTCGGTGTGAAAAAAACCTTTCTGACAGCCATACCCGAGGAGAAGGAACTTATTCATCTATTGATCCCAAAGGCCTCGATGACACAGATGCAAGCATGATACATACACGGATTTCGGTGTTGAAAGAGCTTTGTGAGAAGATATTCGTAACTAGTTCTGTTGAATGATGTCAGTCTCCATTTGAGAAACAATATAATCAAACTGCATTCTGTAGTACATAATCAATTCTCTTCACCAAGCCTTACCAATGTACTGAAATAAGCCTCCTACAAGTGAGGATATTTAGAGAATCACCCACAACAATGTGAAATCTTCTGTTCTCTATCGACTATATTATGTGAAGAAATTTCGTTCATTTCATCTACATGCCATAAGAAAACGTTATGTTTTAAGCATTCATTTATAGATTATCATTAGTTAATGATTTTGTATCATACTAATGAGTTACTTACTGGTTTCAATTGACAAAACACAAGTACTGTATGTGAAACAGTAAACTAGAAAACAAAAATTAATGTAAAACATAAAATAACAATTTACATCTACAATTACATCTACATATCTACTCCGCTAGCCACCAGGTGGTGTGTGGCGGAGGGCACAATTCGCGCCAAAGTCATATTTCCCCCCTTCTGTTCCACTCGCGGATCGCGCGAGGGAAAAACGACGAGCTCTTATTTCCCTTATCTTTGAATGGTGATCATTGCGCGATTTGAAAGTTGGTGGTAATAATATATGCTCTACATCCTTTTTGAAGATCGGATTTCGGAATTTAGTGAGCAGCCCTTTCCGTTTAGTGCGTCGTCTATCTCCCAAGTGTGTCCCACTTCAAACTTACTATGAGATTTGTAACGCTCTCGCGATGGCTAAACGTACCAGTCACGAATCTTGCAGCTCTTCTTTGGACCTTCCCAATCTCTTGAATCAGACCCAACTGGTAAGGGTCCCATACAGATGAACAATACTTCAATACTGGACGAACTAACGTATTGTAAGCTATTTCCTTTGTTTAAGAACTGCATCGCTTCAGAATTCTATCAATAAACCGCAATCTAGAGTTCGCCTTACCCGTTACTTGTGTAATCTGATCATTCCATTGATCATTTTGAATAGTCACACCCTGATACTTGACGGACGTTACCGCTTCCAAAGACTGGGAGTTTATTTTGTACTCGTACATTAATGGGGATTTTCGCCTTGTTATACGCAGTAGGTTACACTTACTAATATTGAGAGATAACTGACAGTCATTACACCACGCATTTATTTTCTGCAAATCTTCATTGATTTGTTCACAATTTTCGTGTGATACTGCTTTCCTGTAGACTACAGCATCATCGGCAAACAGTCTAAGGCCGCTGTCAATACCATCAACCAGATCGTTTATGTAAATTGTAAAAAGCAGAGGACCTATTACGCTGCCCTGGGGCACGCCTGAAGTTACTCTTGTTTCTGTTGAAGTCACCCCGTTCAGGACGACGTACTGCTCCCTGCCTGTTAGAAAACTTTCTATCCAATCGCATATGTCAACGGACAGACCTTAAGCGCGCCATTTTTGTCGCAAGCGACAATGCGGAACTGATCGAACGCCTTTCGAAAGTCGAGAAATATGGCATCAACTTGGGAAACGGTATCTAGAGCTTGTATATCATGCACAAAGAGGGCCAGCTGTGTCTCGCGTGACTGCTGTTTCCTAAAACCGTGCTGGTTTCTGCAGATGAGCTTCTCAGAGTCTAGAAAGGTCATGATGTTTGAACACAAAATATGTTCCATGATTGTACAACAAACAGATGTCAGTGAAATTGGCCGGTAATTGTGTGCATACGATTTTCTATCCTTTTTATAGATTGCTATGACCTGGCCTTCTTCCAGTCCCGTGTAACGTTTCTCTGTTCCAATGATCTCTGATAGATGATGGATAAGAATGGTGCTATATTTGTCTGGACCAGATGTCTTCCTGGCGTCTAAGGATCTTAACTGTTTTATAATTCCAGATACGCTAAACACTATGTCAGCCACCCTTTCGTTTATTCGATAATTGAAAGGGGGAATGGTGCTGCAGTCCTCTACCGTAAACGAGTTTTTGATAGCTAGGTTTAGAATTTTAGCCTTCTGTTTATCATCATCAGTTACATTACCCTTATTTTCAGCAAGAAAAGGTACTGAATTATTTGTAGCGTTCATAGATTTCACGTACTACCAAAATTTTTGGGGGTTATTTTTAGAATCTGCAGATAAAATATTGCTTTCAAATTCGTTAAAAGAATCTCTCATTGTCCTTCTGACAGCTGCTTTCATTTCGCATAATTTCTGTTTGTCAGCGGGGCAGTGATTACATTTAAAATGACTGTGCAAAATTCTCTGCTTTCTCAGCAACTTCCTAATATGCTTGTTGTACCAAGGTGGATCCTTTCCCTCCCCTATACTTTTGTTAGGCACATACTTCTCTAGCACATGGTGGGCAATACCTTTAAATTCCGACCGAAGATGCTCTATATCTTTGGGTCCCGCGGTGAATGCTTGGAGCTGACTACGAAGATATTCATTAATGACACTTTTATCTACTTTCCGAAATAAGAAAACTCTACGCTGTTTTTTTTCTCTTTTTTTTGCAGCTTCGACTGACGTAGAAGCCACAACGACATTATGGTCGCTAATACCGTCTTCTAGATTACCTGCCTCAAAAAGATCAGGCCTGATTGTCGCCAAGATATCTAATATATTCCCATCTCGAGTTGGTTTTCTAACCAATTGCTCAAGGTTGTATGTTGAGAGGGCTCCTAGAATAACTTCACACGAATCTTTGCTTCTGCCCCACTTTGATAAACGTGTAATTTTATGTTTTACATTAATGCTTAAAACGTAATGTTTTCTCATGGCATGTAGATGAAATGAACGAAATTTCTTCACATAATATAGTCGATAGAGAACAGAAGATTTCAAATTGTTGTGGGTGACTCTTTAAATATCCTGATTTGTATGAGGCTTATTTCAGTACATTGGTAAGGCTTGGTGAAGAGAATAGATTATGTACTACAGAATGCAGTTTGATTATATTGTTTCTCAAACGGAGACTGACATCATTGAACAGAACTATTTACGAATATCGCCTCACAAAGCTCTTTCAACATCGAAATCCGTGTATGTATCATGCTTGCATCTGTGTCATCGAGGCCTTTGGGATCAATAGATGAACAAGTTCCTTCTCCTCGGGTATGGCTGTCAGAAAGGTTTTTTTCACACCGACACCCGCCTTTTCATGGTTTTAAAGGAAATTAACGGTGAATTTGGATCGAGAATTCGAGAATCTCTTTTTGAAGCTCCAAGTGTCCTTGTGACAGCGATGAAATCTAGTAAACTAACTTCTGACTAGGTTAAAATATATTTGAAAGATGTTTTGTTTCCCAGTAACGGAGAAAAATCTGTATAATCGTAAGATTCTTAGGACTGTCAATGTGGAAGACCCATGTAGGACATCATACCTGAGAACAAGGAATGCTAGATTAAAGTCTCCACCTATAACTAATGGATAATTTGGATATTTACTTCCTGTGTTCTCAAGACTTTCCCTGAAACGTTCTGCGACGTTTGTTGTGGATGCTGGTGGTCTATAAAAACATCCTAATACAATGGTCAATCCTTGTCTGATTGACAGCTTTATCCAGACTATTACACAGTCGGGCCCGTTATCGATCTCAACTGCGTTTCAACAGCTTTTAACTGCAATGAACACACCACCGGTAGCATCAGCCATATCCTTCATAAACATTGTCCAATCCGAGTTCATAATTTCACTGCTTTTCATGTCTGGTTTCAACCAGCTTTCGGTACCTAATACAATATTGGCATTGCTACTGTTTATTTCGGAGATTAACTCGGCGATCTTGCTACAGACACTTCGACAATTTACTAACACGAGATTAAGCATATTTAAATCCTTTGGAATGACCTGTTTAGGAGAACTAACAATTTTTACAGGTGGCACACCAGCATCAGTGTCATGAGCTGGTAATTTTTCAAGCCAGCGATTTGTTTCCCGTGGGGAGGGACCTAATCTAAAAAACCCCCATGCACACGCCGAAAGTACTGTGCTACCCATGTAGCTGCTTCCTGTGTGTGTGCATCCTTGATCTAATGAGGGGCGTCCTACAACCTTCCACCTCATAGCGTAGGTCGATGAATCTACAACCATTTTCGTCAAAGAGTCGACGTAGCCTCTGGTTTAGGTTCTCCACTCGACTCCAAACCAGATGACCCCGGTCCACCCTGGGTACGATGCTGCGGATCGTCAGCTTGGCTTCCACTCCTCGAGACATGGAGCCGCCTTCACC
Organism: Schistocerca piceifrons; assembly: GCF_021461385.2. Taxonomy (NCBI): domain Eukaryota; kingdom Metazoa; phylum Arthropoda; class Insecta; order Orthoptera; family Acrididae; genus Schistocerca; species Schistocerca piceifrons. The sequence goes on from NC_060144.1 coordinate 10,545,116, forward strand.
AATTTAGCCAGCCGTCGAAAGGACCCAAGGATTTCCTCGGAACCCCGACGACAGGCATCGTTGGTGCCGACATGTGCAACAATCTGCAGCTGGCTGCACGCCGCACGCTCGATAGCCGCCGGAAGTGCCTCTGCCATATCCCAGACAAGGCCCCCCGGGAAGCACACCGAGTGAACGTTGGACTTCTTCCCCGCCCTAGGCGCTATGTTCCTGAGGGGCTCCATGACGCGCCTAACATTGGAGCTCCCAATAACTAACAAACCCCTACCCCCCTGTGCCTGTCCGGATCTTGCTGAAGGAGCGGCCGCTATCCTGGCAGAAGGTGCAGTCTGATCCGGCTCAGTCCCTCCCCATCCCCCCCCCCCCCCCCCCCCCCAGCGTCAGAGAGCACACTGAATTTAAAACATAAAACAAATATAAGTAAAATAAATACCTATACTAATTATTAATGTTTAGATATTTTAATCAGATGTATTGAAAATAATCTAAAAGCATGTTGTGTACAGCTCATTTCCAAAAATGGTATTTCAGAAATCAACTTTATTGCACATGGATGTATGGGGCTTCAAAGCTTCTTTAATTTATGTTGTAACAATAGTTTTCACTTTTCAAAATTAATTAATTAATAATGGGATATTACGCAAAGTTTCAGACTGTTATAAGTTTCGATTATAAGTTTTCAAGAACGTTAATTATATATCAACTTTTATTTGAGATATCATTGTTTTGAAGATATTCCCTCCAAAGCTAATATGCCAAATTACCTTTCAAGGTGTCAGAATCTTGTACATGGCTGCACGTTCAGAGACCGTGAATAGTTACAATTGAAAGAAAATCAGCCCTCGTACACTAGTTTTAACAAATTAATCTGGTTTTGACACTGCTAGGAGTGTCTTCCTCAGAATTTAAAACAAAGAAGGTCTGTAATCTATAACATGGTCACAGAATTATGACTAAAAATGTATCATAGTGTATAAGTCCGGAAAACTGTGATGGCGAGCCACTAAGGGCTGCTTTTTATTTGCGAAACGCAACCTGCACCACGCAAGTAACGAGCAGCCCTTAGTGGCTCGCCATCACAGTTTTCTTTATCTTAAATATCTTTGGCATATTTATTATTTTATAAATGACATATAAGTACTGCCAGTCTTTCTGTAGTTTATCATACATTTTATTCATAATTCTGTGATCATGTTATTAAACATAGACCATTCTTTGTTTTAAATTCTAAGGAAGACACTCCTGGCAGTGTCGAAACCAGGTTAATTTGTTAAAAATAGTGACCGAAGGCTGATTTTCTTTCAGAGTGTATTTTACCCATTAAAAGTAAAATTGGGGACAAATAAAAATATATGTATTTCGTTATTATTATCATTATTATTAATTATTAGATGTGACGTTATCACCAAATGTGCATTACCGTTATTGTTCCAAGGCATAGAACCTTTATATGGACGGTATTAAGATTATTATGACGTTTATGTATGCTCTACATTTGGTTGAGCCATATTTGATAAAATTGTATTTTTGATTCATTAATGTACACTGTTTCTCTCCTGTGAAGGTGATTATAATAATCGAAAAATGGTAGAGAAGAAACCTGCAATTGTACAGCCGATGGCACAAATACGCTTTTCTCAAAATATCTAACAGCTGTGGACAGGCAACTACAAAATGTTCTGTTGTTTGTTATTGTTAACAATGATTCCCCAGAGCCCCAAAGCCTATCCCTCCACTCGCCCTGCAGTGTGCCTGGCGCGCAACAGAGTGATTCGATTTCATCAGATTAAATTACCTGGGGCTGATAAATGGGCGGCAGCTTCGGCCTGATGCCGCTGAGCTGGCATTTGGCGCTGCTGAGGACGGCCGCCTCTGTGAATCTCGGCTCTCGACGTCACTGAGCTGTGGTAAAAATTGCTGTTTTGTAGAGCGCGCCGCAGCGCGTAGTGTAAAGCAGTCGCCCTCCGTTTCTGGCGGTGGCGCCGCTGTGGCAGTCGCAGCTTTGGTGTCTCCCTCTGGTGAAAAAGGGGAATGGTTGCCTGTTCACGTGCATTTAAGGGGCGCTATAAGTTCGCCAGTGGCAGTTGGTCAGTCGGAGTGAGGCTGGGTCAGTCTCGCGTCACCAGTTGCTGGTCTGTCTTTCGTTCGCGTTTTTGCGGCAGTTAGTGTCTGTCTGTCGTCGGAGTGCTAGTATGTCTGTCGTTTGGATCAAACTTTGAAGTCAGAAAATGAGAGTCTTGTCACTCCGCCAGTAACAGAACTCAGGTAGTTGTCGCCCGGTCGGGGCTGAGTTTCTGCATCTGAGTCTGCGCGTTAGGCCGCCAGTCTGCTCGAGTTGCTCGGGCAACGGTCATTGGCGGTTGGATCTATCGGTTGGTCGGTCGCGCACTGAGACACAAGATGACTTGTCCGCCTCGAGCGTCGGCGCATGTGAGGTCGTCACGTGAGTCCAGTGGGCCGCGCCGTATAGAAAGGGGTAGTGGCTTCGCGATCGACACGAGAGCAACAGGAGTCAAACCACGACATCAGTCTGGCCGGTGCGAGCTGCGACGCCGCGAGACGGGAGATCGGCGCGCCTCCCTGCGTCCGTTGAAGCGGCTGGCAGCGGACTGTTCGGGAGAGCGTTGGGGGTGTTGCGCCAGGTCTTCGCCAGCAATCGCAGTTTATTAAAAGTTAAGTGATTGGAGATACTATGTCATTTACTTGTGAAATTCTACTTGTTTTCTTGGTGGGGTCACCAGACGCTTTGTTTTGGGGTCTTCCCACCATTCTTCTCCGTTTACCCAACCGCAGGAAGGTGTTTATTTATGAATTGGGTGGTCCGTTTTTCCTTTGTGGAGTAGGGGCGGGTTAGAGCACTCTGCGGTACGGGTTGTTCACTAATCCCCCTGTCAATCTGCCATACGTTAATAGCTGCCTTTCTCATGTTTGTCGGATTCGGTGTTAACGAATTTATTGCTTAAAGTGTAAAGACCGAATTTCTGAAATATGTTTTTATCTTGCCTATCATCTTGAGAGGTGGTATATGTGTAATGTAGAGCATGTTTGTGTATTTTATGTAAGACTGCATTTCATGGATTTTTATTTAAATGGTCATTTTAGTATATAAAGTTGGCACCCTTCCGCCGTAAGAGTTTTCGTTTAAAAACAAGTTGCACTTTCGGTGGCAAGTAATTTTTTTTAATGTGAGTGTTTTGTACCATTTCCATCGCTCCTATGGGGTGCATAATTTATGTGTTTGTGTGAGTTGTTAAAATTTTTAGTTTAAAGTAATCTGGTGTGTTGCAGATTTGGACCAGTGTAGTCTTTCAGAGGTTGTTGTGAGCGGTCGTGACTACGGCTATGTTAAAAGGGAGTGGCAGGGTTCTCAGCCCGAAAGCTCATACTGTCAAAAAAAAAAAAAAAAAAAAAAAAAAAGTTATTTCTGCCTCTGAATAAATTGTAACTTGATATTTAGAGGGTGCTTTCTGATTACAATTTTTAAATCTGTTTTTTTTTTAAAAAAGAAAGGGTTTTTAGGAATAAAATTTCCATTTGTTGAAAGAAATTTGTTTTCATCAGTTACCCACTGGCAACTACTTCCACGCTCACATAGTGTGAATAAATGTGTTAATTTTCTTGATGAATAGCTAGTAAGTAAAGTAAATTCTTTAAGAAAAGATTTTGAAAGTAAATCCACAGTTCTGTCACCAGTTCATTGTGTTGCTCAAAAATGGTTTAAATGTCTCTGAACACTATGGGACTTAACTAGACTTAGAACAGCTTAAACCTAACTAGCCTAAGGACAGCACACACATCCATGCCTGAGGCAGGATTCGAACCTGCGACCGTAGCGTTCGCGCGGTTCCAGACTGAAGCGCCTAGAACCGCTCAGCCACAACAGGCCGGCCATTGTGTTGTGCTGCGAAGGTGTCCCATTCCGGAGACGGCCCATCAGCCCTGTACTTGGCCTTGCTGGCGACGTGTCGAGTCTTCCATGTGCGAGGTACAGCCCACTGTCCTCAGACAGAAGTGGGCTGGCGGCTGGCGCTGTGGCGCCAAGTCTCACCAGGAATGCAGCGTCGGTTGACCCTGGCTGGGGCTGTTGGATGGGCTGCGGCTACCGCTTAGCACTGCTGCTGAGTCGGTGCATCGCGCTGCTTAGGCCAGCAGGCCTTTCAGGCCACAGCCGTTCACGTTAGCAGCGTGTTTTGTTATTCTGGGATGGTGTCCCACTCAGACAAAGACTCGCAAATTGTGGTATACTGCGCGTTGTGCCATTTGGACAAGGAGTCACGCACTGTGTTATGCTGCGCTGGTGTTCCACTCGGACAAAGGTTCATGTGCTATGCTGCAATGGCGTCCCATTTAGACAAAGACTTGCACGTTATGTTGTGCTGCAATTGTGTCCCACTTCGACAGAAGCTCTAATGCTGTGTTATGCTGCAATCGTGTCCCTCTCGGACAATGATTCTCATGGTGTGTTACGGTGCTTGGTGTCTGACTCGGGCAAAGACTCGCAATAGTCCCACTAGTAACTCAGCGTTGGAGTCGGCAGGTGTGGATGGCAGATCAGTAAGATCAGTAATGCTGAGACACCAAGTTACATTGATCAACAGTCCTCTACCTCGCCATTCCAAACGTCTTGACCTTATGAGTTGCCGCTGTTCATAGCAACTAACAACCACCACTACATCATTGTACACCAAGTACGAGGGCTATTCGAAGGACCGATCGGGTGCGACATGGAAACCACAGCGAAAATCCGATAAAGCTTTGCACAGATGTGTTGGGCAGTGTCTCTAGTATGCCCGTCGATCGCGTCACGTCGCTCTTTTCAGTTCTGAGTGCACATGAGCTCGTAAAGGCGCCTGGCTGAGCAGTGTCTCCCTCGAAGTATGAGGGCAAAATGAGAGATGTCGCCTGACGTCATGCAGCCCACATAACACAACTGTTATGTGGTTCCTTCTTCATGACAATTCTCGGCCGCACTCTGCAGAGGCAATGAAGATGCTCCTGTAACGTTCTCGATAGGAAGGGTTTGATCATCCACAATACAGCCCGTAACTAGATGCTCCTGAGTTTCATCTCAGCTCACATGAACCACTTGCTTTGAAAACAATTTTTTGGCACAGTCAACAAGCTGTAGGCAAACGCATAGAATTGTCGGAAAGCACAGACGGCTGCCTCGTATGATGAAAGTACTGGAAAGGTGGTACACCACTAGGACAAATGTGTAGGTCGGAGCGGCGACTATGTAGAGAAGTAGCTGGAAGGTCTAGCTAACTGTAGCAAATAAAACAGTTTTGATTCTCAAGTGGTTTTTGATTCTCAAGTGGTTTCCATTTCTAGACTGATCGGACCTTACTTTCGGAATAGCCCTCGTATATCCAGAGTAGACCTGTCTTCCTAAAATATCGTTCCAGTTCGATCACATCTTCTGGCAAGGATATCCCTCTGTTTTCCTCCTGTACTGATGCATGATGTTTGTACTCCTACTTTTCACAATGTCACAAGTCCAGCATATGGTGACTGCCCCACTCTGGCATTGCTGGAGACCATCCTCGGCCATCCCCATCTTCCGCTAATAGCACCATCCTTCTTTCCTTACTTGTACAAATTTCCCAACTTCTGCTAACTTAACTGAAGTGTGTACTGTGTAACACCCAAAAACCGCTTGCTGGCATGCTACCATTACCTTCACTGATATGTACAATCGCGTGTTATCCTTTGTTGCACCTACAGTAATAGCAAGGTAATAGAATGGCAATTTCTGGATGCTCAGCTTCACCAATAGCTGTAATTTTGACGGCAGTTCTCCTTGCACTTTCCTCAGTCCTCTCAAATACTCTTCAGGTGACAGCGAGACAGGACTTCTGCCCCCATAGCGCTTGACGGATTAATTTCATTCAACAAAGCGTCGGTTACTGTGTTTCTTTTTCATCCTTGTCCTGTCTTTCATCATTTAGTAGGTCTTCTGGTCAAAGGATCAGGCAGTGTTGTAGCACCGCACCTTTTCAGACGCTCTTTTCATTTGTCAATGGTCCCATATAATGGAAATAAACAATAAAACAGCAATACTCCGGAAAACAAAGAGCAAGTGATACGACAACTGAGAATGTGTCATCACTGTAGTGCAGCACAATAATCTGTTAGAGTCTTCTGTATACATCAGACAACTACCTACTTCGGAGCACGTCTGTATTTCGTGCTGTAAGACTAAGAGAAAACAACAGAGCTAAAGAACATCGACTTCAGTAAAGAAATCATATACTGAAAAACACTGATACAGGGGCGTTAGCAGATTCGCAGGGTATCAAATTGAGACAGTTATACTTCTGGTATATTCCAAATCAAAGTTTCTGAACGCGTGGACAAGCAAGATGGTACTATAGACAAGAATAAGATTGATGATGAACCCATATTAGCTATGACTGCCACCAGTAGGTTGTGTGATCGACTAACGTGTGCAGAAGACTCCGTGGAACTTAAACAGTGGCAACTATTTATTCACAACCGATACAAAAGAGTTACGTGTTCGCACCTGTTACTGTCCTTCAAAGTAGTTACCAGCGTTGTGTAGAACCGTTGCCAGCTATATGGGGGGCGGGTATACCGTTAGCAGAGCCTGTTCCGTTGATGGTGCGAATGGAGCGGTCTACTGCCTGTCGAATCTCTGGAACAGTTCTGAAGCGAATGCCACAAAGTGGTTCCTTTATCTTCTGAATCAAATCAAAGTCACAAGTACTTAAATCCGAGGAGTATGGTGGATGATACAGCACTTTCCAGTCCCATAGATCGAACAGAGCAGCGACAGCTTGCGCTGTATGCCCCCGCGTATTGTCGTACAAAATGATGGGTGGGTTGCGCAGGAAGTGTCGCCGCTTCCTTCGCAAAGCTGGTCACAGGTGATGCTCCAAAAACGGACAGTAATATTGTGCATTGACGGTCTGCCGTGGAGGAACGTAATGCATTAGGATAACACCATCACAGTCACGCACAAGAATAACCACAACTTTCACCATACCGGGGCTCTGGAGCATCAAGTTCCAACCCTCGTACTGTAAGTAGCCTGTTTATGTGTCTGTATGTTGGCAGCGCGATAGACTGCATTAATAAGTCTGGCAGCGCTGTGTCCACTCTGTAACAGACTCTGTGGCTGGTCGGACTAGCAACTGGAGGTGAACAGCCAGCAGTGATGGAAGTTGGGAGTGAGTAGCCAGCGGCGATGGGGGTTAGGGGTTAATAATTAGCAGTGTTGGAGGATTTCTGTATTAGCGCGAGCGGACGGTCTGAATGTATATCCGTCATTGAGTTTTTTTTACTGATGATTATATGTATTTTTTGAACTGGTCGACACATTATTAAGGTAAAAATACATTGTTTGCTTTGCAACAAAATCTCTCCTTTGCTAACCACATGCCTATCAATAGTTAGAGCCTTCAATAGAATATTTCATTTAGCTGGCAGTATTGGTGCTTGCGGCATTCTATGGTTCGTGTAATGTAGATTTTCTATGAGGTAAGTGACTTATCATATGTATGGGTTATTGTTAGGATTTCTTCTAACTCGGGGCCATTCTTTTGTATTAATTATTTGAAGTCAGGTTATCAATTTTAAAACAGTCCTTGAATATTGTGAGCAATTAATGAATACAATTAGTTTGAGCTATATTAGTCAGGGCAAATTCTGTAGGTCAGAAATGGAACGATAAAGAATAGCAAAGAGACAGTAGGTTCAGTATAGTCAATTTCACTCAGCAGTTTAAGAACATTGAGTAAGCATTCAGCAGTTTAAGTAAAATCATATTTAGAAGTTTCACTTTTTCAGTTATTTCAATCCAAGTACAAACATTTTAATAATGAAGTTCCACTATATTTTGTCCGTTAAGAAAATTCCGAGCCTGTTTTTATTCCTGTTGTATAAGCGATCTCAGCGCAGAAAGTAGGGCAGCATCCTGAACAATTATACTGTAAACAACAGAGATGTATCCAACCCGTTATTAGTAAACAGGCACTGTTAAGTAGCACGTGTGTGTCACAATTTAATATTTCTTCATCAAGTATTCAAGACAGCCTCCAGAATATCTTGAAGAAGAAGTGTTGGAAAGTTTGTCCCACACATACTGACTCTGGAAGAACGACGTGTGAACGGCTGTTGCTACTTGACTGAAGTGCGAAATTCGGACGGTTCTTTGCTGGAAGAAATCACCACGCGTGACGAGTCTTCGTGTCATCAACCCGAACCAATATCTCAAAAAAGAAATTTTCTGATAGTTTCACATGATTGTGTGAATGTTTTGTGCGTTGCACTTAGGTGGGAGGAGATTGTGTAGAACACCTGAAGCAAATTAACTATCATCTCAAAGGTTATCTATTTTTTATTAATCCAGTCTCCATTCCGTTGGGATTGACTGGATCAGTGAGCAATCTCATTCCAACGGCTCCCACTCGTCGCCACATGGGGTCTACGTTGCAGGTGCTTCATCATGTGCCCTGGACAGCACATTAATAGAGGACCATTCTCTTAACAATGAAACGCAGTACAGCCAGCATAGTCACAGTATGCTCCATCTATGTTAGCTATAAGAAAGGACCAGTCATCATTCTCCAAATATCCGTGTATGTTTTGCCTTCAAAAGAGGAACAGTTTCATCTGGGATGCATAAGCGCAAGAGTCCATGTTTTTTCCACTTTGATCTACGACTGACTCACGCTTACACAGGGTAGTGTACGTGTTCTTTGTCCTCTTGTAGTACTCTCTGCGCTGCCATACAGGTATAGTAAAGTCTTTGGCTTTGTCGTTTCATGGAGTCATAGTTTTCCTTATAAGTTGGGCGTGTGGTTGCGATGTTATCTGGGAGTTAACGGTGTGTGTTCATATTGTACACACGATGTACTGCACATGTGCATAATTAGAACTACCAGTATTACGTAGATAGTTGCATTTTAATTTTCCACTGACGATATTCCTACTGCGAAGTGTGAAGTAATTCCAGTTATCTTGGAGAGATAGAGTTTATTAGTATTGTGGCACATTTACATAACCAAAATAAACTTAATTGTTCAGCATGACCTGAGTACTTACCACAGAACTCTTTCTGACCACGACTGATCTGTTTAAGAATCTAAATGTGATACTATTAATCTGAACAAACGGCTAAAATCAATTTGTGAATAATCGTAGGTGTCTGCAAAAGGGAAGGAGGGTGGTATTGGGGAGGTGAGATGGGGTGCTTCGTCACTCCTGGAATTTGGAACAAAATTTTTATTCATTATACAGTTCTCAAAAATTTTTAGAAATGAGTGTCAGTATCCTGAACTGCAGGTTCAATCCATTCTGACGTTATGTTGGCTAGCGTGAGCGAAAGTACAGGTTGGCTATAGTTAAATTCTCGTTACCTGAGCCAGTGTAGATGGAAAACTATTTACGTGTGGGTACCAACATTTATAGGAAAGATGTTCAGACCGTGCGTTATTGGATTTTTGTTGTTAGTAGCATTAGTGAAACCCCCATCGCTTAAATTTTGATTAACAATCAGCATTGGTGATCGAAGATTTCAGGCATAAGAAGTCACCCTCACTCTGACAACGGCCTTGTCAAACAAAGGTTTAGGGCACTCTCTTGCCCTTGCAGTGGGAAACGGTCCTAAAGGCAGAAGAATCAGCACTGATCAAAGGCATAAGGATGCAAAAGGCAATGGAAATCACAGCATTGAAGACACATAACGTGTATCTACAGGACATGTGGCCTGTAATTGAAAAGTGTCATGATGATCTCTCCATTGGCAAAAGACTCCAGCATAGTCCCCTCCTTCGAATTTCCGGAAGGGGAAGGTGACTGTAAGGAAAAGACTGAATAACAGACGAAAGGAGAACGTCTACGAGTCGGGGCGTGGAATGTCAGAAGCTTGAACGTGATAGGAAAGTTAGAAAATCTCAAAAGGGAAATGCAAAGGCTCAATATAGATATAGTAGGGGTCAGTGAAGTGAAATGGAAAGAAAACAAGGATTTCTGGTCAGATGAATATAGGGAAATATCAACAGATGTAGAAAATGGTATAACAGGAGGGGGATTCGTTATGAATAGGAAGGTAGGGCAGAGGGTGTGTTACTGTGAACAGTTCAGTGATCGGGTTGTTCTAATCAGAATCGACAGCAGACCAACACCGACAACATGTCGACGTCGCAAGCTCAAGATGAAGAGATACAGAAAGTGTATCAGGATATTGAAAGGGTTAATACAGTATATATAGGGGTATGAAAATCTAATAGTCATGGGGGACTGGAATGCAGTTTTAGGGGAAAAAGTAGAAGAAAAGATTACAGGAAAATTTGGGCTTGGGACACGAAATGAGAGAGGAGAAAGACTAATTGAGTTCTGTAAAAGTTTCAGCCACAGGAACGGGATGATCGCAAAAGCGGCCCTCCTTCTCGAAGGCGGATGACGGACAGTGTGCTGGTCACGCAGGTCAAGCCTACAGCAGACTTGGAGGGTGATGGCAGCCTCCACGCCCCATCAGTGTTGCCTCCAAAGTTTGTGCTGCATCTGGGAGCATCAGAGTCCTTTCAGCAGGACTTGCGTCCCCATAGACTATCGAAGACAGCTAGGCGTGCCGAAGATCGACTCTGATAAACAACTCCCCTCTCGCTGGATAGCTGTAACTGAGACACTGAGACAAGGGCTGACATCATTACGCAGTGGACAGTCAGCAGTCAGCACCGCACCCCCCCCCCCCCCCCCCCCCAGGCCCCGGACAGAGAAAATCCAGAACCCGGCGCCGGCCGGGAATCGAACCCGGGACGACGTGAGCCAGAGGCAGCAACGCTATCGGGGTGTAACAATAAGTACAATGATATACAATTTGCATGTGAAATTTCATAATTTTAAACAGTTTTCGTTGTGATCACGTCTTGGCTACAGTGGCGTTCAACCAAGCACATGGTCCTTACTATGTTTCTCATTGTAGTAGAAACATAATAAAATAGGTACAACGATATGCAATTTGTGTGTGGAATTTGAAATTTTTGATTGGTTTCCTCTGTGAACCATATTTTCACTACCGTGGTGTTCAGCAAGCACGTGATATTTAATCCGTCTCTTACCTTGGTAGAGTGAAAATAAAATCCTTGCTTGTGTTACAATAAGCAGCATGGTATAACATTGGCATGTGAAACCTTGTACTTTTCAACAGTTTTCTTTGTGAACAATACTTCAGTTTTGGGCCATGAGATCCAACGTTATGGTGACTACTTTATAGATAATCGTCTCTGGAGCTTGACCAGGTATTTGTAAGAGTTCGTTTCAGCAGTACATTAGTGGAATGTTCATTCTCTTCAGTAACAGCTTTATGTGTATGTTTTTTCTCTTTGTGTTCGCTATTGAGATTAGGCTCAGAGACGTAGTATGCCTCAGTACAAACGTTGTCAGATCCTGCCATCAGTTTCTGTGTCCAAGTATCTGGTTCATGCTAAAGTGCAGTAATTTACTGCGAATTTACGGTGGATGTTTAAATAAAGGAATGTTTCCTTTTTGGAACCCATCACATTCGTCCAGCCCAGGGCACGGTTAAATAAATCAAGTGTGACTGTCTGAGTTCACCTAAACGCCGCGTCAACACCGGCCGCGCTACGCCGCGCAAAACCGAGACAACAGGTTCAGCGCAGCATGGTGCAGCTGGTGTGGAACTTGAACAGCGTCGTTCTGCGCAACAGCAGTGGGTCCCGCGCAGTGTCTGTCGAGACACCCAGAGGAAACGGTTTGCTGGTGCGCTACTCTCTTTGGACAGCATTTCCCTTTTTGCACTTCTATTAATGCGTGCGCACACACACTTTCGAACGCTCCTCCGCACCTACAAACAGTCTGCTCCATTCTGCGCAGTTCAGTGAAGAGCATGGCGCCGCGCAGCAGGGCATGTCTTGTATGGATGCAGCTTAAGGGATAACTTTATTAATGTCGCTTATGTACTGAATAATTGACTGAGAGAATGTTAGCTCGTAGCATATCAAGTTTGATTTTTCTTAGAGAAATAAAAAGAGTTCAAATTAAAACAAACTAGTTTAGATGCTAATTAACCCAAATCACGTCCTTCCTCTCCATGTCTTCCCTGCAGGCAACTTCAAAGCATTACAAGTTATGATATAAGTGTACAGCTAATGACAGAAACGGCTCCTTACCTCTGTCAAGGAGGAACCAAGCACATGTATTACGCCACTTTCACCAGTGCTTACCTACTAGTAACTATTCACGGATATGAACATCTGTGTTAAAGACCATTTCTCATATTTTATTGGGAAACACTATTGGTTTTTGGGGGCAAAATCTCTGCTGGGAATGTATGGAAAGTGAATTTGGTGTGTGTAAACGCCAGGAGAGTGATCTCAGATTGTATTGGCAGCAAAGATAGTAAAAACCAAAGAAATACAGCAGGCTGACCACACATTTAAGTGTGCATTTTAATCACATGGGGCGTACAGCAACCTTTCAAGTGGCGATCCTGCATCAGAATAATATTGCAACCTTTCATGTCGCGATTCTGCCAGGATTCGCTTTCACTGAAAAGTTCACAAAAATTAATCAGATGCTAGGCTAGATAACAAAGTACTTCCTTTCACAGGAGACACAAAATTCGATATGAATATTGAAAAAGGCATTGAAAGGCTGTGAATCAGCGTTGCGAAATGTTTTGATTTTATTATTGGTTTGGGGTTCATTTATTAATGTGTATTTTAGTGTAAAAGTGTTTACGTGTTTTGTCTATGAGGACTTCGTGTAGAGCTTTAAAATTTTGTGGGTAAACTTCTTGACTGGACAAGTGTATTACATGGGTAGAAGTCTCTCAGTAGTTGTGAATTTGTAAAGAGTGTGATCACGTGGTGAAAATCAAGAAGTCATGTCACTATGAGTAATTTAGGGAACGGAATAATGGATCGTTAGCCATGTGGTAACGGTGTGAATATGGTCACTTTGGAGGAGTCAGATTTGCCATGGGGCGAAGACCAAAAAGTTGTAAAAGAAGCATGACGTTTGGAAGCTATGTAGTTGGACAAACAACTGATGAACTTGTCCCAACACTTGTACCTTTTGATTTCAATGCTCTTAAAGCACTGCTTAACGATCGAAGTATGAAAGAAAGTGAAGAAACGAAAGCACAGCTTGACAAACAAAGTAGGTAACACATTGGAGGAAATAGAAAAGAAAATCAGTAAAGAACGGAAGAAATAAAGGAACTGAATTAAATGTTGAGTGAAATAAGTAAAGTGTTCAAAACACAGTTTGATGGGTAAAACGATCGAATTGATGACATACTGGATGAGAACTAAACTACCACAAACTCAGAACAGGAAGAAATCAGTAGAAGCAGTAACCGTGTGGTAAGCATTAGTAGCAGGCAGAATCGAGGTAGTGTGCAAAAACTAGGATGAAATGCATGGACAGTTACTTGGAGGATTTAATGCACTAGAAAGTGATCCTAATGAGCATTCTGATGGAGCCACAGCTGACAGATCCATAATGGAAGGTATAGTAGCGGAGCAAAGAAAAATTTTAGAAAACATTAATGAGTGAACCACCCAACAGGAAGCCACACTACGAAAACGTGAGGTTGAGCTCCATCAATTATCCGGCGAACTTGATGTCGTTACGACTGCAGTTGAGTGAATAATATTACAGCGTGATCGAGATTCCTACCGCACAATGCCTTTGGCGGTGGATAACAATGGAGACCCATAAGTGTGGAGCGACACGGTCCCAAGTCTCAGAGCATGAGGCGCTAACGAGTAAATGGGCAAGAATGTAAGAATATGAATTAAGGAACTTGAAGCAGTAGTTACTGAATGTTTGGAGAGCTATGGCGCAGGTTTTATTCTATACCAAGGGAAGATTTGACGGGATGGAAGAGCGCAACAGTCTATGCCATTTCGTTTCCGTCCAGAAATATTTGGTTCAGCTAGGTCTGACAAGTGAGCAACACCCCTAGGCTTGGAGTGACCCATTTCAAGATGTGTCACCACTCTCACGGAGGGAACGGCTTACAATGGAATTTGTCGTACTTGACGAAAATGCACTCCCTGCTACAATGGTTGGTTCTTTGGATTGCCTTGCACGGAGTGGGGGGGTGGGGGGGGGGGGAGGGGACACAGGGAATATTACTATATTGGTTCACTTTATTACAACATAGATAAGAATTACTTAACTTTGTACAATCCGTTTCCATAGGAATGTCATGAGTATTACTTGATACGGACAAATTACAAGTTCCTCTCTCAGAGTATATTTAACAATGACTTTCACTTATAGGTCTGCCTAGGCCACTGGGTACACAACTGCCCTACTGGAAGAGGTTGCTCTTGCCTTACTCAATTATTGTGGACTGTGGCAGAGCAGTCCTGTGTTCGGCCATAAGCTGACAAGCATATGTGGCAGCGTAATGAAACGTCTGTGTGTGTAACCATGCTGGTGTCGGCCATTCGTCGATGCGGCTTGCAGCTGCTATCTTTTCTTGTGGCTTCAACGCGACGTCACTAGCTCATTGGACGACACCACATTCCTCCCCACAAACCTCTACACTGTCATCGTGTAGGGCAGTGATACGTGACGACGGCGGCAGAGAGGACTGAATGTCAATGCAGATTAGGAGGTGGGAAGTGTAACTGTAGCCGACGACATCTCCTTGTCTGCACCCAGATGTCCACTTTGCGAGTGAACGGGAGCCCTGTTCAAAAGACCAGTCACAGGGAGCACACCAGCATCTAGAGACTCAGATGCGATGGTTGGGCGAACAGCAAGGTGGTCTACTGGGACGATGTGATGGTCATTCGAGGATCGAGCATTCGCGGACATTAGTTCAGGTTGCAGGACGAGTACTGATATCTGTAGCAGCGATAGAGGCGTTAGCGTCGGAGTGGCCTCGATCACAACAGAGGATAGTTCTGGCTACGACTGGCGAAGAGATTGGGGTGATTACTGGTGTGGATCCCAGCGCTGTGCCGCGTCTATGGGCGAAAATTCTTCAGTAGAATCTCTGGCATACATGAAAGTGGCACCGATACAGCTCAGGGGAGTCCTGTACGACATAAGGTGAATGAACTTGCCAAACACTTGACTTCATTCTGGAGCTAAGACTGTGTGACCAGGTGGAACGAAGTGCTTCTGGGCAGCCACAGAAGATGCAACAGCATACGGTTTCCACGACTGTGTAATAATTCTGCGAGTGACTTCGGGAAACACAGCAGATAGTTGCTCCCATGTGTGGTGGTGGTAAGTTCCTATGGGACCAAACTGCTGAGGTAATCGGTCCCTAGGCTTGCACAGTATTTAATCTAACTTAAACTAACTTACGCTAAGGACAACACACACACCCATGGCCGAGGGAGGACTCCGACCTCCGACGGGGGCAGCCGCGTGAACCGTGGCAAGACGCCCAAGACCGCGCGGCTACTCGGCGCGTCTCCCATGTTTGGCAGGAACGGTGTTTCTCCTTGTGACTTTTAAACGTTTGAACAAACAACTCAGCTTCACTCTTACATCGGAGTTGAAAATGTGCGTTACTCACGCTGTGGATGCTATTTGTGGCACTTCAAAATCGGCTAAAGTTAACTGTGGTCCCTTGACTGAGACAATGGGTTTGGGGAGAAGTCCCAGAGAGAGAGAGAGAGAGAGAGAGAGAGAGAGAAAAAACCACCAGAAGAAAAATCCTGTACTGTACTTGAAATAGCGGTGGATGGCATGGGGACAACAAAAGGCTCAAATGGTTGAAATGGCTCTTAGCACCTGAGCTCATCAGTCCCCTAGACTTAGAAGTACTTAAACCTAACTAACCTAAGGACATCACACGCATCCATTCCCGAGCCAGGATTTGAACCTGTGACCGTAGCAGCAGCGCGGTTCCGGACTGAAGCACCTATAACCGCTCGGCCACAACGGCCGGCGACAACAAAAGGGAACTTACCGTATATGTCGACCATCAACAATCATTGCATGTTCCAGACCGGAACTGCGAGATCAATATAGATGCATTTCCACAGTCCAGACGGATGTGGCCACTTAAAAAAGCGTTGCGGCTGGGTTGATTGACATTACACATACACTTTGCAATGAGATGTCATTTGCTCAAACTGAGCATGAATACCCTGCCAAGTAAAATGATGTTGGGTGACTTGCTTCATCTGAACCAGGCCACACTGAGCTCGATGCAATAACGACTCAGGAGAGTGAGGAATCCCTGCCCATACACTGTTGTTCTCAGTTTGCACACAGTGCGCGACTTTGCTAAAAATAACGACGCACCACTGGATGCGAAATGTCTTTCCAAGTACGTGACCACCCATGGAACACGTATTCCAATGCAACCTGAAGAGCTGGATCAGAAGCAGTTGCTGTGGCAATACGCCGAAAATCGAGATATAGTTTTGAAGACTTTCAAAATTCTAAGTATAGGTTTGAAAACGTCATTCCTCAGATGAATCAAACACTGTGTCGGTAACGACTGGTAACTGAGACAAAGATTCAGCATTAGAATGTTGGGCCTGCACAACAAATCATACTGATAGTTAGACAACATCAGAGTCCAAAGTTGCAGTTTTTGCTCTATCCGCCGTGGAACAGGCTTTAAAGGATTGAACAAAGACGTTAAAGACAGATGATCTGTAAGCAAATAGAACTTCCTATAGTACAAATACTGGTGGAACTTGACAACACCACAGATAAAGGCGAGCGCTTCTTTTTCACGCCGACTGTAATTAATCTGTGCTTTGTAAAGATTTTTCCAGGCAAAAGCAATAGGCCTTTCAGAAGAACCAACCACAATGGAGAGCACTGCTCCGGGCCCGTGAGAAGATGTGCCCCCGGCTAACACAAGAGGCTAACTTGATCAAAAGAATCAAACAACGACGACTTAATAAAGCGTCCTTCAGTCGCTGAAATGTATCCTGACATTCTTGAGACCATAAAAAAGGGACATTTTTCCAGCAAAGTTGCTTACTGGAGCAATTGTGCAATGTTTTTAACGAATTACATATGACAGGCAAGCTTCCCCATGACAGTTTGGAGCTTCTTAATGTTACAGGGCACTGGCAGATCTTTTATCACGGACCAGTTCAAAGTAGCAGGATGAATTCCCTGTGCGTTTATTATGCGTGCTAAATAGTCAAGTTTTTCTTAAAAGAAGCAGCATTTACCTTGTGCCAGGAACCGTTGAAAAATAGCAGGAACTGAAGCACTTTTGAACGGTAGGTAATGTAGAAACTCGAACAAACGTGAGCGAGTGTTTATCACAAAATATTGATTGGGCTGCTTGTGCAGCAGTATGCGTCACGTAAATCGATCTTGAAAAAGAATCTTCCCAGTCGCAGTCCATCCATTAATTCCTCCGACGTGGGAGATGAATAGTATCCACGATGGTTTGTGGGCTTCCTGTTGCTTTAAAACCAGCACACAGACATAAACCTCCTGATGGCTTTTGAGGATTACCAAGCGCGCTGTCCATTGACTGGCAAATGGGTTGGATACTCCCAGTGTCTTTCCAACTTTGCAGTTTCTGAGCAACGTGCTCAATTATTGCATAAGGGACAAGCCTTGTGTGAAAAAACGGTGGCTGCGCATTGTCTTTAACAGTAATCTGCGATTCAAAATCATTAGACCTTTCTAAACCTGCTTCAAACAATTCCTTGGAATTATCAGAGAAGTCAGAAACGTTAATTTGAGTCAATGAAACACTAATTTGTAACGCCTTGTCTTGCATTCACAGGTTAAACAAATCAAACAAGCCTAAGCCAGTTATTTTATTTTACAGGTCCGTCTTCATCACACAAACGTTTACACTTCACTCTTACCTGTTTCGGCTGCTGCCATCTTCAGATCATAACGTATCCTGATGTAGGTGCCACAATATGATCACGGACTCATTTTCAGACTTCATGTCTTCAATTGATAATCCAAATATGTTTGCACTGATCCTGCAGCTGAGTACATGAAACGATACACGTTTCGTAACTCCATGAAAAGTTTATGGCAAACTACACCGCCTAATAATGGACTTTGGATGCATATAAAACAGAAGAAGGCAGATGTAGCTGTGGACTACTGATCCTGTCATATGTGTCTTTATAAATGAGAGAAACAGATGCCCGACTGTGTAACTGCAATTTAATTGTGCTTTGAGTCGCTCTTAAATGAACAAAAAGTTTCTTCTCGTGTTTGCATACTGCAGTAGAAGAGTTCCGTGATGTGGAAGCGCAAACCGTTGCTTGTGCTTGCCTTAACGGCCTTGCAGGTGCAGAATGAACTTGTTGATAGCTTTGCTGCGGCCGTGTGTCCACAGGGTTGCCTTGTAAACACACTATTCGAATATCACCTTGCTTTCCACGCTGAAAGCATTTTGCATACCGCCAAGGACCAGATTTTCGCTCACGATTCAAAAAGCATTGAGGAAAAGACTTCCTCACAGTATCCCGTAGTATACTTCGTGTAGCACGACACTGAAAGTTCTATTTGTCTGAGCTCTGTTTTCATTCATTTTTAACACTAGCATTAACTTTAGTATGAATGCCATATGCACTCTGAAGAACATAAATACAAAGAGCCTCAAAATCTGCTTAAGTTGTGTGACAGCATTTTGAGATTCTACAATATACAGAACTGCTTTTAGATCAGGGTCTGGCAGCCTGAAATCAGCAGCACCAATTACTCTGTCTCACACATTCTGCGTGGCTGCATCACGTAACGTGACAAATTTGGAAATTTGTAGTAAGGTTCTATTGGGCCAAACTGCTGAGGTCATCGGTCCCTAGGCTTACACACTAATTGATGTAACTTAAAGTAACATACGCCAAGGACAACACGCACACCCGTGCCCGAGGTAGTGCTCGAACCTTCGACGGGGGGAGCCTCGCAAACCGTGTCAAGACGCGTCAAACCGCGCGGCTGCCCCGCTCGGCGTAACGTGACGTCACTATGACTGGGACCACAAAAACACTAGAACGTCTTATTAGGCATCTGCGTTCGGAAATTCAGTGTTTGAACGATCGTGTCGGTTGCTTATTGAGTCTAAAAAATTCAAACCTAACTGCTGCGACACGCACCTGACTGTCATTATACACTGAAGCGCCAAAGAATCTGCTATAGGCATGCGTATTCAAATACAGACATATGTAAACAGGCGGAATACGGTGTTGCGGTCGGCGACGCCTATATAGGACAACAAGTATCTGGCGCAGTTGTTAGATCGTTACTGCTATTACAATGGCAGGTTATCAAAATTTAAGTGAGTTTGAATGTGGTGTTACAGTCGGCGCACGAGCGATGGAACACAGCACCTCCGAGGTAGAGATGACGACCATTAAACGAGTGTACCGTAAATATCAGGAATCCGGTAAATCATCAAATCTCCGACATCGCTGCGGCCGGAAAAAGATCTTGCAAGAACGGGACCAACGACGACTGAAGAGAATCGTTCAACGTAACGGAAGTGCAACCCTTTCGTAAATTGCTGCAGATTCAATGCTGGGTCATCAACAGGTGCCAGCGTGCGAACCATTCAACGAAACATCATCGATATGGGCTTTCCCAGTTGAAGGCCCACTCGTGTACCCTTGATGACTGCACAACACAAAGCTTTACGCCTCGCCTGGACACGTCAGCACCGACACTGGACTGTTGATGACTGGAAACATGTTGCCTGATCGGACGAGTCTCGTTTCAAATTGTATCGAGCGGATGGACATGTACGGGTATGGAGACAACCTCATGAATCCATCAATTCTGCATGTCAGCAAGGGGCTGTCCAAGGTGGTACAGGCTCTGTAATGGTGTGGTGCGTGTGCAGTTGGAGTGAGCATCCTGTCTGATCATCTGCATCCATTCAGCTGCTGACGGGCGTTGTTATATATCAATGGGGACAGGTGAAAATGTGTGCCCCGACCGGGACTCGAACCCGGGATTTCGTCCTTACATGGCACGGAGGGCACAGAGGATAGTGCGACTGCAGGGACTATCTCGTGCACGCCTCCCGCGAGACCCACATTCTCACCTTATATGTCCACTCACTCCATTCGTAGTGTCCCCTACCCAACACACTCATTACTCGTGGAAGACATTCTTACCAAGTTCCGTAAGAGTTCGGGTAATATGTGTGCCTCCGCACAGAAGAAAAAGGTCATGGCCGGTATTGCCGGAACTATATATTTATATGGATATGGTGTCTGTTCTTTCGGACATATTACCCGAACTCTTACGGGACTTGGTAAGAATGTTTTCCACGAGCAATGAATGTGTTGGATAGGGGCACTACGATTGTAGTGCGTGGACGTATAAGGTGAGAATGTGGATCTCGCGGGAGGCGTGCACGAGATAGTCCCTGCAGTCGCACTATCCTCTGTGCCTTCGGTGGCTCAGATGGATAGAGCGTCTGCCATGTAAGTAGGAGATCCCGATTTCGAGTCCCAGTCAGGGCACACATTTTCACCTGTCCCCGTTGATATACATCAACGCCCGTCAGCAGCTGAAGGTATTAATATATAATTCTAATTTCGTTCTAGACGGCTGCAGGTCATCAGTGGGTGAAATATGGAAGACTCGAAGTATTAGCACTGATGCACGGACTTGGACCAGAACGATAGATGGTATTCGCGTCCCAATTTTGATGACCGGAATAGGTTTAGTGATGATGCGCGACCTGCGAACGAGAGTGCACCACCACGAATAGCGGAGGTTCGTTTCCCAGATACACATAATAACGAAAGGAATGAAGAAGGAAATGTCAACAGATCATGAGTAGCGAGTAATCTCGATGTGACTGCTTGAAATGTGAGAGAAACAGTGGCTGCGAACATGCTTTTCAACGGAAAGGGAGAGGTTCTGTTAGAACAGGAAAAGAAATCTGGCTAAGTGTTTCAACTAATAACATATGAAAGCTGGGATCTAGCGGTGTTCAATCAACGACCATCAGGAGTCGATAATAATAATAACTTGTGGGAGGACTTTTCGACCGGTGGATCAGAATTAGGAGATACCATGGTGGTAGTTTTCAGAAGTGGTACTGAATCGAGTGTACAGGAAACAACGTCTTTGTATATACATATTAGGGAGATACTTTTGGAAGAGGGCAAGGAGATTGTATCCACCGTGAGTTATCACATTTTAAACGTAGAAATAGATGGTGTTAACGTTCAATCCATGCTGGACTTGTTCAAATGTGTGTGAATTGCTAAGGAACCAAACTGCTTAGGTCGTCGGCCCCTAGACTTACTCACTACTTAAACTAACTTATGCTAAGAACAACACACACACTCATGCCCGAGGGAGGACTCGAACCTCCGGCGGGAGGGGCCGCGCAGTCCGTGACGTGACGCCTCAAACCGCTCGGCCACTCTGCTCGGCTGGACTTATTGTGCCAAGCATCGGTAATCAGAGAAGGCGTTTTCCTGAAATGTAGTGGGAGGAAAGTGTTACCTACTTTGCTGATGCATAAGACGAGAGTAGTTGGGGATGTACCCGGGAGGAACGTGGAAGTAGACGCAGACATGCCAAGTACAAGCGTTGTACGCTAATTTTCTTCTGAAGTCTATGTTGACAGTGGAGCCAACATTCAGATTAGCTTTCTTAGATGAGTGTGTAATGAGTTGGTGACAGTGTGTATCGACAGGAGATGTGTATCTTAATTCCGATAAGTGTGTAGATGAGTATAGTGAAGGGGGCAGTTCCCTCGGTTTTCTAGTTCACACCGACATTCGATTGTAAGAGAAGTATGTATAAATCGTTATGCAATTGAATCTACTTCTAGTTCAACGTTATTGAACAAGAAACGTTTACATTAGATCACTGAGAAAGTGTGGAGTATATCAGACGTGTGAGAAACAAGGACCTGAGTTAATACTGCAAGACTACTCACGTCTTGAGATTCGATTTGAAAGGCTACAGGCGGCTATAAGTTTACGACCTGACAGCAACCACTTTAACTTGTAAGCCTTCAACCTGTCTACTTGGGCATGCGTTTGCTAAATTGATTCTCCCCTTTGACAGTGGTTGTTGTCGCTAGCCTGCATTGGAGGTTATTACGAGGTATGTCCACAAAGTAAGTTCTGTTTGGTTATATATAACAAACGTGTACAGATACAGAAAAATACTTATTGTACATATGTCTACAACTGTTAAACTACTTTTCTACATAGCTTCCGAAATTTTGTAGGCACTTGTCATAGCATGGCGTAAGTTTTTGTATGCCTCCTTCATGGAAGGTTACTGCCTGTGTATTCAACCATGTGGTAACATGTTCTTCCAGCAAGTGTTGACCGCCAAGGACAGATTTTAGGTGTAAGGAGAGATGAAAGTCGCTAGGAGCGAGGTCCAGGCTGTACGGAGGATGATCAAACGCGTCCCAGTGTAGTTCCCGTAAGAGTTGTTTGGTCACATTCGCCGTGTGAGGTCGGGCATTATCGTGGAAAGAAACACCTTTTGACAGTAATCCTCGCCGCTTGTTCTGTATTGGGCGGTGCAATTTCTTAATGGTCTCGCAGTAACCATGTGCATTGTTTGTTCGGTCTCGAGTTAACAAATAAATCAGCAAAATGCCTTTTCTGTCCCAAAAAACGGTGCACATGACTTTTCGAGGTGTCAAGATTTGCTTAGGCTTAACCTTCGTTGGGGATGAAGTGTGCCTCCATTCCATTGATTGCCGTTTTGTTTCAGGGGTGTCGTACGATACCCAAGTTTGATCCCCTGTGACTATCCGAGCAAGAAAACCATCATCTTCTTCACTGTAGCGTGTCAAACACTGAAGTGCGCTGCCTAAGCGTTGTTTGCTGTGTTGTTCAGTAAGAATTTTGGGTACCCAACGTGAGCAAAGTTTTCGAAATTTCAGTTTTTCAGTAACAATTTCATCAATTAGTGATCGTGAGATCTGCGGAACTTCCGTAGCAAGGGCACTAAGTGTAAACTTACAGTTGTGCTTAATCTTCACTTCAGTTGTGTGAACCAGTCCATCAGTAACCACAGACGGGCGTCCACTTCGTTCTTCATCGTGCACTTGATCACGTCCCTCATTGAACAGTCTGACCCATCTTCTATCCACTGAATCACTCATAGCATTTTGTTCGTAAACCTCGCAGATTTGCAGATGAATTTCCTTTGGTGCAACGTTCTTTGCATTTAGAAAACGAATCACAGATCTGATTTCACACGCGGCGGCATTTTCAATTACGGCTGACGTTATAAAGAAGCATTATAAAGCACACGTCGGCAGCAGCGATCTAAAATTGGCGTACATGTCTTCTCCTTGAGTCAGAGTAACTGCTGCGCATGCTCGGAACTGCGACGTAGCGCTGCCGCGGATAGAAATGGAAACAGAACTTACTTTATGGACGACTTTCGTATTTTTGTAGGAATCTTAAATAAAACTTTAATACTGAAATAATTTAATGAAATGGTGGCCCTGTAATTATTGTAGTCAATTACTGACAAGTGATCAATATATCAACATGGGATAAATCTTTTATAAAAAATTATGGCAAAAGCTTATTAATCATAAAATAGGACAAACAACAGAAGTTAGGTGAGATGACAAATAGATCATGAACTGTTGGCGACACAACAAATAGGTAGCATTCTGGGTTCATCAGTCCCCTAGAACTTAGAACTACTTAAACGTAACTAACCTAAAGACATCACACACATCCATGCCCGAGGCAGGATTCGAACCTGCGACCGTAGCGGTCACGCGGTTCCAGACTGAAGCGCTTAGAACCGCACGGCCACACCGGCCGGCGTCACGTGTTTAAGCCAAGTATTATGCATATTTATGGGATCGGGAATGCTCAGTAGCAGCTAGGCTGCATGTACATTTGACAATTAAGCGTCAGCAAGGAGTATTAGTGATGAAATCATACGAGGCAATGTTTTGCATGCTGCGCATATCAACAGCTATCGGAACGCCCATTGGCTGAAAGTTTGTATAACAATGGAAGTGTCATTATTGGCTGAGGGAGAAAGGGGGGGGGTCTCTCTTGTCCTTCGGGAAGACAGGGCGAGTTAATCGCGAGGAGCCATTCAAAACACACGGCGAGTAACCGGGGCGGCTCTAAAAGAACGGTCGCGAGTGCATATCTCAGCTGTTAAACAAGCTAGAAGGTGAAGTTATTAGTTATCAGAACACCACGTGTCGTGGGCAGTGTCTATCATTATGTACAGTCAGAAAACTGTGTTAATATGTGTAAAGGGTCGAATAACGGCATAGTCCAGAGCCGCCATATTGCAAATTCTGATTCTGTGACGTGTGTGACAAAGCAATTTCTGTATTAAAACAAGTATAGTTCAAACGTTGTTGACAATTAACAACTGGCATCCCTAAACACTCCACTTCAGCAGGATCACCACCTACATGGAACCTGGCGACTGAGCTCTACTACTGTGCAACGAGAGACTTAACGAAGCAGCAAGACACCAGGTTAGTGATACCGCCCAGAGAAGTACTTCCTTCTCGCTACAACGCCACTGAGGGTGTTATAAGTGTTTTGAGATGTTCCTCTCCCTAACATCTGCACGTGGCTTCCAAACGCCAAATGTCCTCTTCAAGACTTACTGTTAAACAACCTAAGTGCTTGCTTGTTCCCATTTCCAGGAAATACTATTCGAAGGAGAGCCATCGTAAAGATCCCACATGCATTAACAATGTACACCTTTCCATCAGTGCCTGCTCTTGTTGGTAACTTCCTGTCACTCACAAAAGTGATGACTAGGTTGTAATAACAACGTTAAAGAATACCTTTGAATATGAAGATGAGTGAGAGGGTGACTCATCCGCTCTCAGAATTAAAAACGTACAGGGGTGTATTCTGTGAAGCACCAGGAACTACACTGAAGAGCCAAAGAAACTCGTACACCATCCTAATATCGTCTAGCGCTCCCACCAGCACGCAGAAGTGTCGCAAAACGACGTGGCATGGACTGGACCAATGTCTGAAGTAGTGCTGGAGCGAACTGACACCATGAATCCTGCACGGCTGTCCATGAATCCGTAAGAGTACGAGTGGATGTCTCTTCTGAACAGCACGTTGCAAGGCATCCCAGATGCTCAATAATGTTCATGTCTAGCGAGTTTGGTGGCCAGTGAAAGTGTTTAAACTCAGACGAGTGTTCCTGAAACCACTCTGTAGCAATTCTGGACGTGTGGGGTGTCGCATTGTCCTGCTGGAATTGCTCAAATCTGTATGAATGCACAATGGACATCAATGGATGCAGGTGATCAGACAGGATGCTTATGTACGTGTCACCTGTCAGGGTAATATCTAGACGTATCAGCGACCATATCAGTCCAACTGCACACGCACCACACCATTACAGAGTCTGCACCAGCTTGGACAGTCCGCTGCTGACATGCAGAATCGATGGATTTATGAGGTTGTCTCCATACCCGTACATGTCCATCCGCTCGATACAATTTGAAACGAGGCTCGTCCGATCAGGCAACATGTTTCCAGTCATCAACAGTCCAGTGTCGGTGTTGATGGGCCCAGGCGAGGCGTAAAGCAGTCATAAGGAGTATGAGTGGGCCTTCAAGTCCGGAAGCTCATATCGACGATGTTTCGTTGAACGGTTTGCACGCTGACACTTCGTGATGGCGCAGCATTGAAATCTGCAGCAATTTGCGGAAGGATTGCACTTCTGTCACGTTGAACGATTCTCTTCGGTCGTCGTTGGTCCCGTTCTTGCAGGATCTTTTCCCGGCCGCAGCGATGTCGGAGGTTTGATGTTTTAACTAAAGTTAAAATCTTCTGGGTTATTAGGACGCGTCATATTCCCTCTCAAATGATTGATGTTTTGACCGCTCAGCTGGGATCTTCCTGTGTTCACTACTGCTAGAACACTGTCGGACGCGAGTGTCGCGTCCTCTTATAAAGGGGAGTCTCCCCGCGATCGTGCTGGAAAAGAGGTAATAATGAAGTTTACGAAAAGAAAAAATATTTTTCCATTCCATATATAGTGCCAGTATCTTACAGGATTCAGCGATTACTCAGGAACAAATATAACTGCAACGTAGCCTTTTCTACTAACAACAGCTTGCATAGAAACCTTATACATAATTTAAAATCAGAACGGTCTCCCATCCAGAACTCAGGAATCTATAAAATCAGTTGTGACATATGTAAAGCCTATTACATAGGCCAGACAGGTCGTGCTTTCTCTGCTAGATACAAGGAGCATCTTTTAGGGAAAAATGGTTCTAACATTCGTAGCTCAACCTTTGTCGACCACCAATTGATCACAGGCCACAAATCTATGGAAATTCATGACATCGGAATTTTGCACTGTGAAAAAAAAGGTTTTAGACTAAACATTTTGGAAGACTTATAGATCTTCAAACATCTTTCTCTGAATGATGGCTTCATGTTAAATGAACAACTGCAGTCGCGTAATAAAATTTTTTTAAATGGCTTAAAGCCGTTACTTAAAGATGTCTGTTAGGCCCTTAAATACTGTTTTCCTCTTCCTTGCTTTTATGATTTATATCCTGTTAACTTGGTTCAAGAATCATAAAAGAAGGTTGTATACCTGGAAGAATCCTGGAGATACTAGAAGGTATCAGATAGATTATATAATGGTAAGACAGAGATTTAGGAACCAGGTTTTAAATTGTAAGACATTCCCAGGGGCAGATGTGGATTCTGACCACAATCTATTGGTTATGACCTGTAGATTAAAACTGAAGAAACTGCAAAAAGGTGGGAATTTAAGGAGATGGGACCTGGATAAGCTGAAAGAACCAGAGGTTGTAGAGAGTTTCAGGGAGAGCATAAGGGAACAATTGACAGGAATGGGGGAAAGAAATACAGTAGAAGAAGAATGGGTAGCTCTGAGGAATGAAGTACTGAAGGCAGCAGACGATCAAGTAGGTAAAAAGACGAGGACTAGTAGAAATCCTTGGGTAACAGAAGAGATACTGAATTTAAATGATGAAAGGGGAAAATATAAAAATGCAGTAAATGAAGCAGGCAAAAAGGAATACAAACGTCTCAAAAATGAGATCGACAGGAAGTGCAAAATGGCTAAGCAGGGATGGCTCGAAGACAAATATAAGGATATAGAGGCTTATCACACGAGGGGTAAGATAGATACTGCCTACAGGAAAATTAAAGAGACATTTGGAGAAAAGAGAACCACTTGCATGAATATCAAGAGCTCAGATAGAAACCCAGTGCTAAGAAAAAAAAGGGAAGCAGAAAGGTGGAAGGAGTGTATGGAGGGTCTATACAGGGGCGATGCTCTTGAGGACAATATTATGGAAATGGAAGAGGATGTAGACGAAGACGAAATGGAAGATAAGATACTGCGTGAAGAGTTTGACAGAGCACTGAAAGACCTGAGTCGAAACAAGGCCCCGGGAGCAGACAACATTCCATTAGAACTACTGATGGCCTTGGGAGAGCCAGTCATGACAAAACTTTACCATATGGTGAGCAAGGTGTATGAGACAGGCGAAATACCCTCAGACTTCAAGAAGAATATAATAATTCCAATCCCAAAGAAAGCAGGTGTTGACAGATGTGAAAATTACCGAACTATCAGTTTAATAAGTCACAGCTGCAAAATACCAACGCGAATTCTTTACAGACGAATGGAAAAATCTGTAGAAGCGGGCCTCGGGGAAGATCAGTTTGGATTCCGTAGAAATGTTGGAACACGTGAGGCAATACTAACCTTACGACTTATCTTAGAAGAAAGATTAAGAAAAGGCAAACCTACGTTTCTAGCATTTGTAGACTTAGAGAAAGCTTTTGACAATGTTAATTGGAATACTCTCTTTCAAATTCTGAAGGTGGCAGGGGTAAAATACAGGGAGCGAAAGGCTATTTACAATTTGTACAGAAACGAGATGGCAGTTATAAGAGTCGAGGGGCATGAAAGGGAAGCAGTGGTTGGGAAGGGAGTGAGGCAGGGTTGTAGCCTCTCCCCGATGTTATTCAATCTGTATATTGAACAAGCAGTAAAGGAAACCAAAGAAAAATTCGGAGTAGGTATTAAAATTCATGGAGAAGAAGTAAAAACTTTGAGGTTCGCCGATGACATTGTAATTCTGTCAGAGACAGCAAAGGACTTGGAAGAGCAGTTGAACGGAATGGACAGTGTCTTGAAAGAAGGATATAAGGTGAACATCAACAAAAGCAAAACGAGGATAATGGAATGTAGTCAAATTAAATCGGGTGATGCTGAGGGAATTAGATTAGGAAATGAGACACTTAAAGTAGTAATGGAGTTTTGCTATTTAGGGAGTAAAATAACTGATGATGGTCGAAGTAGAGAGGATATAAAATGTAGACTGGCAATGGCAAGGAAATCGTTTCTGAAGAAGAGAAATTTGTTAACATCGGGTATAGATTTAAGTGTCAGGAAGTCGTTTCTGAAAAGTGTTTGTATGGAGTGTAGCCATGTATGGAAGTGAAACATGGTCGATAACTAGTTTGGACAAGAAGAGAATAGAAGCTTTCGAAATGTGGTGCTACAGAAGAATGCTGAAGATAAGGTGGGTAGATCACGTAACTAATGAGGAGGTATTGAATAGGATTGGGGAGAAGAGAAGTTTGTGGCACAACTTGACTAGAAGAAGGGATCGGTTGGTAGGACATGTTTTGAGGCATCAAGGGATCACAAATTTAGCATTGGAGGGCAGTGTGGAGGGTAAAAATCGTAGAGGTAGACCACGAGATGAATACACTAAGCAGATTCAGAAGGATGTAGGCTGCAGTAGGTACTGGGAGATGAAGAAGATTGCACAGGATAGAGTAGCATGGAGAGCTGCATCAAACCAGTCTCAGGACTGAAGACCACAACAACAACAACATCCTGTTAATTTGTCAATCACTATTATATTAAGTTCGTATAGATGTTGTTAAACGTTTGTAAATTCTGCCACTAGATGGCGCGAGCTGTATCATGTTCACGTCGTCATTTGCTACGGCCCGCGCGCGCAGTCGCTGTTACTCGTGCCCTATACCACTGTAGTGCCCTTAGTGGCATTTTTAAAAAAATTTATAAACCATAATGTATGTATGTATGTAGTAATGTATCTAATATTGTTTTTATTTAGTTTGCTTCTGACACGATAAATAATAAATAAGTGGCATATTTACATATTGTTTTAAAACTTTGACTATAGCTGTTATGTATTCAGGTGGAAAATGTTTTAATTGTGGTTTTAATGTTTTGACTAGAGCGATGTCGCTCAAATTTCCTTTTAACCACATGTAAGTATTTTTATGCAATTTAATTTGTAATAAATTGTTTGTTTTAAGGTTTACCTGCTATTAATGTACCTTCCTGTGATATTGTTAGTTAAGGTAACAGTTTCTTCTGAAGAAGGCGCCCCTAGTTGGCGTTGAAAACTAGTTAAAAAATTTTAAATTCTATTTGTAACCAGTTGGCTGGAAATACGTGACATTGTAATTAATTACGGTTGCTGATCACAGACACGTTCAAAACATTAATGTTTCTGAAATAATGATTGTTTTCTGCCAAGGATCCACAGCTCATAGTACGAACGACATATGTTGCATAAAAAACAAAATGTATGCAATAGCGATGAATTTTCCCACTCAGATGACCGTCTGTAGATGCTTGCACCAAAGAGCGCAAATTCATACAAGTGAAAATAAGATGAGCCGTCTTAATTACGGTAAAGTAATTAACGTTGTAAATGAACGTATGAAGGTAAAGTATGAGAGCAGGTACGTGTTTTGTAAGGGACAGAATTGAAGTAAACGATGTGTACAAACTGTCTCGACAGGTCTATGTTTTGCTTTCTTTTTGTTTGATGTTGAAGGAGAGATGAGCCACTAGCCACTAACCGGCGTAGGCAGTTACCAGTCCGCATGACTGGGCAAAAGGATTAATACACAAAAATAGTTCGGAGAATCTGATTACTAAGCCACTAATCGCATACGTAGCCACAGCAGACCTAATCGAATACTAATCCAGGAATACTACTGAGGTAAATGGATAGCGATGAAACTAAATTTAACAGTAGCTCTTTTTGTGTTGGTGGAAAGAACATAACAGCAGTGAGCATCCACTTCCTTTTCCTCTGCCAGGCCACATTCTCATTATGATTAGGTTTAGAACAGCAAACATCATTAATTTTATCTTGCTCTTTATATTCTGAAACTGTGAATTATGTCTATACAGCACACCCTAATGTAATTTGCAGTTATTTTCTTAAATTCTTTTACTGTTCCGAAAGGGGATTATCGTGTTTTATTATTTATTTTATCTTTCTATGTTTGACAAAACTTTTTCTGTCCCAAATGTGAAGAGCATTTTGCAATGTTTCCTGCATTTTAAGGTAAAGGATGGCATGCAATTAATTGGTTAAAATCGCTCTGAGCACTATGGGACTTAAAATCTAAGGTCATCAGCCCCCTAGAACTTAGAACTACTTAAACCTAACTAACCTAAGGCCATCACACACATCCATGCCCGAGGCAGGATTCGAACCTGCGACCGTAGCGGTCGCACGGTTCCGGACTGAAGCGCCTAGAACCGCTCGGCCACACTGGCCGGCTACAATTAATTCTGTAGAAGCACATTACCATGTGTTTAGACGTTGGTACTTACCTTTATGTCACCGATCACCGTATTATCCCAAATGGATGTACGACTGTGCAATTGTTTTCGCAGTTTGAGGCAAAATATGGCATTTTGCTTAACGTTTTTGACTAATGAGTACCGTGGCCACGTAACGCAGCATACTTTCTTTCTCGTCCCATTCACAATGTTTGGGAACGTTTAGTTGTGCCTCTATGTACTTGTACAAAATAATTATTTGTTAGAGTCCACCAAATGTTCGGCTCTGGGAAGCAC
The DNA here is from genome assembly GCF_021461385.2 of Schistocerca piceifrons. Lineage (NCBI taxonomy): Eukaryota > Metazoa > Arthropoda > Insecta > Orthoptera > Acrididae > Schistocerca > Schistocerca piceifrons. The sequence continues at coordinate 10,575,938 of NC_060144.1, forward strand.
ACTGATTCCGTGGACGAGGTTTGCAACATGGCAGTCCAGGGTCGGCGACAGGCCCAGCGGAAGCAGCAACGGAAACCAGCATCCAGCATACCTAAGCCGTGAGAACCACGGGCTGGTGAGACTACAGTCGGCGCGCTGACGTCACGCGACGTCTGGCCTAACGTACACAAACTACCGCTAAGCGAGGAACATCACAAGTACCGTGACGTCAGACACGAACTGTCAGTCGGCGGAGCTGCGTGTCCCTGGCTGGAGCCACGCCCCCTACTGACATTCGGTGTACCCGAAGTCGTCCCTCATCCGCTAGACGCGGCGCCCGTTATAACGAAAGGATCAACCTCATCCGGTGATAGAGCGGTTCTAGGCGCTACAGTCCGGAACCGCGCGCCTGCTACGGTCGCAGGTTCGAATCCTGCCTCGGGCATGGATGTGTGTGATGTCCTTACGTTAGTTAGGTTTAAGTAGTTCTAAGTTCTATGGGCCTGATGACCTCAGATGTTAAGTCCCATAGTGCTCAGAGCCATTTGAACCAACCTCATCCACTAGACGCGGCGCCCGTTATAATGAAAGGGCCAACAACAACATTTATCATGTGGCACATCCTGATGTGCGCCAACCAAGCCGGCAGCAGTTCCGTATTACTAGAAGTGCTATGTGGTTGAGTGTGGATGGTGTCATTCCAACTCTGAGACGCCACCGCATCAAAATCTGCTCAACTGCTCTGGATAGAGAACTTACCTGAGGGGACCATAGGCTTCCACTGCTAAGGCGAGGGGGGGACAGCAGGTTATGATAGTCCAGGTTCAGTGAACAGACGACTTGGATCCAGACAGCCTGTGCTAAGGCCAGCGTCGAGTGGTATCCAGCACTTGGGTTGTCACTTGAGACCCGAGCTGAGAGGTCGACATCACTGATGCTGTCCTGAGAGAAGATCGAACCGTCAACTCCGTCAAACCGTGCGAACGTTCGCCCCTCCTCAATGTAAACCGACCAGTGTGTGTGTGCCCCTGTTGTTTTGAAATACACTCAGCGCACCAGTGAAACAGTGTGAAAATTTTCGTGCATATAGGACTGTTAAATCCACATCCGAGTTGGGTGTCATTGTGCATGGTGGATGGCGCACTTACTGTGCACACAATGATAAAGATAGCAAAAACTTACTATTTTCTTTTCTTTTTTTGCGCTTCTATCATGCTTTTAATCATACTCATGCTCATTTAATACAGACATTCCTTAGTTAATTGGGTAAATATTTCATGTTTCAGGTTTTTTGTGATCTTTCCGAACACGTAGTCAGCTTTGGACGAAGTGATACCAGTAAAATAGTTTTATTCCAATTGCCAATCTCTTTTATTATTGCGATTTTTGCATTTGTTTATCTTATGTATTTTGTTAACGTACAAACATTTTGTGGCAGATTCATCCCAGTAAACTAATCAGTTTCATAAACATTTCTTGTCTTCTTTGCTACAAATATTGTTCAGACTATGTGGCTTCCTTGTGTTTTTCTTGTGTCCTTGACTATTTCTTGTTTTGATTATGTATAAACATTATGTCTGGTACAAAGATGACTACCATCTATTTTATGTATGTAAACTTGTATTTTGTTATTTGCGCTCTTTCAAATGAAATATAATTTTCTGGTAAGATTTTGCTGGTAAATTCAGACTTATAATCAGTACTGGCCATATGAGAATATCACTTGATATGAACATTATCTCTTAATATTAGTTTACCGTTGAAATTTTCTTTATATTTTCACATCAAGGATAGTGCATGGAGCACAGATTTCTCCAAACAGCTGATGCTGTTACAATGAGGAAATTCCAACGCTCTTGGTTGGAGGGTGAATAGGTTTATATTTTTTGTTTAACTTACAGAGTCACCAGTCCGTGGCCTTGAGCCTGATAATGCGTAGAACAGTCTTATTGGTTGGGTATCTTCAAATGGGTTTATAGTGCAGGTTACTGATAGGATGGGCCTTACATTTTCCTTTTTTGTGATAAATGAAATTTCTTGCTTTTTAGTCAATTTAGCATTTTTCCTTTTCCCATGATGAGATGCTATGTCCAACAAATGGAGGTACTTATCCTTTCATTGCTTTTGCTGAAGTGAAGAATCGCTAAGGGTGCTAAAGTGTTGCGCTTGTATTATATAGGCCATTATTATTCTTATTTACCAGTATGTCATTTTCAGCAAGGTTTAAGGATCCAAACCGCGATAGAAAATAACTTACGTTTAAAAAATACTTGAGTTTGGTCTTATATTAGACGATCAGCCTCTGCTTGTTGTTTTGTCTGAAAGCAGAGTCTGAAGGAAGAGTTGTGTTGAAACTCCTTCATTAACGCTTAGTGCGATTTTTGCGTTAACAGGCTGGCTTTTTTAATTTCTTGCTTCTGTACTCTACCAGTCCGATACAGAGCATCTATGGAGGAATGAGCACTTGTCTATATATGTTTATCTGTGTACTCTCCTTGCTCAGTCCCAGTCCCTCCATCCACCCTGTATGTACGAGAAAACAAGTAAAAGAGAGCATTTCAAAACTCGCTCCAGTACGATCAGAGTGTTTGGTAGTCTGGTGTGATTCGATGTAGTATTCGCCAGCTCGAACCTCTGGGTAGACAATGCTGGGATCAAAGACAGCAACCTGATGGCGCGGTCGAAACAACACTTTTTCACGAATAGTGGAGGGCAGTTGGTACCTGTTCCTTCCACCGAGCGCCTGGTCCAAACATTAGGACAGAGGGAGCGGCATGGGTATTAGCTCATATTCTGGCGACAAGACAGGTAATGTTTGAAGATTTCTTGTAAGTGCTCTCTTGACTTTCGGACTAAGATTCATCGCCATTACGTAGATTTCTCGAGATTCAAGCTACAAACTGTAGAGTTTGTTAAGGGCTATGTAACTTTTTCGGGGTCTGAGAAGGTTATTACGTATTTCATGCGAAATTTCGTAATTTTAATTAGTTTTCTTTGTGGACAACGTTTCTGCTATGTGGCCTTCAGTCATGCGCGTGGTCTTCCAAGTCTCTTACCGCGGTACAACAATTATACGCCGCGCGGTGTAGCCGAGCAGTATGAGGCGCCTTGTCGCGCTTCGCACGGCTCCCCCCGCCGTGTTGTCCTTAGCGTAAGTTAAAGTTACATCAAGTAGTGTGTAAGCCTAGGGACCGATGACCTCAGCAGTTTGGTCCGACGGGCACTTACCACAAATTTTCCAAACAATTGTACACCGACAAAAGTCGTGGTATACCTGCTAATAAGTTGCCGGACCTCCTTTTGCCCGGTGCAGTGCATTAACTCGTCGTGGCGTCGATTGAACAAGTCGCTGGAAGTCCCCTGCAGAAATATTGAGGCATGCTGCCTCCATAGCCGTCGTTGTTGCGAAAGTGGTGCCGGTGCAAAGTTTTGTGCACGAACAGACCTCTCAATTATGTCGCATAAATGTTCCATGGGATTCATGTCGGGCAATCTGGTTGTCCAAATTATTCGTTCGAACTATTCAGAGTGTTCCTCAAACTAATTGCAAACAATATTGATCAGGTCACATGGCGCATTTTTATCCAAGAAAATTCCATCGTTGTTTGGGAACACGAAGTCCACGAATGGCTGCAAACGGTTTCCAGGCAGTCAAATATAACCAGAGGACCCAGTCCATTCCATGTAAACTGAGCCCACATCATTATTTGGAACAACCACCAGCTTGCACAGTGTCTTGGTGACAACTTGTGTCCACGGTTTCATGGGGTCTGCCCACACTCGAACGTTATCATCGGATCTTACCAACTGAAACCGGGGCTCATGTGACCAGGTGACGGTTTTCCAGTGGTCTAGGCTGCAACCGATGTGGCCAGGAGCCCAGGAGAGGCGTTGCAGGCGATGTCGTGCTGTTACCAGAGGCACTCGCGTCGGTCGTCTGCTGCCATAGACCATTAATGCCAAATTTCGCTCCACTGTCCTAACGGTTATGGCGACTGCATTGCCCTTCGTGAGAGGTAGGGCCTGAAATTTGGTATTCTCGGTACACTCTTGCACTGTGGATCTCGGAATATTGGATTTCCTAACGATTTCCGAAATGGAATGAACTACCGTTCCGGGTTCGAAGTCTGTTAATCCCCGTAGTGAAGCCATAAACAAGTCGGAAAGCTTTTACATCATTTACACGAGTACGAATGACAGCTTCGCCAGTGAACTGCCCCTTCATACCTTGTGTACGCGTTTCTGGCGCCATGTGTTTATGTGCATATCGCTAGCCCTGACATTTGTCAACAGTTTAAAATGGTGTCGTTTTTTACGATGAGCATAATGATATAGAATTTGTGAGTCAAATATCGTAATTTTAACTAATTTTCTTTGTGAACCACATTTTGCTAGTGTTGCCTTCAGCCAGGCATGTGGTCCGGATACCGTCTCCCACCACGGTAGAGCCATAATAAAATGATTGCATCTGTTATAATAAGTACAATGATATACAATTTGCGTGTGAAAATACGTAATTTTAAATAGTTTCCTTTTGTGAATCTGGTGTTTGCTATTGTGGCCTTCAGCGAAGCACGTGGTTTGTAGTTCGTCTCTTACCACGGTAGAACATTAATGGAACGCTTGCCTGTGTTACAGAAAGCACGATTATATACATTTGCGCGTGAAAGGTCGCATTTTTGAATAATACTTAAAGTTTGGGCCATGATCCAGTCAGGTGGTGGCAACTTTATAGTTCATTGTTGCCGGGGCTTGACCAAATGATTGTCATGATTTTGTTTCAGCAGTATATTAATGGAAACTTCATTCTATTTGAGTAACTGCTCACACTCGAGATTCAGCTTACAGGCATAGTGCACCACAGAACAGATCCCGCCACCAGCTTCTGTGTTTCAGCATCTGGTGCACACTAAAGCCTAGTAATTTAGTGGTCATTCACTGGTGGGTGTTTGAGAAAAAGAGTGTTTCCTTTATGGAACCCATGAATAACTATCATTTCATCACTCCCGACCAGCACTGCACAAAGTAACATAAATTATGTTTGATTATTTTAAGTTCACTTTAAGGAATCATTTTTATCATTAATATTTCTTATCCACTGAGAGATCATCAGCTCATAGCAAGTCAACTTTCTCTTTGAATCATAAAACAGTTCAAATAAAATGAAACCAGTTTGAATGCTAATTAATACGAATCACTTTTTAATCGTCATGCCCTCCCTGCAAGCAAGTTGAAGGCGTAACTTGTGACAAAAGTGTATAACTAGCGATAGAAAGGGCCGATTACGCAAATTAAGGAGAGACAGAGAATCTCGCACGTTTATGTCGCCACTTTCACCAACCCTTCATACAGATTATCATTCGCGTTGTCCGTTGCGTAATTGAATAATTACTATATATGATTTCTAGTTTTTTATTTGACAAAATTCTTTGTTTTCTGGGGTAAAAATCTCTGTTGGGTATGTTTGGAAAGTGAATTTGGCGAGCGTAAATGCTAAAGAGCGGTCTCAGATGGTCTTGGCAACAAACATAGTGAAAACTAACAAAGATAGTAGTCTTATCACACATTTAAGCGTGCAGTATAATCACAGGATGGGTACCACAGTCTAATATAACAGTCTCCCACAACGACAGCAGAGCCCCAAGCGACCAGCAAGCGCCAATTCTGAATGCGATATCGCATGAGTGCGAATACCAACGTTTATTTTGATTTGTAGCATAGTTTTTACAGAAGGGAGTGTATGTAATGCCTTAAAATTGGCAATAATTAAAAATGATACCACATTTGTAATGCTTTCCTAAGGACCCTGGGACGTATGAAACGGTACATCACAGGACATGTTATTTACGATTCTGTTTTAAAGTACAGATATTTATTGAATAATTGTTTTGCTTTCATAATGAAAAATTACTAGTAAAAAGCAGAAGACCTAGCTTTTTGCGGAAAGACGTCCTGTATCTATTCAACAAAGCGGAGTTATGTTCACTATACTTTTAGCCAAATCAATGAGAGTAAAACGCAGGAAACCTATATGGAATATAATACCAAAATTATTTAACGTGCCAAGTAGGCCACCACACCTGTACCTTAAAGAGAAACCACACAGACGCAATAATAAATCGTCAAAAGCAATAAAACTGTTTCCCAACCGATAAAAAACAATTGCACAATTGTTCCTAAATCCGAGCTACAAACACCAAGGATCTTCAACACATTCGCTTTTGGAGCAAAGGTAATTACATTCACAAAAATACTCGTATATTAGAAATTCGAGCAAACTATAAGAATCCACGAATTATCAGACTCCACAAAATTTTTTAAGTGTCAAGGAAAATGGCTATTACAATAACAGAAACATATACATGCAGCTACACTGCAATGATGGCGGGTGTGCTTATGTTCTCTCTATTGCAGCAGAGAAAGCTGCAGATGTGTATATGCTGGGAGCATCAACGTCAATGTTGTGTTATGTAATCAATAACGTTGTGTTTCAGTGAATGGTACACTGTGATACATTTTTGATTAGGTCTTTAGAGGAGGAAATGAATTACCGAATAAAAAATACAGGGTGCCATTTAAAAAAGTCATACCGCTGTTCATACCTTTGTAAAAGAACAAAGCTACAACGAAGGCAATCACGCTGATTGATGTCCTCCTGACGGCTAAAGAACATTTGCTTGAAACATTTTGCAGCTTACATCTGGACAAACAATTATTTAGGGTGGTCAAGATAAATGGGACACCCTACATACATGAAATAAATGATTATGTTCTCTTTACTGCAGCAGAGAAAGCTGCAAATATATACACAGGATGGTCCATTGATACTGACCGGGCCAAATTTCTCACGAAATAAGCATCAAACGAAAAAACTGCAAAGAACGGAACTCGTCTAGCTTGAAGGGGGAAACCAGATGGCGCTATGGTTGGCCCGCTAGTTGGCGTTGCCATAGGTCAAACGGATATCAACTGCGTTTTTTTAAATAGTAACCCTCATTTATAATACATATTCGTGTAGTACGTAAGGAAATATAAATGTTTTAGTTGGAGCACTTATTTCGCTTTGTGATAGATGGCGCTGTAATAGTTACAAACGCATAAGTACGTGGTAACATTCCACCAGTGCGGACAGTATTTGCTTCGTGATACATTACCCGTGTTAAAATGGGCCGTTTACGAATTGCAGAAAAGGTCGATATCGTGTTGACGTATGGCTGTTGTGATCAAAATGCCCAACGGGCGTGTGCTATGTATGCTGCTCGGTATCCTGGGCGACATTAGCCAAGTGTCCGGACCGTTCGCCGGATGGTTACGTTATTTAAGGAAACAGGAAGTGTTCAGCCACGTGTGAGACGTCAACCACGACCTGCAACAAATGATGATGCCCAAGTATGTGTTTTAGCTGCTGTCGCGGCGAATCCTCACATCAGTAGCAGACAAACTGCGCGAGAATCGGGAATCTCAAAAACGTCGGTGTTGAGAATGCTACATCAACATCGATTGCACACGTACCATATTTCTATGCACCAGGAATTGCATGGCGACGACTTTGAACGTCGTGTACAGTTCTGCCACTGGGCACAAGAGAAATTACGGGACGATGACAGACTTCTTGCACCCGTTCTGTTTAGCGACGAAGCGTCATTCACCAACAGCGGTAACGTAAACCGGCATAATATGCACAATTGGGTAACGGAAAATCCACGATGGCTGCGACAAGTGGAACATCAGCGACGTTGGCGGGTTAATGTATGGTATGGCATTATGGGAGGAAGGATAAATGTCCCCCATTCTAGCGATGTTACTACAAGATATTTCACTGCATGACAAAATGGCGATGTACTTCCAACATAATGAATGTCCGTCACATAGCCCGCGTGCGGTTGAAGCGGTATTGAATAGCATATTTCATAACAGGTGGATTGGTCGTCGAAGCACCCTACCATGGCCCGCACGTTCACCAGATCTGACGTCCCCGGATTTCTTTCTGTGGGGAAAGTTGAAGGATGTTTGCTATAATGATCCACCGACAACGCCTGACAACATGCGCCAGCACATTGTCAATGCATGTGCGGACATTACGGAAGGCGAACTACTCGCTGTTGAGAGGAATGTCGTTACACGTATTGCCAAATGCATTGAGGTTGACGGACATCCTTTTGAGCATATATTGCATTAATGTGGTATTTACAGGTAATCACGGTGTAACAGCATGCGTTCTCAGAAATGATAAGTTCACAAAGGTACATGGATCACATTGGAACAACCGAAATAAAACGTTCAAACATACCTACGTTCTGTATTTTAATTTAAAACACCTACCTGTTACCAACTGTTCGTCTAAAATTGTGAGCCATATGTTTGTGACTATTACAGCGCCATCTATCACAAAGCGAAAAAAGTGGTCCAACTGTAAGTAGGCTGTTTAGGTTTTTTATATTGGTAACGCCATGTAGCGCTCTATATGAAAATCACTGGCTGTGCTGTGTGCAGTCAGTGGCTGGTTGGCATTGTTGTAATACTCGCCATTGTAGTGTTGGGCAGCTGGTGTTAACAGCGCTTAGCGTTGCGCAGTTAGAGGTGAGCCGCCAGCAGTGGTGGATGTGGGGAATGAGATGGCGGAATTTTGAGAGCGGATGATCTGGACAGTAAATTTGTAAGTCTGGATGTCATGAACTGATATATATATATATATATATATATATATATATATATATATATATATATATAATGACTTTTGAACACTATTAAGATAAATACATTGTTTGTTCTTTATCAAAATCTTCCATTTGCTAACTATGCCCATCAGTAGTTAGTCACTTCAGTAGTTAGAATCTTTTATTTAGCTGGCAGTATTGGCGCTCGCTGTAGTTCGAGTAACGAAAATTTTTGTGAGGTAAGTGATTTGTGAAAGGTATAGTTTAATGTTAGTCAGGGCCATTCTTTTGTAGGGATTATTGAAAGTCAGATTGCGTTGCGCTAAAAATATTGTGTGTCAGTTGAGTGTTGGTCAGAATAAGTAAAGAGAGTAATGTCAGGCATCGTTCAGTTTTGCTCAGGGGACGTTTCACAACTAAAACATTCATATTTCTTTACGTACTACACGAATATGTAATGAAAACGGGGTTTCCTATTTTAAAAAAAACGCAGTTGATATCCGTTTGTCCGCAGCTCGTGGTCGTGCGGTAGCGTTCTCGCTTCCCGCTCCCGGGTTCCCGGATTCGATTCCCGGCGGGGTCAGGGGTTTTCTCTGCCTCGTGATGACTGGGTGTTGTGTGTTGTCCTTAGGTTAGTTAGGTTTAAGTAGTTCTAAGTTCTAGGGAACTGATGACCATAAATTTTAAGTCCCATAGTGCTCAGAGCCATTTGAACCATTTTTTTGATATTCGTTTCTAGGGGCCAACCATAGCTAGTTTCTCACTTCAAGCTAGACAAGTTTCGTTCTCTGTAGTTTTTTCATTTGACGCTTATTTCGTGAGATATTTGCCCTGGTCACGATCAATGGACCACCCTATATATATATATATAGGGACACCCTATATATATGTGGGACACCCTATATATATATATATATATGAAATATGTGATTATGTTCTCTTTATTGCAGCAGAGAAATATATAAAAAAAATGGTTCAAATGGCTCTGAGCACTATGGGACTTAACATCGTAGGTCATCAGTCCCCTAGAACTTAGAACTACTTAAACCTAACTAACCTAAGGACATCACACACATCCATGCCCGAGGCAGGATTCGAATCTGCGACCGTAGCAGTCCCGCGGTTCCGGACTGCAGCGCCTAGAACCGCACGGCCACCGCGGCCGGCAGAAATATATATATTAATCACTTATTTCATATATATATATATATAGGGTGTCCCATTTATCATGACCACCCTAAATAACTGTTTGTCCAGATGAAAGGTACAAAATGTTAAAAGCAAATGTTCTTTAGCAATTAGGAGGACATCAATCAGCGTGATTGCCTTCGTTGTAGCTTTGTTCTTTTACAAAGATATGAACAGTGGTATGACTTTTTTAAATGGCACCCTGTATTTTTTGTTCGGTAATTCATTTCCTCTCCTAAAGACCTATTCAAAAATGTATCACAGTGTAGCATTCACTGAAACACAACGTTATTAATTACACAACACAACACTGACGTTGATGCCCCCAGCGCTTAGTGCAGGTACTCGGGGTAGTGGAACACATCCATGTGCTGACATTGATAGAGGACAAATGTATAGATATGCACACCTTTCATTCCGTCAACCATCGTCAGTTAAAGAGTTGTGTGAGTAGAATGTACACCAACGAAGAGAAGGTAGAAATGCTACTTATCTATGGGGAATGTAAGTTAGCAGAACAGTAGTTGCAATACTGTTTTCTTATGTAGGGGACATTTAGTACAGTAGTTTAGTCCTTTTAAATACTGTTGTGTAGAGCAGGCATACAGTAAAGACTGTCCTTCCTGCAAACTGCATCGACATAACGTTTCTTTCATTGTTGTTGTTGTTGTAGAAGGTAGATGAAATGCTACGCAGGCAGCGGAACTGTACAGAGAACGATATCCTGACAAGAACCCACCATCCCGACGGGTGTTTCCTCGCCTTGTTGGAACGCTTCAGGAAACGGGAAGTTTCAAGCCATGGCAACGCATTCGTCTTAGCACTCGCATAGACGAAGCTGCCGAAGTTACTGTTCTCGCTTCCGTTGCTATGAAACCACATGTCAGCACACGACAGCTTGAACACGAGATTGGCATTCCTGAAACCAGTGTACAACGTATTCTTACATGTCACCAGTTCCATCCTTACCATGTGCACCTTCATCAAGAATTGTATGGGAATGATTTCCACAATCCTTTAAAGTTCTGTCAGTGGGCACAGTAGCAAATCCTCGTCTCCCGAATTTTTTCTCCAACGTTCTATTTACCGATGAATGTTCCTTCTCAAACAAAGGAAAGATCAATACAAGGAACATGCATTTTTGGTCTAGCGACAACCCACGATGGCTTAGACAGGTAGAACATCAGCGTCAATGGAGAGTTAACGTCTGGTGTGCGATGCTTGGTACCACAATTATTGGCCCTTATTTCATCAATGGTAGTCTAAACGGCACAGCGTATGCCAACTTCCTCCGACGAATTGTTCCTCCTCTTCTGTATGAACTGCCACTAAGAATCAGAGTGCTTATGTGGCATCAACACTATGGATGTCCAGCAAGCACATAATGCCTTGCATGCAGTCGTGTTCTGAACCGAAGGTATCCTGCCAGATAGATTGGCCCAGGAGGAACAGTTACTTGGCCTGCTAGGTCTCCTGATTTAAATCCTCTGGACTTTTTTTGGCGGGGATGCATTACAGACGTTGTCTACAGCGATATTCCAAAAATTCCAGAGGACATGAAGGAACGCATTGTGCTTGCTTGTAATTCTCTTAGCCGGCCGCGGTGGTCTCGTGGTTCTAGGCGCTCACTCCGGAACCGCGCGACTGCTACGGTCGCAGGTTCGAATCCTGCCTCGGGCATGGATGTGTGTGATGTCCTTAGGTTAGTTAGGTTTCAGTAGTTCTAAGTTCTAGGGGACTGATGACCACAGATAAGTCCCATAGCGCTCAGAGCCATTTGAACCATTTTGTAATTCTCTTCAGCAGGCAACACTGGAAGCAGTAAATAATTCTTTCATTCAACGACAACACCAGTGTATCGATGTTCAGGGTCACCGCTTTGAGCACCTTTGAATGTTCTACTCCTGGGCAATGGTAAAGGAGAGTCAAAGTTATTTTGTGTTATGTTTTTACATGGTTTTCAGTTGTTTTCTGACAACTCCAGCAAGTGGACGAGTTTGTGATCCCGGGTACACTGTGACACATTTTTGAATACGTCTTTAGGAAAGGAAATGTATTACCGAATAAAAAATACAGGGTGCTATTTAAAAAAATCAAACTGCTGTTCATATCTTTGCAAAAAACAGAGCTACAATTAAGGCAATCACGCTGATTGATGTCCCCCTGACGGCTAAAGAAAATTTGCTTGAAACATTTTGTAGTTCGCATCTGGACGAACAGTTATTTAGGGTGGTCAAGATAAATGGGACACCTGGTATATATATGTATAGCTAACACTTGGTTCAAGAATCATAAAAGAAGGTTGTATACATGGAATAGGCCTGGAGATACTGGAGGGTTTCAGATAGATTGTATAATGGTAAGACAGAGATTTAGAAACCAGGTTTAGGTTTTAAATTGTAAGACATTTCCAGGGGCAGATATGGACTCTGACCACCATCTATTGGTTATGAAATGTAGATTAAAACTGAAGAAACTGCAAGAAGGTGGGAATTTAAGGAGATAGGACCTGGATAAACTGACTAAACCAGAGGTTGTACAGTGTTTCAGAGAGAGGGAACGATTGACAGGAATTGGGGAAGGAAATACAGTAGAAGAAGAATGGGTAGCTTTGAGGGGTGAAGTAGTGAAGGCAGCAGAGAATCATGGAGGTAAAAAGACGAGGTCTAGTAGAAATCCTTGGGTAACAGCAGAAATATTGAATTTAATTGATGAAAGGGGTAAATATAAAAATGCAGTAAATGAAGCAAGCAAAAAGGAATACAAACGACTCAAAAATGAGATCGACAGAAAGTGTAAAATGGCTAAGCAGGGATGGTTAGAGAACAAAATGTAAGGATGTAGAGGCTTATCTCACTAGGGGTAAGAAAGATACTGCCTACACGAAAATTAAAGAGACCTTTGGAGAAAAGAGAACCACTTGTATGAATATCAAGAGCTCAGGTGGAAACCCAGTTCCAAGCAAGGAGGGGAAAGCAGAAAGGTGGAAGGATTATATAGAGGGTCTATACAAGGACGATGTACTTGAGGACAGTATTATGGAAATTTAAGAGGATGTACACTCCTGGAAATGGAAAAAAGAACACATTGACACCGGTGTGTCAGACCCACCATACTTGCTCCGGACACTGCGAGAGGGCTGTACAAGCAATGATCACACGCACGGCACAGCGGACACACCAGGAACCGCGGTGTTGGCCGTCGAATGGCGCTAGCTGCGCAGCATTTGTGCACCGCCGCCGTCAGTGTCAGCCAGTTTGCCGTGGCATACGGAGCTCCATCGCAGTCTTTAACACTGGTAGCATGCCGCGACAGCGTGGACGTGAACCGTATGTGCAGTTGACGGACTTTGAGCAAGGGCGTATAGTGGGCATGCGAGAGGCCGGGTGGACGTACCGCCGAATTGCTCAACACGTGGGGCGTGAGGTCTCCACAGTACATCGATGTTGTCGCCAGTGGTCGGCGGAAGGTGCACGTGCCCGTCGACCTGGGACCGGACCGCAGCGACGCACGGATGCACGCCAAGACCGTAGGAGCCTACGCAGTGCCGTAGGGGACCGCACCGCCACTTCCCAGCAAATTAGGGACACTGTTGCTCCTGGGGTATCGGCGAGGACCATTCGCAACCGTCTCCATGAAGCTGGGCTACGGTCCCACACACTGTTAGGCCGTCTTCCGCTCACGCCCCAACATCGTGCAGCCCGCCTCCAGTGATGTCGCGACAGGCGTGAATGGAGGGACGAATGGAGACGTGTCGTCTTCAGCGATGAGAGTCGCTTCTGCCTTGGTCCCAAAGAAGGTCGTATGCGTGTTTGGCGCCGTGCAGGTGAGCGCCACAATCAGGACTGCATACGACCGAGGCACACAGGGCCAACACCCGGCATCATGGAGTGGGGAGCGATCTCCTACACTGGCCGTACACCACTGGTGATCGTCGAGGGGACACTGAATAGTGCACGGTACATCCAAACCGTCATCGAACCCATCGTTCTACCATTCCTAGACCGACAAGGGAACTTGCTGTTCCAACAGGACAATGCACGTCCGCATGTATCCTGTGCCACCCAACGTGCTCTAGAAGGTGAAGGTCAACTACCCTGGCCAGCAAGATCTCCGGATCTGTCCCCCATTGAGCATGTTTGGGACTGGATGAAGCGTCGTCTCACGCGGTCTGCACGTCCAGTACGAACGCTGGTCCAACTGAGGCGCCAGGTGGAAATGGCATGGCAAGCCGTTCCACAGGACTACATCCAGCATCTCTACGATCGTCTCCATGGGAGAATAGCAGCCTGCATTGCTGCGAAAGGTGGATATACACTGTACTAGTGCCGACATTGTGCATTGTTGCCTGTGTCTATGTGCCTGTGGTTCTGTCAGTGTGATCATGTGATGTATCTGACCCCAGGAATGTGTCAATAAAGTTTCCCCTTCCTGGGACAATGAATTCACGGTGTTCTTATTTCAATTTCCAGGAGTGTAGATGAAGATGAAATGGGAGATATGATACTGCGTGGAGAGTTTGACAGAGCACTGAAAGACTACAGTCGAAACAAGGCCCCGGGAGTAGACAACATTCCATTAGAACTACTGACAGCCTTGGGAGAGCCAGTCCTGACAAAACTCTACCATCTGGTGAGCAAGACGTATGAGACAGGCGAAATACCCTCAGACTTCAAGAAGAATATTATAATTCCAGTCCCAAAGAAAGCAGGTGTTGGCAGATGTGAAAATTACCGAACTATCAGTTCAATAAGTCACAGGTGCAAACTACTAACGCGAATTCTTTACAGACAAATGGTAGAAGCCGACCTCGGGGAAGATCAGTTTGGATTCCGTAAAAATATTGGAGCACGTGAGGCAATACTGACCCTACGACTTATCTTAGAAGATAGATTAAGGAAAGGCAAACCTACGTTTCTAGTATTTGTAGACTTAGAGAAAGCTTTTGACAATGTTGGCTGGAATACTCTCTTTCAAATTCATAAGGTGGCAGGGGTAAAATATAGGGAGCGAAAGGCTATTTACAATTTGTACAGAAACGAGATGGCAGTTATAAGAGTCGAGGGACATTAAAGGGAAGCAGTGGTTGGGAAGGGAGTGAGACAGGGTTGTAGCCTATCCCCGATGTTATTCAATCTCTATATTGAGCAAGCAATAAAGGAAACAAAAGAAAAATTCGGAGTAGGTATTAAAATCCATGGAGAAGAAATGAAAACTTTGAGGTTCGCCGATGACATTGTAATTCTGTCAGAGACAGCAAAGGACCTGGAAGAGCAGTTGAATGGAATGGACAGTGTCTTGAAAGGAAGATATAAGATGAACATCAACAAAAGCAAAACGAGGATAATGGAATGTAGTCGAATTAAGTCGGGCGATGCTGAGGGAATTAGATTAGGAAATGAGACACTTAGATTAGTAAAGGAGTTTTGCTATTTGGGGAGCATAATAACTGATGGTCGAAGTAGAGAGGATGTAAAATGTAGACTGGCAATGGCAAGGAAATAGTTTCTGAAGAAGAGAAATTTGTTAACATCGGGTATAGATTTAAGTGTCAGGAAGTCGTTTCTGAAAGTATTTGTATGGAGTGTAGTCATGTATGGAAGTGAAACATGGACGATAAATAGTTTAGACAAGAAGAGAATTGATGCTTTCGAAATGTGACGCTACAGAAGAATGCTGAAGATTAGATGGGTAGATCACATAACTAATGAGGAGGTACTGAATAGAACTGGGGAGAATTGGAATTTGGGGCACAACTTGACAAGAAGAAGGGACCGGCTGGTAGGACATGTTCTGAGGCATCAAGGGATCACAAATTTAGCACTGGAGGGCTGCGTGGAGGGTAAAAATAGTAGAGGGAGGCAAAGAAATGAATATACTGAGCAGATTCAGAAGGATGTAGGTTGCAGTAAGTACTGGGAGATGAAGAAGCTTGCACAAGATAGAGTAGCACGGAGAGCTGTATCAAACCAGTCTCTGGACTGAAGACCACAACAACAACAACAACAACAACATCTTGGTAATAAATTCTACATTATTCATTGTATTAATGTGTGAGAATATAGTACTTACGAAGAACACCCATTGAAGTGCTGATGCATGGCTTATGTAATTCTAATGAGCAGTCATTGGAATCATCGATTTCACGGTTTTCTGTGGCTTGGCTGTGGTTGATTGCTTTACCTTACGCCACGCCTCAATAAATTGGGTCCAACACAATCAACTGTTTCCAAAATGTTTGCTGGCATCCTCAATAAGTTTTTCTTCTTGCCTGCAATGACGCCCTGATCCATTGGCTGGATTAAGGCTGTCAATTAGAGGGTAAATCTTTTACAAATATCATCCCATCATACGATTTCAGAACAAGTTCAGTCTGATGTGTTGGTGTGTTGTCCAATAACAATGCAGCCCTTGCAGATGGACCCTTCGACGCTAAATGTCCTCTTACCTGTTGGACAAAGCAATTATGGAACCATGTTTGAAATATTGTACGGTCCATCCAGGCCCCTTTCTGGTGAAAATAAAAGACAGATAAATTGTGCATTTCTTTTCCTCTGCAGCACCGCGGTGTTTTAGCTTTAGCTATTATACGATGCTTAACTTTATGTTATCCCGTACCATTAGCACAACACAACACAGTTATTCTTTGCTTACTGATTTATAACTAGACCCACAACGCTCTGGCTCGAAAAGTAAAGTATTTGTTCGTAAACACTTTCAAGTGTTGTATATTTGTTGTAGCTCTAAATTTTCTCGCGCAGCCAACTCCCGGGAATCATTACAAAACTTTTCTCCTCGGACGGCAATCTGCCGGATACCATAACACTGTTTAGATCTTGTTCGCCAACCGGAGATGCATTAATATCTCCTTCAATCCCCAAGGTGTGGAAGAGAAACTGGGCCTGTTTGGCGCATACTGGACCGTGTGTCGCACTGTTTTGTTCGTGACAGAGGTAGATACATATCTGAAGACAGTTTGAGTACAAGTCTGAAGACAGTTTGAGTACAAATTTGAAGACACTTTGAGAATCTGTGTGTTAGATAACATGTCAACTGAACCTCGAACGTCTGGTGAAAACTTTATAATTTTCTGCAGTTTATCTGAGTATTCCTCATACGCAATGTTGCATATAGATGTATGTTTTTCAGCTTGACAAATGAAATCTTTTGTACTGACTTTCATCTCTAGCCATTGACCTACACGACCGTACTGCCAGATAACAGAGTGCAGCATTCCAAATACTTCATGAGTAACTAATAATAGGTGGCGTTACCCACCAAGTGGCATTGTAAGTGAAGGCTGTAACTGGAGGCAATTTTCTCCCAGCGGTGACCCAGTGGCGTTTCTGGAGCCACCGGTGGTGGTAGTCGGCCAAGGAGCGCAACAGAAGCGCCGTGACGCTGCACGTCTGAAACCGTCGACTGGAACCAATGCTTCGCCAGTGGAAGCGCCACTGACAAGCGAAACTCCTTATCGCACCTCCCTCAGATTTAGTGGTAAGAAGGTCCTGTAGGCAGCCCGTCAAGCACTGAACACAGATGAAGCATGAAAACAGGAAGAAGTTGTACTGTTGTTGTTGTGGTCTTCAGTCCTGAGACTGGTTTGATGCAGCTCTCCATGCTACTCTATCTTGTGCAAGCTTCTTCATCTCCCAGTACTTACTGCAACCTACATCCTTCTGAATCTGCTTAGTGTTTCATCTCTTTGTCTCCCTCTACGATTTTTACCCTCCACGCTGCCCGCCAATACTAAATTGGTGATCCCTCGATGTCTCAGAACATGTCCTACAAACCGATCCCTTCTTCTAGTCAAGTTGAGCCACAAGCTCCTCTTCTCCTTAATTCTATTCAATACATCCTCATTAGTTATGTGGCCTACCCATCTAATCTTCAGCATTCTTCTGTAGCACCAAATTTCGAAAGCTTCTATTCTCTTCTTGTCTAAACTATTTATCGTCCACGTTTCACTACGATACATGGCTACACTCCATACAAATACTTTCAGAAACGACTTCCTGACACGTAAATCAATACTCGATGTTAACAAATTTCTCCTCTTCAGAAACGCTTTCCTTGCCATTGCCAGCCTACATTTTATATCCTCTCTACTTCGACCATCATCAGTTATTTTGCTCCCCAAATAGCAAAACTCCTTTACTACTTTAAGTATCTCATTTCCTAATCTAAGTCCCTCAGCATTACCCGACTTAATTCGACTACATTCCATTACTCTCGTTTTGCTTTTGTTGATGTTCATCTTATATCCTCCTTTCAAGACACTGTCCACTGCGTTCAACTGCTCTTCCAAGTCCTTTGCTGTCTCTGACAGAACTACTATGTCATCGGCGAATCTCAAAGTTTTTATTTCTTCTCCGTGGATTTTGATCCCTACTCCGAATTTTTCTTTTGTTTCCTTTATTGCTTGCTCAATATACAGATTGAATAACATCGGGGATAGGCTACAACCCTGTCTCACTCCCTTCCCAACCACTGCTTCCCTTTAATGTCCCTCGACTCTTGTAACTGCCGTCTGGTTTCTGTACAAATTGTAAATAGTCTTTCGCTCCCTGTATTTCACCCCTGACACCTTTAGAATTTGAAAGAGAGTATTGCAATCAACACTGTCAAAAGCTTTCTCTAAGTCTACAAATGCTAGAAACGTAGGTTTGCCTTTCCTTAATCTTTCTTCTAAGATAAGTCGTAGGGTCAGTATTGCCTCACGTGTTCCAACATTTCTACGGAATCCAAATTGATCTTCTCCGAGGTCGGCTTTTATCAGTTTTTCTATTCGTCTGTAAAGAATTCGCGTTAGTATTTTGCAGCTGTGACTTATTAAACTGATAGTTCGGTAATTTTCACATCTGTCGACACCTTCTTTCTTTGGGATTGGAATTATTATATTCTTCTTGAAGTCTGAGGGAATTTCGCCTGTCTCATACATCTTGCTCACCAGATGGCAGAGTTTTGTCAGGACTGGCTCTCCCAAGGCTGTCAGTAGTAGTTGTACCGAACAGTGTGAAAAAAAGAAGGGAAATAGAAACAGTGAACGATCCAAGTGCTTAAACGGTGACGATGTTGGACTTTAACCTAAGTTTGGACTGCAAAGTCTGTGTTCAAAGCTCCATTTTCCGATTTTTTTGCACAAAATTATGAACTGTCCGGTAATTGACGTGTCTGTTCGTTGTATTCAAATTTATGTCTATTTCGTGATGTAAAGTCCCTTTGCAACAGCGAAGTATCAGGGAGAGACCTACAATGAAAGTTGATTCTGCACAACTACTCTGTTAGCAGCCGAAAGGACGTGGCTTAGGAATGGTAACGGCAAACGTTTGATGACGAGGCGATAAGTCAGTCGGATCCTCCACCGAAAAATACATCTGGTGTGTCCACACGGCGTTAGTGACAGTACGTGTCTCATCTGATACGAATCTCTTATCGACGCACCTAACTCGTATGCCTGATAGCGACATATGCCTCCTTGCCCGATTTAGGTGTCCGTATGAATGCGAATGTGGTCACTGCCAAAGAAATGACGAAAACACAATAATTTGCCACATTAGCTGCAACAAATGAACGCAACATTCTTACAGTCACAAAGTTTTCTCTGTGCTCTATCAAAACATATGTTTTTAACGGTCTTGAAGTTGCGATCCGTTTTGAAAGTTTTGACTCTTCAGTTTCTGTGTTGTAATATTTCTCACACCCGTTTATTTGTTGCTTTCATTTCTGTGAGATGTCTTTGTGGTATTGGCTCTCACTATTCATCACATTTACTTACGAAGCAATGTATTCTTACCATAACCAATGTATAGTATGACGGTTGCCAAGACTACAGAAATAGAACAAACATTTTAATGACTGGACACAAGGTTGACAATTTTGTAAAAAATATAAATAAAAAATTGGTACGAAGGAGTTTTGAACACTGATCATTCACTTTGTGGTCCAACACCGTGACCACTGAACCACGACGCCGTGGCTGTTCAACTATGAGCTACGTTTTAAAAATGTTCAGATGTATGTGAAATCTTATGGGACTTAACGGCTAAGGTCATCAGTCCCTAAGCTTACACACTACTTAACCTAAATTATCCTAAGGACCAACACACACACTCATGCCCGAAGGAGGACTCGAACCTCCGCCGGGACCAGCCGCACAGCTACGTTCTACATCTTACGTTTGCACCACTAGTTATTTTAATTCTGCTTTTTTTCACTGTTCAGTATACCTTCTTCCTATTTTCATGCTTCATCTGTGTTCAGTTTTTGACAGGGTATCCACAGGACCATCTCATGGTCAGTATACCTAATTGTCGTGCGTTGGGGAGTTTCCCTTTGGAGAAGCACTTCTCAGTGGCTCCGTGTGAAGGCGGTGCGACGCTGGCTCGAGGGTCAAAGAGATGCAGGCGACACTTCTGGAAACTGATTTAATAGAGTAACAGAGCAGAGAATTAATCCTGGTCCGCCAGTAAACGCTTCCGACTCACCCTCCTTACAGCTCTAGAACCCCTACTACCAGAGAGTGCAGTTTGGTGGGGACGTGTGCGCTCTGCCCTCCGTATTCTTGCGCTCGTTCTCCGAGTTATTTTGCGAAATTGACTGCAAATCTCTCCGTAGACGTTACGCCATAGATATCACGTCGTGTGCTGATTGCTTCATCGTAAAACTCCTTTCGCCCTGAATTTACCAGAACTTTTTGTATAATTTTGTCGATATGCGCGTACCCGGGTATGACGGATATCTAAAATATACTGCAGCATAAGTGGGATCATCTACATCTCCATAACTACTTTGCAGTCCACATTTAACTCCCTGGCAAAGGGTTCACCGAACCGTTGTTACTCTGTTTCTCAACATTTTCATTTACGAACAGCGCACTGGAATAACGAAAACTTGAGTCTTTTCATGCAAGCTCTCATTTCTACTATTTTACTCGTATTACAGTGATCATTTTTCCCCATGTAGCTGGGTGTCAAAAAAATTTCCGCATTCAGAGGAAAACGTTGGATACTGAAATTTCGTGAAAAGGATCTCGCCGCAACGAAAAACTCCTTTATTTAATGATTGCCACCCCAAAGCGTGTATCATATTCGTGCCAATATACTCCATTTTGCGATAATACAAAACGAGCTGCCCTTCTTTGAACTCTTTGTACGTACTCCGTCAATCCCACTTGGTAACGACCCTATACCACACACAGCAATACTCTAGTAGGGTTCGCCATCCTCACGACATTGTCTGTGAGATCGTTCCATTTATGTAATTGTTGGACTGACAATCTCTAGATTTCTGTGATTTATCGTGTAACCTAAGTTTGGCGGAGTCCTTTCAGTACTCATGTGTATGACCAAACAATTTTCAGTACCTATATTCAACCGCCACTTTTCGGAAGGTATCGACATCTTGTCTAAATCATTTTGGAATTTGTTCTGACAATCTGATGACTTTATAAGACGGCAAATGACAGCATCATCTGCAAACAATCATAAACGTTTATGTATGTCAGTAACAGCAGAGAACTCATAGCACTTCCTTGGGGAACGCTAGATATTACTTCTGTTCTACTCTATGACTTTGCATCAATTATTACTAGCTGTGACAGGGATCCACGAATGAAGTCGCGCTATTTGATTAGAAGGCGTTTGTGAAAACGGCATCAAAAGCCTTTAGAAAATCGAGAAATCCGTAATCAATATGAAATATCCTGTCAATAACACTCATTACTTCGTATGGAGAAAGTGTTAGCTGTGTTTCACAATAACAATATTTTCTGAATCATTGTTGACTGTGTGTCAACAGACCGTTTTCTTTGAGGTAATTCATACTGTCCGAACACAGTATACGTTCCAAAATCCGACCGCTGATCGATGTTAGTGATATGGGTCCGCTACTCAAAGGATTGTTTCTAGTTCCTTTTTTGAGTATTCGTGTGATCAGTGCAACTTTTCAGTATTTAGATGCGAATCTTTGGCCGGGCGAGCTGTTGTATATGATTGTTAAGTAAAGGGCTACTGCATCAGCATACGATGATAACAATCTAACTGGTATACGAAGGTGGTTTGAAAAGTTCTCGGAACGGAATAGAAAAAAGTACTTACATCACTGAAACTTTCTTAAGTCTCAACGTAGTCTCCTTGTAGATTAACGCACTAGGTCCAACGATGTTCCAGTGCCTTGATCTCAAAGTACTTACATCACTGAAACTTTCTTATTTCTCAACGTAGTCTCCTTGTAGATTAACGCACTTGGTCCAACGATGTTCCAGTGCCTTGATCTCATCTCGAAAATGAGTTTCCTCCAGGCCTGCAAAATAGTTGTGAACTTCAACTATCAATTCTTCGTTTAAAGTGAATCTTGATTCACCAAGAAAAATTTTCAGTTTTGGGAAGAGATCGAAGTCTGACAGCGCCACATCACGTGAATAAGGCGGGTGTGGCAACAATTCATGCCTTACTTCGTGTAATTTTGCTATGGCGACGGCTCACGTGTGCGGGTGCACATTGTCTTGATGCGGCACCCATCTTGCAGATAATTTTTTTATTTCTAATTCTTCAGTTAAAATGTGATTATCCTTTCAGATGCCATCTGGCAAGCGTGAGCAATTTCACGCACTTTCAATCGGCGTTCCTACTTGACCATTTTGTGCACTTTTACAATGATTTCTTGAGTAGTGACACATCTTGGCCGACCACTGCGCGGATCATCATCTAAGCTCTCCCGGCCAAATTGAAATTCATTTGTCCACCAAGCAACAGTTGAATATGAGGGAGCAGAGTCCCCCAGTGTGTTCTGGAAATCAGCATGAATGTCCTTTGCTTTCATACCTGTCTCTACAAAGTACTTAATCACTGCTCGAATCTCGATTTTTTCCATCTTCGCAAATCACTATGCGGGAACAACAACAGAGCTACGTCACTGCCACAGCTCTCTTCCAAGAGCACTGACGTGTCACTGACAAGCAACAGTCCAATGGAAATCACATGAACAACTCGTTGCACCAGCGTTGACCTCTCGTGGAGATTCCGAGAACTTTCCAAACCACCCTCGTATAATGCGGACCGTAGGACTTGCCTTTACAAAGTGACTTAAGCTGCCTTGCTACGAAGAGGATATCTACTTCTAACTTACCAATGTTGGAAAATGTTCTGTATCCGAACTCGAGGATATTTACTTCATGTGGTGTGCGTACTGTAAGACTTTCGGTACACACACCATCAGATTATTTGACTTGTCGCTCTAACGAAGTAGGCGAGTGTCAGCAATATGTCTCGTGCTCTTATCGTGGTGTGTTTATCTTCTGCCATTAGGTCAGACGATAGAAATGCCACTTGCATGCTTAGAGTAGCAGGTTGACGGTGACCAACTTTAAACAGAACTTGATTAATTTTCACACACATTTATTAAAATAATAACAATCATAAACCTTACTTAACTTGATTCTGGATGCTATTTACAATTGACAGTCTGAAGTTCCTTTGGTCTTGGTACGTTAATCTTACTCTCACATATCTCTGATACTTGATAAAGTGTCTATACATTTCTCTTCATGGCGCGGACTGAAACTTGACTATAGACTGGTACAGACAAATGCAGACTAATGCAGACTTGTACAGACTGGTGCAGGCAAATGCAGACAAATGCAGACTGACTCCTTATAATACCTCTCGCGTTCAGGTATCACTGTGCAAATGTGATACCTGGTTCTATGTTAGCAGCAATCTCATTGGCTGCGTTACATATTAATACACGGATCGGCGGAAGCAGAATTTGGTCCGTCTCTAAGGCAGCGCCATCTCGTAGTGCGGAGACAGACGAGCGCTGTGCCTGCGCTGTTGTGCTTAGCGGGGCGCGCTCTAGTGTGAAAGTAGTGTATGCACTGACTACGCGGAACTATGTACACAACACTTCGTCTTCTCTGATGAAGAAATTTCTTTTGGAAAATTGTATTTAGTATCTGTCATCGGTAACATTACAAACGCTGTTGCCGAGTAAAATATTGATTGCATCTTGTCACTGGTGTGTTTTGCGTATGACCAGAATCTCTTTAGATTTTCAGCCACATTTCGAGACAGAGTTTCGTTGTGGAAGGTATTAAAAGCATCGCGCATTGCAAAAAAATGTGTTCGAATGTGTGTGAAATCTTATGGGACTTAACTGCTAAGGTCATCAGTCCCTAAGCTTACACACTGTTTAACCTAAATTACCCTAAGGTCAAACACACACACACACACACACCCATGCCCGAGGGAGGACTCAAGCCTCCGCCGGGACCAGCTGCACAGTCCATAATTGCAGCGCCCTACACCGCTCAGCCGCGCATTGCAGTTCGTGCTAAATTAAGAGCTTCGCTATTTTCAACCTTCAGGATTTTGCATTCCTTTAAATCTGGCATGCTTATCTTGTTACTCCTGTAACACTGTTCTGACCTGTTTTGCGTACCATTGGATTCTATTCCGTCTCTTATCAATTTGTTTGGTATAAATCTCGCAACTGTTGTTGACACTATTTCTATGAAGTGACATTCGATGTCGGTCTTGTTTCTCTGTTCCAAAACTGCAAAGAAAATGCTAAAGTAATGAAACTGAAATACATGTCTGTTGGGCGGGCAGCGTACGTGAATCGGATTGCAATGGCCGCCTGACACAAGCAGTCCGGTGTTGTGTTTACGCGGCGCTGCGGTGGCTTTGCGTTCCACTGCAGCGCGTCACAGATGTACACACTCCATTCCTCAGCGGCCTCAGAAACAGGTAAACAAGTAGTGCAGGCTCAACAGCATCGACTGCCAAAGGTCAGTGGATGGCTACCAATTAGAAGATTCACAATTACCTAGAATAGAAAATACAAATCAAGATATCTCCAACTGATTTCCAAATATAGCTGCAAACAGGAAGAAACCCCAGAAGAGATCAAAGCTTTGAGATCCACCGTGAAACTTAAAACTACGTGCAGAATTGGATAAAAAGTCAATATCAGCACTTGAAACCAAAATCAAACCGCTTGAAGGGGAAAATGAAGGGCTCAAACAAGAAATTGCAGTATCAGCTATCTAATATGCAGTAATTGCTGGCTCAGCTGGGAATAACATCACAATCACAGTTTCGAGCGTCGCGGCAGAGGACAAGGATGACCAGATTGTTAGGGAAAGATTTACCAGATCAGTTACCCCTGTGAAATAAATCTCGAACTTGAAGCCACTGCACACTGTTGTTCTTCTTATTACAGAAGTTTATTCAAAAATGGTTCAAATGGCTCTGAGCACTATGGGACTCAACTGCTGTGGTCATGAGTCCCCTGGAACTTAGAACTACTTAAACCTAACTAACCTAAGGACATCACACACATCCATGCCCGAGGCAGGATTCGAATCTGCGACCGACTGCGCGCCTAGAACCGCGGGACCACCGCGGCCGGCGAAGTTTATTCGCCCAAATCGCATAACAATACACAGTGATTACTAGCTGCAATGAAATTATAAAAAGTGTAGAATTTTTTTTAACGTGGTTAATCCATTTCGTCGTATGTTCACACTAACTGGACACAACTTACGGGGAGGACTTTTCATAGTCACACAACATATGTCAACAGGGACAAAATATGGAAGGACTTTATAGAAGTCTTATGTATTTTATTTGTGACTACTAGGAACTCTTCGCACAGATATTCTTTTATTGTATGGCGAGCGACGGTATTACAGAATGTCGTCTCTATAAACTGTGCTCAGTTAATGTGAAGTCGACGAAATGGATTGGCTTTGTTAAAAAAAATTTCTATACTAACATAGCAAAATAGACAAATTTATTGTAGCACTTGCCAGGTGCTATTATAACATTAGGAAAACAACGAGAGTAGCGATAACCGTGCTCCGTTTCCGAGTGCTACTATTCAGTTCGACAAGAACACTTGGCTTATCTGGCGGCTAGTGGCGTCGGATAAGCTTTCTAATTATTTTAGGCTTAATGTAGATAATCTGAGGATTTAGATTTAACACGTACAGTTCATCGACCAGCGAAATAAAAACTAGTCTGAATAGTGGCTCTGCAATTGTAGCCTTCCAGAAAAGACCATGAAACTTGCACATTTTGTATTAATCAGAATTGAATTACTATTAGTATTTCTTAAGTACTTTAATGATAAGAATGGGTAAATAATTCACAGTTATAAATAAGCCATCACTGTGGATTCTTTTAATGATTTTACAGCTCGATTATCCTAGAATGCATTCCTCATAACTACGGTTACAATGAGAGGTTGAACTATGAAATAATGCTCAAGATTTATTCTAGTTAATCAATTATCACTAATGCGGAAGTGACACCTAAGCAAGATCTATCGCAGAAATGGGGTTCATAAAAGGACCGTTACGTGTCTTACGCAAACATTAAAAAGTTTTGCGGCAGTCCGGTTCCCGGAACTCCTGAAGATAGACGTTGATTGTGGATATTGTATCACAGACACAGTCCCTTTGAATGTTCAGAGATGTCACTAAACCTGCCAAAAGATGTAAACAACCGTGCATGAGCAGCCCCTATTACTCGGAGGAGGTCCGACAGCCGATCAGTTCCAGCCATCCCAAGAGGAAGGAGGTACACGGCTCGTGTTGTCTGTTGTTCAACCATGCCTAGATGGTCAATTCCGCGGTTCGATCGCGCTCGCATTGTTACTTTGTGCCAGGAAGGGCTCTCAACAAATGCACTGTCCGGGTGTCTCGGAGTGAAACAAAGCCATGTTGTTCGGACATGGAGGAGATACAAAGATATACGAACTGTCGATGTCACGCTTCGCTCAGGCCGCCCAAGGGCTTCTACTTCAGTGGATGACCGCTACCTACGGATTGGCTGGGAGGAATCTAGACAGCAGCGCCACGATGTTGAATAATACTTTTCGTGCAGCCACAGGACGTCGTGTTACGACTCAAACTGTGCGCAATGGGCTGCATGATGCGGAACTTCACTCCCGACTTCCATGGCGAGGTCCATCTTTGCAACCACGACACCATGCAGCACGGTACAGATGAGCCCAACAACATGCCGAATGGACCGCTCAGGATTGGCATCACGTTCACTTCACTGATGTGTCTTGGATATGCCTCCAACCAGACAGTCTTCGGAGACGTGCGTGGAGGTAACCCAGCCAGGCTGAACTCATTAGACACACTGTTCAGCGAGTGCAGGAAGGTGGAGGTTCCCTGATGTTTTGTGGTGGCGTTATGAGGGCCCGACGTACGCCGCTGGAGGTAGTGGAAGGTCATGGGCTGTACTATACGTGAATGCCATCCTCCAACCGATAGTGGAACCATATTGGCGAGGCATTCGTCTTCATGGACGACAATTCGCGCCTCCATCGTGCACATCTTCTGATTGACTTCCTTCAGAATAACGACATCGCTCGATTAGAGAGGCCAGCATGTTCTCCAGACATGAACCGTATCTAACGCGCCTGGGATAGATTGAAAAGTGCTGTTTATGGACGACGTGACCCACCAACCTCTCTGAGGGATCTACGCCAAATCGCCGTTGAGTAGTGGGACAATCTGGACCAACAGTACCTTGATGAACTTGTGGATAGTATGCCACGACGACTACAGGCATGCATCAATGCAAGAGGACGTGCTACTGGGTATTAGAGGTACCATTGTGTACAGCAATCTGGACCACCACGTCTGAAGGTCTCGCTGTTTGGTGGTACAACTTGCAATGTGTGGATTTCATGAGCAATGAAAAGGGCGATATGATGTTTGTGTTGACCTCTATTCCAGTTATCTGTACAGGTTCTGCAACTCTCGGAATGGAGTTGATGCAAAACTTTTTTTGATGTGTGTAATTTCTAATAGACGGCAAGTACAACGAATGACTGCAGCGATGTCTGAACTACACGCGCAAGCGTTTCTGGAATCTAACTGGATCGACATTTAAAGATATGGAAACCGAGAAAAAAAGATATAAAATTATATGTTGTAAAATGATGAAGAAATCGTAGGAAACCTCTACGAATTGAATGCAAAATACAAAGAAGATAAATCTGATTTCTTGGAAGAGATAAAACTCTGCTTCCAAATGGCGCGTTAGTTGAGAAATAGATTTCATCAGGCTATAGAAACAATTCCACGACTAAGGAACATACTACAGGAAAGAGAAAAGCTGTAAAGAGGAAACAAGGAACTTGCTTTTAAAGACTATACTTCAGTTCCAAGTTGTTTTAAGTGTCATAATCTTAACCACACAGTGATATATTGTAACGCAAAACCTTGTCACCAGACCAATGAATACAAATAAAAAGAATCAGATTCATACTGTGTCATAATCATAGGGAGCAGTGCAACAGAAGCAGGAAAAAATGTGCGACTTACTTTACATTACTGCAACGGCAGTTTCCTAAGATAGACAGTGAAGAGTAAATACAGTAACATCAATGTGGAAAAACTTGCAACCTCTTTAACTAATACCGAATTAGACCTCACATCACGAAAACGAAAAGAAAACCTCATTCAACAGTACTTAGGAATTGGAATTATAACATGAAGGCAGTCGCTAGCAATATTTTTGCAAATGAAATGGATAAATTTAAATATCCTCCCTCTCTGATGAATTTTTCTCTCAAAATCAGTGCAATTTCTTAAATCTGTCAGAATGTGTCGTTAACTCAGTTATGCAAGGCTACATGCCAACGTAACTAGCCTCTGAAAACAGGGCAGAGATATTTCAAAGTACGACGCTACAAACCCAGTTGGCAGCCAGAATCGAAGAACTCAAAGATGGAACATTGAAAAGCGACCATCAAACGGACCTCAATGTGGATCAGGATATACAATATACCACGGACAAACCTTATATGAATACCGATCGGGAGGCATGCCTTGCACTATCACGCACAATAACGATAGAAAATAACATAGGAAACATAGATAACATGTCCACCGCACGAAAAATTTATGATACTCGCAAGAGTAACAATTATATAAAACCAGTTAAGTTCTAATCGGGAGGAATAACTTAACAGTGTGCAAATCACACTCACTACAGAGCAGATTCAATAAGCAGACAGTTTACCAAATTGCACAGTGGACGTGCTTCACAACACAATGAACAAGAGACAAGTGAAACTGTGAAATATGCGAAGCAACTTGAGCAAACTAAAAGTTACAGACACTAGACAATATTTAGATACAGTGAGGCCGACTGAGATTTATAAACACATCGACTTAAACGAAAAACTGAATAAATTAGAGGAAAGAATTATACACATCGCCCTCCGATGCATAACAAGAATAGGGCATGAAAATAGGAAATCTCCACAACCAGGGTAGCACATAGATTAACACCGAAAGCAAATAGTCTGGCCGCAGATTTTAAAGAATTATGTGAGATGCTACGTCAAGTCTACACAAGAGCCTATGAATCTACACGACGTGTGTAGAGAACTGGTTCGAGCCCAAGAACGAATTGAGTTCTAACCCAGAATCCCATCCCTCCAGAACTGATGAATTCTACAGATTAAAGAAATGACAAATTCCGTCGTTAATGCCTGAACTTTGCACTAATGAACAAAGGTATAACCATCAACAAAATCTCGGAAATGTGTAGCGACCATTCGGCTTCTATAGCATTTCGACACCAAAACATCTCATAAATACACTGAAGTCCCAAAGAAACTCGTGCACCTGCCTTCTTCGCGAGCACGAAGAAGTACCGGAACACAACGTGTCATTGACTCTACTAATGTCTGAAGTAATGCTGGAGGGAAATGACACCATTAATTCTGCAGGGTTGTTCATAAATATCTAAGAGTACGAGGGGGTGGAAATCTCTTCTGAACAGCACATTGCAAGGCATCCCAGATATGCTCAATAACGTTCATTTCTGGGGAGTGTTCATGGAGCCACTCTGTAGCATTTCTCGACGTTTGGCCTGCTGGAGTAACCCATGTACGTTGGAATGCACAATGGACACAAATGGATGCAGGTGATCAGACAGGATGCTTCGTACATGTCAGTCATATCTAGACGTATCAGGGGTCCCATACTGCAAATGCCCCCACCATTACAGAGCGTCCACCAGCTCGAATAGTCCCCTGCCGTCACGCAGGGTCCATGGATTCCTGAGGTTGTCTGCATACCCGCAGACGTCTATCATCTCGATTACATCTGAAACGAGACTCATCCGACCAGGTAACACGTTTCCATTCACCAACAGTCCAATGTCGGTGTTGACGGGCCTAGGTGAGCCGTAAAGCTGTGTGTCGTACAGTTGTCAAGGGCACACGACTGAGCCTTCGGCTCCGATATCCCATATAGATGATGTTCGTTGAATGGTTCGCACACTGACAGTTGTTGATGGCCCAGCATTTAAATCTGCAGCAATTTACGTAAGGCTTGTACTTCTGTCACGTTGAACGATTCTCTTCGGTCCCGTTCTTGCAGGATCTTTTACCGGCCGCAGCGATGTCGGAGAGTTGATGTTTTACCGGATTCCTGACATTTGAAACTTCTTCATAAAATTCTACTTATATTGCTAAGTGAAACTGAATGCAAGTGTGACTTAGCTATTCTTTATGATCTCAACACTGACCAACAATATCCTACTGCAACGCAATCTGACTGCTCAAAAAAGAAACCTGACTTCAAATAATTAATATAAAAGATTGGCCCTGAATTAGAAGAAATCTTGACAATAACCTATACATTTCATAAATCACTCACCTCACAAAAATCTTCATTACACGAACTACTGCAATACAGCAAGCGCCAATACAGCCGGCTAAATAAAAGATTCTAACTACTGTAGGCTCTAACTACTAATAGGGATATGGTTAGCAAAGGAAAGTTTTTGTTCCAGAGCAACCAATGTATTTACGAAATTTTACCTTAATCAAGTGACAACCAGTTCAAAAAAATTATATAATCATCAGTAATGAATCTCCGTGACGGATACACATTCAGACCGTCCGCTCGTGCTAATTCTGCAAATCTCCAACACTGCTAATTATTAACCTCTAACCTCCATCATTGCTGACTACTCACTCCCAACTTCCACTACTGATGGCTATTCAACTTCCATCACTGCTAACTATTGACCTCAAACTGTGAGTCCGACCAGCCACAGAGTCTCTTACAGAGCGCGCACAGCGCTGTCAGAGTTATTAATGCAGAGCGCTACATAGCGCTGCCAACATACAAACACATAAACAGCCTACTTACATATTCATGGTACACTCGTGAAATGTCCGTACGCGAAAATCCGTGCTTCGTCGCTTCCTCGGAGATGATGTGTCCCATCGCTCGTGCGCTGACTGTAACACCACGTTCAACACACTTAAATCTTGATGACCTGCCATTGTAGGAGCAGTAACCGTTGTAACAACTGAGCCAGACACTGATACACGTATGTATTCAGTAGCGATGGCGAGGCATGACAGAATCTCTGACCAGAGAGTTGTTTATCGTTGCTAGTCTGCGCTTGACCGCGCGAGAGTTCAGTTGCGAGTTAGCAGTTGCGAGTGAGCGAGTAGCGAGAGCATGTAGTTGCGAGTTGGCTGTTGCGAGTCGGACTTGTGTGTGAGGAGTCGGCGGGCGTCGACATAGGTCTCTGGTCAAGGTTCGGGACGAGGTATATTGTTAAATAAAGTAATGAAGCAGCATTGCGCAGATCTGATAATGTAATGTATGTTAATTGTAATTAATTTGTTCAAGAATTGCCCCAATAATAATTTTGGATTCAAAGCAATCGTTTTTAAAAAAAAGAATCATTCCAATTGAAACAATATTTCCTATGCTTTTCCTCCCTGAATCAATTTATCAGTTTAATTATTGCACAGGGCCTAAGGTCAGCGATGCTGCCCTATTATTGTGGGTTTAATGATTAATGTTCATTTCTCAATTTTTGTGTCGAGTCTACATTCCGGTCATTATTATTCTATAATTTTTGTGGGAATCAAACATTTGGCTCGTTTTCATTATCATAGACTTTTCTTTTATTTCTGCTGGGAGGGTACATTTAGCACGATGTCTATTCTCATTTAAATATTTTCTTTTATTTCTGCGGGGAGGTTACACTTGGCGACATCCGGACCAGGATCGTATTTCTTTGAGAATCTTCTGAAAAGTAGTCATATATCTGCTCTTATTAACTAAAATATAATTAGCATTTGGCGCAACGCTTTTACTAATTTTATGACTTTCTTTCCACAGATCATCGGCAATTCGTTGCTCTCTGTTGTATTTGTGTTTGTTGCTTTTTGCATTGTGCTTATTTCTTTTGCGAATAATTGTGACTATTGTAAAAATGCCGCGAAAGACTGTTAATAGTGCATCGCGAAGTATAATGAATGAAATTACCAACTTAAACAACTTCACTGATAGTACTTGTGACGCGCAGTGTAATGATGACAATCCTGCGTTCACTGACAATCAGTGCGTTCCAACCACTAATGATGATTTTTGTCTTAATGATGAACAAACGAACTTGGTTATCTCCTCTGTTGATTTGACGACAATCGATGACGCGGGGCGTTCTGTTGTAATGAGCGCTGCCCAGATTAACACACCCGGTTTGCAGGATTTACGTGACGAACAGACAAATTTTTCTAATGAAAATGGACAGTGTACTGAAAGTATGACGGATTTATTTAATTCCGATTTAGTGACCAACAGTGTACATCCGATTGGCAAACATCTTCAAGAATCACAGAATGTCCAAATGGATAAACAAAACGTGATAATTGCAGACACACCATCACACAGTACAGAGAATAGAGATATTCATTTTAGATTTGATCAAATTATGGCAATATTGCTACAACAGGGTAAAAAACATGACAGCCTTAATGAAAAATTAGATAACAATTCCAGACAGTTAAATGAAAAATTAGACAACAATTCCAGACAGCTTAGTGAACAAATTAGAGACGTTGCCGCGCAGTGTCATGATACTAAGGAACAGTTACGCGAGGAAATTGAGGCTTGTTCAAGAAAAAGTAGCGAAGAAATTAGATCTGTTGCTCAAGAATTAAGAGATATGCAAACAGCTACAACAGAAACACATAGAGAGGAAATTAGTGCAGTCGGTAAACAATGCTCTGAAAAGGCAACACAATTACGCGACGAGTCTAAATTAATGACAGCAGAACTTTCGCGCACAATGGATGCAAAGATTGACGCGAAATTTGAACAACAGAACAGCCAAATTGACGAGCGTTTTAATCACCACATACAAAACAGTGATACACGTTTCCGTAAATTTATACAGGATGAAAATAAAGTAAAACGACAAGTAATGGAAACAATCACAGCACAGAGACAAGAAGACAAACGTAAACTGTTTGCGAAGGCAAAAACATACGTAGACAACAATATTGCTACAGTGTCTGACAAAATTAATACCATCGAACAGTTGAACGCCGAATTACGTGATGAAATTTCTGATCTTAAATCAAAAACAGATACACACACAGCAGATATTCAGACAGTGACAGACAGATTCGAACAATTAGAACTAACACAGGATTCCGATGTCGTCAAAGCTGACGTTAAAAAATTGAACGAAACCACACGTAAATTACAAAAACAGATTAATACTTCTGACAGTAAAAACGATGATCAGGCAAAAATACTGACTGAAAAATATGATGAATTGGCCAGTCGTATTGATGTTATTGAAAGTAATAATGACAGCAAATCAGATGATACCTCATCGATTTCATTTAATCAAACACCTGAATTTCAAAATCTTCAACAGACAATCAATGAGATCGATTCATCTAATAACACCTTACGTAGAAAATTGTCATGTTTACAGCAAGAGGTAACAGAGATAAAAAATGTTTCATGGTTTAACACATCACAGCAGACGCCACTTAGTGAACATTTGTCAGACTCACGCAGCGCGTATAACTTGGGTAATCTACAGAGAGTACGGGACTTAGATTCCGAATAGACACAGACAAATAGATTCTCTTACAATCCTGAACCTGTTCCGTCATACAGAGACGATAATTTTGATTACAAACATTTTCTGTCAGTGAGAAAATTTAAAGTATTTAAAAATGACAGAACACAGATTCACCCACTGGATTGGATACAACAGTTTAGTTTTGCTTTTCCACCGACTTGGCCTGTAACGCACAAACTTGAATTTATTTGCAGTTTTTTGGAAGGCGAACCGGCAACTCGTATGAGACTGATCGCGAGGCAATGCTACTCGGTTGAAGAATTTCAGAATGCTTTTCTGTCAGCGTACTGGTCGAAGACGACACAGTGTGGAATTAAAGATCAATTAATTAGTTTACCAAATTATGAGAACTCCAATTTTTCCACTGTCACGCAATTTTTTGAGCACATGGTCCAACAAAACCAGTACTTAAGTGAACCTTATAGTGAATCTGCACTCATTCAAGTATGTATTTCTAAATTGCCAAGATCATTAAGAGTGTCACTTTTAACAGGTCAGCAAAAAGAAAATATCTCGGCATTCAGGGATCTGTTATAGCTTTTGGAAGTACAGCAATCGGATTATTCGTTTATAAACAAAAATTTTTCTTATAATAACCAAGGTCAACAAACGTACAGCAATTACGATCAGCCACGTAATTTCAATAGTAAAGGTAATAGACGCTTTAGGAATGACAACCAACAGAACTTTAATAACAGACAAAATTCTAATTATCAATATTGTCAAAATTTTCAGCAACAGGAACCACATTTTAGTAACAATAGACGTTTTCCATCACAACAGCATGAAAGTCAGCTGGTTAGCATACCTAACCAACAAAGTAATGCACAAGGTCAACCAGGCTTTAATGTTTCGCCGCGTGCACGTATAGTCTCAGCTCCAACAAATAGCAATGCACGGCAGCAAGGAAATAACTACGTACAGAAAACACAGTACTTCAATTCCTATCGCAATGCACCGTATAGGAATGACTATCACGACAGACGTAAAAACAATGAGCACAATTATCAGCGTGCATATAATAACAGTCGGTCTTACCAGCAGCAAAGTGATCAGCAACAACATATTCTCATGAATGAACCCGACAGTAGGTATCATCCAGAGCGTAATACGTCTGGAAGAAATAATAGAACAGTTCAAATAGTAGAAATGCCACAACATCCTCCAGAAAATAATAACACGTCAGATAGAATCTGACTAGATACTGTACAGGTCGCATCTTCCAGTAACACAAGCACTACTTTAGACATGCAGAATGTTATTCACGAAAATGTTATTACTTTTGACGTCATCCGAGACACTCTTTTACAGGAAAGACCAGTTGTTCAAAAAACCATTTCACATCCTGTCATCGAAATTAAAATTGGTTCATCGAAATTTTCAGCAGTAATCGATCCTGGATCACCTATGTCAGTAATAAATGAAGAAACTTTCAACGAGTGTAACAAAGAGAATACCTATCCTACATTACCATTAGGCAAAATGAAAGTGAAAGGAGCAGTATCGAGTAAAGGAGTAGACGTTAAATTACAGACACATTTATCATTTTGCATTGCAGGTCACACATTTCACTCAAATTTTTGGATTATTCCTTTATTGACAACAGACATTATTTTAGGTATGAATTTTCTGGTACAACACGACGCAGTTATTGATTTTCAAAATTCCTATTTAATGTTGAAGGATGAAAATGTACAATTGGCTTTAGAATTTCAGCATTCTTTATCTGCGGAAGAACAAACAATTAATCGTACAGAGGTCATTTCTGCATCACGCAACATAGACTGTAATTCCACATTGTTCACTGATACATACGTACATAACTATAATACTCCAGACGAAGCTGACTACGACGTAATGCAGGTGATTTCTGATAAAGTTAAAGAAAGCAGTGCAAATACAGACGACGAACGCACGCAACTACACAAATTTCTTTTACAGCAAGCTCCGGTTTTCGACAACATTCCTGGTACTATGTCCGGATTTATGTATGCATTTCAAGTCGAACAGCACAACACATTTAAAGCAAAGCATTATCCCATTCCATATATCCACAGAGAACAAGTTAAAAAAGAATTGCGGGATATGCTTGACCAAGGAATTATTGAACTTGCAGTTAGTCCGTACATAAACCCGCTACATATTGTTAAGAAAAAAGATGGCTCACTTCGCCTCGTACTTGATTCACGTCACATTAATGACATTATTATTAATGAAACAGATCGACCACAGACACTAGAAGAACTACTACAGAAATTTCATGGTACGGCTATTTATTCCACACTAGATTTGAAATCGGGATTTTGGCAAATTCAGCTTCATCCGAATTGCAGAAAGTATACGGCTTTTCTCTGTTTTGGCGACTGTTATCAATTCTTCAAATTACCATTCGGTTTAACTATTTCTTCTGCAGTCTTTATTCGGGGTTTGAACATGATACTTCCGACAGAACTTAAAGACAGAATCACGACGTACGTAGACGACATTCTTATTCCAGAAGCTAACTGGTCTGAACACAATATGATTCTTGAACGAATGTTACAAACTTTTCGTGCACAAGGACTCACAGTTAACCTCAGTAAATCGCGTTTTGGTAAAACTTCTATAAAATTTCTTGGACACGTAATTTCAGCAGAAGGCATTGCGCCTGATCCGGAAAAACTTCAAGCTCTACGTGACGTTACTGTTCCTACGACGAAAAAGCAACTACGCAGCTTTTTGGGTTTAATTAACTTTTTTCGTAAATTTATTCATCACTCTGCTTTAGACACACCTAGATTATGCCAATTGACAGGTAAAAACACAATTTGGTCCTGGGATAAGCAAGCACATTCTGAATTTATGAACTTGAAACATGCTCTGTTGAATGCACCACTTTTATCGCACCCAGACCTTACCAGAAATTTTTCTATTGCCACCGATAGTTCCAACACCGCTTTAGGCGTACATATTTTCCAGGAAATTGAAGAAGATGGCTCTACAATAATTAAAAACATCGCATTTGCAAGCCGCATTCTGTCACCTGCTGAACGAAATTATTCCGTTACAGAACTGGAAACATTATGTGTTGTATGGGCTTTTACGAGATTTCCGCACTTTCTTTATGGAAGACACACCACCGTTTACACAGACCATAGAGCTATACAATTTTTACTTTCAGCTAAATTTACTCACGACAGATTAAGCAGATGGAAACTTTACTTACAGGAATTTAATTTCACAATTGTTCACATTCCCGGCACACAAAATATTATAGCAGACGCACTATCTCGTTCTCTCAGCAACAATCAGCATGAAATCGCAACCAACTTCTGTAAAACAAATTTCAGCGTTATGTACATTCAACAAGTTGCATTTGAAAATTTTATTTCGTCGTCATTACAGAACATAGCAAAAGAGCAAAATAAAGACAACGTGTGGAAAGAAATTAAACACCTTTGGCAAGATAAGAATAATGTTACGATTAGAAACCATTACACTGTACGGAATGACATTCTGTTTCGCCGCTCTCATCCTGACAGCAACAATTGGTTATTATGCATTCCTGATGAACTGGTTAACAAATTAATCTGGTATACTCATTTAAGTTATGCACATTACGGAGCCAGAAAATGTTTTCTTATACTGAGACAGAACTGTTATTTTACCAACATGGAAAAACGTATACGACGAGTTTTAGCGTCACGTAAAATCTGCCAGAAAGCTAAGTCAGACACAACTTCACATATTCCTCCATTATATCCCATTGTACCTGTTAAATTAAGACATATGGCCGCTGTAGACATTTTTGGTCCAATTCCGAGAACTAATAGAGGTTTTTGCTACATCTTTGTCGCTGATGAACTCACTTCAAAATTTGTTACCTTCACTCCGTTACGCAAAGCTACTGCTAAAACCGTTTCGAAAGCATTTGTAAAGCATTTTCTAATTCATGTAGGGCATGTGTTGAAAGTAATTTCTGACAATGGATCACAATTTCGTTCTGCTGTATGGACACGTATGTTACGAACTAGAAACATTTCTCCGATCTATATATCCAGGTACCATGCTTCTTCGAACCCTTGTGAACGATTAATGAAAGAAATTGGTAAACTGTGTAGAATATACTGCCACAAAAGACATATTGATTTGGACACACACATATTCTCATTCCAAGATGTAATTAATTCCATTCCAAATGAATCCACTATGCTATCTCCGTCTGTTATACTGAAAAATGTTGAACCACCTAACAAAATTACAGAATTAGTAAATTTTCCTACATCTCGTCGATTACGACACCACGAAATAATCGACATTGCGCTGAACAACATCAAACGTGCCGCAGAGCGCCGGAGAAGACAGCAAAAACAGGTTTGTATACGCCGTGACTTTCACATTGGACAGAAGATATTAGTACGTACACACTATTTATCCAGCAGAATAAAAGGTAAGTGCAGTAAATTTGAACTTCTACACGCAGGTCCATATCGGATTCGCAGCATTCCTCACCCCAATGTTGTACACGTCGAAACTCTGAGAACCAGAAAAAGTAAAGGCAACCACCATGTCTCCAATATTAAACCCTTTATTGAATGAAGACACTTTATGATTCAACATACTATGTGATGCCATTTACTAATTTTTATGATCACTTATGCAATTATATTCACATGACTCATTACTGATGATTATCGTATTTTTTCTTGGCAAGTGCCCGGCAAGGTAAAGTTAGCAGGTCGCTCTTCTTGTCGTTACATATCAGACAGTGCACATTTTTTTCCAGAGAAACTTACGTATCTTATGAATAATTATGCAATGTTATCTAATGACATATTAATTTTTATTAAATTTTCTCTTCATTAATGTCTTTAATTCTCGCCTCTATTAGCTACACAACATACAAGCTGAACACAACGAACGTCACATTTTTTGTCTTTCTTATGTATAAACGATTGTTTCATGTTTTGTTTGTATGCACTATGAAATAGTTAAGATATAGCAAACACCAGTTGACTTTGACATTTTGCCTTATGATATCTCAACATCGCGACTACTTTACTGTTACATTGTGATACACTGATTACATTTTTGCCTCTGAACACTATATAAGTTTTTCACATATTACGTTTTCTGTCATGTTACGCCGTATGCTTAATTATGTTACCATAAACCAGTCATTATCTAATGAGTATATGATTTAAATGCAAGACATTAATCTCTGTTCATCAATTTCAGAAAGAAATAATGCGTGAAAGAAATAAATTAAACAGAAATGGGAATTTCACCTTCGGAATGATCGAAAGAAGATGCAAACCTAGTGATGAAGAGTAAATGGATCAGAATTAACAAGCATTAACAAGTATATACTATACACATCGTAGAATAGCAGTCTTAACTAATTTTTTCTTTCAGAGTATAAGGCGATTGATGCACGCTGTCAGACAGAACTACACATCTTAGTTTTACTGATGAAATATGCTAGAGATAAGGAATAGTTATGTAATGAGTAATGAAGTGATTTTTTTGCAGATGATAATGAATGCTGATGAATAATGATGAAGAATATGCTACTACGGATAATGAAGTTTTTCTTTACAGGTGATGATAATAATGGAGTTATGATAATGAAGTGATGGATAATGAAGTTTTTTCTTTACAGATGAGGATAATGTGGAAGTTAGGTATTCATGCTATGTAGTTATTTAAGTATTTGTTGCAGTTCGCTTTGACAGCAGGTGTTATATTGCATAGTATAATGACTGAAGGTTTTGGAAAGGACAGCTATGGAACACATTTTTATACACATTTCACTACCTGTTAATTCGAAGTTCACTACTTTTCAGCATATAATGCATTTCTTCTTTCAGCTAAATAATCCATTTTTTGTATATTTTTGCAGGAGAAATTATTTATGAAATTAATGTGCTATAAGCAGTTGTTCATTAAATCTATGTCATTTATGAATGTGATTACATATACTCTACTTGTTTCATAATCTTGCAACAGCAGACTCATGACGAATGACGTTACACATTTTCATTTACAGCAACAACCCAAAACCAAATTTTTCTCTCTTGCTTTCCGCTATAACTACCCAAAGCAATGCATTGCTAACAAAAAAATGTATTACCAGTTCCAAATAATGATACCAGTTTAAGAGAGTTCTGAGTAATGCTGATCAGCTATGAATAATATGTCACTTGAATAATGAATGCTACTGATTACTGTATTTAAATGACCAATGATTAATTATGCTTTGTAACTGGGAAAAGAATGCTACTGATTACTCTATTGAGATGATTACTGTACTTAAATGACCAATGACTAATTATGCTTTGTAACTAGGAAATGAATGCTACTGATAATGCTTTGTAACTGGGAAATGAATGCTACTGATTACTGTATTGAGATGAACAATGATTAACTAATAATGCTTTGTAACTAGGAAATGAATGCTACTAATTATGCTTTGTAACTAGGAAATGAATGCTACTGATAATGCTTTGTAACTGGGAAATGAATAGTACTGATTACTGTATTGAGATGAACAATGTATTTAAATGAACAATGATTAATTAATTATGCTTTGTAACTAGGAAATGAATGCTACTAATTATGCTTTATAACTGGGAAATGAATGCTACTGATTACTGTATTGAGATGAACAATGATTAATAATGGGTTGTAACTAGGAAATGAATGCTACTAATTATGCTTTGTAACTGGGAAAAGAATGCTACTGATTATTATTCTGTAATATTGACTACCTCCTGTTTTAAGTAATGACTTCTGATGATTTGTAATGAGTACCAACGTCGTCTGTAAAACAATTAATGAACATTTTTCTGTAATAGTACATACATGGTACAGAAATGTTCAATAACTGGGCTATGAATGCCGCAAACTACTAATGTAATTCCCAATGAAGACTAGTATGTGACTTAATGTCCTTCACCTTCTGACCTAACTACCCTGAATTACTGCAATATCCATTTGTCCTGTGTATCCTCTCTATCATGGAGCACTATATTTGGTTTTTGCACTAATTCTACGTTGGTGTGCCTTGTAAGAGCGTGGTGTTGACACGACATGCTGTCCACCACTGTGAGTGATGAAGACGTTATTATGGTCCCACTATTTGGTGTACCTGATGTACTGCCAAAATGGTAACATGGAATATTACTACGACATTTCAGTGTCTTGGGTACGCTGATAAATACTTTTGGGAAAAGAACTTCAGATTGTGTCACTTGGTGTTGTACTTCTGTGGAAAGATATGGACTTTCAGTGCAGCTGCGTCAACCTAAAGTGCTACAACCATGATGCAATCCTTCCCTTTCCTATCCTAATTCTTGTAACATAGTGAAAATCATTTTTTTGCTAACATCATTTGTATTCATGGCCTATACAGTTTTTCGATATATTCTGAACTACAATGCGTGTGCACTTTTATCATTTTTCTAACATGATTTCTTCTTATTGTGTATACATTTTGTGATTTGCTGATATGTTCTGAACTGCAGTGCATATGCACTTATGTCACTTGTCAACATGATTTTTTTGCCATTATGTTTATTTGTTGTGAAAATGCTAAAGAGTTTTTCAGTGCGTGTGCACTTATGTCATTTGTTAATACGTTTTGTACTCACATTTTGTTATTGTCTAATATGTTTTGTACTCGGTGCATGTGCACCACATTTACTTCATGTTCTACTGTATATTCTGTGATTGTAAAGTTAATTAGTTAAGAAAAAAATTGTTGCTCATGGCAAGTCCAAATGACTCACCATCGCTGCCAAATTTTTGCACCCCCAAGTGGAGGGTTACGAAACACGTATGTATTCAGTAGCAGTGATGGCGAGGCATGACAGAATCTCTGACCAGAGAGTTTTTTATCGTTGCTTGTCTGCGTTTGACCGCGCGAGAGTTCAGTTGCGAGCTAGCAGTTGGGAGTGAGTGAGTAGCGAGAGCATGTAGTTGCGAGTTGGCTGTTGCGAGTCGGACTTGTGTGTGAGGAGTCGGCGGGCGTCGACATAGGTCTCTGGTCAAGGTTCGGGACGAGGTATATTGTTAAATAAAGTAATGAAGCAGCATTGCGCAGATCTGATAATGTAATGTATGTTAATTGTAATTAATTTGTTCAAGAATTGCCCCAATAATAATTTTGGATTCAAAGCAATCGTTTT
Organism: Schistocerca piceifrons; assembly: GCF_021461385.2. Taxonomy (NCBI): domain Eukaryota; kingdom Metazoa; phylum Arthropoda; class Insecta; order Orthoptera; family Acrididae; genus Schistocerca; species Schistocerca piceifrons. The sequence continues at coordinate 10,617,872 of NC_060144.1, forward strand.
TTAAAAAAAGAATCATTCCAATTGAAACAACATTTCCTATGCTTTTCCTCCCTGAATCAATTTATCAGTTTAATTATTGCACAGGGCCTAAGGTCAGCGATGCTGCCCTATTATTGTGGGTTTAATGATTAATGTTCATTTCTCAATTTTTGTGTCGAGTCTACATTCCAGTCATTATTATTCTATAATTTTTGTGGGGATCAAACATTTGGCTCGTTTTCATTATCATAGACTTTTCTTTTATTTCTGCTGGGAGGTTACACTTAGCACGATGTCTATTCTCATTTAAATATTTTCTTTTATTTCTGCGGGGAGGTTGCAACACTTGTCGTCTCATATAGGCGTTGGCGACAGTAGCGCCGTATTCTGCCTGTCTGCGTATCTCTGTATTTGAATAAGCATGCCTATACTAGTTCCTTTGGCGTTGCAGTGTATATATACGAAGTACTCTAATTACATAGAACCATATTAAGAAAAAAATAGAGTAGCGGACAACTACGCTCATGGTAAGAACTTACTGACAACAATATATGTAAATGTGAGAAGGCCATATACTCGTAATGGTACACCAAGGGTATGGCCTGTCAGTATGCAATGTCCCATCAGTGGTCAACAGTTTCAGTAATGGCGTTTCTTATACCGTGAGAGGTACTGTTATGCACAAAGTCGAGAAGTATTAGGAAAATGCGTTAACGTTTTATCAAACTGCAAAGTACATCCTTTCATCCAAATACTGATTATCGGTAAACGATCGTACTAACACTCTAGTTACAACGCATCTGCAGCCGTATGCAGTTCAGTAATTCCAGTAAGTTAGTACATGATAAATGTAACGTTATCTTTTTCTTATATTTGAATAAGAATGTAGCCATTTATGACAACACTCGTTGTACCGTTGGCTATTATCAGACCTGTGTGACCATCTTACAAAATTAACATATCATATATAGTTGTGTGATATGTATATTCTTTTATTGTAACTGTATAGCATTTACTCTAAAGAGAAAGAAAGGTTCTGTTAGTGAAGTTAGTGAATCTCTATTCGTATTTCAATATTGTACCGCTGTTCTAGACATCTATGTCTAAGTTCGAACGTGTGGCTGCGTCGGCCACCGAATATATATAGCTCTATTTTTTGACATGACTTGTCCACAGCTACCTTCTTCTTAAAATAATTTTAACTTTTTACCGTTTACAATACGCAACGTTCTAGTACTGAGCTCCTAAATAACTATAATAGAAATGAATTATCTTAAGGTCGATACCAAGTCGTTAACTCTGTCACGCGAACTGAATTCACTTTCAGATCACTGACTCTGAATATGTATCCAGCCCAAAATTAGAGGCGTTAAGAAACTTAAAAATAAAACATAAAACTACTTAACGTAATGTAAAATACCAAGACATAACTAAATTTTAATTTTACCGAAATTTTTGATTATTCTACTCACCGCAGCTGGATAGCTTTGCTCTGTCTTTTGATCCTTAACGATATCAAAAAGCAAACAAAGATATGTATTGTTTTCTCAAAGTCAGTGATATATTATTTTTGAACAAGAAAATAATTAATGACAAACTCAGTCGTGTTACCCATTAAAACAATAACAAACAGATATGTAAAACAGAACCAGACTACCCGACTACTAAATAAATTAATCTCTCTGCCTCTTCCTCTATCAACTCTCTCTCTCTCTCTCTCTCTCTCTCTCTCTCACACACACACACACACACACACACACACACACACACACACACACATATATATATATATATATATATATATATATATATATATATATACATAACAGCACGCGCACACGTAACAAATGAATAAATGTCATATTACACATAGACGCCATAACACAAATAAAAGACGAAGGATAAACACACAACGACAGTTGACAACACTACACACTGTAAACACGTACACATTCAAAAAATTGAAAGTAAAGTGTTGAAATAAATGTGGTCGAAAAATTGCCGGAAAGTAGGTCATCTGCAGTATGGAGACTGGTTAAATACATCTGCAGGATGACATACAAGGACTGACAGTATCAGAAACCGTAAACAACACTAGATGATAAAATTTAACCTCACGAAACTTGTGCTGCAAAAGTTGTTTCTTTCTAACCTGAAAAACAAGAGAATAACAAAACAAAACGTAATGTAATAACATATTTGTAAATTCTATACAACGCATTTATTATATACCTAAAAGAAGCGTGTATAGGAGGCCAATGAAGATACTTCACAAATAAAAGAAGCGAAACGCAAACTGCCTTTCATTTAGTTGCAGAGTTGGAGTACACCTCCATGAATATTATTTACTTTTGTATTGATATTTCGTTTAAATTAATCGTATTAATAAGAGGTACTTAGTATCTCATGCATACTTATTTACGGTAATTAAAGTTGCTTTTGTGCTATCCATCTGATTCTTTTCTTTGATATGATTAGAGTTGTTCATACGCGAAAGAAAACCAGTTACTGAGCAGGTCGTTACTAAATTGTCTCTGCAGTATTGTCTTTGCAAATATTTTGCAACTGTACCCCCTATAGAGATTAGTATTAAGCCTTTCTTATTAAGCGCTGTTGAGACTATTCCTCATATACTTTGATTATATTTATTTTATTTTATTTTTAATATCCTTCCACTAATCGCATGTATAGTCAAAATAGATCGCGAGATTAATTTAATATTTTCTTTCATTTTTTTTTTTGGGGGGGGGGGGGGGATGACGAAGTGGGAAACCTTTGATTTTTTAAAATAAATAACACTCCCTTTATTTCTTTAACTGCCAGTAAAATCGATCGCCGACGTGCACGAGTGTCCATGTGCCCCCAAACAACTACTCAGACTTAAAGAACCACAAAAAAGTCACCACCGCCACTTCGGCCTATAGTTAACAATAGTAAGTAAAAATCTCAGCCTCTTCAGGCGTTGGCTCCTGACTAACCTTTTTCTGCCGTAAATCGTTAAACACTTCGGACACGTGGCACTGATTTTTCGTTTAAGTGCTTAACAGCGCAGTTCGTGGTCGTCTCCAAGGTTCCTCGACGGTACGAAAACACGAAATAAAATCACGTGAGAACCTTTACACAATTTTTGCACCAGTTACGCTATTCTGTACTTCAAGGGTTCCGCAGTCATAAACATAGTGCAGGCCCCTATTATAAAACACAAATGAGCCGTAACTACGCGTTCAGTGCAACCTCCATACAACCTATTCCCACAACACAGTCAGATACTCTTCACTATTAGAGGATTCTGGACCAGACTTCTGTTCCAGCATATCGGAACACTAATCGGTCTCACACTGATTAATTCCACCAATCAAAAGCCAGGACACAACAGTTAATTCGTCTTGCGTACAGCCAATTCACTACTAAATCCTTGTAGATTCAATTACTTGTCGGCACCATATTAATCACAAATGAGTCAAGTAAGATCTCTGCTTTGATTTAATAGCGACACAACTTTACATCCGGAACATGTACTGATGTTTTAGAAATTAACACCCAATATTTCTACCGTCGTGCGTTCGATGAAAGTTCAGCAGCTCGCCTCACTCCGTGAACCTCCTAGTTCATACAAAGTCAGATCTAGCACAGACCTGATCCAAGCTTTTAGCCTTTCAAAACTGTACTGCCCATTCAAGCCATCGAGACCGTTGAGAAACCAATGAAGACGAATAAACAAACAGCAGTACTAGCATTTTTAACAATTTCATATTGTCATGATGAGCCGTCATGTCTTCAGATAGCGGGCAGCTGTAGTTTGTAATATCATCTTTGCCGCTCAGCATGCTGCTTGCTTGGAACATGCGCCACCATAGAATTTGCGGCGCTTTTCCACTCCTCGCTCTTTTCTGCAACCAGAGAAGCACAACAACTTATAAATACAACAAAAAATTTACAGTGACAACCTTCCTTAGCATCTACACGGATCTGTAAATTAATTATTTCCGTAATGAGTTGAGGTAACAAGTTTGCCTGCAACGTCTACTGCAGAACTACGGCGCGTTACATTCCCTCTGGTTTAGCAGACACAGAGATGATAAAAGGTTTTAAGAACTTGACTTGTTAGTGGTGACTCATCCGGGCCAATCTAAGACATAGCACAACAGAGCCGGCGAAGTTACTAACAGAGACACTGCTCTAACGAACAGAAGAGTTGTAAATAAAATTTTCGAGTGGACTGTCCATTCTGGACCAATCAGTTGTGATCATAAAACAATTTTTTTCACGATTACCGATAAAAATAATACCGATGAAGAGCTAATCACGGCAGAAATATTTAACTTTAAGGGAGCAACTTGGAACATGCTACTTGAAATAGTATTTAATGTCAATTTAATAGCAGACAGTGTAGATCTAAGGGCACAAGCACTGCAAGAACTGAGACAAAATGCACAATTCGAATATATGCCTGCCAACACGCCATTAACGTCTAAACCGAAACATCGGTCTCAGAGACCGGTACGATTTTCAAAATGTGTCGTGTGGCAAACCGGTTCTGTTTGCCGCTATCCCTCACAGTACAGTTTGACGTAGCTGGAGAGTTGCGGTTCAGTTTGTGAACCCTCGTTGTGAGGTATGTATTAATTTCGTGATAGGCGCAGGTCAGGTCTATCCAACCGGGTGTTTCGTATTACGCATGAAATGGCTCGGTCTTTTAGAGCGGATGTTTCGTGTCACATGTAATTTATCTCTATTTACTCTTCCAATAGGAGATGTAAGAGATAACCATTAGATCTACATATATTACTCATATATGAACATAATCTGAGTAAACAGTTTCACGCACTACTTGTGTTATCGACGAAACCTTGTTGTCAAAAGGATGAGGTTCATCAAAACGTTGGCCCACTCTCTGACAAAACCACACATCAGGGCCGGCCGGAGTGGCCAAGCGGTTCTAGGCGCTACAGTCCGGAACCGCGCGACCGCTACGGTCGCGGGTTCGAATCTTGCCTCGGGCATGGATGTGTGTGATGTCCTAAGTCCTAGGGGACTTATGACCTCAGCAGTTGAGTCCCATAGTGCTCAGAGACATTTTTGAACCACACATCAGGCGGTGGTTCACCACTCCCAATCTGCCTCGTGGTATCAAGGGCCTCATACGGCAAGAAATCGGTGAAATGGAATCTATTGGTGGAGGAGATGATCAAGTTCCAAACGATAAACTTGAGAAGAGGGAGCCTATCTTCCAAAGATCGCAAGACTTCCTACAAGTGTGTACAATTCAGCAAGGCAATCTGTCTGGAGAGTAGCAGGAAAGTGTGCACTACATGTGCAATCAGGAATGAATAAACGCTCGTGTCCATAAAAGGCTACAATAATTGTCTTCACTGAAAGTGAAGCACAATATTTGTGTAATAACCACAGTTATTCTTGAATAATCAAAACTTGAGTAACACTCAGTTTGATGTTTCATACAAAAAGAACGTAAACACACTACTGGCCATTAAAATTGCTACACCAAGAAGCAATGCAGGTGATAAACGGTTATTCACTGGACAAATATATTGTACTAGAACAGACATGTCATTACATATTCACGTAATTTCGGTGCGTAGATCCTGGGAAATTAGTGCCCAGAACAACCACCTGTGACCGTAATAACGGCCTTGATACGCCTGGGCATTGAGTCAAACAGAGCTTGGATGGCGTGTACAGGTACAGCTGCCCATGCAGCTTCAACACGATACCACAGTTCATCAAGAGTAGTGACTGGCGTGTTGTGACGAGCCAGTTGCTCGGCCAACATTGACCAGACGTTTTAAACTGGTGAGAGATCTAGAGAATGTGCTGGCCAAAGCAGCAGTCGAACATTTTCTGTATCCAGAAAAGCCCGTACAGGACCTGCAACATGCGTTCGTGCATTATCCTGCTGAAATGTAGGGTTTCGCAGGGATCGAATGATGGGTAGAGCCACGGGTCGTAACACATCTGAAATGTAACGTCCACTGTTGAAAATGCCTTCAGTGCGAACAAGAGGTGACCGAGAAGTGTAAACAAAGGCACCCCATACCGTCACGCCGGGTGATACGCCAGTAGGCGATGACGAATACACGGTTCCATTGTGCGTTCACCGCGATGTCGCCAAACACGGATGCGACCATCATGATGCTGCAAACAGAACATGGATTCATCCGAAAAAATTACGTTTTGGCATTCGTGTACCCAGGTTCGTCATCGAGTACACCATCGCAGGCGCTCCTGCCTGTGATGCAGCGCCAAGGGTAACCGCAGCCACGGTCTCCGAGCTGATAGTCCATGTTGCTGCAAAGTCGTCGAATTGTTCGTGCAGATGGTTGTTGTCTAGCAAACGTCCCCATCTGTTGACTCGGGGATCGAGACGTGGCTGCACGATCCGTTACAGCCATGCGGATAAGATGCCTGTCATCTCGACTGCTAGTGATACGAGGCCGTTGGGATCCAGCACGGCGTTGCGTATTACCCTCCTGAACCCACCGATTCCATATTCTGCTAACAGTCATTGGATCTCGACCAACGCGAGCAGCAATGTTTCGATACGATAAACCGCAATCGCGATAGGCTACAATACGACGTTTATCAAAGTCGGAAACGTGATGGTACGCATTTCTCCTCCTTACACGAGGCATCACAACAACGTTTGAGCAGGCTACGCCGCTGTACTGCTGTTTGTGTATGAGAAATTGGTTGAAAGCTTTCCTCATGTCAGCACGTTGTAGGTGTCGCCACCGGCGCAAACCTTGCGTATCACAGCATCTTCTTCCAGTCGGTTAAGTTTCGCATCTGTAGCACGTCATCTTCGTGGTGTAGCAATTTTAATGGCCAGTAATGTATTATTCTAAACATACAAACAAATTATTAAAAATGATGAAAGAATATGACTAAGGAAAAATTAGGTCTCTCAGACTATATGTTTCTAATTATTTTAATGGTATATGTTTCTGTTTAAGGGTTAAAGAACACGTCATATTCATCCGAGCTGACAGACATTAGAGACGTACAAGGCGGGCTTGAAGCACCTGTCAGAGGTCCACCGCTACAGATATCTAGGCAGCCCGAATGACACGTCACAGAAACCTTAAATACTAATAGCAAGAACTGTTTACTCAACACAGTGATGTGTTCTGGGAAAGCTACTTGAGAAGCCGGGCAAAGACCAACGCTTTGGGTAAATAGTAAAAATATTGTCAGAGAAATTTTAAAAAGCTGAGTCATTTTATCTACAATGAAAACCGAAGATGGGTGGATGCCCCGTGAATGCAGACAGTAGAATACCTGCTTGGAGGACGCCTCCTCGTCGACGATCAGTCGGATGACCAACTCAAAAATGTTTGTCAGATCTTATGGGACTTAACTGCTAAGGTCATCAGTCCCTAAGCTTACACACTACTTCACCTACTTTATCCTAGGGACAAACACACACACCCATGCGCGAGGGAGGACTCGAACCTCCGCCGGGACCAGCCGCACAGTTTAGATTAGATTACATTAGATTTACTTTCATTCCAATTGATCCGTAGTGAGGAGGTCCTCCAGGATGTGGGACATGTTAGAAAAACAACAATAGATGACAAATATTTACCACTCAAACAAATAAGCTAATGTACGATTCCACAGGTCCCAACTGGAATGATCGTCATTTTTTAATGTACACTATGTGAAAGAATCATTTTTCAAATACTAATGCACTGAATTTAAAATAAAAAACTACAATAATACTTATTTACAATGAACACATTACTGCACTGAAATGGTGCAGAAGTTAGATTGTACTTACACAAGCACACACACACATACACACACACACGCACACACATACACACTTATTTATACTGAACACATTACTGCACTAAAATTGTGCAGAAGTTATATTGTACTTATATATATATAGACACACACAAATCAGTTGGTTCTACTGAGAAATTCATCAATGGAGTAGAAGGAGTTGGCCACCAATAAATCCTTTAGGCTTCTCTTAAACTGAATTTCGTTGGTTGTTAAGCTTTTTATGGCTGCTGGCAAGTTATTGAAAATGTGTGTTCCTGAATAATGCACATCTTTTTGTACAAGACTAAGTGACTTTAAATCCTTGTGAAGATTATTTTTATTTCTAGTATTGATTCCATGAATTGAGCTGTTGGTATGAAAAAGTGATATATTTTTAATGACAAATTTCATTAAAGAATAAATATATTGGGAAGCAGTAGTTAGTATCGCTAGTTCCCTAAACAGGCTTCTGCAGGATGTTCTTGAGTTAACACCACATATAACTCTTAATGCACATTTTTGTGCCCGGAAAACTTTAGCTTGGCTTGATGAATTACCCCATAAAATAATCCCATATGACATTATGGAATGAAAGTACGCATAGTATGACAGCTTAACATGACTGCAGCACCTGAGACCGCTCGGCTACTCCCGCGCGGCCAAAAGCAACTCCACAGGCAACTTAGAATACGCCAAACAATAAATGCAACCATTATTTAATAACTATATCGTTCGATGAAGAAGAAATAGCCTTAAACATAACGAAATTTAAAAAATGGGACAGCTCTAGGACCAGACAACATTCATGCTGAAGTTCTCAACCGAGTAAAAGTACAAACTATTCCATTCCTAACCAGACTACTGAAAGATTCCTTAACACTGGTTAGGATGCCTGCTAGCTGGAAATTAGCAACAGCTGTTACAATAAGAAAGTCTGATGATAGAGATCCGGCTAATACTGAAACCTAAAGACCAATCTGTTCAGCTAACACACTTGCAATATTTTAGGAATGACTCACCTGCGACTGTTTGTAACGTGGCAAATTATTACGAGTTGTCACCTCGCAATGAAAGCGTAGCCTGCGGCAGAGCCCGGAGTAGGGCAGTTGCTGGTTCTCACGGTGGCGCGGTTGACGCCGGCTACTGGGCAGAGCGAGGCGTGTACTTGCCTAACGCTCCGTGCAATATGTTACATATACTCTCCATGAATCTGAAGAAGTACTATTAAATATTAATCGATCTTTCTTATACTTAGTATACCAAATTCTGTGGGAAATACAACCGTAATGTTAAAATTTGGCATCAATAACTGCATTACTTTCGGAGGTATAGATTTTTACACTCATAATAGCCGTGCTTGCATTATGAAACCGAGTTAGGGTCTAATTTATTCATCTATAGTATAAACTGAAACTACAGCCAAGAGGATATGTTCATATTATCTAACATATATATTTCTGATGTAATTAAAAGTTCCTTGAACAATTATTGTTTTATCGTCTTTTGGTTGTGTGAGTGTTTTGGAGAGACTGAGAAACTGAGTAGAAGTAATATGTAAACTCGGCATGTGATATTTTACTAAAACCATGTAAATGTATGCGTGAGAAAGTTGTTGTCCAATAGGAGACTGTGTAACGTGTGACCGAGTGAGCTTGATTTTGTAAAAGGCAACCAGAATGGCGCTGAGTATTAAATTTATTAGTAATTTATGTTGTGGAAAGGAATCGTATTATCGTTAAATTTTATTAGTTTCGAAATTACGAGATTTCCAGTCTAAATTACTTGTACTAATGTGATTGACTGGCACTAGAAATACCGCGAGTATAGAAGTGCTCGAGATGATGTGATTGGCTGCTTAACATGCTAGCCAATAGGAATTCAGCATTCCCCACGTATGTGAGAGGACGGACGTTTGCGCCTCAGCTCTATGAGCCGAAATAGTCGCTCGGCAGCCGTCTGCTGGCAAACACCGTACGTTAAACTGCGCTCATCAAATTTGTACCAAAATGAAGAAATTTGTGCGTATCGTTGTGAAAGTTTGAGCTTTGTGAGCGGTTTACATTAGGAGATATTCGCCTGTGAATATTTCATGTCGTACATAAACACCGAGTGGCGTGTTTCGTGCATATCACGAGACGTTATGGCGAGCACTTTTTTACCAGAAGCCTACTGAACGACTGGATGTGTTAACTCGCAAGTAGTCGTGGGTCAGTGACTGTTTAGGACGTTCCGAATATGGGGTCGGGCTAAATATCTTCTGGCTGCTTTCGGGTGTGAACTTGTAACAGAGACAGTCAGTAACACCGCATAATTGATATCGGATATTAAATACGGACTTGACAGTTATTTTCCGTGTTTTAAAGACAATAAACCATCTTAAAGGAAATTTGAGACTTTTTCAAGCGAGTCATGTAAGAATCCCGAACGCTCGGTAGTTTAACTAGCCCAGCCCATGGAATGGAGTTATGAGGCCTTTACGTGGTTGGTATTCAGTCGAATTTTCCTCAACGCTGCTGTTTTCGGCTAAATCAGTATCTACCATCGCAGAGTGAAGGGGCAGACAACCTGAAACCTATCCAAGAACAGGAAGCTTTACGCACTTAATCAGAGCCAGTTAGGTTTTAGAAAAAGCAAATATTTTGAAGATACATTTAACAACGCGATCGAGAGAGTAGATTTATTAAACAAAGACTACGCAGTATCATTGTTAATTGATATTACCACAGTATCTGATAATGATTTATGGTGGCCTGATTTGTTTTCCCGGATGCATGATCTATAGGCCCCCCAGTGTCTATATTACAGCTTCATAGATTAGATTAGAGTGGTGGAATGGTCATCTGGTACACAAAAAGTAATAAAAAGAATTACCAAAGGGTGCACACAGGGGTTATTTGTGGGCCAGCATTCTGGGATTTGGCAATTGAACCACTCGTGTGTCAACTGGAAGATTAATTTTAATTTTAAAAACCAGTAGCCTCATTTGCAGGCTGTCCGTTTTTAAAATTAAAATTAATATTTATACAGTTGTTGACAGGGCCGCGAAATGTTGAAAATATTCATTTGGGAGAAGCTCGTGTCCTGGTTGTTGTGTCGGGACTACTCAAGAGCTCAGCTGGAGTCGGTGATAGTAAACAAAGCACCCAACATTAAGCGCAAATCTGCCCGCGCCTGGAAGCTACTTCAGCATGCAATGAGAACATAATATGCCATTTCACGACCATTTCAGGCTACGTAGTGAGCGTCTGGGCACACAGACTTCGAAGCGAGCAGAACGGGCAAATTCTGCGACGTGCACAAAGGGTTTACTCCTTAGATGCACATGGGCTACAGCACTACGCCAACCGATTCTTTACTGGTAGTCCTCGGGATCTAAATCTTTCGGCAAGATGTCGTAGAGCCTCCTACTTGTTACTCAAAGAGGATTTAAGGAAAGTCCAAGAAATCTTAGGCCAAGGCCCAACTTTTCAACTGGGTAGTGAGTACTGGTGCTCGAACAGTTACCAACTATTCCCATGCATTCAAGAATGTCTTGCGCTTGGCCATGTAAATCGGAGGCAGGTCGTAATGCATTATTTAACGGGACATGGGCCATATCCAATTTACCTATACATGATTAACATTATATATACACTACTGGCCATTAAAATTTGCTGCACCACGAAGACGACGTGCTATAGATGCGAAACTTAACCGACAGGAAGAAGATACTGTGATATGCAAATTATTAGCTTTTCAGAGCCTTCACACAAGGTTGGTGCCGGTGGCGACACCTACAACGTGCTGACATGAGGAAAGTTTCCAACGGATTTCTCGTACACAAACACCGGCGTTGCCTGGTGAAACGTTGTTGTGATGCCTCATGTAAGGAGAAGAAATGCGTACCATCACTTTGATAAAGGTCGATTGTAGCCTATCGCGATTGTGGTTTATCGTATCGCTACATTGCTGCTCGCATTGGTCGAGATCCAATGAGTGTTAGCGGAATATGGAATCGTTGGGTTCAGGAGGGTAATACGCAACGCCGTGCTGGATCCCAACGGCCTCGTATCACTAGCAGTCGAGATGACAGGTATCTTATCCGGATGGCTGTAACGGATCGTGTAGCCACGTCTCGTTCCTTGAGTCAACAGATGGGGACGCTGGCAAGACAATAACCATCTGCACGAACAGTTTGACAACGTTTGCGGCAACATGGACTATCAGCTCGGAGACCATGGCTGCGGTTACCCTTGACGCTGTATCATAAACAGAAGCGTCTGCGATGGTGTACTCAACGACGAACCTGGGTGCACTAATGGCAAAACGTTTCTTCGGATGAATCCAGGTTCTGTTTACAGCACCATGATGGTCGCATCCGTGTTTGGCGACATCGCGGTGAACGCACAATGGAAGCGTGTATTCATCATCGCCATACTGGCGTATCACCCGGCGTGATGGTATGGGGTGCCATTGTTTACACGTCTCGGTTACCTCTTGTTCGCATTGACAGTGGTCCTTACATTTCAGATGTATTACGACCCGTGGCTCTACCCTTCATTCGATCCCTGCAAAACCCTACATTTCAGCAGGACAACGCACGACCGCATGTTGCAGGTACTGCACGGGCCTATCTGAATACAGAAAATGTTCGACTGATGCCCTGGCCAGCACATTCTCCAGATCTCTCACCAATCGAAAAAGTCTGGTCAATGGTGGCCGAGCAACTGGCTCGTCACAATACGCCAGTCACTATTCTTGATGAACTGTGGTATCGTGTTGAAGCTGCATGGGCAGATGTACCTGTACATGCCATCCAAGCTCTGTTTGACTCAATGCCTAGGCGTATCAAGGCCGTTATTACGGCCAGAGGTGGTTGTTGTGGGTACTCATTTCTCAGGATCTATGCACCCAAATTGCTGGAAAATGCAATCACATGTCAGTTCTAGTATAATATATTTGTCCGATGAATACCCGTTTATCATCTGGATTTCTTCTTGGTGCAGCAATTTTAATGGCCAGTAGTGTAGTACATTAGATTGGACATCAGTATGTTTTATAGTTAAACTGATAGGAAAACCTATTTTGTGGAACTCTGAATGAGAATACATTATCTTTTGCATTTTATCATACAGTAATACATTTCAGGCGCTGAGATCGATATGGCACATCATCGTCGATTGTAAGATTGTAGCATGTATTCATGCTTCTGACATCTGTTGATCTTACAGTCAGTCATGTTTATCTGTACTGTAGGTTCATATACAGCATATACATGAACATTCACGAAAAGCTGTCTCACTGGATTCTCTGAAATTCACTTAAATGTGGGGTCGAAGACGATGTGCTTTTGGCCCTTATGGCTCTCAGCGCCTCATTTGCATCTACTCAGGTGACCTTGTTGGTAGATGGTACTACTTGAATTTAATAATTTCCTCATATGGCAGTTTGTGTTTGGGGTTGGTTGTCTACTGCGCAGGAATCAAGTTTCCTGTGCAGTCTCAACATGAGCTCTGTCGAACCTGTATTAAGCGCTAACGGAGAAGAATATTCCAGGAAAAGTTGGCCGCAAAGGAAGCAGGGCCTCCCAGACCAGACCAGTTGTCTGAGAAAGTGACGAAATCAAATAAGCGTGACTACAAGCGAAAATTTAACAAAGAAATGTATAACAAGCGTAAGTTGGCGTGTGGGTGCAACGTAAGAATCACTGATTTTGAGCCCAGAAGTTAATTCTTTAACCAATACACGAATCAGGGATCTCGTACATTTGTCCAAAGAAATAAAAGAACATGAAAACTCCGACTCAAACCCAAAGGCGAAACAGACAGTAGCGAAAGCTTAAACATTGTTTCGTTCTTGCTATAAACTGTACATAATTATGTACAAAACACCAAAATTCCACAAAAAATTCTCCCTTTTTCCGACAAATAATGCATATTACTATTATTATTATTACTGTTACTGATAGCGGCTGAAGTTGTATAAAAATGTTGATAAGCATGTTATACAGCACTCTCATATTTATCTGAATTCAAAATTTTGTGAACATCTAGGATGTATACCTACGACAGCGACTGCCCTAATCTAAATTTCTTTTGCTTTCTTGAAATCAACATTTACGAAAACAGTATAATGACTGTTGCGTTGAACAGCTGTAATGTCTGTTAGTTCAGTAAAATACTACTAATGTATTCCGCGTAAATTAGTTCTGAGTTTTATGGCCGCAGTCGTACCCAGAGAAAAAAAATCCTGGCAGTAGGACGATTAAATCCAAAGAGTAGTGCGTTGCGTCATTTCACTCCTATACACATCCTCCTCTGAGGATGACACTGCGGTCGGATGATCCCGGTAGGCCACTCGTGGCCTGAAGACGAAGTGCTTGGTTAACTTGCTGAAGGTCGTGTACTAAGACCTGGCTATCGGCTAATTTCCGAGAAAATCGATGCATACCTACTATACGTGTACAGTCTGTCATGATACACGACAAAGCGAGCGTAGCGCAGCGGCTGAGGTCGTGGCTACTAAGCTGGCGGTATGGATTCAGTTTCTGCCTGTGTACTCTTTTTCATTATCATCTTCTTACAAGATATTTTTAAATGGTATATGTGACGCTAAATTATTCGAAAGTGGTCATCGCCGTAGCTATTTCGTTAATAAATTAATATTACAGCAAACTTTCTTCAAATGTGTATTCCGTTTGTCGTTGGCAGTTAAAATTACAAATACTTAGACAACGTTCGCTTCCTCTGTTTCCTAAACGTGACCTTGCCTCTCGTTACCGCCTCTCTCTCACGGGCTGTTAAGTGCCCTCTAGACGGCCAGTAATATTGCACAATTGTTAGGCTGGTGCATACGTTCGTAGCGCTTTTGTTTTGCATGTTGGTATCCTAGTGGCTACGGATTCATTTATCGGTTATCATTCTTTATTCGCAGATTAGTGTCGCTACTTGAGTTTTCATATTGTCGTTTTCTTCATTTGGAGATAGAGAGTGGAACTGTGGACGCTAAGAAATGGACTGCCATGTGGGTAGACCGGAACATTTCAGACATATTAGTCTGTGTTCAGGAGAGAGGTGACAGCAGCGGAGGCAACCAGAAACATTTGCCCCACGTACAGCGTTGTCTGCAGAAACAAAAAATGGTTCAAATGGCTCTGAGCATTATGGAAGTTAAATTCTGAAGTCATCAGTCCCCTAGAACTTAGAACTACTTAAACCTAACTAACCTAAGGACATCACACACATCCATGCCCGAGGCAGGATTCGAACCTGCGACCGTATCGGTCGCGCGGTTCCAGACTGTAGCGCCTAGAACTATTGGGCCACCCCGGCCGGCTCTGCAGAAACATTTGCTCTGTGTATGGGAATAATGCCACTGGACAGAGTACGGCAACAAACTGGTTTTCTCGATTTAAGGATGATCGTTTCGACATTAGAGGCTCTTCGTTCACGAAGACCTTCGGGATTTCGAGAAGATCGTTTGAACGCATTAACCCACAATCATCCACGTCAGTGTAATCGAGAACTGACAAATGTGATGAACTGTGATCATTCCATTATCATGCGAAATTTGAATGCGATGGGGAAAATCCTAAAATAGGGCGTATGGGTAGTACATGCTCTAAGTTAAAAGTCACAAATATGTGTTTGTCTGATAGCTCGTCATCACTTGGCTAGTCAACAATATCGATCACTCCTATCGTGTACCGCTAATGGTGACGAGAAGTTGTGTCTTTACGTTAACACGAAGAAAAGAAAGGAATGGTTGAGCCCAAACAAAGCAGAAAATCTCCGTACAAACACTTGTGCGCACCCATAAAAGATATACAGGGTGATTCAAAAAGAATACCACAACTTAAAAAATGTGTATTTAATGAAAGAAACATAATATAACCTTCTGTTATACATCATTACAAAGAGTATTTAAAAAGGTTTTTTTTTCACTCAAAAACAAGTTCAGAGTTGTTCAATATGGCCCCCTCCAGACACTCGAGCAATATCAACCCGATACTCCAACTCGTTCCACACTCTCTGTAGCATATCAGGCGTAACAGTTTGGATAGCTGCTGTAATTTCTCGTTTCAAATCATCAATGGTGGCTGGGAGAGGTGGCCGAAACACCATATCCTTAACATACCCCCATAAGAAAAAATCGCAGGGGGTAACATCAGGGCTTCTTGGAGGCCAGTGATGAAGTGCTCTGTCACGGGCTGCCTGGCGGCCGATCCATCGCCTCGGGTAGTTGACGTTCAGGTAGTTACGGACAGATAAGTGCCAATGTGGTGGCGCTCCATCCTGCTGAAATATGAATTGTTGTGCTTCTTGTTCGAGCTGAGGAAACAGCCAATTCTCTAACATCTCCAGAGAGTGTGGAACGAGTTGGAGTATCGGGTTGATATTGCTCGAGTGTCTGGAGGGGGCCATATTGAACATCTCTGAACTTGTTTTTGAGTGAAAAAAAAACCTTTTTGAATACTCTTTGTAATGATGTATAACAGAAGGTTATATTATGTTTCTTTCATTAAATACACATTTTTAAAGTTGTGGTATTCTTTTTGAATCACCCTGCATTATGCATCTGGTGGAACAGCTACGCTGCTGTGTTCTAAGATTTGCTTCCGAGAGGTGTAACCATCACAGCTCGCACTTCTTGTCAACGGGTTGTAGACGCAGTCCAAGAACAACGACCAGGAAGACTGCGTGAGGTGATGTTACTCCACGATGAAACCCTCCCGCTTTCTGCTAGACTGACAAAAAACTCTATAAAGGAGTTTCGTTGAAAAGTTATTCCGCAGCCACCTTATTCACTTTATATTGCACTCTCAGATTTTCACCTTGAACCCTCTTTATCGAGCAACCTCAAAAGAACTTCTTCTCCGGATGAAAATGCGCTGCCGTCCGAAGTGGCCGAGCGGTTCTAGGCGCTACAATGTGGAACCGTGCGACCGCTCCGGTCGCAGGTTCGAATCCTGCCTCGGGCATGGGTGTGTGTGATGTCCTTAAGTTAGTTAGGTTTAAGTAGTTCTGGGTTCTAGGGGACTGATGACCTCACAAGTTAAGCCCCATAGTGCTCAGAGCCATTTGAACAATTTTTCTTGAAAATGCGCTCCGAACACGGCTGACCAGTCCTTCACTTCAAAACCACGCGGCTTCTACAGTCGCCGAATCGAAAAGTTACCCCAGCGTTGGCAGACGGATTGTAAATAGTGAAGGGAATTATATTACTGATGACTAAGGTTTGTGTTATGTGTAACTGTTGTATTTATTAAACTTATGGAAAAACGCTATAAACTTATGCACCATCGTAATATATTGAACAATATTATTCAAATTCTCATTGGACTGCTCAGTAATATCGCACAATATTTTTGTGGTTCGGAAGTTTGGACGATAAACACGCTGCTGTCGCAATGATTACTTTCTTTTGTCACAAGCGGAATAAAAGGTGGATGAAAAATTTGTTCAGGGAACATCAAGGATCACTCACGGAAACTGAATGGAAAAATGGTATCATAACTTTTTACGTGTTATACTATCAACGTCATACATTATTGAAACTTCTCCGCATACGTAGTCACTCCGTCACGCCATGGAATCCGTAGTACGGAGATTTTATTCATTACAAAATTGTCACAGACTTCTCGAATTGGTTTCTCGTGATTCTGCTAAACCTCTCGTGAAGACAAATGCAGCACTATGGGGCTGGTCGCAGTGAAACAATACAGGGTGAGCCAAAGTCGCAGTACTCGCTGTTATGCCAAAAACACTGCAGGAATGGGGAAACCTGAACATTCCAGCAGGGTACGGATGAGGTGGTCTGCCTTTTACGGTATGTACAGAACGTCGGCGTCATCTAGAAATCGGCCACCTTGAATCTAAGTCAAATTTTTAAATGGAAGGGGGGGGGGGGGGGTTGTGTGATACGTCAAATGACGTCAGCATTTTTTGACAATTTCATTCCTGTAAAGAAATTCTAAGTAGCAGTTATGGTTCGAAGTTACAACGATTTTTTGTTGTTGCAGGTAACTGAAGATTGCTTTGAGCAAGGAGGAGAGAACTGGTGTCATTTTGATGTTTAGAGAACGGAGTCTCCGTGTCATAGCGGCCGATTTTAACAACCGGCACCCAGAAAGACCACCAGTTTCACACAACACGGCCCGGAGCTTAATTTACAAACTCCAAGAAATTGGGACTGTGTCTGACAAGGCACGGAGTGGCCGTCCAAAAAGTTCTACTGAAGAGACAAGCCCAACAATGGTTTTGGCATTGTTCGTGAAGAACCCGCACCGCAGCACACGATATTTGTCATCAGAACGTGGGCTCAGTCAGTCATCGATCGTACGAATTATACAGGATTACCAATGGCGTCCATTCGAGGTTCAGCTACTCCAGCACCTAGCAGAAGGTGACCCAGACAGACGCATTCAGTTTTGCACGTGGGCCCTAGAGCAAGCTCAACAGGCTCCCTCGTTCGCACAAGTTATCTTGTTCAGTGATGAAGCAAACTTTTTTGTCAATGGCGAAGTTAATCGTCACAGCTACAGATACTGGAATGAACAGTATTCACACTGGATGTAACCTTCCAAGGCAGTTGGTGACGTTATGGTGTGCTGTAGAATATGGGGTACCCGTGATCAGACAGAAGTGCCCACCCACCTCCCCAGGGGTCGTAACCCCTGCAACCCACACCTAATAACACCCAACACAGAGTTATTTAATGAGTTATTTAACTACTGTGATGTCCCAGGGAGCATCCCAGAGTGCCCCAGAGAGCTACAACACTAAGAAGAATCGCTTCTCGGCTTTTGGCAAGATCAATGTGTAGTCTTCTTTAATAACAATAAACAAGATAACAATTATTGATAAGAAATTAAATAAGATAAGAAAAGTACCATAACACGAGAAGAATCATAACAAGTATAAAAGGCTAAGAACAGAAAATTGTTTATTTAATTATGGACATTAATAATAAAACAAAATTGAAGTTTTTAAGTTAATAAAGTTGTAATATAACCTAATAGCCTAAAATGAATTTCGGGCAACACGGGCTTAGTAAATCTAAAGCCCGTGTTGTTGCCCGGTCCCCTGTGTGCTGTAGAATATGGGGTACCCGTGTAATTGGACCCTTTTTCAGAACCTTAATGCTCAACTTTACCGGAAAATGCTGCAAGAAATGGTGTTTCCCTTATTTCTGAATGAAAATAGCAGCTTTCCCTCTTACTTCCAACAGAATGGGTCTTCGCCACACTACGGAACAGTTGTTCGTCAGTGGTTAGACGGCTAATTTCCTGGTCACTGAATTGGCCGAGGTTGTCCTGTGGAATGGCCACCCAGATCACGCTATTTAACGTTTGTCCGTGGGTTCAATGAAAGCAACTTGTAAGTTCAGCAAAATAAGAAACAGATATCATCTCAGTCAACGCACTGAAGAAGTGTGGGCCACCATAGCTACGGAAATCCTTCTGCGAGTGCATGACGATTGGATTCAGCGCCTTCAAATGTGTGTTGACCGAGAGGGACACCGTTTTGAACACATGAAACGATTGCCCTTTATGGAGAACAGTACAACCTGTAATTGGAACCAAAATGTCTTGTAACTTTTGAACCATAACTGCTACTTCGAATCTGATTACAGTGAAACTTCCCCTTTGTATGTAAAGAATGACTGTGCTTGCAAACTTCTACGTTATTTGATACTAAAACAGCTGAGTAAAAGGGAACTTACTCAGGCGGTTTTCTCTTTACTTATTCTGATCATGTCCAAACTAACACACAATATTTTAGCGCAACCCAGTCTGACTTTTAATAATCCCTGCAAAAGAATGCCCCTGACTAACAATAACTTATACCCTTCGTGAATCACTTACCTTCCAAAAATCTTCGTTACTCGATCTACTGCAATACAGGGAGCACCAATACTGCCAGCTAAATAAAAGATTCTAACTACTGAAGGCACAAACTACTGATAAGCATATAGTTAGCAAATGAAAGATTTTGATAGTGAACAAACAATGTATTTACTTTAATAATGTTCAAAAGTCAAAAGATAAATGTATATGTTCGTGACATCCAGTTTGAGAAATTTCCTTTTTCTGACGGACACATGTCCAGATCGTCTGATCATATTAACATCTCAAAACTCTGGCATCTATCTCCCCACATCCATCACTGCTGGCGGCATTTGTCGCCAGCATCAGTTGTTCGCAACGTATCGTGAGGTAGCGTGTGTCAAAAGAGTGTAGTGAAATGGAAGAACCAAGCATTTCTGCAGAAGCTCTACCAGAAGTAGAGGGATGTGAAGAGCACTAACGCCACTAAATGCATCGGAAGACTGGTTCAGGAATCGAACCTTCTAACAAATATCCTCAGAGCACGATTTCCTCTTATTCCTTTGCAATTGTAGATGAGATATTCAGTGTAGTACAAGATCTATTGGCCGAAAGACGAATCATCATTGTGGATGATGAAACACACGATCTGCAAGAATATGAGGCGGAAGGTTTTGACTTCGCGTGGTTAATTTTTTTTTCTCCTCACAAATCGGAAAATATAAAATAATTTACTCTGCAGTGGACGGAAGTAGAGGGAGACGATGTCTTCGTCGCCGAGGAATTCGCACCTAAACCAGCGGATTATGTGGCTTTATCGCACTGAGATGGACCAGTCGTTCTTACAGCACCTAATCCAAAATGGAACTTCAAGAGTGTGCAGTCGTAGAGTATGTCTCGTTTGAAATACGCGGAGATTTCTCTTTGTGGAAGACGATGTTACACGGGCGGGAATCTGTCTGGATAAGCAGAAAACAATAGGTCGTGAGACATACGAACGATCGAACCGTACCGCCAGCGTGGAAGACAAGAACCTTAGCTGTTGCGCTACTCTCTGTTGGTGGAAATTGCGACTACCGTTGTCTTGTGGAGATAACATTCCTGACTGATAGCTAGTAAAAAGTTTGTTTGTCTTTCAGAGGAAGACTGGTTTAAACCCGTCGAAACCATGGTAAAGGTTACCTGAAGGCCAACACTGATTTCAGCTGGTTGGCTGTCTATTATACCTGCTGTTCTGTGACCGTTGCTATTGTCAAGCCCTGTTTAAAATATACGCATGAAACTTTAATATCGATTTTCTCGGAAATTGCCTGCCTCGCGTCCCATGAAAAGCCGCTAGCGAAACATTCAGGACTGGTCCCTCTACACCTTACTGAAGTCTTATCAAAATCAGTGATAACATGTCTAATGGTTCCCTTGTGTATTTAAGAGTGACATTGTCCGTAAAATATGAATATACGCTGAATATCAACCGATGGGGGAGGTGCAGTGTAAGGCACTGAAAACGAATTCGCGGGATGGCATCAAAGAGTCTCCAACCGTGCATCAGAATATTCGTTTCTCCGTGATTTTCCTAAACTACTAAAGGCGAATGTATCGACGACTTCTTCGAAAGAGCACACCATATTTTGTTGCCTATTCTTTACGTATTCGAGCTAGTAGCTAGTATTCAGTGTCATCGCCCACATGAGGTTAAATATTAATCTTGCTTCCTTCCTTCCATTTGAATGTCAGTGGGAGCTCGTTACCCGCAGCGCCTCACGTGAACGGTTACGTCTGCGCTCGCCTTGACACACATCACCACCTCGAACGTTCTCGGCCGGTTGGTCGACATTCTCTTCACCAGAGCCGCTAAATTACAATTACTCCAGGGATAACAGGAAGAAACAAGGTCGCACCTCTATTCACGTTGTACAGCGTTTGTACGTCTAAATTGTGCTTCGAAGTGTGCGTAATGATATTTGTTCATTAATTTCTCTCGAGTGATTTTCTGTTCAACAATGAAAAACAAGGAACTGTTCTACTGCTTTATTTGATCTAGCCAGAAAACATACAACATAATTACAATCAAAACAATACATAGATAATTTCCGTCTGGTGCAATAAGCTTTACCAGTTTTCTACAGACATATGTTACATAATAACACAAAATTTAAATGCTGTGCGACCTATATTTAGCCGTTTCACAGGCTCCATATCAAGCTGCTCTCAGTTCATTTAGGGAGCATGCAGTTGGACGCCTCTCGCAGATGACGAGACGATCCGTGGCTGCTCTTCTCCGCTTTGGCCCAGTGTCGAGGAAATCCGCACTTCTTCAGGTTGGTCTTACGCCTGCCGTCTGCAGTTCTTAGTCTGCAGATCTTAGCCTACTGAGCGCTTTCCATGTCAGCCGGCTTCCTTCATGACCAGAAGGTAAGTCCTCACGTGAATCCACCCATTCTGTGACACTACGGCCTCTGTTAGGCTAGGAATTTAGTCAGAATGTTGAATATTGTCCAGTGACGGGTGACAAGGGCAACAAGAGCTCGTATCTAGGAGGATACAACAAACTGGTTCTAGAGGAAGGGCTGCGGTAAACTATTGAATATCATTTGTTACCGAACATTCTCTAAAAAAATTTACTACCCAAGAATACAAGGCTCAGCCTAAGAAAACTACATTAAAAATTAAACTTCTGCTTTTGTCCTTAAGAAAAAGCATTGAACATGAAATACCAGAAGCGAAACAATCTAGATATTCTTTGAAGTTTCTTTTTTACCAAAAACTACAATTAATCGGAGCATTAAATACTAATAATAAACATTGAAAGTCATGCCGAGACTTGACATAACTGAAGATCACAATAAGAAATAGAGCAGTCCCGTGTCATGTTCAGGGCACAAACCTGCAGACGACACAACAGACCCCAAACGTAGACATCGGGATCCAACCTCGCCGGCGACAAAAAACCGAGAGAGGATAGGTACTTCACTACAACATATACAACAAAGCTCTCTTAACCAGTGAACAGGTTAAATAAAACCAATGCCTTTGCCTGGGTTCTAAAAGAAATCCAGTGACTAATGTTGTGTTAAGATTAAAGCGCCACTGAATGTAATCTCGCCTCGTTATGCTAGTTAAACTTAATAGGTTCGAGGGAGGTACACGCTTAAAGCCGGAATCACTATAGGCCAAGGATCAAATTACTACTATGCTAAATGTAGAACCAATACCACCACTATCTTATAATTGCAGAAACAGTCTACAAACTAGCATCCACAACCCAAGATACACCAATGGGCTATCATTAGCTTAATGATGAAGAGGTTCTTAAAAACTTCAGTTGTCCTCATGGAATTGTTTCTAGCACGATTTACCTTTAATTTAACAGAGCCAAGCATCATCTAAGCATCACATAAAAATTTATAATGAATTCCATTTATTGTTTCTTGAAGATTGTCTTGATGTCTAAGGGAAAAGGAAAAACATAAAAACATACTGGCCGCAAGAAACAAGTTAGTGTCACTAAATAAAACAGACCTCAGATCTCTTTTCTAAAGGCCAGCGTAGTCACAAGATGCAGAATTAGGCACAGGCGTCTAGGCCTTAAAATTACATCATCGAAACGACAGTCTGCACTTTACCTAACCAAAAATTTTTAAAAACATTTATTCTAAACATAAGCCATAAGCCAGTGTCGCCCCCCCCCCCGTTACCCCTCTACCCCCCCCCCCCCACACCCCAGCGGGAGGGCAATGGGGGAGTGCAGCAGAACAAAAAAATTGAAAACCCAAGTGGAAGGCCAGTGCCAAGCTCCTTCAAACACAACTAACAGGTGGCACGGGAGCCAATTAGCTGGAGAACATACAAAGGATATGCTCACCATAAACGTAAGAAAGCGGAACCGGGCTCTGTCCTCGACTAAGGAACCCAAAGAAGTCGTTGACTCGGTGCCCGGCAAAATCCTGTGGTGAAGGCGTCGTGGTCGACTAGCGCAGAAGGCAACACGACCGGTGGGCTCTGCCGAATCGCGCCAGTTTCTCGGGCAGGAACTCGCATACTGCGCGAACAGGTAGTGCCAGGGCAGGACTAGGCTGGTCCAGGTTATAAATCGACAGCCACTCCGCCCTGCACGGAGAACACCGACCTCCAGCGCTCACACCACGAAAGCGGTGCACCGGCAATATTGACAAATATAGACATCAGTGGTTGTCAAAGCTTTTCGCTCGAGAGCCAGTATTAACAATGAAGGACGACACTTCGGCCAGTATATTTACCAATCTTATTATTAATTGGTAAACTATACAAATTGGTATGTTCCAAGCGTCCAGTAGACTAGTTGTGGTAAGAGCGCGATAAGTTTGCAGCTGGTCCCCATGTAGTGATCGTTAAAAATCGGTACCATTCAGACCACTTGGTGTCAGCTGTTCTCTATTTCAGATTGTTGCACCCTCAGTGACCCCAGAGTCGTAGCACAGCTCTGCCTAAATAAGTCTCGTGTTGTCTGTGTGAGCGGTTGGTTAATTAGTTAATAAAAGAAACTGTACTTACGTTTCAAAGCATGATTCAGTATGAGACACTATGACATATGATTTGAATGTCAGTTTTCCTCTACTCATAGCACTGTGTTATAAGATCTGTAATGTAATTTTCCTTGCTGCAAGTAAGTACCACATTTGAAGATGGCCGTCTCTGTAACGCGCAATCACAAATCCATATTACTTCCGTCTCAAAATTCATACCGTAGCAGCTGATCGCTACGAGACGCTCGCACACGTGAGTCATCGCTACTGGAAGACAAAACATTAACGTTTCCCGCTGTAATACTGCAGTGGCCGCGCTACTTGAGGCCCATACCCCTGAGGTAGGCGGCCAACTTTACTTAGCTCATCGACGAATTCATCAACATCGATTAAAATGAACCACATCTTAAAATCTTGACTCGCTGCGTAAGTATTTTTTTTGTTACTAAACAGGAAAACTAAGGCTGTTAGCGTTAGCTGACGTTTTGGATTCGGCTGTTACTTGTCAGATGCATATTGTTATAAAATATGGCTGAGAATCGCGGGCCACACGAATACTTAATTCGAGCCGCATCCGGCTCGAGGGCTGCAGTTTGATGACCACTGCTCTACAGGAAGCTCCTATGTTCCACCGCTTCTCGCACAACCCACTTCCTCTCTCCCACCAGAGATAAAACGGAAGACCCTCTAACCGGCAAAACGGTGCTCAACTCGTCGGCTGCGAGGCATCGAACTCAGCGCACTGCTCAAGAGGTTTTTCTAATATGGAGGAAACTTCGTTTTGATTTGAGTGGGGCAGCTGCTGGTGAGTACCTATACAGAGAATGTGTCTCTAGACTGATTGCTTTACTTCTTTCTAGCCGAACGATAGAGTCAGGCGGATGTTCAAGAAGGAATACCTGCTACCCAGAAGACCTTTAGGAGTGGAGGCTGCCTCTGATGATTCTACAAGTCTCAATCTGCCTGGGATGAATTGAGCTGTACCAGACCGGAGAGCCAAATTCTGCTGCAGAATAACGGAGGGCTTACGTCTGATGTGCTCAGAAAACGAGGCCGTATTCTCCAAATTGTGCCGGTTAGTTTCCGGAGGATGTTATTTCTTGCTGATACCTTTCTTTCGGCGTTCAGGCCGTGTGTTCAGTAAGTTGGCACTTGATCAAAGGTGACTCATTAATATTTGGTTGTAGCGCTGTGTTCTAACTGCGTGTTTTCCTAGGTCATCTGCAACTCTCTTCTTGCTTGCCTGTTTCTTTAGGTGAAAGGAGCATACTTATGTTTTTGATATATTAGGTTTTTACTGATTGTCTTGGTAGTAATTACCGAAGTCTCTTATAGATTGAGACAAATTCCTTTCAACATGTTCCGAAGTTTGTTTCTTGTGCTGTTATTTCACGGCCCTCTGCGTAGATAAAACTTTTTGTTCCATTCGGGCAGGATTAGTCATTGGTGTAGATGTTACAGGGGGAGGGAGCTACAGCGCCTCCTTGAAGAAGGCCGTCCTACTGGTTCTTCCATCTACATCTCTGATCTTGGAATTCAAGAAAAAATCTTAGGTTCTTTAGTAGGTATCTTAATATCTGCCTCAGTTTACAAATCTTTGTTATTTCATAGAGCTTCTGTAGCAATAGGCGGTGATTAACTGTGTCATATGCCGTCGTCGCCGGCCGGAGTGGCCGTGCGGTTCTAGACGCTACAGTCTGGAACCGAGCGACCGCTACAGTCGCAGGTTCGAATCCTGCCTCGGGCATGGATGTGTGTGATGTCCTTAGGTTAGTTAGGTTTAATTAGTTCTAAGTTCTAGGCGACTGATGACCTAAGAAGTTAAGTCGCATAGTGCTCAGAGCCATTTGAACCATTGCTGTCGTCAGTTCGAGGAAAACTGCAACCGTGATTTTAGGGTTTTCAAAACCATCTTCAGTAAACTGCATTAGGCGTAATACTTGGGAGGTGTAGCTTTCTCTTGGTAGGAAACCTACCTGTTCCGGTATAAGTACGTGTTCCATTATTTTGCACCGTTTTATTAGTTTGTGCCGTCTGTCTAATACCATTCGCTAGAGAACGTTGTATAGATGACATTCCAAAGAGATTGGTCTGTAGCTCTTCATATCATTGGCATGATAACTAGTTCTAGGTCTAGTTCTCGGCCTAAGAGTACTGGCGTACAAAAAAAGACTGTTGTCCGTATGGAGGTAAACATCAAAATAAACTTCGCAGCGTCAGAAATTAGAATAAATTAAAAGTAGCATCAAATCATACACTGGAAGCTGTACATTGTGTTATTAATTCATTCTGTCATTCACCGTGTTCCATACATCTCATCAAGACGGGCAACTGTCAGGGGATGTGGAACAAACCTAGGCATACTTTAATACAAGGCAAACACATCGTAGTAATCTAGTCTTTATTCTGTATTGGCAACAAACCATCACTGTACTTCTTAATGCCATTCATCTAAATTTAATCGAGTTGGTAAGAAAACTGATTCTTCGAAAAAGTTGCTACCTCGTTTATCTCCTTGTTATCTTCTGTTACTATCTTAGTATTTACTTGTTTACAATTGGAGTTTTCAAAGTAAATGCTGTATACATCTATAAACACTGACAAGGGGAACACGCCATATTTCGCTCTCTGATATAGTCGAAAACTGTCAGGATGATAGAAGGCTTCGGTATCAACACGAAACAGCTTCCGAGAAAATGATGGTCGACGTTTCGACGCGACTTCCTCTGGTTACTAGAGTGGCGTAAAACTGTAGGTGCAGTGGCTAAAATCACCGTTTTGAAGTTTTGCGCCCCGAGCTCAAAATCCAGGCTTACGTTTTTTTATTTTGCTGTCGCATAAGTAGGTCACATTAATATTTTTTATGATACCGCAAAATACAGTGGAATTAATGGAAAAATAATTAAGATGTCAAATCTTATTAAAAATAGATGTTACCATAGCATTTAACACCTTATAGAAAACAGCTGCCAACAGATTTCGTTTGTATCCAAAAAGTTAGTGACAAATTTGGTTCTCGAGTCCATCAGAGGTAAACCAATTAATGGAACGACATCAGAATTTCCACGCAACAGCCACAAAATCTGGAAAGCTCACAGAAGAAACAAGAGGAGAAATGCTCTTTACTATTTGTAAACATCTGAGTTGGAGTTTTTAAGACAGTTTTTTTTTTTTTTTTTTTTTTGGCTTTAGAAATGTTTTGCATTCAGAGTTAAGTCATCTGCAACCATACAGAACTTGTTGTACGAAAGTTATTTGCCTCGAAATTTTACGACTGTGAATGATATGTTTGCGCCTAACGTTAATTAATTTTATGGAGAAGATTCTGCGTGTGTGTGCGTGTGTGTGTGTGTGTGTGTGTGTGTGTGTGTGTGTGTGTGTGGAACATGTTTCACTTAATTTTTCTGGTTTTCCTATTAGCTTCGCGGTGAAAAACTGCAATATTTAACTTACACTGTCACTGTTTAGAAACTACGAAACCAAACTGGCGACAGTTAGACGGTTGAATGTTTTCTGGGCGGGAATTTGGAATCTTTGTGAGGTGTACCAGCCTATGTTTGTGAGCGTGCGCGCGCGCAAGCTTGTGTAAGTAGGTGAGGTGATGTGGATTTTTATTTATCTATTTACCTATTTGTGTATTTATTTATTTATTTAGTTGTGTGTGTGTGTGTGTGTGTGTGTGTGTGTGTGTGTGTGTGTGTGTGTGTGTGTGCCTTTATGGTTGGTATTGTGTGAGAGTTGTTTGTGCGCAGAGAACAGAGTCTGTTGCAAAGAGTTGTTTGTTCATTTATAATTTGTTTTCCTTCGATTATGGCTTTATGTATTTGGTAGTAATTTCGAATCAGTGGTTTTTTGTGGGGGGAGAAGTGTTGCTGCACTTAAGAATTTTCAGTTCGGTGTTGACGTCTGTTAGGCTATGTTTCTTGTCTGGAAGATGTTCAGCAAGTGTAGAATGTCAACTGTTATTTTTAACGCTCTTCTGTGTTCTGTGTATCTAGTATTAAAATTTCCCCTTGTCTGTTCAATATAATTTTTTTTGCAGTCCTGGCATGTCAACTGGTAAATTCCAGGTGTCTTGTGATAGTACTGGTTGTCCTTTGTTTACTCAGTATTGAGTTATCTGTTCTGTAGACTACGTTTAGTTCTTGTTTTTTTGAGTATGTTGCCTATCTTAAGGGCTGCTTTGTTATCGTAAGCTTGTTGTAGTTGCCGTTTCTTGTTCAGGTGTGCTTGGGTGTGTATTCTGTTTGTTTATCTTCTGTGTGTTTATATTCTATGTGCTTATGTTTTGTGTGCCTGTGTTTGCATGTTGGTGATGCCTCTAAGGACACGTTCGTACTCACAGTTATATACATACGAGCGTACAGCTATGTTAGTAAATAAGAGTTAAACTGCCGTAGAATCTTTATACAGCACCAGATATGTGTAGAAATCCTGTTATGTCGTGGTATTTCTTCAACCGTAGCTTCAAATATGGTTAGGATATTTATCTGCGTATTATTATCACTGACAACAATACTCAGTTGATGGCTCATGATTTTGAAAAGGCAGCTTCTTGTAGAATACTGATCAAATTTTCTGGCGATAACCTTTCAACAGCTGCTCAGTTTTTCTCATGTAATAAATTTCCTACAGAGAACGTAATTTAAAGTCTAACAAACTTTAGTTATAGTTCAAGTAATTAATAAAAATCGTTGCATTGGCATTTTCTGCGAGCTTGGCAAGGCCTCCGAAAAATGTAGATTACAACATCGCTGTTGTTCCAAGGCAGCGTAAGTACAATCAATAACAATTTTGACGTACGTGCATAGGTAAGTTTCATTTTTCGTAGTCTAAGTTATAAGGAAACTTCAAATGTATTGCTATCGTAATGTAGGAGAAAATGCACGATCCATTACAAAAATCAAAAAGAAGCATACTTTGTTATGCCACAGCAATCAAAGTACACAGACTGGATCTTAGCACGCTGGGTGATACCTGCTGTGTTAAGCTAGAACAACGAATCCGTTGTGTTCGCTCTTTTGGCGCTGCGCTGTTTGCCGTCAGACTGTTGTGTCAGCATGGATGAGGTACGTAGATTCTTTAGCTGTGCAAATAAATTTTCCAATGAGCGCATACCATCACTTTGTCATTATTTACGTCTCTTCACGCGCAACAACGTGATTGATAACACTACTGCTGCTTATTTATGTATTCAGTTTACCACAAAAACGAAAATACAAGGATAAAAATGTGAGGAAACAGAAGACTATTATGTATTTAGTTCATTGCAAAGAAAAATACAAGCATAAAGAAATGAGGAAACTAAAGAGACTGGAAGGAGAACTTAACATAGGATCTAGAGGAATAACAGTGACTGAGGTGATCCTTGTTACCTGCTCTGTGTTAGAACAGAGGCGAACCACAAAAAAAAGGAAAACGTAATACATACCAGTGTATCAAGATATCAGGTGCTGTCAATGACATGGAAAGTTCAAACCAGTTTATGGCAAATCACATCCACAAGAGAAAAAAAGGACGAAGAAGCACTACACAGAAAGCCTGGAGCATTTCGCTTACTTCTATTTCCACGAAATAAAAGACAAAAGAGAAACGTTCCGTGAGATTTTTTCTTGGTTGTCATAATTATGGTAAGAGATATGATGAGAAGCACTCTTTCAAAAGCAGGTGGCCATTTAGGAGTTTGAATGTTAAATTTCGATCTACAAGCTGTGCTGAATAATACAAAAAGTCCTTGCGGCTAGTCGAGAAAAATGGCAGTGTATAATTTGGCCATGTACTTACAGGGGATTCGAAACGTTGCTCATGGAATGATTTGCAGCCAGCAAAAGACAACGAATGGTAATCGCCGCATGTGGAGGATGACGTCAGATTAGAAGCCACAGGCTTTTCCAGCGTGCGTATGTGGTGCTACGCTGATACTCGGATTTCGTATTTTAGACCTAGGTGTTTATTAAACCTGGTGCAGTGTCGTCGTTTTCAGAACAATAAGAAGAAAAACTGTCCACAGGAATTGCACGTAGGGTGGCAGACCAGGAAAAACAATCTTCATAATCAAATCTGCCGTCTAATTTCTTCACTAACAGACGTACAATGTCGGCACAGAGATCACATATGTAAGCTCAGGCGCTTCAATAATTTTCTGTGACAGATAACTTTCTTCGTATGTGATATATGTAAGATATCCACCGCCGATGGTCTCCTGCTCAAATAATCTCGAACAGCTTTCCGTAGATGCAACAGATCTGACTAAACTCGAAATCTCCGTTAGCAGTTCGCGAATAAAAAAAAATATTCAAACACAAATTGCCAAATACAGTGCCGTGTTCGGAGGAAAAAATCCCAAATTAAAGTTCGATACTGCTGTTTATTATACGTTTGACTGTATAACAAGATGTATGAGGACAAGGACATAGTAAAAACTGCCTAAACTTTTGTGGGTACACAAAATGCAAGTTCCGTTTACAATTATTCCTCAATCTGTTTTCGTAAATTGTGTGGATATCGCTGGAGGTTCTAGGAGTAACGACTGCCTTGGGCGCGCAACGTCAGTGGCCAGATACACGCGGCCCTGCTCGCTCCGGTGAAACGGCACGCGCTGTTCGCCTTAGGCAGCGACATGGAACACAAAAACTACACACGCTCCTGTTCTAACAAATACACAAAAAACAACAATAAACGCAATGTATCTACCACACACGTCTTCGAACAATCTATTAAACAAAAAAATGAACCGTATATTCAGTCGGTTACAATAAGCTGGACTCCGTAACACTTCGGAGACTTCATCTCCCACCCACGAGGAAAAGCACTAATAGCTGTCACATCCAGTCCATACGAGGAGGGAGAGTACGGATTTAGTCAGTTAATTTAAAACAAAATCCCAGATTCAGACAGGAAGGGAAAGTGCGTGTCCAACGATTGCAATTACAGGCTGATTGTGTGCATATTAAGTGAGTTGGAAAATTTAATATGTAAATTTACTCCACTAAATACCTTTTGTTCGAGAGTCTAGATCCACCGATATGCTAAGAAAGTACAGGAACATAGAATGATAACGTCAGAATAAATCTGTGATACACGCATGACTTGTTATTAAAAAAAGTCTCACTAAGCCACGGGCTCTTAAAAGTAAAGGAAATCCGTTTGGTGAATTTGGCTTCGCGAGTAGATTGTCGCAAAAGCTGACTCTTTTTTTTTTTCCATGGCGCTCTCAAGTTAGTGCCACAACAGAACAGTCAGCCTAGAAGCTTGGAACACACCGCCACCCCTGCCTAAAGAAGTAATGGGGAGATCAGTGCAATCTACTACGTAACTTTGTCTGTGTGTACTACGCTTTAGAGAAGAGATCTCTCCACCTAGGTGACAACACTAGCTGAGACACGGTCTCCATCACACTTTGAAACCGTCCTCACACGGGACTCGTTCTCTCATGTCGAAACACACTAGACGTGGTGTCCTTTGTGATAACTGTGCGCTCCCAAACGACCAGCTACTTCTCATGGAAGGTAACGTATTTGCGGCGACAGCGCTGTCACATTCAAATGGCTCCAAGCACTATGGGACTTAACATCTGAGGTCATCAGTCCCCTAGACTTAGAACTACTTAAACCTAAGGACATCACACACATCCATGCCCGAGGCAGGATTCGAACCTGCGACCGGAGCGGTTGCGCGGTTCCGGACTGAAGCGCCTAGAACCGCTCGGCCACAGCGGCCGGCGGCAGCGCTGTCTATCAGCATTCGCAGCTGCATCTAGAGCGTAAATCACACAGTTTCTTTGTGAAAATGGACAGGCGTAAAATGGTGTATTAACTCTGTTAGCGATTGTCGAAGGAATGCAGAGAAAATGGAGAGGAAGGTTCTGGACTCATCGATTGCTTGAATAGCTGTACAACAACACAACATAATACTGTACAATGATGGTATATATTGCATGGGGGCTTAATTAAAAGAGTAAATGCAATAATTTTAGTAGCTGTGTGACCGGTTACGAAGTCTCGTAACCGGTTGTCCCTGACTAGTATTAGCACGCATTCTGTCTGCATAAAATAAAAGTAAAGAATGACAAGGAAATTCCATTAACACAATTGATTAATTAAGTCCCCTACAACTATAAAAGCTACGAAACAACAGAGCAAAAGTGTAACTGTTCTGTGTGTGGTAGTGTGACTCAACGTACATGTATCTGGCTCGATTCTTTCTCAATACGACAAAATATTTTAAACACCATTTACAATGAACTAATTGAAAAACCAGAAATACTATAATTGCACATAGAAACCATAATTACAAGTCTAATAAATGAACACGAGCCAGATGCTTTGTTGACTGTACCTGTGAGCAAGAGGCATTGTCATTAAAGAAAACTGTAATACCTTTTTACCTCATTATATATTGACCTCATTATATATTACACCAGCATCATAAATCAAAAGCCCATCTCCTTTCTCAAATACACTGTGACAATTGCAACATCTTCCATCTATACATTACACCAACCGAACAGCATCTACTCTCTCGCCCAACAGAACAACTGTCTTCGACATCCTCTCAACTACTACTGCCCCAGTGGAGGCGGCGGAATAATAATTTTTGGCGCAATCTCTGGCGCTGTGACTCAGTGTAGCCACATTTCAATATTCGGTAATTCACCTGAACCATCATTTAATTTTTGGTTTTAATTTGAATATAGTTGAAGTATAATGTCTAATATCAGTTTGCATATGCGTAAATCCATCACCCTCAAGCAACGTACTTCGTCACACAGGTTTCAAGATCGGGATTTGTTTCGTAATTTCATTTGAATGAGAGAGGAGATTTTTTCGAACCTGCTCATCGCCGCTGAAAAAGATTTTTATTGGCAAGATACAAACATGAGGCAGTCCACAAAAACAAGAGATAAGTATACATATTAAACTAAGTTTTTCAAAAAAAGTAAAAACTTCCAACGTATAACTTGTATTTACTATCTGACATAGACTGGGGAATCGTTCCAGTTATTGCCCTATTCAACAACTTTTGTGTCGTCGTCGACACTGTAGTCTTGTACCAGGAGAAGCAAGGAGAGGATGTTGTTTGGTGGCCGGTATGCTCTTTCTACAACACAAACTGCACACATGTATTAACAGGGTTCTTTATCCATAAGAACAAGAAGCTGCTTCGTCACAAATGTTTTCTGGGTATAATACCGCGTCATAATGTATAAAACTACTGCTGCTGGAGAAAAACCAACGTTTCGGCCACGGTTGCGGTGGCCTTCTTCTGGGTCTAATGGTCAGTAGACCCAGGAGGCCTCTACAACCTTGGCCGAAACGTTGGTTTTTCTCCAGCACCAGTAGTTTTATACATTATGACGCGGTATTGTACCCTGAAAACGTTTATGTCGACTGACTCTGGCCGCGGAAGCCTAAGCAATTACAAAAGAAGCTACATATCTTTAAGCAAGTTGTTGTGGTACAAGCTCTTCCGCAATAGTCTGCGTTAGCCTCGCTGCTGGTAGAGTACAAGTCCCCCTATAAACACTACATAGCTGGTGACGTGAACTGACAGACGCCAACTAAAATAGTAACTGAGCTAGAAACTGAGCTGATTGCGACTGCGACTGACTCTGTCTGGGCCGTCCGGTTCGCGGCGGAGATGTGCATATTAGCGGTTGAGAGGGCACTGGTGATGCTTTGCTTGCGAGTCTGTCTTTGGCGTCTCTCTCCTCAGCCGGCCGGAGTGGCCGATGGGTTCTAGGCGCTTCAGTCTGGAACCGCGCGACCGCTACAGTCGCAGGTTCGAATTCGGCCTCAGGCATGGATGTATGTGATGTCCTTAGGTTAGTAAGGTTTAACTAGTTCTAAGTTCTAGGCGACTGATGACCTCAGATGTTGAGTCCCATAGTGCTCAGAGCCATTTCGTCTCCCTCCTCACACGCGCGCTTGATTCAGGGCCTGAATCGATCATCTTGTAACATCTTTGCCGAGCGGTGTGCTGGCGACAGCTTACGCCAGCAGAACAACAATTGCAGGAAATTCATTATTTGTAACAAACAACACTGACTATGGTGGATAATACTTCTATTAAATTAATAAGGAAGACCCAGAATCTTTTAGAAAACAAAAGATAAAAAAGCTTGGCATTTCCCGAACAGGAAGCCATTAGCTTTCAATTTGCAGCTCATAACACTTTCAATTACGCTGTAACTGCTACTTGGGACCTGCCTTTCCAGATATGGTGTAAGCTGCGCAATGGCTGTATCTACAAATATCATCATTTTATATCGAACTGTGACAAACTGTAGCAAAATGACACACTTTTTATAGGTCGTCTCATAGCATGGAACAGTATACTTTCACACCACATTAGTTATAATACTTAAAGCATTAATATGGGAGGCTGTAAATTACTGATATGTAGTTTGCTGTTATTTTATTTGAAATGCAGCAAGCTTTTTGTATGTCAGTTACATAAAAAATGAGAATACATCTATCATTCTGACAACAGGGAAAATCTGTATGAATATGTTATTGATATTACAAACAACGGTGAGTGGCAGCAGCTTGCCCTGTATAATGTGCTCGTCTCTCTTTATTGACTAGGTGATGGTTTTTAATGGCTTGCGAATATGTCATGGGCAAGTTGAAAGGTGCAGCATATCGGGCTTGAGACAGAGCAACAGGAAACGCTTCAGGCAAGGAAGTCGATGACCAGCTGATGGGAGTGTGGCCTGGGCGGTGAAAGATTCTCGACTCGGGGCCAGCAGGAGGCAGCAGGCAGCATCGTTCCGTACGACTGCTTACGGCTGAGGTCCGGCCAGGGGGCAGCCTGGCGCCGTGTGCAGGACTCGTGGGCGCCTTCCTTGTTTTCTGACTTCCTTTGAACAAAATCATCTGCCACTTGTAGAAAACTCTAGCTCCGTAGCAGTCCTCTCTGAATTTCTCGAACCCAGCTGAGAGGCCACGGACATGGCGGAAGAATGGGCGGTTGGCATAAAGATGTGTGATGTCAGATTGTAGTGCTGAATGATCTTGTTTGCAGGGGATAATTTCGTGTTCTCATTGCAAGTTGTAAAAGACGTTCTATTTTTAGCGAGATTGTTGGAGGGAGCCCTCGTGAGTGGACAGCAGTAGCTGCAATTTGGCGACTGGCACTTTCTGGTGGCATGGAACAAGCGAGCGCTGCGAGGGATGCAGATGGGGGTAGGATGCGAGAGCGTCTGCATCGTGTTCGGGTCAGGACGCCGTGGCGCAGCGATTCGGTAGAGGCTACTACACCTCGCAGTTCTGCAAAGGCGCTGATGACTCCACCTTCGTGAAGAGGCCAGGATATCCGCGTCGCAGAGCTCGGTGCAGCACAGTAATATTTATGGTGGGCATAAGTAGCGGCATCGGCAGAGTGATTTCACAGGACGGTCACCTGTCTCTTCTCCTTTTGCACTGTTAATGAATGTGTGGAGAAATGGTTCAAAAGGCTCTGAGCACTATGGGACTTAACTTCTGAGCTCATCAGTCCCTTAGAACTTTAACAAATCTAAGGACATCACACACATCCATGCCCGAGGCAGGATTCGAACCTGCGACCGTAGTGGTCGCGCGGTTCCAGACTGCAGCGCCTAGAACCGGCGAATGTGTGGTATTCTGGGCTTTAGCCACTAACTTGTAGTCACTATTCTGATCGATAATTACAGGATTAAATTGTTTTTAGTTATTTTTGAACTTTGGCAGAAAGTAAATTCTGAAGAGGATAAGAAATAATTTATCTGATAGGGGACAGACACCGCTTACCATCTAATATGCAAATTTGGATCGAGAAAACTCTCACAAGTTTTCGATTATTCATTTCATACGATCATCCCGTAAATGTGTTTGTGAATAAATGTGAGTATTGAATCTAATCATTGCTTCTGCTTCTGCTTTAAGTTGTAGCCTTTTAATCAGATAGCAATAAGTTCAAAATCATAACCAACCTACTGCTCTAGTCAGATAGCATTAGTCTAAGAGAAATTTTGTGCAAATTCCCGAAATTAAGAGCTATGTCTAGGGCCATAATTTTCACATTATCCATTTAAAATAGCGCAAAAAAATTTAGAGGTTATTTCTTAAAGAGGTAGCTTGCCCACAATTAGGCATAGAGCGTCAAGGGAAATTCTACATCATGGAGTTTTGCATATTAATCTATATCTATATCCGAATCCCGCTCCAGCTGCTGCCGGGTCTGGGTGCTGACGAGTCCTCTCCACGCGGCTCGGTCCCCCCACCACCTTTCTTCCTCCACTTGCTGCCAGGTCACACCTCTCCTTTCAACAGATATTCTCACTCCCATTTTCCACCGTGTTCTTGGGCGCCCTCTAGGTCTTTCCCCATCCATCTTTAGTTCTTCCATAATTTTGGGGAGTCTCTGCCCATGCATCCTCTTAACATGCCCATACCATCTTAATCTCTTTCTTTCAATTTCTTCTCTCATACTTTTTTGTTTGAGGTCCTTTCTAATCTCTACATTCCTTACTCTGTCCATTCTTGTTTTTCCCTTAACTGCTCTGAGAAATTTCATTTCCCCTGCTTGCAGTCTGATCCAGTCCCTTTCTGTCATTGTCCATGTTTCTCCACCATAGGTGACAATAGGGATGTAATAATTCTTATACATAAGGAGTTTTGCTCTTTCTGAAACTTCATTATTCCAAATCAGATGTTTTATTGTTTGGTAGAAATTGCCTCCCTTCTGTAACCTCCTATTAATTTCGTTAGTTATTCTTTCATCCCTAGATATTTGACTCCCTAAATAAGTGAAACTTTCTACCACTTTGAGGGGTTCTCCATTCAAGGTAATATTTCCGTTGATTCCTTCGTCCCTTCCAAATACCATTACTTCACTCTTATCTTTATTTATTTTTAATCCATACCTTTTCACTATTTCCTTCCACGCATCAAGCTGTAACTGTACATCTACCTCTTTATCACCCCATATTACCATATCATCTGCAAAAATCATCTTTTTGTCTTTTTCTTTTACTATATCTTTAACTTCCCTATTCATTCCCTCCATCACAACATTAAAAACCGCAGGAGATAGAATACTTCCTTGCTTAAGTCCTTGTCTTATTTCGAAGTATTCAGAGTTCGCCAATGGTGTTCTAATTCTACAATTGTGGCCTCTGTGCATCGTCTTTATAACATTAATTATCCATTTTCTATATCTATCTTCTTCAGTTCGTCCCAGAGTCTTTCCCTGTTAACTGAGTCATATGCCTTTTCTATGTCTATAAAAACCATTATCACCCTCTTGTTATACTCCCAACTTTTTTCCATCAATTGACGGATAGAAAATATCAGGTCGATCGTGCTCCTTCCTTTCCTAAACCCATGCTGTTCTTCACTCAGCTCCTTTTCTATCTTTTCACTTACTCGATTTAGTAAAATTCTTTCAAAAATCTTGTCTGTATGGCTCATGAGGGTTATTCCTCTGTAGTTTTTACAAAGTCTTTTATTGCCTTTCCTGAAGATGGGAACAATGTCTCCTGTTCTCCAGTCGTCAGGTATTTTACTATTTCTCCACACGCTTGATAGTACTCTACACATCCACTGCATTCCCACTGGACCTGCTGCTCTTATCATGTCCACTGATACTTCATCAGGTCCTGGAGTTTTCCCCCCATTCATCTTCTTCACAGCTTTTTCCATTTCTTCCCGTGTAATTTGTCCTAATTCTGCTTCCCAACTTCTCTCAATTTCTTCATTATTTGTTGTTTCCTCATGTACCCGCTCCTCAGCGTTTAACAGCTTCTTAAAAATGTTCTTTCCAGAGATCTTTTATATTCCCTGGATAGTCAATATTGGTACCGTCCTCTGTTTCCATCTTTACTGGTACTTCAGAAGCCTTCCTTTTATTTTTCATCATTTTATAGAACATTTTCTTATTGCTCTTCACATCTTCTTCAAGTTCTTTTGTAAACTCTTCCCATGCCTTTTTCTTTGCTGTTTCCACTATTTTTTTGCACTTCTTCTTTTCCTCTATATGTCTTTTATGGACTTCGTCATTTTTAGTTTTCCACCATTTTCTCCATGCTCCATTTTTTCTTCTAACTGCTTGGATTGTGGTATCATCCCACCAACTTGTCTGTCTTATTTTTTCCTTTCCAGATGTTCTGCCACATACTTTTTGTGCTGCTTCGAGTAAAGTGTCTTTGAATAAACTCCATTCTTTTTCTACATTGCAGAAAACTTCTTTTGGAAATTTTTGTGTTATTAATTCTCTGTACTTCTCAGCACATTCACTCTCCTTCAATTTCCAATCCCGTATCCTCATCACTTTCTTCTGTTTTCTATTTTTACACACTGATTCATTTTCCATTGTCCCACAAGTAATCTATGGTCTCCATCTGCGCTCACACTTGGAATTAACTTCACATTTGTTA
Source organism: Schistocerca piceifrons (assembly GCF_021461385.2). Lineage (NCBI taxonomy): Eukaryota > Metazoa > Arthropoda > Insecta > Orthoptera > Acrididae > Schistocerca > Schistocerca piceifrons. The sequence continues at coordinate 10,656,345 of NC_060144.1, forward strand.
CTTTCTCTCCGCATTCCCTATCTACTAGAATATAATCAATTACACTCTTCGTTCTTCCATCCCAACTGTATCTGGAGATAACATGACTTTCTCTCTTCATAAACCAGCTGTTTGCTATTTTCATTCCATTCCTCTGGCACAAATCCAGGAGTCTTTCCCCTTCTTCATTTCTGCCTCCATATCCAAAACATCCCAATACTTGCTCAAATCCCTTTCTGTCTTTGCCTACCTGTGCATTAAAATCTCCCATCACTATATTAGCACTCTCTATATGGTTTTGTAACACATTTTCAAAGTCCATCTTCTCTTCTTCGGTACATCCCACTTGAGGTGCATAAATCTGGATTACTTTTAGTGTTTCTTTTTGGAATCTCAGGTTTAAGATTATGATCCTGTCTGATATATATCTCACATTTTCAATACAGCTTTGTACATTCTTATTCACCATCACTGCCACACCATTTCTTCCATACCTGTTATTCCCACTCCAGTACAGTTTTCCTCCTCCTCTCAAATTCTTCTCACCTCTTCCCTTCCACTTTGTTTCGCTTAATCCCAATATATCCAACTTCCTCTCTGTTAATACATCTGTCATTTCTTCCATTTTTCCATTGAGGGTTAATATATTAAGGGTGCCAATATTTAGGTTATTTTTTAGTCCAGTTGGTTTCATCTTCTTGTACTGATGAATATCATCAGGACTCCCATCATTTGCACCAGTACTTGAAGAAGCAGTGGGGTCAAATCCTCAGTGGTTCGTTCCGAGGCTCGTATGTGTTTTGAAAGCAATATATGAAGACTTTCCTACTGGCTTGCTAGGCCTAACGCACGGAAGGATTTTCTGTTGGGGTTGTCTCCCTTAGCCTTTGGAGTTTCTCCTCCACCACAAGGCAGTGGTTCCCTTCTCATTTAAGCCCCAAAAAGGAGGGTTGCCTCATCTGCCAGCTACGCCGTTCCGAAGTCTTCCTTGTCCACCGTGACTGCCATTAAGGTCTTCACCCGTAACCCTGGGCATGGGTTCCTTGTTATACCCCACGGGATTGGGTCCCTGCCTGAACTCAGCCATCCTAGCACTTCGGCCTACTGAAGTGTAGGATGCCCACCCCCGCGACGTGGACGCGCCAGGCAGGAATTACCCCAGTGGAGGAATAGGGAAGGGCACCCTACATCCCTGGAGCCAGGTTAATGATTGTGTATGGTGCCACAATCAAAGGGCTGCATATTAATATTATAACAATATTAATATGCAGCCCTTTGATTGTGGCACCATACACAATCATTAATATTATAACAAATCGCACCCAAAAAGGCCGCATATTCAAGAGATTCTGAATTTTCAGATTCTTTAAAATAGCTTACATTCATACCACGTACTCTATAACAAAAATACGCATCTATTATAAAGTTAAACTACATACAATATGGCGGTTCCTAAGTAATGTTCGTGACTTAAAAACTATGTCGCTTCTCAATGGCGACATTAGTTTTCAAGAGGCAAAGATATGCATGACAAATTCTTCATTTCACGCTTCGCAGTCGTCGAATGCCACTCCGTGATGTCCCCAGGTCCTCCTCCACGTGAATTTTGGCGCCTCTTGAGAGGACGGCTCTCGCCTCGTCCGCTCGTTGTTGATCATCCGTGAAGGATGGCGCAGAACTCTGCCGCCATCTTAGCTTACGGCATCCTCTGACGTCCATCACCTTGCAGTCAGATGCGCAGAGTTTAATCGCTATGGCAATTCCTTCCCGTCGCAAGAAGATGCACTGGGTTGAAGTCCGCGCGGGATGCAGTGGCCGATGGCAGTGACCAGTTTTCGCCCAAAACGCTGGGCGAGTTCATTCGTTTGTTCAGAAGGGGAGACCGACACTATCTGCTGTCTTTCGACTGGCTCGCGTTGACAGAAATGAGGCGCACGCCCTGCAACCTTTCTCAAACGATTTTACAGAAACTATTCAGTAAAAAAATCTAATTTTTGCTTTCTACATCTACATCTACATTTATACTCCGCAAGCCACCCAACGGTGTGTGGCGGAGGGCACTTTACGTGCCATTGTCATTAGCTCCCTTTTCTGTTCCAGTCGCGTATGGTTCGCGGGAAGAACGACTGTCTGAAAGCCTCCGTGTGCGCTCGAATCTCTCTAATTTTACATTCGTGATCTCCTCGGGAGGTATAAGTAGGGGGAAGCAATATATTCGATACCTCATCCATAAACGCACCCTCTCTAAACCTGGCGAGCAAGCTACACCGCGATGCAGAGCGCCTCTCTTGCAGAGTCTGCCACTTGAGTTTGCTAAACATCTCCGTAACGCTATCACGGTTACCAAATAACCCTGTGACGAAACGCGCCGCTCTTCTTTGGATCTTCTCTATCTCCTCCGTCAACCCGATCTGGTACGGATCCAACACTGATGAGCAATACCCAAGTATAGGTCGAACGAGTGTTTTGTAAGCCACCTCCTTTGTTGATGGACTACATTTTCTAAGGACTCTCCCAATGAATCTCAACCTGGTACCCGCCTTACCAACAATTAATTTTATAGGATCATTCCACTTCAAATCGTTCCGCACGCATACTCCCAGATATTTTACAGAAGTAACTGCTACCAGTGTATGTTCCGCTATCATATAATCATACAATAAAGGATCCTTCTTTCTATGTATTCGCAATACATTACATTTGTCTATGTTAAGGATCAGTTGCCACTCCCTGCACCAAGTGCCTATCCGCTGCAGACCTTCCTGCATTTCGCTACAGTTTTCTAATGCTGCAACTTCTCTGTATATTACAGCATCATCCGCGAAAAGCCGCATGGAACTTCCGACACTATCTACTAGGTCATTTATATATATTGTGAAAAGCAATGGTCCCATAACACTCCCCTGTGGCACGCCAGAGGTTACTTTAACTTGTAGCTTTATTTGTCAGGTTCATTATGATGTACCAATCATTTCGTTGATATTCATGGTTAATGTGGTATTTAAGTGGAAGTAAGATACTGCGTGAAATTCGAAAAAGTTTGCAACGAAAAATAGAGGTCACTATGATTTTGTGTTTCGTGCATATTACATAATATGTTGGTCCTTATGTAATTTAGCTAACGTACTGAATTTTTCTTTCGACTTGAGTAGAGGTCTCTATCTCTCACCAATGTCGAAAAATTTGATATGTCGTAGCACATTCATTTCCAATCGCGCCGCGCCAGTGACAAAGCCAGAGTGAAATACTCACAATATTCCCCATATTTCATAAACGGTTTGAGATATCGAAATGAGATTTGGCAAATCATATCATGCAAAGAAGAAGAGTATTTTTCCATAAGGTTATTATGGAAAACTTCGCTCTCTACTATGATATTCCACTAACTACAGAGTTTTTCGACAAAATAATGTAATTCTCAAGGGCCATCGATAGTTGGTGAAATGATAGCTGCTATGGGTTTTGGAACAAGATTACGCATTTATTTTGTACTGAGGATGTGCTTTCTCATAAGATACCCACCTTACTGTTCCTTAGTTCCTCAAGTAATAACTTAGTAAACCACTGTTTAAGATTTCCGTTGCAGCTGCGTCTGCAAAATGTGTTAGTGAGGTGAAACTGTGTAAACTATGCTGTGTTTTGGCAGAAGAAGCAAATTTTAACATGATAAGAAGAGAAATGTGTAGGTTTTACTCAAAATTCGCCACTCGTGACTCTTCCCTGAAAGTTACAAATTTTTAACAAGCCAGACGAAAATAAATCGCTATATTTCCGGTGGAATTCTTTTTAGATACTAACCAAAGCAGAGGTGATAGATCTTTTTGAATGGTCACCATGCAAGTGTGCGTGTGTGGTCACCACGCAAGTGTGAATGTGGCGGGATCCCGCTTAATATCTACAAAAAATGTGAGTGTAAGCTTCAGTTTAGAACGCCACTTCCCCTCCTGCACTCAGCATTTCCCCTACATTGCCTGCCCACAGTCCCCACCACTACTGCTTCCCCACACATGCCTTGCTGTCTCTGCACCTACTGGCCACAGTATTCTGTGTGAACAGTAGCAGGGGTGAACTTACATGCCTACACTCTCTGCCATGAGCCTATTGCTAACAGCACCCTGATATGTTTCTGCCAAGCTTACTGCACACACCGCCCTTTGCAACATGTTTCGGTTATCCTAAACGCCAGCCAATGCGTCCCTTCTATTTTTCAGGTAATTTTAGTGCTTTTTGTACAGTTAACAACTCTCGAGAAGCTAGAATAACCTACGAACACTATGTTTACTGTGCATGGGGGAAGACATTCAGCACCATATGGGTTGAACTATAGGAACAAACAAAGAGCCACCCTTTGCCTTGACCTGTTGCATTTGAGGAATTGAATGAGCCTGTATGAGACATACTGGCAGTAGCATATGTGGACGAAAGGCATGAGGACAACACACACAAAATACTAATGAGAAAATGAGTGGCCATATGGCTCAGAATTGTGAATGTAAAAAGAAGCAACGGCATATTCATGAGTTTAATAGGGTTGTTTTTGGTTTGTCCACCGTTGCTGCAATACTCTCACAGGTTATGGATCCCATATTTTCTGATATTATTTGAATGACCTTGTAATTTATAGTAAGAATATGAATGTATATTGCTGCCAGCTAAGCCAAGTGTTCAAGCTGATTAGAAAGGGGGGACTTCTGGTCAAAATGGGGAAAATAGAATTTTTAGTTCATTTGGTAGAACCAGCAGGGGTACCATTGACCTGGGGAGGGTACAATCAATTGTTACTCTTCCTCCGCCAACAAATAGCGAAGACTTATGCAGATTTATTGACATGCCGAATTTCTTTAGGAGATTAACCGCAGATTTGCGCTAAGAGCTGGGCCACTCAATCAACTCAGGAAAAGAACACAAGGTTTATTGAGAAGAAGTGCAACAAGGAGCCTTCAGGGCCTTAAAATACGCACTAAGCATGGCTGCCGTGTTAGCATTGCCTAATTACAGCGAACTGAGTATACTGCAGGTGGATGCTTCTATGTTGGGGGTGCTGCCAGTGCTGGAACAGGAAAAACAGGAACGAGGGTAACCTATAATGTATGCGTCGAGAGCCCTCTACGAGTTGGAAAATAAATATTAAGTGTATCAAGTAGAAGCCTTGAAATACTTTTTCGGCTTGGAAAAGTTCAAGTTTTATTTGGAGCACACTCGCTTCTGTTTAGAGACTAAGAGTGATGCATTGTGTTGGGTACTTGGGGCGCCACATAAAAGTGGGTACATTGGCAGATGTGCGGTGAGGACATTAGCGTTTAATTTGATGGAGCCAACATCAGGGGAATTATAATATAATTGCTGTACCTTGAGTGGGATGTTCAAAACAGAGACGGGTGACCCCTAACAACTGCCACATTCCATTAATGTAATTCTCAAAGGACAATAATGCGACATTTGTGATATTAGAGAAAGGCTACAAAACAGAGACAATATTAAACCACATTCACTGAAACAGGGAGTGTTGTGTTGTACCAAATAGGAGGACATGAATCCCAAAATAGCAGTCCGACAAGAATTATTACTAAAAATATTCCAATATTATTACGAGTCGCCAATAAGAGGGCACTTAGGAACATTAAGGCTAGAACTAAAATATGCGAGAACTTTATACGCAAAATATTGATGTGGACATTAAGAACAGAATATCGGGTGTAGGAAATGAGCATGAAGCAAGGCAGTACAAAAAATTAGGGTTGCTAGCGCCTAAAGCTGCTGAGAACGTGTTTGAAAAGCATTATGTTGATTTTCTAGGACCTTTCCCTAAATCTAATGAAGGGAATTGGTGTATCATGTGGTTGTCTCATGTGGTTCTTGTCCTTGAAGGCAGCTCCTTCCAGATCAGTTATGTATGTGCTGAAGAACATATTTGGCGTGCACAGTTCTACCAGAAAGCCTCCTTCGGAAGCACTTAGAAATTTTTGTGTAGTCCTAGGGATCAGACGTAGTACAGCAACACAAAGCCACCCAAATCTGTCACATGCGGAAAGGGTTAGTAGAAACTTTCATTGGGAATTAATAGCCTACCATGACAAAGACCAATATAATTGGGACAAATCTCTTCTATGGCTCATGCTAGCCTTTAACGAGGCGAAGCATATGAGCCACCACTGTACCCCTGCAAAGTTGTTCATGGGATTTAGCATCGCGAACTTATATTCTGTCGAGGACCTGTTGATGGAGAAGATATCATCCCAGAAATTACGTACTCAATGGAGAAAGACGAGGAACAACATCTGCAAAGTGAAGCAAAAACAGAGGCCAAAGTGTAACAGAAATCGTCTGTCACACAATTGCCAACTGGGTGACCAGACAATAGGACAAAATTTGGGTTCATCGGCATGGTGCTGGACAAATCTTTTACCCCATTGTGACAGACCCTGTGAGATACTAGGTATCTTACTGCTGTCTGATCCTGAGAAAAGGTGAACATTCAGAACTTACCTCTCCCAAGTCTAGCCAGTGACTGAAGCTATGGGTAAGTAATGCCCGAAACCGACCTCCAGTTTTGCGAGGAAGCACGTGCCTTTAGTCGGCACCTCTGTGGTATAAAGTAGTCTGTGCTGGACACCAGCACCACCCAGAGGCAGTGGCGAAAAGCGCACTCAGCAGCGACGGGGGCAGTCAGCGTCACCGAGTAGTGTGAGATGCACGCAAGGGTCTTCCAGCAAAGGAGTTTGTCACCTGGTTGTCAGGTGAACCTGGGAGCACTAGCCGGGTGGAAGTGGTGTGAGTTCTGCTGGACAATACTGCTTCCAGTGGCTTGGAACGGAAAGCTGCCTAGCTTGTGCTCACTGGTGACGTTTCCGACGGTATATGCTTGTGAGACTGCTCGAAGGGCTGAGTCTACTCACCTGAAGAATGCAGTCAGACACTTTGTGGGAATGGTACACGAACACTGTTAAATAGAATTTACTGCAGGGAGAGTACCTTCCATTAGTGTTTTTGTTTTATGTAGAGTAGAATCAACCATGTGTTTACGTAAAGTATGTGCAAAGCTAATTGACTAGAGCAGCTTGAATTAAGATATACGGCGGTATATTGCCGCAAGAAGAGGATGTTATCAGTGTGGTGACTGGCGTCACACGACTGTTGTGGGAACACTGCATGGCTCTTGCAGTAGTTTCTAGTTACAGTGAGCTACTTTGATGTTTCAATCCGTACTCTGAGCGACACACACACACGCACACACACGGATGGGGAGATTGTAAAAAAATACTGCAAGCACTGCTGTGTCTAAAAGGCTGTATTACTTTAAGAGTAATTACTGTCAAGTCTTTTAAAGTAGTGTAAGATTAAGACGATAAGCTGTCTGCTTGCTTACATGGCACTGTGGCCAGAGTTTGTACTGATATTTATGATGACTACAGTTTTTACTATTTTGGGCGATTATTTACAGTGGTTTAAATTTGACCATTTTTCTATAAATGAATGTTGGGCGAATACTGGCCCTATAGTCAATTGGTGTGTGTGGCCAGTGATTGTATGACAAGACATTCGTACTGTATTCTTTGCAGATGAGCATATTGTGGACATCTAAATTTTAATTAACTTGTGTATTACCTGCTTGTGGCGACGTAGTGGCCTGAAGCATATTGTGCGCTGACCAAGTGACCAAACAGAGCAGACTGTGCTGTTACATAAATGAGCCTGCTGCTGTTTGTTGGACAGAAAATAAAACATTTTTTTTGGCCAACCCGTTATTTTCTGATCAAATTACACTACGTGATCAAAAGTATCCGGACACCTGGCTGAAAATGTCTTACAAGTTCGTGGCGCCATCCATCGGTAATGCTGGAATTCAGTATGGTGTTGGCCCACCCTTAACCTTGATGAGAGCTCCCACTCCCGCAGGCATACGTTCAGTCAGCTGCTGGAAGGTTTCTTGGGGAATGGCAGCCCATTCTTCACGGAGAGCTGCACTGAGAAGCGGTATCGATGTTGGTTGGTGAGGCCTGGCACGAAGTCGGCGTTCCAAAACATCCCAAAAGCGTTTTATAGGATTCAGGTCAGGACCCTGTGCAGGCCACTCCATTACAGGGATGTTATTGTCGTGCAACCACAGGCCGTGCATTATGAACAGGTGCTCGATCGTGTTGAAAGATGCAATCGCCATCCCCGTATTGCTCTTCCACAGTGGGAAGCAAGAAGGTGTTTAAAATATCAATACACTCCTGTGCTGTGATACTGCCACACAAAACGGCAAGAGGTGCAACCACCTCCATGAAAAACACGACCACACCAAAACACCACCGCCTCCGAATTTCGCTGTTGGCACTACACACGCTGGCAGATGACGTTCACCGGGCATTCGCCATACCCACACTCTGCCATGCGATAGCTAAATTGTGTACCGTGATTCGTCACTCGACACAACGTCTTTCCACTGTTCAGTCGTCCAATGTTTACGCTCCTTACACCAAGCTACGAGTCGTTTGGCATTTACCGGCGTGATGTCTGGCTTATGACCAGTCGCTCGACCACTAAATCCTAGTTTTCTCACCTCCCGCCTAACTGTCATAGTACTTGCAGTGGATCCTGATGCAGTCTGGAATTCCTGTGTGGTGGTCTAAATAGATGTCTCCCTATTACACATTACGACCATCTTCTACTGTCGACGGTTTCTGTCAGTCAACAGACGAGGTCGGAGTGTACGCTTTTGTGCTGTGCGCGTCCCTTCACTTTTCCACTTCACTATCACATCGGAAACAGTGGATCTACAGGTGTTTAGGAGTGTGGAAATCCCACTTACAGGCGTATGACACAAATGACACCCAATCACCTAACCACGTTCGCTTTTGTGCTGTGCGTGTCCCTATTCCACTTCACTATCACATCGGAAACAGTGGATCTACGGGTGTTTAGGAGTGTGGAAATCCCACTTACAGGCGTATGACACAAATGACACCCAATCACCTGACCACGTTCGAAGTCCGTGAGTTCTCCAGAGCGCCTCATTCTGCTCTGTCACGATGTCTAATGACTACTGAGGTCGCTGATATGGAGAACCTGGCAGTAGGTGGCAGCACAATGCACCTAATATGAAAAACGTAGGTTTTTAGGAGAGCCCGAATACTTTTGATCACATAGTGTATATTACATATGTGAAATTTCAGCACACAGATGTTTTCGAGCAATAAATGGTCCAAACTGTCACTTTGCGCTTACTGTACCAAAAGCTTGTTCCACACCAACAAATGGTACATTACTTTTACCAGTTAAGTCAAAATGCGGTACAATCAAATACACATCAATGTCTTTAATCGTACCACATTTTACAAATATAGCGCCATATTCACGTTGAAGATTTGCAATCTGCGCATTAGCCATTTTGTTAACAAATTTGAAAATTTTGGATATTTATACTGCTGGAAATATCATAACACTTTCACTGACTTTTTCAAAGTCTGCCTTTCCACCTTTTTCAGTCCCAACTTGTATACATTTTTCTTCGGCTTCAGTTACATTGGTTTCAACTAACTGCACCCCATTTACCTCGCTGACAATGTCACCACCTTACCTTCCTCTTTAACCCAGCATCCTGTCATCACGTCTTTCACTGTATTCTTGCATTAAATTTTTTTTCAAGTCAACTGCATTCTCTACGTAAGTGTTTCTTCCGTATGGAAAATCATCTCATTAATAACATTATCAGAATACCATTCAACGAGTGTTTCTGCATTACTCTGACATGAATCAGCAACTTCCATCTGCGTATCAAAATGGTATTCAGTTTGCTTTGTCTTGCATGACATGTCATTTTTGAAAGTTACTAATTTCGATTGCCAATTCTCTTTTACATGTTCTAATTTTCACAGAATCCATCTTTTTTCGATACATGGTTTTAAGCCATTAATTTTATGTGTGAGATCGCTGCTTGTTTTGTGGTTGGTTTCCTTCATTTCCAACCTTATGCTATCAATTATCCCATTATTTTTGTCCAATTTTTTATTCATCTCACTATTCCTTTTGTCAATTTTATACTTAAATTGACTGTAAGGGACAGTCAAATAAAAATCTAACGCCCGCAAAACGGGACCACGGAATGGTTCCATTCGAAAGTAATCGCCGCACTCGTTTGCACATTTATCCCCAGTGGAAGATGAGGCGATTAATTCGTGTTTCCTAGAATGGAGCTGGCCGCTGACGGATCCACCATCGCATCCTCTCTTGTACATCCTCGTCCGGCTGAAACTGACATAACATATAATGCGCCAAAATTTGTGTTGTGTTAAATCGTCATTACTAGTAAGTGTCGCTTCATCTTATTGTCAAAATTTGCTGTAGTGAAAGGAGGGTGTAAATAGTTGTTTGGAAAGTGTTCTTACATTTATTTTTGTATAACGGTGTAGAGATTGTCGCCTGAAAATATCTGAGCAGCAGAATCCGGTCAAAACAGGGGAAAAACATCAGGTGACTGATCTGAAGTAGCAGTAATGGCTACGGTATATTGTACTTGAGGATTTGTTTCTCGGATTGATGATTTTGTCCCAAAACAGTTACTGAACGACGTCATCCTGAAAGCCACTCGTTTGTAGGTGATCCGTATGTCCGTTAGATTGGAGATTTTCGGTTTTGCTGTGGGAAATAAGTGACGTTATCACATCAAGTTATTATTTGAAGTTGAAGATAGAGAAAGCCCGCGAAAAGGAAATAGTGCCTTTGCTTTGTTGTATAATGGATTTGAAGGTGAAAGCAAGCATTTAGAAAATATTGATTCTGCGATTTTGTGTTAAGGCTTACTTTGTAACTTCAGCCATAAACGGCGATGTATTTTAGCTAATGTTTGGAAATCTCTATTTAGATACACGGACTGTGTTGTCCTAATTAGGGAAAAGGACGTCCTACGGTTGTATGTGATACAGTGAGACCCAATCTAAGTTAGTAGGAGGTTTCCAAGTGCGGTCTCGAATTTAGTAGCTTCTCCTATAAAACCCTAAACGACAAAGCAAGAACCATTGTTATCGAGGGCACGTTAACGGTCTCTCCTATCGTGCGAGTCCTGTGTTTTCAATAATTTCAATAGTGGCGCGTCCGCGGAAAGTCAACGCGTGAAGTGGTGTTTGTTTAGTGTCTGTTTTAAAGTTCAAGCAGTTTAAAAGTTGCGAGGATACCCACGCTTTTTGTTTAATTTTTTCCGCTAAGAGGGGTTTGTGTGATTGGACAGCACTCGTAAAATAAAAGCTGACTTGTACCTGTACATGAAAGAAAACAAGCTATAAAGACAGAACAGTTGCTGTTTTAAAAATAAAAATAGTGTCCCTAGTCTCATTTCGCTCATATTTAATATTCAAGGATATTTTACAAGTAAGGTTCAGTTTTACAGCAAACGAATAATTTGCAAATATTATGATGTAAAGTGGTAAAATGAAGTCACAGATTAGGTAAACAAAAGCATGCAAAGTTATAAAAAGCAAAGATATTAATTCAAAAGAAAAAAGGAATATTAGTCCAGATCTTTCAAAATGATGGAACACAGCAATCAGTCGTCCTTTTCTTTCAGGTCTTCAAGAGTTTTGAACGAACTGTGACAGAAACCCGGACAACAGGAGACTGACGTGCTAGGTCATGCACTGATACTACGAAACAATGCATCGATAATGGCTACGCACTAGCCGAAATCTAGATCTGCCTAATAAAATCTGAAAGAAAAAAACGGCTGACTGCTGTGCTCCATCATTTTGAAGTCATACCACAGTCGTTGAGTGCATCGACATTCATAATGGAAGATAACTTGATAGTACTGATCTGTCACTTTCCAAATAAAGAAAACCAGGATTTTCAGAATGAGATTTTCACTCTGCAGCGGAGTGTGCGCTGATATGAAACTTCCTGGGAGATTAAAACTGTGTGCCCGACCGAGACTCGAACTCGGGACCTTTGCCTTTCGCGGGCAAGTGCTCTACCAACTGAGCTACCGAAGCACGACTCACGCCCGGTACTCACAGCTTTACTTCTGCCAGTACCTCGTCTCCTACCTTCCAAACTTTACAGAAGCTCTCCTGCGAACCTTGCAGAACTAGCACTCCTGAAAGAAAGGATATTGCGGAGACATGGCTTAGCCACAGCCTGGGGGATGTTTGCAGAATGAGATTTTCACTCTGCAGCGGAGTGTGCGCTGATATGAAACTTCCTGGCAGATTAAAACTGTGTGCCCGACCGTGACTCGAACTCGGGACCTTTGCCTTTCGCGGGCAAGTGCTCTACCAACTGAGCTACCGAAGTACGACTCAGGCCCGGTACTCACAGCTTTACTTCTGCCAGTACCTCGTCTCCTACCTTCCAAACTTTACAGAAGCTCTCCTGCGAACCTTGCGCGATCAAAATTTTAGGAGCTTGGACGCACTGCAAATATGTTCTAAAAATTGTTGAAGTTATTCGTTTTGACAGTTATTTGTGCAGCCCTTCCAGCCTAGATTGTGGTCTGCTGCGACAAGAGAGCGTACAGCTGCGTGTTGTAGTAACAGAAGTGACACAAACGAATTTGAAGCACCTAAACAACACAAAAACGTCACGTATCACCAATGTTTTGAATAAGAGGCAGTTCATATCGAGAACAAACTATTTCAAATGTAATTCTTCTGGCAGAGGAAAGTAAATGAAGGCATTATTTGATCGTTGCATTACACATGACTTCCATCAATCGTGACTTTAATTTGTTGAAATGAAGTACTTCTTAAACGTACACCATTTTATAACAGTTCATGTATCAAAGTTCTTATGATAATTTTGAATAATATGTATTTTAGTTCCAATGAAACAGTTCCTTGCTTATTACCCATAGTCGTCACAATGAGGCGAAGTGTTATCTGAATGGCGAAAACAAATATTTTCCTTAACCAGGCACACCTGACGAAAGAAGTATTAATGGTTTCTGGCACATTACAGTAATAATTTAGTCAGGACTATTCTGGAGTAAGAAACTGTCCTGGCCGTTGCTCTGTTTGTTGTGCTGCATACTTAAAGCAACTTGTACACTGTGTCGATGTAAACTGATAATGCACAAACAATTGAGATTTAAGAATACTGTTCACCTGATAAATCTCAAATGACATGGAGCGGTAGGAAATTATACTGTCCGACAATTTCCTTAAAAATACTTTGCAGAGTCGAAAAAAATCTTTATCGAGGGTCACATCCATTGTTCGGGGTGGAATCTGATTTATATCAACAATCTTTCCGTCGTCCTGCTGAAAGGCAGAGGTATTGTTATGTACAGGCTAAGAGTCCAACAAACGCAATGAATTAATTTCTGGAACTGGTTAGAAACCATTTCGAGTGAAATGTTAAAAACTATTCTTTCCCATTCTTCCAGATTTCGATAGGTCGATTATAACAATTTTGTGACTAAACAGTCCTTTCTTATTATTGGCTCTAATATTATCGAGGTCCCTGAAGACAGATACAAAGCTGCACAGAAACAGTAATCCATACTTATCACTGTCATTGTTGTATTCGAATGTTTCATTGACCGACTGCACAACAGATTCTGTCCTTTTTCGCTTCGAAATGACAAAGTGTAGGTTGCTCGAAGTTCCTTCACGAAACCTGAGCGACAGGCGATAGACACAGCAGATGGGATAACAGCAAGCTTCGTCTTCATGCCTTCTGCGAATTAATGGCATCTCCTCTATAGTTTTACCTGAAATAAACTTCGATGTTTTCGACTCCTAAACTGTATGACTTCTTGAATTTGCTTAACCAGGTCGAAAAACACTTGAAATAAGCAGGGTTCATCTCACTTGCGATTCAGGGAGTACACATAGATCTTCATCGGTAATGGCGCATTGCCTCTCAAGAACAACTCTGCAAGGTTCGTATGTCAAGAACTGTTGTTCATGTTATTGATTCAAGTTTAGCGTTTTATATTGGCTGTTAATTGGAGGCAATGGGAATTTGTGGGCACCCTATAAAGTAAGTCTTTTTGATTGTTTTACAGTTGTGCGAGTTTTGTAGAGTCTTGTTCCGCAGGGAAGCCGGGGAGAGGATGTTGATATGGGTGGTCGGTATCCTCTTTGTACAACACAAATGCACATGTGAATTAATACGGTTCTTTATTTTCATGAACTGGACGTATTTACTTATCTTGAATAGAGCAATGTGTTGTGGTAAAAACTCATCAGTAATAGTTCTCTTGGAGACAATATCGGTAATCTGGCTACTAGAAACTTTAGTCTAACTAGTCTCGATCTGGTCGCTATTCATTGTCGTAGCCTGAGTGAGTCAGTGCGACCATTCTGAAATAAAAAAAAAAGTTCTTACTGAAAAAAATTGGTTCAAATGGCTCTGAGCACTATGCGACTTAACTTATGAGGTCATCAGTCGCCTAGAACTTAGAACTAATTAAACCTAACTAACCTAAGGACATCACACACATCCATGCCCGAGGCAGGATTCGAACCTGCGACCGTAGCGGTCACGCGGTTCCAGACTGAAGCGCCTTTAACTGCACGGCCACACCGGCCGGCGTTCTTACTGAAAAGAGGAACAGATGCATCAACATATTGAAAGTGCTTATTAGGTCTTTACGTGTTCCTATATCTATTGTTTATGAAACTACTTAAATTATGAAAATAACTCTGTATAAACAATTTCCATATAATTTCCCCACAGTGTTATTGTTAATGATTGGGAACCATTAATTCCTGTGAGATTAGCCCTGATTCCGAAATTAATTATTAATTATTGCTTCAAATGTGTTCGTTGTTGTGGTCACAACTTGTCTGTACACCATAGTGTTATTTTGTTACAAACTGACAATGATCAGTCTCGTGTGATTGTACCTCGTTCGTTGCAATTGGAAATCCTGTACGCTGGTCATTGGGGTATAGTGTGGACGAAGCAATTAGCGTGTCGTCACTGCACTTGGGTCGGCACTGATAAACAAATTGAGAATTTGCTTGCAAACTGTCGATCTTGTGCGGGGAATCAGTCCGCTCCCCGCCAGCGCTTCTTTGTATGGCCGACTCCTACTGCACCTTGGCAGCGCGTTCATATTGATTTTGTGGGTCTTTTCTGGGATATCCGCTGGTTGATAGTTATTGATGTGTACAGCAACTTTCCTTTTGTTGTGCCTATGTCTTCTACTACATCTGCCAGTACTGTTTGGGCTTTGACGTCAATTTTTTGTATTGAGGGCCGACAATGGCCCCCAATTTATGTCCTCTGGGTTTGAAGCGTTCTGTGCCGCTAATTGCATTCGCCATCTGACCTCAGCCACGTTCCACCCCCAGTCGAACGGCGAGGCTGAACGCTTTGTGCGTACGTCTAAGTCGCAGATGAGCAGGTTGCGCGTGCCGCCACGCACTCTCGCGAGCCCGGGATTCGGACTTTCCTCGCTTCCCACCGCTCTCAGCCTCGCGGCACCCCCGTTCCCCAGCGGAATTGCCACACGGCCGCGCCCATCGGTCGCTCCTGCAGCTATTGCACCTGCCGCTGCACGCTCCCGCTGCTTCGCCTCGTTCTGGCTTGGCGCCTTATGCTTTGGTGTTCTATCGCGTTTTCTCTGGCAGGCAGCGCTGGTAGCAGGGCCGCATTCTTCGCCAGCTTGGCCGCGCCTTGTGTTTAATTTCTGGTCCCTCCCGCACTGTCAAGCGATACCGGAACCAGATCCGTTTGTGCCGCCCTCGGTTTTCTGCCGCTGGTTCTTTTCCGCCAGAATTGGATGCTTCGCGGCTTCCGCCGCCTCAGCTCACGACTCCAGCGACGGCGCCTCCGCCGCGGGCGCTCCTGCCGCCGCCATCGCCTGTCCGCTCTCCGGCGCTGGGTAGGTACCTCTCACCACCTCCGGCCGCCGCCGCCACCGCCACCACCTCTGCGCTGCCGGAACCGATGGATGCTGAGGCTGCCGTCACGCCGCCGCAGCCGTCGCCATCGCCCACGGAGGTTGTCACTCCGCCTCCTCATCCGAACATACCCAGTGCCGGCGCGCGTTCTGGGGAGGTTTTCTATCGGGCGTTTTCCTCGCCACCTCGTGAGCAATTCGGGGATGTGGGTGGGCAGGACGCCCTGGCAGTTCCGCTGTCCGCCCACACAGTTGCGCCGCCGCTGGGTCCCTCCACCCACCGTTGGAAGCCATACTCAACGACGGTGCTGCGCCGTTTCAGAGGGGAGGGATGTGGGATGTGGTATAGATAACTACGATGTCACGGCATAGGTACAAGTTCTTAGGTTGGCACTACGAGAGCGGACGATCCACACTGACGACAGTGCCCTCTAGCCGACTCTGTGCAGCTCTATGAGCTCTGCTCCACTTTCACCCCATTTGATCACGAGCAGATGACCAACCAACATTGTTTCATGAATGAGATTTTCACTCTGCAGCGGAGTGTGCGCTGATATGAAACTTCCTGGCAGATTAAAACTGTGTGCCGGACCGAGACTCGAACTCGGGACTTTTGCCTTTCGCGGCCAAGTGCTCTACCAACTGAGCTACCCAAGCACGACTCACGCCCAGTGCTCACAGGGGTGTAGCTAAGCCATGTCTCTGCAATATCCTTTCTTTCAGGAGTGCTAGTTCTGCAAGGTTTGCAGGAGAGCTTCTGTTAAGTTTGTAAGGTAGGAGACGAGATACTGGCAGAAGTAAAGCTGTGAGGACGGGGTGTGAGTCGTGCTTGGGTAGCTCAGTTCGTAGAGCACTTGACCGCGCAAGGCAAAAGTCTCGAGTTCGAGTCTCGGTCCGGCACACAGTTTTAATCTGCCAGGAAGTTTCAACATTGTTTCATTTTCATAGTGGGCGAGTCACTACAGATTTTGCCTGTGTAACTTCTGTTAGCTTTGATACATCCGGCTACGCACCTACGTGCTCCTCAGTACAAAGTTATGTATTCACATTTATTATTGTGTTGAGATATAGTAAAACCACATTTACTTTAATTGCAGTACCGAGATTTCTACCTCACCTGCTCCTCCAAGCTTCCTACATTCGGCCTACCCTCTAAATTACAGGTGCAGACCCACACGCCGCCTTCCAGCTGGGATACAAAAGTTGTAAAATGTAACAAACAAAAGGAAAAAATATTTATTGTTAGCAATGATGTAGGTACAAGTGGAGGGTTCCATCTTGCTCTATTACACCATGACTAAAACATTTTTGTTAGCTCCAGTGGCGATGAATGTTATATGCACAATGAGGAACTACTGTGAGAATCTTTTGACATATATTTCTTAGTCAGACAGTATTTTTACTAACGGACTATTTAGTGTATCCCCCACTGCAAAGACAGGGACGAGTCTATTCTTCTGGCGCCAAGGATGTCTCTCCCTTGAAACTGCACCTTAAGTTTTAGTTTCGCCACAAATTCCTCTGCGCCAACCTTCTAGAACATTAATGGCTTGAGCGTTACTCCTCTGCAGGACATGGGTTTCGCCGACGTTAGCGGCCTCATTTCTGCCACAACAGTTCCTCATCGCCTTGCATAACAACGGCTGAACATGGCTGCTACATACCTCACTGACTACCGTTCCACTGGATTGAAAATTCCGTATCAGGGAAACCAAAAATCCAATCTAGAAGCAGATTGCACCAATAAACTGCAAATTTCCTCCGCATGTTTTACAACCTATTATACAATTTTTAAAGAAGATGCGTAGTGTATGGGTAGGGTAGTGCCTTTCACTAGTGATCCAAACGTCCTGGTTCCGGGTTCGAACGTAGGCACTGCTTAAATCTCATTATCAGCTAAAGATTCCGGATCCGTCCCCCATTCCAATCTCCAGGATGAGACTGCCATGGGGAAGGCGGTCACGACAAAAAGATGGAATAACCAACGAAAGGGTAACATTCCAAGCGTCATGGCTTGGACTGTTAGAAGTGTAGCGTAGTAGGGAAGATATAAAATCTGATAAGGGAAATACTAAGGCTCAGTCTAGATACAGTGGCGGCCAGTGAAGTGAAATGGAAAGAAGACAAGGATTTCTGGTCGGACGAATATAGGGCAATACAACAACAGCAGAAAATAGCATAACAGGAGTAGGATTCGTTGTGACTAGAAGATAAGGAATACTCTGAACAATTCAGTTACAGGATTATTTTCACCTGTACCTACAGCAAACCAACGCCGAAAACGATAGTTCAGGTGTACACGCCGACGTCGCGAGCAGAAAATGAAGAGGCAGAGAAAGTACAGGAGGATACTGAACGGATAATGCAGTAGGTCTACGTAATGGGAGATGAAAACGCAATAATCATGGGCGATTGGACTGCGGTTATAAGGGAAGAAACGAGAGAGCAGAAAGGCTAATTGAGTTCTGCAATAAATTTCAGGCAGTAATAGCGAATACTGTATTTAAGAATCACTATAGGAGGATGCAGAGACACGAAAAGATTCAAAATTGATTGCACCACGACCAGAGAGAGACCCCGAAATGAGAGATTGGATTGTAAGGCGTACTCATGAGCGAATATAGACTCAGATCACTATTTAGTAATGATGAAGACTGAAGTCTGAGGCAATCGTACGGAAGAACCAGAGTCGACGAGAGTGGGATACTGGAGTACTAAACGAGGGTAACACGCGTTTGAAGTCCGCGAATGACGTTGATGATTCTGCAATAAGGAATACGACAGTAGGCCGGCCGGGGTGGCCTAGCGATTCTAGGCGCTTCAGTCTGGAACCGCGCGACCGCTACGGTCGCAGGTTCGAATCCTGCCTCGGGTGTGGATGTGTGTGATGTCCTTAGGTTAGTTAGGTTTAAGTAATTCTAAGTTCTAGGGGACTGATGACCTCAGATGTTACGTCCCATAGTGCTCAGAGCCATTTGAACCAATACGACAGTACGCAATTCAGTTGAAGAGGAGAGAAAGTCTCTAAAAAAGTCACTCACGGATACTGGAAAAACAAACGTAGATAATAGGAAGGTAACTGTGAAGAAGCCTTGGCTACAGAAGTAACACTTCAATTCATCGATGAAAGAGGGAGGAACAAAAACGTTCAGGGGAAGATAGAGATACAGCAGTATACTCGTAAATCAATTAGCAATGAAGTGTATAGGTAACGCAGGGCGGCCAAGGCGTAATGGCTACAGGAAAAATTCGAAGAAATCGAAAAAGAATCTATCGTCGGAAAGACTGACGGAGTATACAGAAAAGTGAAAATAACCTTCGGTGAAATTAAGAGCAATGGCGGCAACATGAAGAATGCAGTGGGTATCCCACTGTTAAAGTGCCGATAGGTGGAAAGAGAAGGCCACTACGAGGGGGTCGAATTGTCTGATGGCGTGATACAAGAAGAAAATGGAGTCGATGTGGAAGAGATAGCCGATGCAGTATTAAAGGCAGAATTGAAAAGAGCTTTAGAAGACTTAAGAAAAAATCATTGACAGAAGTGGCAACCTAACACAATCGATGAGGCTGGCGACATAACATTGGACTTTCGGAAAAATATGAATCACACGATTCAGAGTATAGCAAGAGTTGATAAGTACGAGAATATCGCAAAATCAGCTTAACAGCTCAAGCATCCAAGTTACTGACAAGAATAGTATACAGAAGAATGGAAAAGAAAAGTGAGGATCTGTTAGATGACCAGTCTCGCTTTATGAAAGGGCAAACCCGCTAACGAGGCAGTCCAGACGTTGGGCTTAATAATGGAAGCAAGACTAAAGAAAATCGAGACACGTCCATAGAACTTGTCGACCTGTAAAAAGCGTTCAGCAACGTAAACTGGTGCAAGATGTTCGAAATTCTGATAAAATTGGGAGTAAGCTACAAGGGAAAACGGGTAATGTACAATTTGTACCAAGAGGGAAGAATAAGACTGGAAGAGCAAAGAAGGAAGTGCTCGGATTAAAAATGATGTAAGACTGGGATTCAGTCTTTCGCCCTACTGTTCAAGCCTTACATCGAAGAAACAATGACGGAATAACAGTAATATTCAAGAGTAGGATTAAAATTCAGAGTAAAAGGATATCAATGATAAGATTGTCTGAAGACACCGTGAAGGTGAAGAAGAATTACAGGATGTGTCGACCGGAATGAACAGTATAATGAGTACAGAATGAATGTGGATTGAGAGTAAACCGAAGTAAGAAGAAAGTAATAAGAAGTAGCAGAAACTGGAGCAGCGGGAAACTTAATATCAAAATTGATGGTCACAAAGTAGACGAAATTGAGGAATTCCGCTACACTTGAAGCAAAACAACCCATAATGGACGAAGCAAAAACGGCATTCCTGGTCAAAAGAAGTGTACTAGTATTATACAAACACTTTAACTGAGGAAGATATTTGGAGCACACCGTTGTATGGTAGTAAACCATGGACTGTGAAAAATCCGGAACAAAGGAGATTCGAGCCTTTCGGATGAGGTGCTACAGAAGATGTTGAAAGCTAGACTGAGTGATAAGGTAAAGAATGAGGAGGCTCTCTTCAGAATCCAGAATTGTCGAAGGAAGGAACATATGGAGAACACTAGCAAGAAGGAGGGACAGGGTGACAGGGCATTTGTTAAGAAATTGTGGAATAGCTTCCATGGTACTAAAGGGAGCTGTAGAGAGTAAAACCTGTAGAGAAAGAGATTGGAATACATACAACAAATAACTGAGGACTTAGGCCGCAAATGCTACTCTGATATGAAGAGGTTCACACGAGAACAACGCCTGGGGGGCCTTTCAAAGCAGTCATAAGGCTGATGAAAAAAAAAAAAAAGAAAACGCCTTTCCATCGATTTGAGATATAACGTCGGATTATTTTCGGAAATGAGTGCGGAAAGGAAAATAACATGTCACTGCTACGACTCAGTTTTGCCAATTGTGGCTAATGACTGGTCCTATTCCAGTGTCCTGACAACGCATGGTCAGGTGTTTCCAGTGAGTGAGAAATCTGGAGATCGTACTGTCGAGACAACATTTGTACACCTTCGGTATCAAGGTAAGTCAAGACTGCGTGGACAACAAGAGGTTTTGTGTCGTCTCGTTGAAAGGCAATGTAACAGACACCCGAAAGACGCAAAAGAAACCAACGTGATGCTGCCCAAATTACAGGTTGTGTGATAAGAGGTGATCGTATTGTACACTTAGTGCCAACACACCATCAGATCATGTGTTGGGCCTGTGTGACGATGACAAATACAGTCTGAGAATATTCGTTCTCCTCAAAGTTGGAACACACGGATAGGCCCGTACAGTAAACAAAAACGAGACTCTTCTGAGAAGGCGATGTGCGGCCACACGTGGCTCTGGTGTTGTGGTTGGTTGCTGCACTGCCGACGCGCCTCCGCCTCTCTCTGCTGCCACGTCAAGGAAAGCCGCAACTATGGCCATCGTGCTGACACTCCGCGGTGCTTCAGGCGTTGTTGCACTCTTCGCGTGGATACTTGTTTTGCTGCAAACAAGTCCACTACGGACTGAAGGTACACTCCAATCTATCCTCTCGGGGCCGTTGAGATCGTTCGTGGCATTGAGTTTGGATTTCCTGAGGCCACTGATTCCATATAAGCGCGATAATCACGGCAACCCGGCCAATGCGAGCAGCAATATTGAGGAACTATAGACCACAGCCTTGAGATGTCATGATACCATGAATTCTGACGTGTGCACGAAGGTGCTTCTCCTTCTTACACGAGGCATAACACGATTGCCTGACAAACGCCATCCATTTAAAAGCGATTTCTGAATGAGTAACCCCTGCATAAGCATTCTTTATAAACAGATGGCATTATCTGTAACTAATTAGTGCAGTTATACTAATCATTTGCAAATTCAAGCATGCAAATCCGACGTTTGTAGCATGTCGCATTCAAGGTAATCGATATAAATGGTTAGCAGCGTACGTGTCAATATTCCTCCCGAAAGAATGGACACAAATATTCAAAGTTTCTGGTGGAGTCCTTTTCATAATTTTTTAACCCTGTAATTGACCAGAAGGGTATCGGCAAACATCGAATGCACAGTTTTTTCGTAATCCATTACGCGAGAAACGGTCCGCAGCTCGTGGTCGTGCGGTAGCGTTATCGCTTCCCACGCCCGGGCTCCCGGGTTCGATTCCCGTCGGGGTCAGGGATTTTCTCCGCCTCGTGATGACTGGGTGTTGTGTAATGTCCTTAAGTTCGTTAGGTTTAAGTAGTTCTAAGTTCTAGGGGACTGCTGACCATAGATGTTAAGTCCCATAGTGCCCAGAGCCATCTGAACCATTTTTGAACGCGAGAAACCAAACTGTAAGAGAATTTTATGTAGTAACCATCTAAACAAAGGGACGTGATTGTGTATCTACTACCGAGGTATAGAGGTGTACTTCCGATTGTAAAGGCAATACTTAAATACCTGCTGAGAGTGAGTAAGAAAAAGATAATTAAAAGGGAATATGGCGAATATTACCGCAGCTGTTGTGCGATGGCATTGTGCGTGATGCATTGCCTAAATCAGAGAGTGACGAGTGTCTGATACACATTAAAACGGCAATGTGAATTAGATTATTGGTTAGAGTCTGGTTTTTGGTTGAATTTTTAGTGAGTGGACTTTACATGTTTTACAAAATAAAAGGAATTTTGAATCAATAAAACTGGAAGTAATACGTAATATGTCTTATAAACGTTTGGTGCGTATGTGAAAATACAACAAATCTTGCTCATGACAGAATAACTAACGTACAGTACCCTACCAAAGTGAAGGTGTTTAGTTTTATGAGCCTCATACGCTAACGTTTCTGTTTCCTAACAATAAATCAGACGCCAACGATTCGTTAAACTCCCAATGTTAATTTTTAAGCCTGTACATGCAAGCTATTAAAATGCATATTCGTTCTTATGGCATAAATGGGGAGGGGGGGGGGGGAGGAGGGGTTAAAATCTTATTAGAGGTACTAAAATCTTGTGACATTAAATTTAATGTCACATCACTGAAGGAGTCATCTCTTAACATAAAACATAGGATCGCATTATCAGAAGATTCTACAGGAATTAAATTAATTCTGGCGGGAAGAAACATTAAGTATGGTGTGACCTACCGGATTTTCTCGCCGTGGTAGGTTAACAGTATGTTTTCGTGTGTTCTGACGTATTCTTATTCTGTTTTTCTGCACAATATTTCGACAACCGACCCCGTCACCCTCTTCAGGTGCTGCGAGCTGTGATTTGCGCACACACTGCCTGGACTCCAAGGAGGCTGTGACTGTTGTTGATGTCGTGCCGCTGTTTATACACGAGTTCGACTTCCTGCAACCGCATTGGTGTTCTGTGGAACGCAGATTATCTCGGCTTTACCCAAAGCAGGTGTCTGGTATGACGGGTAAGGTGTTACTCAGTTGTCTGTGAAACTCCAAACCTTGGTTATACTGAAATATCCGTCCTGGTTATTTGGTTTCCCGACATCTTTCTTTCGATAGGCTCGTTAATTACGGTGTCCCAGAAAGCTGGCGTTTTCACCGCGGTACGGGACTCGTAGTACCTCATTCCATGATTTCAATGACGACCCAAAGAAACTAATATATCTCCCTAATCTCGTGTAGGGCCCCCTCGAGCAAGCGGTCGGGGTGGCCGAGCGGTTCTAGGCGCTTCAGTCTGGATCCGCGCGACCGGTACGGTCGCAGGTTCGAATCCTGCCTCGGGCATGGATGTGTATGATGTCCTTAGATTAGTTAGGTTTTAGTAGTTCTTAGTTCTAGGCGACTGATCACCTCAGAAGTTAAGTCCCATAGTGCTCAGAGCCATATGAACCATTTTTTTGAACCCCTCGAGCATGCAGTAGTGCTAGAACACGACATGGCATGGACTCGGCTAATGTATGAAGTACTGCTGGAGGGAAGTGACACCATGAATCCTGCAGGGCTGTCCATAAATCCGTAAGAGTACAAGGGGGTGGAGACCTTTCCTGAACAGCACTTTGCAAGGCATCCCAGATATGCTCTATAATGTTCAAGTCTGGGTAGTTTGTTGGCCAGCGGATGTGTTTAAACTCAGAAGAGTGTTCCTGGAGCCACTCTGTAGCAATTCTGGGCGTGCAGTGTGTCGCGTTGTCCTGCTGGAGTTGCCCAAGTCCGTCGGAATGCACAGTGGACATGAATGAATACAGGTGATGAGACAGCATGCTTACGTATCTAGACGTATCAGGGGTCTCATATCGCTCCAACTGCACACGCCGCACACCATTACAGGGTCTCCACCAGCTTGAATAGTCTTCTGCTGACATGTAGGGTCCATGGATTCATGAGGTTGTCTCCACACCCGTACACGTCCATCTGCTCGATACAATTTGAAACGAGACTCGTCTGACCAGGCAACACGTTTCCATTCATCAACATTCCAATGTCGGTGTTGACTGGCCCAGGCGAGGCGTAAAGCTTTGTGTCGTGCAGTCATCGAGTCCGGGAAAATACCCACTTCATCGCTACCTCGGAGATGCTGTGTCCCATCGCTCGTGCGCCGACTGTAACACCACGTTCAAACTCACTTAAATGTTGATGACCTGCCATTGTAGCAGCAGTAACCGATATAACAACTGCGCCAGACACTTGTTTTATATTAGGCATTGCCGACCGCCGCGCCGTATTCTGCCTGTTTACATATCTCTGTATTTGAATGCGGAAGCCTATAACAGTTTCTTTGGCGCTTCAGTGTGTCTGTCTGTGTGTGTGTATCTGTGCGTGTCTGTGTGTGCGTGTATTAATGAACATATTACTTATAAATACCAAAATTACTTGAGAGACTATATCCATTTGTGTTGGCTGAAGGAATGAAGTGAAAGTTTAATAACACGAATGGACACTGGACAGACTACATTTGAGGGGTCTCGCCCAATCGTGGCTAATGGAGGAGAAAACTGCGTCAGTCATTTGTCGTCTTATATAAGCGTTGCCGACTGCAGCGCCGTATTCTGCCCGTTTACATCTCCCTTTATCTGTACACGCATGCCTATACCTGTTTCTTTGGCGCTTCAGTGTATATTCGAGACAGCGCTCAACAACTGACTTGTCTGGTTCTTTTAACCGAGTGTGTCGCTGTTGTTCCTTGAATCTCACCCAGTTTATTCTAACAGCGTAAAATTTAACATGATTTTGGTCTCCGAAAGACTGTCGTGTACCGTATTCCATCCGAACGTGACATGCCTTATGTGGGACAGGCTATTAGAAGAGTGGAGGAGACATGGAGGGAGCATTAGCGGCACATCCAACAAAAACCAAGCAAACTACACTACTGGCCATTAAAATTGCTACACAACGAAGATGACGGGTTACAGACGCGAAATTTAACCGACAGGAAGAAGATGCTGTGATATCCAAATTATTAGCTTTTCAGAGCATTCACACAAGGTTGGCGCCGGTAGCGACACCTACAACGTGCTGACATGAGGAAAGTTTCCAACCGATTTCTCATACACAAACAGCAGTTGACCGGCGTTGCCTGGTGAAACGTTGTTGTGATGCCTCGTGTAAGGAGGATAAATGCATACCATCACTTTTCCGACTTTGATAAAGGTCGAATTGTAGCCAATCACGATTGCGGTTTATAGTATCGCGACATTGCTGCTCGCGTTGGTCGAGACTGTTAGCAGAATATGGAAATCGGTGGGTTCAGGAGGGTAATATGGAACGCCGTGCTGGATCCCAATGGCCTCGTATCACTAGCAGTCGAGATGACAGGTATCTTATCCGCATGGCTGTAATGGATCGTGCAGCCACGTCTCGATCCCTGAGTCAACAGATGGAACGTTTGCAAGACAATAACCATCTGCACGAACAGTTCGACGACCTTTGCGGCAGCATGGACTATCAGCTCGGAGACCGTGACTGCGGTTACCCTTGACGCTGCATCACAGACAGGAGCGCCTGCGATGGTGTACTCAACGACGAACCTGGGTGCACGAATGGCAAAACGTCATATTTTCGGATAAATCCAGGTTCTGTTTACAGCATCATGATGGTCGCATCTGTGTTTGGCGACATCGCGGTGAGCGCACATTGGAAGCGTGTATTCGTCATCGCCATACCGGCGTATCACCCGGCGTGATGGTATGAGGTGCCATTGGTTACACGTCTCGGTCACCTCTTGTTCGCATTGACGGCACTTTGAACAGTGGACGTTACATTTCATATGTGTTACGACCCGTGGCTCTACCCTTCATTCGATCCCTGCGAAACCCTACATTTCAGCAGCATAATGCACGACCGCATGTTGCAGGTCCTGTACGGGCCTTTCTGGATACAGAAAATGTTCGACTGCTGCCTTGGCCAGCATATTCTCCAGATCTCTCACCAATTGAAAACGTCTGGTTAATGGTGACCGAGCAACTGGCTCGTGACAATACGCCAGTCACTACTCTTGATGAACTGTGGTATCGTGTTGAAGCTGCATGGGCAGCTGTACCTGTACACGCCATCCAAGCACTGTTTGACTCAATGTCCAGGTGTATCAAGGCCGTTATTGCGGCCAGAGGTGGTTGTTCTGGGTACTGATTTCTCAGGATCTATGCACCGAAATTGCGTGAAAATGTAATCACATGCCAGTTCTAGTATAATATATTTGTCCAATGAATACCCGTTTATCATCTGCATTTCTTCTTGGTCTTGCAGTTTTAATGGCCAGTAGTGTAGCTTTCACTGAAGGCTGCCCTAATATACTAATCGCCCGAAATATGGAAAATAGGTTTTATTTTTTATTTCCTGAACAAGGAGTTACACGAAGAGCAACATTTTCTGTACTTAGGAATCTGAGAAACTCAGTAACATGTTTGTTCCAGTTGGAATTTTTATCGAATATAAAATCCCAACAATTTCGGATATTCTACTCTGTTCACTGAGTCTTTCACTGAGAAGCACAAAAAATTCTTTTAAAATATAGTTAACTATTTGTTCTGTTATTGTCTTTCATATGAACTGTTTATGAGCTTACTTCAGAGAAATCGCTACTGTGCTTTAGGTACACTAAGTGCAGGTCGTTGACACACAAAATTGATACGGGGGCCGCTCAATAAGTAAGGCCCGAAGTTTTTTTAACAGCCGTTAGTATACACTAAGTGATCAAAAGTATCCGGACACCCCCAAAAACATACGTTTTTCATATTAGATGCATTGTGCTGCCACCTGCTGCCAGGTACTCCATATCAGCGACCTGAGAAGTCATTAGACATCGTGAGAGAGCAGAATGGGGCGCTCCGCCGTACTCACGGACTTCGAACGTGGTCAGGTGACTGGGTGTCACTTGTGTCACACGTCTGCACGCGAGATTTCCACACTCATAAATATCACTAAGTCTACTGCTACCGATGTGATAGTGAAGTGGAAACGTGAAGGGACACGTACAGCACAAAAGCGTACAGGTCGACCTCGTCTTGAAGAGACGGTCGACCGTTGAAGAGGGTCGTAATGTACAATAGGCAGACATGTATCCAGACCATCACACAGGAATTGCAAACTGCATCAGGATACTCTGCAAGTGCTATGACAGTTAGGCGGGAGGTGAACGTCATGTGCCAGCGTGTGTAGTGCCAACAGTAAAATTGGGCCGTGGTAGTGTTTTGGTGCGGTCGTGGAGGAAGCTAGCACTCCTTGTTGTTTTGCGTGGCACTATCACATCACAGGCCTATATTGATGTTTTAAGCATCTTCTTGCTTCCCACTGTTGACGACCAATTCGGGGATGGCGATTGCATCTTTCATCACGATCGAGCACCTGTTCATAATGCACAACCTGTGGCGGAGTGGTTACACGACAATAACATCCCTGTAATGGACTGGCCTGACCTGAATCCTACAGAACACCTTTGGGAAGTTTTGGAACCCCGACTTCGTGCCAGGCCTCACCGTCCGATTCGATACCTCTACTCCGTGAAGAATGGTCTGCCATTCCCCAATAAATCTTCCAGCACCTAATTGAAGGTATGCCTGCGAGAGTGGAACCTGTCATCAAGGCTAAGGGTGGGGCAACACCGTATTGAATTCCAACACTACCGATGGATGGCGTAAGAAACTTGTAAGTCATTTTCAGCCAGGTGTCTGGATACTTTTGATCACACAGTGTACATAGACAAACGTCCTTGTTGGTGCTTCACATTTGATGTTTGTTCTGTGTGCCGGTGAAGTTTCTAACCGTTCTGGCAGATGGCACAGCCGTAGTACAGCGCCAAAATGGCGTCTACATACGACTCATGTCACAAGGAGCGTGCTGTTATTGAGTTCTTGTGTGCAGAAAAAGAAATCGTGGTGAACATCCATAAACGCAGTTGATACGATACAGTTGGGCGATGGGTAAAGAAAGTTACAGCCTCAGGAAATGCAGAAGCAGAGCTCCAAGATCAGCCACTCACGGGACGCCCTGTCGCAGCCACTGTTATACAGTCCAGACCTGGCACCTAAGACCTCCATCTCTTTAGGTCGCTTAAATATTCTCTGCGGGGAACACACTTTGAAGATGATGCAGTGTAAACATGGCTACGCCTACAGGACATGAGCTTTTACCAGCAGCGAATACATGCTCTTCCACAAAGTTGGCGTACGGCCATAGAACGTGATGGAGACTACGTAGAAATAAAGGACATGGACAAGACATGTTGATGTATATTGTCACCAAACTGTGACTCTTAACAATAAATTTGGTCTGAGAAAAAAAATGTGGGGCATTACTTATTGTACGACCCTCATAGAAGTGAACCTAAAATTGAACCCTGTGGTATTCCATTCGAAATTTCTCACCAGCTTATAAAATTTTGTTCCCTTCCTGAACTATTCGGCACCACTTTTTGGATCGTTGATGTTAAACATGATTAAAACTAATTGTCTGTGTGACATCCACAAAACGTAAGCGTTTATAAAGGAGTATCATAACCCTCTCATTCAACTGCTTCGCACATATTACAGGTAGCATATAATTTTTCAAGTAATTGTATGTATAAATGGAATTCTCAGTTGACAACTCATCTGTGGCTAAGTTCATACAATGCAGAGATAAACCAGAAAATGGAAAGGGCGGTAAAGAAAGAAAAGAACAGCTGTTGAGGTGATAAGGAATGTTCACAAAGATGTCTGTTGTGACTGTTTTTATCGGGAGGAGTGCCACGATGGTATAGAAGAAGGGGAGATCAGAGTTCGACGCCTCGTCGAGGACTGGGTCGTTAGGGACTGGGTAGGGTTGGGGAAAGAAATGGGTTGCTTTCTTTTAAAGGGACCATCTCAGTGTTTATAATGATCGACTTGACGAAACTACGAAGAATCTAAACGTGGATGGCAGACGGGGATTCGAATCCCGGTACTTCCGAATGCGTACCTGGAGTCGTAAGTGCCGTGCCATATGACCCTACCTTTTCATTGCCGATGGGTATTGAGTAGAATATTGTACTTTTCTCGTGTCGAAAGGCGCTGTCTGCCCTAAATAGATGCTAGAACATGTTCTGTGAATGTTATTTTTGTCTGTTTGTATCTTTTTTTATGACTGTATGTCACGCTTTTTGTGTCATTGTTAACTAAGATTATTAGGAAATCTGTGTTATGTAACGCATTACTGCCTATCAGCCGAACATGTGTTAGAGTTTTAACAAGTGTGTGTGTGTGTGTGTATGTGTGTGTGTGTGTGTGTGTGTGTGTGTGTGTTGTTGTGAAATGTTGTCTTCCTTCGATAAACAGCACCGCGCCCATTGCATACCTAAATAAGAGCACAAGGCCGGAATACTGAAAATGATATACATGATCTAGATTCAGGGGGAAAAAAAGAAATATTCATGAAACTGACGCTTTACGAGAGAGCTCTGTTTGTTTCTGCTGCTTCAACGTTTTACCTGCGTCGTGACAAAGCGCAAAAACTTTCAAGAACGCTCACCTTCACAGGTGTGCACATTAGGCGGAGGTAATTTATGCAGAGGTAGTGGCAAACCAGCTTTCAGTGGCCAGGGACAAGGGTACGACCTCACACACTGCAGCTGTCGACCTGTACGCGCCTTGTTCGGCTGTTTTACATGTACATCAACCCCGGAAGCTAGCGTACTGGAACGTGAATCCGTTTCTTGAGCGAGTATATCTCGCCGTTTGATTTATACCGGACATCGTGAACAGAAGTAGAGCGACTCTGGTTGGCAGAAGAAATTAACATCATTAGAATTTGGACGGCTGGGATTTTGGGTTTTGGTTTTTTTGTGGTCCTCTGTCTTCTGACTGGTTTGATGGTGGCCTCTACGATTTCCTGTCCAGTGATAACTTCTTCGCCTGCACCCGACTTCCTCAGTTATTTGTTGCATACATTTCCTTACAGGTTTTACACTCTACAACTCCCTCTACAGCCATGTAACTTATTCCCGGATATTTTAACAAATGACAAGCCACCCTGTCTGTTCTTGATGCCAGTGTTTTCCAAATGTTCCTTTCTGCGGAGAGTCACCTCATTCCTTTTCTGGTGAGGGCACCTAATTTTTAACATTCTTCAGTAGCACCACCTCTCAAATGCTTCGAGTCTCTTCTGCTCCGGTTTCCTACAGTCAACGATTCACTTTCATACAATACTGTGTTCCAAACACACATTTTCAGAAATTTCTTTCTACAGCTCATTATTATAAAACTGTGCACCACGTTCAGCGTAAGATCACAAAATTCTGCGCAGTGTGTCGTGGAGAGACGAAATGTGCCACTGATGATGATCTGTCCGTCGGATGGAGATACTAAGCTCGGTGGGTAGTTCGACTGTTAGAATAGTCTGTTTGCAGTGATTAGGTTTCATCCTCTTAAAAGTCTCCCATCGTCATGAACAGCACAAACACTACGGAACGTAGAGACTCACCACACGGTGTACACAATATAAACTCTGAAACACTTTGCATACTCAGTATGTTCATACTTCACACGAGCAGTCAATGCGATACCAGTTTATGCTGCTGGGCTGGCATCTTTGGTACCTCCCAAACAGCGATGCGATAGGATGTTACTTTTATAGTGTACGAAACAGAACATGTTAGTAAACTCTTGTCATTTAAGCACTATAATTTTCAAAAAAATGAACTGTTACAGCTAAACATGTTATTTTACTAAAATAACTTAATACAGAAAGGAAGAAACATTATGTCTAGTTGATCACACTGCCAGTGCACCAATGTGGCTTTAAAACGTAACGTGGTTGGCAATTGAGGAGAATCACTTACAAGCGGCGTGCGAGTGGCAGTCAATAAAATTACTGAACAATAGCTCGACACATGAAAAACAAAAACGATGAAGAAGATTTAAAAGAGGCGGAGGAAAAATAAGACTCGTGACTACTATTCAGAGGAAGAACACTTAAGCGATTAGCGATATAGGCTGATGAGCCAAAGGTTATGACCACTCTCCACAACGAGAGGAAATGCCGCTTGATGTAGCTGTGGACAAAGACGAATGGAAATCTTCCTAGCGATGACACAGACCGCAAATTGGAAAATTCTCTGAGTAAAGCGACTAATACAAAGTTCAAATTGTAATGGCTCGGCGCCAGTGAACGAACATTTCGAAAACGGACAACGTAAGTAGACTGTTGGTGTGCTGCTGTCGTGAGTGTCTAAAGAAAATGATTGAGGACAATGAAATGACGAGTGGGAGGAAAGGTGTTGGGCGTCTGTAACTCATCACGGAACGTGGACGCTGAAAGCTCGTCGGCTCTGTAAAGCAGGATAGGCGGCGACGTGAGGCATATTTGACGACGGAGTTTAGTGCCGCTCCTGCCACGAGTGCATACTGTTCAGCGCGCATTGGTGAACATGTGGAGCATCGCTGCAGACAACTCCTTCGTTTCCCGTGTTAACTCAACGACATCGCCAGTTACGATTGCTGTGGGTGCGGGAACATCGAAAGTGGACCTCGGAACAATGGATAGGCGTTGCCTGGTCGGATGGAGGTTTGTTGTTACACTAGGTCGATGGTAGTCCCTGAAAACGGCGTCATTCGGGCGAACGGATGCTCGAAACACGATCCACGCCATGGACGGTGACGTGGCGGCAACATTGAGCTTTGGGGAACACCACCTGGACCTGTAGCAGTGGTCGGAGGCACCATGACATCTGGGGACTTCTTGTACACTATTTCTGACTACCTTCATCCTATCTCACTTGATGTCTTCCCTGAGGAGTAAAGCAACTCCAAGTAGAATAACTGTCCGTCTCACAAGGTCAGAATCGTGCTATAGTGGTTTGAACAGCACAGTAGTGAATTCACATTGACATTTTAGACACGAAATTTAGCTGACATGAACACGATGGATACATCTGGTACGCTATCTGGCACCAGCTCTTCGCCCACAAAGGACCGAACCGTAATTTTGCGGGCATTGCGTGACCCGTGCGTAGATATCTGCTGTCACATACCTGGAGAAACCTACAAAGAAACTGTCGAACTTATACCCCGAGAATCCCTTATGTATTGCATTTCAAAGATTAACCAATACGTTACCAAGCAGGTGGTCATTATGTTTCGACTGAAAAAACAGTTGAGTGACAAACGCAACTGGATAACACAGATGTAAATAGGACATGCTAGAGGCAACAAAAAGTCGTAATTGAGAAACAACTGAAGATAACAGCTCAAAATAGATACACTATGTGCTCAAAAGTATCCGGACACCCGGCTGAAAATGACTTACAAGTTCGTGGCACCCTCCATCGGTAGTGCTTCAATTCAATATGGTGTAGACGCACCTTTAGCCTTGATGACAGCTTCCACTCCCGCAGGCATACGTTCTATCAGGTGATGGAAAGTTTCTTGCGGAGTAGCAGCCCATTCTTCACGGAGTGCTGCACTGAGAAGAGGTATCGATGTCGGTCGGTGAGGTCTGGCATGAAGTTGGGGTACCAAAACATACCAAAGTTGTTCTATAGGATTCAGGTCAGGACTCTGTGCAGGACAGTCCATTACAGGGATGTTATTGTCGTGTAACCACTCCGCCACTTATGAACAGGTGCTCGATCGTGTTGAAAGATGCAATCGCAATCCCCGAATTGGTCTTCAACAGACTTAAAACATAAATGTAGGCCTGTGCTGTGATAGTGCCACGCAAAACAAGAAGGTGTGCAAACCCCCTCCATGAAAACAAGACCACACCATAACACCACCGCCTCCGAATTTCACTGTTGGCTCTACACACGCTGGCAGATGACGTTCACCGGGCATTCGCCATACCCACACTCTGCCATCCGATAGCCACATTGTGTACCGTGATTCGTCACTCGACACAACGTCTTTCCACTGTTCAGTCGTCCAATGATTCCGCTCCTTACATCACGTGAGGCGTCGTTTGGCATTTACTGGAGTGATGTCTGGCTTATGAGCAGCCGCTCAACCATGAAATCCAAGCTTTCTCACCTCCCGCCTGTCATAGTAATTGCAGTGGATCATGATGCAATTTGTAATTCTTGCGTGATGGTCTGGACACATGTCTGCCTATTACACATTACGAGCTCGGCCTGTACGCTTTTTTGCTGTCCGTGTCGCTTCACGTTTCCACTTATAACATCGGAAACAGTGGACCTACGGGTGTTTAGGAGCGTGGAAATCTCGCGTACAGACGTACGACGCATGTGACACCCAATCACCTGACCACGTTCGGTCCGTGAGTTCGGCAGAGCGCCCCATTCTGATCTCTCACGATGTCTAATGGCTACTGAGGTCGCTGATATGGAGTACCTGGCACCAGGTGGCAGTACACTGCATCTAATATGAAAAAATATGATTTTGGGGGTATCCGGAGACTTTTGATCACGTAGTGTATGTGACAATATAAGTGCTTTACAAGATGTCAAAGTTTGTGATATCCTATAAGATTACATTTACATGCCAAGGTTCATCAAGTACCTCCTGAAACAACTTTCAGGCGAATGTACCAAACAATCCTCTGATTCTTTGTGCTTCTCGCTCAGTCTTAGTCCGTTTCTACATTAGTTAAAGTTTGTGCCACGCGACAGTGCGACAAATATCCTGATCTCGGAACTGTGTATACAGCGTTCTCCTTTTCCCTGTGAAAATTCCGTGGTGTCACGAGTGGTCTTCTGCACTCAGATATTCTCTCAAAAATAAGTACGTGCAGGGCTGCGAGGGACTAACTTGGAGTTTGGCCAAGTTACAGTTTTACCAAACGTGCTTTAGCTTCGAACGTTAAACGTTTGGCTGGCAGTTTCTTATGTTTGCTGTATTCCCTGGTTTCCACTTGCAAGCAATGCGTACAGTGGTGTGCTTTAGGTTGATGCGGACGGTCATTTTATTGGACATCACGATACGATGTGTACGCTTTTATTTCTTTTAAGGGGATTCGTAAACTTGCGTGCTTAGAATGCCTCTCGGAGTTGTCATTATTGCCTCTGATACTTAAATTTTAATTCTCATGCCTTACATTTTTCTGTACTGTAATAAAATAAATCTGTTCTCCAAAACATCCTGACACAAATACAGTAAAATTATTTCTCTTAAAAATAGGTCCACATAATCAGATTCCGCGATAAATGCGTTCGTTAATTTCTTTTCCACGTTGTGATAGAGTATGACTGTGACAACAAGAAGCACAACAAAGCACAATTTTACATTTATTTACCTTTATTGTTCATCACCAAGCTAACACGTACATTTTTATAGTTATGGCTTAGAGTACCTACCTATATTACAAAAGACTATGCCAGAACCGGACCCCGGAATCTAATTCCAATTTGCAGATTGTCTATCTAATGGCTTCCGCAGGCAACAAAAATGTGATTTTCAGTATTTCGTGTAATTATTGACCAAATTTAAAATGCTGTCTAATATACACATGATGTATAATCCTACATTTAAAGTTTAATAAAATGAGACAAGTATTCCATTCTGAAATTCTGTGTTTGTCATGAACAGCATAACTGACGGCGCCCAAATACTTAAGACTTCCAATAAACTTTAGGCATAATTTCAAACCTATACGAAACTTTTTTCTTGCTGACACCGCGTAAAAAATGATGAAAGGAAAATAAATTCATTGCTTTTCCATTTTTGCTGTTCATCCACTAAACGTTCAGCGTCGGACATGGTGTTTCAATTTAATAATCCTTTACTACTAACTCTATCTGCAAAACACTTTGTAGACAGTATCGACTTATACCACTGAATTTACCTGCAAAATTATTTGACCGTACACACATTTCAGATGATATGACGTCATCATTTAGATGTGTGAAAAACTAGCTTCTTCTTAAAATGGTGCGTAGTAAAACTTGAGCATCACTCATGACGTTTTAATTTATTACTTTTGTACTACCAACTCTACTCGGAACACACTTTGCAGACAGTATCTGCATAATGTCGCTGAGTGTACCTGCAAAATTGGTTGGTCATTGCACGGTACCTAGTTCAGGAGAAACTACGTCATAAACATCGAGATGTGTGTAAAACTTGCTCATGCTTAAAATGGCCCTCAAGTTATGCAGACTACACTCATATAGTGTTTCATAATGAGAGCACTCACTGTCTTCTAGCAAACTTTAAGCATAATTTCAAACATTTTATAAACTTTTTCTCACTTACATGCTTAACATCAAACATTTAACACATGAACTTATTTCTAAAGTAATCAGACATTTTAAGCTACACTACTGGCCATTAAAATTGCTACACCACGAAGATGACGTGCTACAGACGCGAAATTTAACCGACAGGAAGAAGATGCTGTGATACGCAATAATTACCTTTTCAAAGCATTCACACAAGGTTGGCGCCGGTGGCATCACCTACAACGTGCTGACACGAGGAAAGTTTCCAACCGATTTCTCATACACAAACAGCAGTTGACCGGCGTTGCCTGGTGAAACGTTGTTTTGATGCCTCGTGTAAGGAGGAGAAAAACGTAGCATCACGTTTCCGACTTTGATTAAGGTCGGATTGTAGCCTATCGCGATTGCGGTTTATCGAATCGCGACATTGCTGCTCGCGTTCGTCGAGATCCAATGACTGTTAGCAGAATATGGAATCGGTGGGTTCAGGAGGGTAATATGGAACGCCGTGCTGGATCCCAACGGCCTCGTATCACTAGCAGTCGAGATGACAGGCATCTTATCCGCGTGGCTGTAACGGATCGTGCAGCCACGTCTCGATCCCTGAGTCAACAGATGGGGACGTTTGCAAGACAACAACCATCTGCACGAATAGCTCGACGACGTTTGCAGCAGCATGGACTATCAGCTCGGAGACCATAGCTATTGTTACTCTTGACGCTGCATCACCTGCAATAGTGCCGGCCGATGTGGCCGAGCGGTTCTAGGCGCTTCACTCTGGAACCGTGCGACCGCTACGGTCGCAGGTTCGAATCCTGCGTCTGGCATGGATGTGTGTGATGTCCTTAGGGTAGTTAGGTTTAAGTAGTTCTAAGTTCTAGGGGACTGATGACCTCAGATGTTAAGTTCCATAGTGCTCATAACCATTTGAACCATTTGAACCTGCAATTGTGTACTCAACAACGAACCTGGGTGCACGAATGGCAAAACGTCATTTTTTCGGATGAATCCAGGTTCTGTTTACAGCATCATGATGGTCGCATCCGTATTTGGCGAAATCGCGGTGAACGCACATTGGAAGCGTGTATTCGTCATCGCCATACTGGCGTATCCCCCGGCGTGATTGTATGGGGTACCATTGGTTATACGTCTCGGTCACCTCTTGTTCGCATTGATGGCACTTTGAACAGTGGACGTTACATTTCAGATGTGTTACGACCCGTGACTCTACCCTTCATTCGATCCCTGCGAAACCCTACATTTCAGCAGGATAATGCACGACGGCATGTTGCAGGTCCTGTAGGTCCTTTCTGGGTACAGAAAATGTTCGACTGCTGCCCTGGCCAGCACATTCTCCAGATCTTTCACCAATTGAAAACGTCTGGTCAATGGTGGCCGAGCAACTGGCTCGTCACAATACGCCAGTCACTACTCTTAATGAACTGTGGTATCGAGTTGAAGCTGCATGGGCAGCTGTACCTGTACACGCCATCCAAGCTCCATTTGACTGAATACCCAGGCGGATCAAGGCCGTTATTACGGCCAGAGGTGGTTGTTCTGGGCACTGATTTCTCAGGATCTATGCACCCAATTTGCGTGAAAATGTAATCACACGTCAGTTCTAGTATAATATATTTGTCCTATAAATACTTGTTTCTAATCTGCATTTCTTCTTGTTGTAGCAATTTTAATGGCCAGTAGTGTATTTTATACGTGGGAAAACGATTTTTTAAAGGATCGGGGCTTTACTGCTTCCGCACTAGTGACTTCTTTTCCTGCCGGCGTACTATCATTCTCGCTGCGTACGTTTCATTGGACTTGTTTCCTTTAAGAAGTATATATATACAGTCCGAAGGTTAGTAATTAATCCGTTAAAACTCCTTGTAGACCGTGCCTCGACAAAGTATTATGAAAATCTAAAAATAATATTGAGAATGAAATAATAGCAATAAAGAGAAAGAAGCAAAGCAAAGAAGGATAGGAAGGGTCAAGAAACAAAAAAAATCGTTATTGTTACAAAAAAGTGCAGAAGGAGATAAGTAATACGACAGTTTTTTGAGTAACATCAAGTAATTTCAGTATCTGAGACATGCAGCTCCCTTTTCATACTTGCTATAGGAGCCTCATTGAACCGAAAGATAGTGAACGTTGTTCTGCATTAGTTATCTTTTCATCGCTTGTATATTACGTGAGGCACTGAAGATCCAGTCTCCAAGTTAGTTTAGACATTAGATCTGAAGACAACTCGGCTTCGAAAACGAAGCTGATAGTCTACTAAACCTTTTTCCATAAATTCCTATCCTTGTATCGCGCCATTCGCCTCCTCCACAAAATGTCACTTACTTCTGCTACCCCAGCCACACAGCAGCTGATCTGCATGCTCTCTTTTGGCTGTCTATGAGGAGAGAAGCTGTTTCATTAAGGAAACCAAATTTCAATCCACTTCTCATTTGTTCTTAGACTGGAATTTCCTGAAGCTGCTGTGTCCCTTCTGTCATCAAAGATTCACTGAAGTAAGATGTGATAAAGTGATGGCTCCGCAATCACGGCTGGGATGTCCTGTCATATACTCTACAAGACCAGCGGTTCGTTGAACGTGACCCACTAACGATAGGGAAGAACCAGTATTCCACCTTCCAGCGACAGAACGTCTCATCTCTTCTGCCACAAATACGTAGTAAACTGTCTGATGGAGATGCGATTATCTCCACGAATCACAGAAATTTGAAGAGTGGACATGTCAAACGTTCCAAGCGTTATTTTTTCACAAATCACGTTTTCAGTGCTATTGTGATCTTGGTACGCTGTTGCTTATCTCAAAAATTGATCCGGGTGCCAAATCATGCAGGAAATGCTCCAAACATTCATTACTAGAGGCACGTGGTCTTTATGCCAAGCAGGGCAGTCCTATGCATCAAAGTCTCCTACATTTATCTGATGTGCAGACTGCGCGGTACGCAGAGTGCACGTAAACTTCTGCTAGTATCAACAAAACGTCTTTGTAACAGAAGCAGATGATTTCGGTTTCAAAAATAGTGGGACACGTTGGAGAAGTGAACACACAAAACAACATGGGTCCGGAAAATGTTATGAAATGCCATTTCTTCCTAAACAGAACCGAGAGCTCTACAGTAAGCTTCGCAACATTTGAATTCAAGAATGGAATTGTATAAGACTTATAAGGAACAGAAGTCAACGCTGAAAGTTTTTCGTTGAATTTAATTTTGTTTTTCCCTTGCAATATCTTAACATATATGATTTGTTGACTACTGTTCTACTAGTTAAAATTTTAGTGCTGTAGTTCTGTACTTGTATTATCAACAAAACGTACTGGTTCAGGATTGATGGCACTTGAAACAAAAACCGTCTTATTGCTTGTTATAATTAGTCAGTTCTATGGTGTAGTACCTAAAAAGTTGTTGAGAAATTATTTATTTCCTTTTTTTTTCACTCTTCGCAATAATACTGCGAGCAACATAATTCTGTGGTATCAGAATAACTTCTTAGTCTTTTATATGCAAATAAGTTATGTATGAAAGGAGTCACACTCTTTTTTGATTTTCCTGACAAGTGTGAGATTTGGCATCTGTCAGCTTTGCAGCGTTTGACATTTCCATTCTTCGTTCCATTCACTTTACGCGGCCCGTTTTTCTTCATTGCGCAGAAGGCAGCGCTTTCTCTGACTGGCCATAGAATCAAATTCTGTAGGAATAAAAGCTGAGACAAAAGGGAGAAGGGAAAGAAGCTTAATGCTTGTCGTTCTCTTCGATGATGACAACGTTGGGAACGGAACGCAGGCTGGTGTACAATATGCCTGGGGAAACAAACCGGAATTTTCAAAAATTGTTCAAATGGCTCTGAGCATTATGGGACTTAACTTCTGAGGTCATAAGTCCCCGAGAACTTAGAACTACTTAAACCTAACCAACCTAAGGACATCACACACAGCCATGCCCGAGGCAGGATTCGGACCTGCGACCGTAGTGGTCTCACGGTTCCAGACTGTGGCGCCTAGAACCGCTCGGCCACCCCGGCCGGCCCAGGAATGATCCTTTTCGAGGAAATCGCTTTCGGAATTCACCTTGATCGCCTTGGAAGTTGAGAGTATCACGATGCTACTTTCACTACAACAGTAATATCGACTGTCTCTGACACTGAAACGAAGGAGGATTATTTACCGTAGTCCTTCCGCATACGATTACTGCCGCTCAACCACCGTGTCACGTCGATCGACTGGGAAAAAAAGAGAACAGATCCTTCCACTAGTGAGACTGCATTCGTAGCCTCCCTAACTACATTTTCTGATAGCTTACCTACTGATGCCAAACGTTTTCATCAACAAAGCTGTCGATTTTTTTGTGACAGTAAGCAGGTTCATATG
Source organism: Schistocerca piceifrons (assembly GCF_021461385.2). Classification (NCBI taxonomy): domain Eukaryota; kingdom Metazoa; phylum Arthropoda; class Insecta; order Orthoptera; family Acrididae; genus Schistocerca; species Schistocerca piceifrons. The sequence goes on from NC_060144.1 coordinate 10,696,126, forward strand.
GAGTGAGTTAGTTAGTTTGTTAAAGAGTTCAATGTTCCATTGGTCATTTAACGATTCTTTTATCTAAATAATGTGGAGTGAGTCAATTTACAGGATATGTACGAGTGTTAACATTACTGGACACACTATTTTTCTAGTCCTACTCACGCAACGGCACTTGAATACAAGCTTCTTCTTTCTGTTATTTTTTTTTCAGGTCACCAGTTTTTGAATGTAGAATAGAAGCAGTTGTCCAGGATAAATGATGCTAGGTTAGATTTAAGATTTGTATTGCTTCCTGTCAGACTTTTACATTATTGGGCAAATGATGAAAAATTTTTGTTTCTGCATACTAAACTCCTTTCTGTGCAACTGACAGCTTTGATAATGGAATATAAAGGTCATTTTTTCCCAAAAGTTCTGTCCCATTTATTGGCTCCCGCTCATGTGTTACAACAATTGCTGGCATGACTATTTGTTGCGCAGAACTGAATATTCCATGTTTTTCAAAATTTAATTAAAGTCCACTTTTTTGTGAACCATTTAGCAGTTCTTTGGAAAACATCGTTTACAGTCTTCTGTTGGTTTCTCTTCAATGTATTGTCTGCAAAAATACCGATTCCGTTTCTCGAATGTTAAGTGGAAGATCATTTACATACATAAGGAATAGGAGTGGAACGAAAACTTAAACCTGTGGGACTCCATTTGTGATTTCACCCGTCACAAAAATTTTCTACCTTCCCAATACTGTTCCAATTATTCAGCACAGCTTTTCGCATTGTGTCTGTTAACTATGATTCAAACGAGCTGTGTGTAAAGCCTTCAGTTACATATAACTCGAGATTTTCTGAGAGAGTGACATGATCAATCGACTTAGGAAGATTATAAAAAATAACCATCTGGTGCAATTTTATTTTTTAAGGCTTTTATTGTTTGGTGAGTGAATGTACAAATAGCATTTTCAGTCGAGCAACCCTTCTGAAACCCAAATTGTGATATACCAAGTAAATTGTTTCTACCTAAGTATGAGACTACTCTGGAATACTTTCTCGAATATTTTGGAAAAGGATGGCAGTAAGAATACCGAACGATAACTATTTCAGTTTGTCTTGTGACCTTCCTTATGAAAAGCTTTACAAATGACCTTTTTAACCTGTCTGGAAAAATACCCTGTGCCAATGATCCATTACGTATACCGCTCAGGACATTATTTATGTAACTGGGAAAACGTTTCAAAATTCTGTTTGAAAATCCATCAACACCATATGAGCTTTTATTTATCATAATTTTTATACTTATATTAATATCAGTGAAGGATGATGGTGCTACTTCCAGTTGCTTACAGTTTTGTCGAATGACATTTTTAATACATTCTGTTGCTTCTTCATCTAAACCACATTCCTATTTTAACGGTTACATCAGGTTTTGAATTATCAGCCAGAATACTGTCATTTAGTGTAATGCTTACGGCATCATGTACACTGACCGGCGGTGCTGTCTCCTGTTTGACAGCAACCTATGTAGTTTTAATCTTATTATTAGTATTATTAATTTCTGTCAGAATGTGCAAATTTCTTGATGTTTTAATGACTTTCCTTAAAATATTACAATATTTTTTGTAGTATGCAGGTAACGTCAGATCTTGACTTGTTCTGGTCTTTATAAAAAAATTCCGTCTTCCTGTTACAGGAGATTTTAATTCCCCCAGTTATCCGCGACTCATTTGTTTTTTCGTCTATTTTTAACGAATCTTCTGAATAACTTTTTAAAAGAGAAACTTCCTAGTATTGTATATTGACTGTGAAATAAATTTAATTTGCCATTAACATCTCTTTCTATATATACCTCAATCCATATCACATCTTTTGACTTTTAAAACGTTGACTCGTGTTCGCATTAGGTTGCAGTAGTTACGCAGAAATGAAGAGGCTCACACATGATAGAGTGGCGTCGAACTAGTCTTCTAACTGAAGACCACAACAACAACGGACTTGTCGTCGGGAAGGTGTGATATTCTAGTCTTTGTACCTTGATACTACTGCTGTTTCCCTACGGTGTCCGTTTTTGCAACAACGCCATCATGTCTCGTTTTTTCCACTTTTCGAAAGCGATGATATGGAAGCAAAATCGTTGTGGCAGGGCTTGTCAAGGGCGTTCCTCGTGCTACCTTAGGCGGATTTAGGTTTTAAAGTTAAATGTAAGTTCACTTATACGAATACAAGTATTGGTCACTGCGTAGCATGTACTTATCATGCCGAAGGACCTGCTACACAAAATGTAAAAGTTGAGATTACATATCTTTCACAATTTATCACACGCGGTATTTTAAACGAACAACTCACCTTACGTTAGAAGAAACCAGTAAACCCTACTACCCCAGATTCTTCAAAGAATCGATCCCAGTGTTTACTTCATATTACCCGAACTACACGTCGTACAGCGTTATAATTTGGCAGCTACATTCAATGCTACGTGTGGCTGTATGTGTACAGAATTTGTTGCGAATACAATTAACAGTAAAGAAGTGATAAATTAAAATGTGATGTCGGATGTGAAGTTTTACTGCATGAACAGCGAAAATGTACTAATCAACAACAGTTTTCCTTTCTTTATTTTGTGGGGAGTCCAAAAGAGTAAGAGTTTCAAAATGTTGGAAATTATGAGCAAAGTTTGTTTTGGTAGTAGGTATGCGCTCTCATTCTGAAATACTGGACTAATATAATCTGGCTAACTTGCACTCCATCAGTTACATTATTGCAAGCCAAACATGTTTCGGCACCGCTGTGCCATCATCAGTGGGTTTTCGTTTTTATTAATTCTGCACTGTGAACATTTTTGTTAAATGATTATAAAATTATGTGAATTTTTAGTTCACACGACAGATCGTTTCTTTTGGTAAATACCTTTACATTTGGTGTGCATGAATTTTCTGGATCACTTTTGCGTTAATTACTACAGTAGCTTGTCATCTGCAACCAAACGATGTTGATGAGAAACCCATTTTAACATGGGTAATCTATCACGAAGCAAATACCGTCCGCACTGGCGGAATGTTACGTGATACCACGTACTTATACGGTTGTGAATATTACAGCGCCATCTATCACAAAGCGAAAAAAGTGGTCCAACTAAAACATTCATATTTCTTTACGTACTACACGAATATGTAATAAAAATGGTGGTTCCTATTTAAAAAGACGCAGTTGATATCCGTTTGACCTATGGCAGCGCCATCTAGCGGGCCAACCATAGCGCCATCTGGTTTCACCCTTCAAGCTAGACAAGTTTCGTTCTTTGTAGTTTTTTCGTATGACGCTTGTTTCGTGAGATATTTGGGCCGGTCACGATCAATGGATCACCCTGTATATAGTGTAGGTATGAAACTTCCTGGCAGATTAAAACTGTGTGCCCGACCGAGACTCGAACTCGGGACCTTTGCCTTTCGCGGGCAAGTGCTCTACCAACTGAGCTACCGAAGCACGACTCACGCCCGGTACCCACAGCTTTACTTCTGCCAGTATCTCGTCTCCTACCTTCCAAACTTTACAGAAGTTCTCCTGCGAACCTAGCAGAACTAGCACTCCTGAAAGAAAGGATATTGCGGAGACATGGCTTAGCCACAGCCTGGGGGATGTTTCCAGAATGAGATTTTCACTCTGCAGCGGAGTGTGCGCTGATATGAAACTTCCTGGCAGATTGTGTGCCCGACCGAGACTCGAACTCGGGACGTTTGCCTTTCGCGGGCAAGTGCTCTACCATCTGAGCTACCGAAGCGCGACTCACGCCCGGTCCTCACAGCTTTACTTCTGCCAGTATCTCGTCTCCTACCTTCCAAACTTTACAGAAGTTCTCCTGCGAACCTTGCAGAACTAGCACTCCTGAAAGAAAGGATATAGCGGAGACATGGCTTAGCCACAGCCTGGGGGATGTTTCCAGAATGAGATTTTCACTCTGCAGCGGAGTGTGCGCTGATATGAAACTTCCTGGCAGATTAAAACTGTGTGCCCGACCGAGACTCGAACTCGGGACGTTTGCCTTTCGCGGGCAAGTGCTCTACCAACTGATCAGCGCACACTCCGCTGCAGAGTGAAAATCTCATTCTGGAAACATCCCCCAGGCTGTGGCTAAGCCATGTCTCCGCTATATCCTTTCTTTCAGGAGTGTTAGTTCTGCAAGGTTCGCAGGAGAGCTTCTGTAAAGTTTGGAAGGTAGGAGACGAGATACTGGCAGAAGTAAAGCTGTGGGTACCGGGCGTGAGTCGTGCTTCGGTAGCTCAGTTGGTAGAGCACTTGCCCGCGAATGGCTAAGGTCCCGAGTTCGAGTCTCGGTCGGGCACACAATCTGCCAGGAAGTTTCATATCAGCGCACACTCCGCTGCAGAGTGAAAATCTCATTCTGGCTAGTGTAGGTAGTCTATACTGTGGATTAGGTACGGCCACGCAAAAAACGTCAGGTCGCAGTTTGTGACGTGTTTTGTGGCAAGACTGTTCGACAGAGAAAAAAACAACCAACATACCGACGTGTGGACATTTTAAGGTACCACATATAAAATTATATGTACTTATACGAGTTACACATTGTGAATACATGGTGAACATTCATAAAACCGACAAACTACAGGGACAGATTCATGAATGTAGATGGAAGGAGAGAGGTCCTATAAACATGTGTCCGGTAGTGAATCGTAGCCACAGAAGATGGCGCTGACGAATGACAGTTCTTCTGACCATGTGCCATATGTTCCTTGTGTGTTGCAGGTGGTGTGATTGACGCAGCACGATGGTCCGGTATTCGTGTGGGGAACTTTTGTATACGCAGATGGTAGCGGTCGAGAGACTAAAACAAGTACCCTCACAGACATCATCCACATTTCAAGTCCTTTTTGGGCGTTTGTGCGATCACGAGTCCTTTCGGACAGAGGAACGTGCAGGCCGGCGGCGGACTGTGTGTACGCCAGATTTGGAGGACCGGATTCTGCAGGATATTGAGATGAAGCCTAGTACAACCTCCAGGCAAGTGACCTGCCAGTATGATGTAAGCCAAAGTATGATTATGTGTATCCTGCATGACAGCCGCTACTACCTGAGTCACCTGCAACGAGCGCAAGGATTATCAGCAGTGGTCAGAGGAACTTTGCATTCGTCAGGGCCTTCATCTACTGTGGCAAAGATGCGTTTCAGGTCACATGTGGATAGGACCTTTTCTCGTCCATTTCGAGTCAGGTATTCGTCCTATGGTTTGTTGGTTTTATTAATGTTCACCCTGTACAATACCCTGCTTATTATTAAGAATTTGAAACAACTTTGTGCCCAAAAGAAAAATAAAAGAATGTGTCAAGCAAACGTTGTTTAGCTACTAGGGGTCGTTAACTAACATGATTCTCTTTTTCGTAATTGTTCGTTACGAAGATATGAAGAGCTGTGCGTCTTTTTTAAATAGAAAAATATATTTTTTATTCGGTAATATTGTTCCTATCCTCAAGACTGGGTCGGAAACGTATCTCAAAACTGACTTTCACTCTCCCATATTCACAGTGGAGGTACACGATATAACATAACTCTTTCTCTTGCAGTTACAGAAGAGTTACAGTAAATTTTGTCTAACGTTTTTAATAACGTTATGTCTACATGGGTGATACACTGTGATACGTTTTTGAAGAGATCTTGAGGAGAGAGAATGTGTTACCGAATGAAAAATAGCAGTGCTCTTTTAAAAAAAGGTGTACTGCTGTTCCTGACTTCGTAAAGAAAAAAAGAAACAAAGAAGGCAGTGATGTTGGTTGATGTCCTCCTGAGAGAAAAAACATTTGTTCGATACAATTTATTTTCGAATGGATAAAAAATTATTTGGGGTGATTAATATAAATGGGGGATCTAGAGCTAAGCACTCAATAATGGTTTAGAAAGTCGAAACTAGTAAGTTGTGGAAAGGCAAATGATAAGTAAATGCAGCCAAAATGAAAATTCATTTAACGAGAGTGTGGCCGTGGCGTCCATTACGAAGAAGAACTAATTACGTCCCCGCGAATGACGATCCAGCTGACACGCCCTCCTGTTATGTCTCGCAGGCACCGATGATATCTTCACGCCGGCTTTCCGCAACCTGGGAGGGGCGTGACGGCTGGCGGACACGTCCGACTGTTGCGTAAAGCGAGGCACGTTCTGCGAGCACCCCGGTACGTAACAGGTGCCGGTTTGCGGCTCTCTCGCCTTGCAGCGCGACCGCCGGGGCCGCAGCAATCAGCCGCTGTCTGCACACCGCGACGGGCCGCTCAGCTCCAGAGGCTACACCACACCACACCACTCCACTCCACAGCAGACCGCACCTGCCGGCGGGTCTGCGGCGCTCCTGTAACGACACGCATATCATTTCACTACGTATAAGGTACGTCATTAACAACAGAGCTTTGTGGAGTCAGTGTCTTAGCGAATAATTGGCTCATATTGTGATTTAACAAAGTGCTAAACAATTCCAATACAAAACGCCGGAGAAAATTATGGAATTGCACACGGTTACATATTAGATCCATTACTGCTTTCTTCACCATTGTTAGGATGTTGTCGCTCTTTATCAAGCAAGTGTTCCAATTGTCTAGTAGATGAGTTTTGCTATTTGGGCAGCAAAATAATTGATGTCGGCCAAGTTAGAGAGGATATAAAATGTTTACCGGCCATGACAGGGAAAGAGTTTCTGAAGAAAAGAAATTTGTTGACACCAAATATACATTAAAGTGTCAGGAAGTCTTTTCTGAAAGTATTTATATAGAGTGTAGCCATGTACGGAAGTGAAACATGGACGGTAAACAGTGTAGACATGGGGAGAATAGAATCTTTTGAAATGTGGTGCTACAGAAGAATGCTGAACATTAGATGGGTAGATCACATAAATAATGAAGAAGTACTGAATAGAATTGGACAGCAAAAATTTTGTTTCACAATCTGACTAGAAGAAGGGGCTGGCTGGACATACTATGAGGCATCATTATTTAGTACTGGAAGGAAGTATGTGAGTGTGTGTGTGTGGGGGGAGAGGGGTGTAAAAGTCGTAGAGGTTGACCAAGAAATTTATACAGTAAGCATATTGAAAAGGCTGTAGGTTGCAGTAGTTACGCGGAGATGAAGAGGCTTGCACCTGATAGAGTAGCTTAGAGAGTTGCATCAAACCAATCTTCGGAGCGAAAACCACAACAACAAGAAAAACAACATCGGTTGTTAATAATACGCTGCAGTAAAACTTACCGAGTAGTAACAGAACACATACGTTTGAGAACTTATTTTTCCTATTTCAGCACAGTTCACCAATGTTTATGTCACTGTTTACAGGGATCGCAAATAAAATACAAAGTATATCCTGATCTACACATGAAACTTGTGCTCAGTCTATACACTTGGTACACAGCAGCCATTCTTCTTCAAATCACTCCAAACACATAACGCACTCTTCAGTCTCTTCTGTTGAGCCATTATTTCCTGAAAATTCGGGTTTTTTTCGCCGCTTTTTAATTGGCTTTCCTGGTCAACCCCGGTACGTTTATTTTAATTTTGGGCCATCTGATTTTAGTTCAGCATTATTTTAATCCCTTTCAGACCCCTTGGGTGGCGATCTTTTTCTCGTCTATTTGTTGCCTCAGGTACCGCCCTCGAGGTAACATTTTCCGCTTACTTTTTTCTCATTTTCCACCATTTCAGACAAATAACTTAAAAACTGAAATTCCTTATGGCAGACACTGAAAGACCGTCAGCTGGCCGGTACCGCGCAACGAACGTGCAGAATGATCTAGTCATATTGAATGCTCTTTTCAGGAATTGTCACTAAAAGTTTGTTAGATGTCATTCCTTACAAACATAGATAACGGAATTGTAGCAACGAAATTAACACTAAGCAATGCTTACCACAGGCCCAAAAATATCTTCGTGCACCAACAGCTACAGCAACACCATCAAGCACTCAGAACAGACAAAGCGCTGAAGAGAGGAGGAAGATCTCCGTCTCGAGCACTCGTGGATACGCAAGCTTGCTTCTGCGCGCTGTACCCTTCTGCCATTTGGAGGCTGAAAGGAAAATCACAGTCGTGGCAGATACTGTAAGCCGGCCGGTGCTGCACAGCTCTACCCTGTAACTCACTGTGATCTACGTAATTCGCTCTATAGCCCACAAATAATGCGAGTATCGTCCAGACAGCGGTGAAAAATCACGAGGAGCTGTAAAGTATAGCTGCGAATGTAGCACAATAGATATTTTTTATACGTAGAACAGCAACATTTGCGTTCTTTTGAATTTCGTCTTTTGAAAAACACAATGTATTTCTTTTTTTTTTATTATTCTTTATCCAAACATAGTGACACATCTGTGTCTGATTTTCACCTGAGGCATCTGTGTCTGATTTTCAGGGGACATCGTTTTATTTGTGAAACTACATTAATTCTATAGACGGATTTGTGCACGCTAAGTTCTTTTTATGCCTTCGATACAGCATCGATCGATAGGTATGGCTAAATAAGTTTTCTGAAATCTTGTTTCTGCGTATAAAAACGTGTGATACCAGATGAGAGTGAAGCGAAAACTGTTTGGAAAACGGTGTACTATACAGTTTACAAGCAACAGAGGAAACACACGAAAGATTTGTAATACGTCGAAAAAATGTCATACTGTGTCAAGCTATTAAAAAGCCATAAAAGGAAGCCAGATTGCATGAATCGAACTTTACAACTAAAGCAGTTTCAGAAATAAAACAGTACTCACAGAAGATGGCGCATAGTTGCCCAAAAAGTTTGGGTAAATACGAGAAAAAAGAAAAAAATACATTATGTTTTGTAGCAGGTGGATTTTAAAAAAACCTTGTTTGCTTTGTAAACACAAAAAACGTTAGAAATAGTTTTCAACCCCCTTCAAGATGTTTAAATAGGAATCAATTGAAGATAACGAAGCACGTACTGAAAAATAATAAAATGTTGGATTAATAGACAAATTGTTACCCATGGGTGTATATAATGTTCCAGCAGTTAGTCTTATCTTTGTAGATGCCACAACTGTTATAGTGAATCCTGATAGATAGGCAGCAGTAGAGTGTATGGTAACAATTGTTTTCGGAAGAATTATTAATGAATGATTTTTCTGTGAATGCTCTACGCAAACTTGAAGCACAATTGTTACTGCACGTCATAAGGCATGACGTAAATCACAGCTGTAGCAAATCGACAAGAGTTCGTAAGGAGGGCAGTACCTCCTGAACTTTTAAGTGAACATATACAAAACGCTAACAGACCCGTTATGGAACTTGTTAAACAATTCAATTAAATTTATACTTACTGTCACTGTAAATCTCGAACATGTTATGCCCAGTTTCTATTTGCTAATGGCTTATGGAATTACAAATCGTTGAAACTACTCTTTTCTCCAGTGTACTAAAGCGTGCTCTACGAATAATATTTCGTTCTCATCGAAGTCATCTTGTACATGATTCTTCAGACAGGCATTTTAATTACAGCTGTATAACATATTTTCTCGTGTAATTTTTGAAAATTAAACATAGCATAAAAGATTAATACTGTTTGTCATTATGACGCTGGATGAAGAGAATGAAGCCGGCCGTAATGGCTGAGCGGTTCTAGGCGCTGCAGTCTGGAACCGCGCGACCGCTACGGTCGCAGGTTCGAATCCTGCTTCGGGCATGGATGTATGTGATGTCCTTAGTTTAGTTAGGTTTAAGTAGTTCTTAGTTCTAGGGGACTGATGATCTCAGAAGTTAAATCCCATAGTGCTCAGAGTCATTTGAACCATTTTGAAGAGAATGAAGATCACAAGTTGTCTTTTGTAATGAAAGACACTGTTTGTGTGGCGTGCTTTCTGAATTTCCATTAGTGCCATATTACGCTAACAAGTGTCTGGTATACGTTTTTGTAGAAAACTCAAACCTCAACTAGCAGTTGGGTACAGCCAGTTACCAAAAATGTGCCACAATATCATTGTTAACCCCAACGTGAGAGTATAAACTCGCGAAATGCGTCCTAGGAGTGATTGATGTAGATGATTGTTTATTCGAACTTCTATTACGTTTGAAATTAATACTTTAGCGAGAAATAAAGCAAACTTTGCTACTGGACCGTTGCACTGTGAACAGGACGAAATTGGCAAAATTCACGTTGTTGGGGCGCTGACGCCGCCTTGAAACCCAGACAGAATAATACTGTGTCGTCTGCATACCTCAGGGTCAGTAACTGCCTTGTATCGAAGAAAAGCCAAACGCAGATGGCGGGCCTCGTACCCTTTTGATCTACACACATGAAAAAAAAAAAAATTGCGCCATCCTGGTTCCCAGAACTTCTGAAGGTAGACGTTAACTGTGGATATTGTATCACAGACACAGTCCCTTTGACTGTTAAGAGATGTCACTAAACCCGCCCAAAAATGTAAACAGCTATGAATGAGCAGCGCCTATTAGACGGAGAGGGTCCGACAGCCGATGAGTTCCAGTCATTCCACCAAGAAGGAGGTACACGGCTCTTAATGTCTGTAGTTCAACCATGCCTGGACGGTCAATACAGCGGTTCGATCGCGTCCGCATTGTTACTTTGTGCCAGGAAGGGCTCTGAACGAGGGAAATGTGCAAGCGGCTCGGAGCGAACCAAAGCGATGTTGTTCGGACATGGAGGAGGTACAGAGAGACACGAACTGTATATGACATGCGTCGCTCATGCCACCCAAGGGCTACTACTGTAGTGGATGACCGCTACCTACGGATTATGGCTCGGAGGAACCCTGACAGCAACACCACCATTTTGAATAATGCTTTTCGTGCAGCCACAGGACGTCGTGTTACGACTCAAACTCTGCGCAGTAGGCTGCATCATGCGCAACTTCACGCCCGGCGTCCATGACGAGGTCCATCTTCGCAACCACGACACCATGCAGCGCAGCAGATGGGCCCAACAACATGCCGCTAACGATTTGCATCACGTTCTCTTCACCGATGAGTTTCGCAAATGCGTCAGTATATTTATTCCTTAATGAAGTTTGTTGTAAATAATACATCTCTTTTTCCAACTAACTGCTTAGTACACAATATCAATACTAGGAATAAGAATAATGTACATAAAGATTTAAAATCACTCACTCTTGCCCAGAAAGGAGTCCAGTATGCAGCAACGCATATTTTCAATAAGTTACCAGCAACCATTAAGAGTTTAATTTCAGACAAGGCAAATTTAAACATAATTTAAAATAATTTTTGGTGGCCAACTCCTTCTATCCCATCCACGATTTTCTCAACAAGTGCAGTAGACCATTTTAATGAAAATTTATTATACTTTAATTTTTGACAGTAATTGGTTGCAACAGCCAAAGTAACTACCTACTGCATGAATGATGGATGTATGGAAAGCAGATGTAAGTCTTGAGTCTGTAAATAGAGGAAGTTTAATTTTAAATCTTGTACATAATCTGACTGTTCTTAACTGAGGATCACTGAAATGAATAATTTACTTTAATTTTTGACAATGGTTGTAATAGCCAAGAAACTAGCAAATGTCTAAACGATGGATTTAATGAAAGCAGATGTAAGTATTAAACCTGTAAATATTAAAAGTTTAAATTTAATTAATGTACATAATTTAGTGCAACCATATCGGCAACTTATTGGCGAGGCATTCGTCTACATGAAAGACAATTCGCGCCGCGATCGTGCACACCTTGTGAATGATTTCCTACAGGATAACGATATCGCTCGAGTAGAGTGGTGAGCATGTTCTCCAGGCATGAACCCTGAGACAGACTGAAAAGGTCTGTGACCTAACAACCACTCTGAGGGATCTACGCCGAATCGCCGTTGAGGACTGGGACAATCTGGACCAACAGTGCCTTGATGAACTTGTAAATAGAATGCCACGACGAATAAAGGCATGCATCAATGCAAGAGGACGTGCTACTGGGTATTAGATGTAGCGCTGTGTACAGCAATCTGGACCACCACCTCTGAAGGTCTCGCTGTATGGTGGTACTGTTGTGTTGGCGGAAGAGCCAACACCGTGTTACGAATGGAGCCGAAATGCACGCGTTTTAGCTCACGCAGGCTGGCGTCAGGGAAGGACTATACTGACATGAGGTCTGGAACATGACAAGGAATTAGAATTCAGAAAGCGGACGTAATTAGTTTGATACTTAACTTTAATCCATTAATGATGAACGTCGCTCTTGACAGTACATGATACACAATATTATCTGTTTGGAATACATTCTTGAAGAATATGGCGCCTTGCTAGGTCGTAGCAAATGACGTAGCTGAAGGCTATGCTAAACTGTCGTCTCTGCAAATGAGAGCGTATGTAGACAGTGAACCATCGCTAGCAAAGTCGGCTGTACAACTGGGGCGAGTGCTAGGGAGTCTCTCTAGACTAGACCTGCCGTGTGGCGGCGCTCGGTCTGCAATCACTGATAGTGGCGACACGCGGGTCCGACGTATACTAAAGGACCGCGGCAGATTTAAAGGCTACCACCAGCAAGTGTGGTGTCTGGCGGTGAGACCACAGGTACAACGTGTGGTTTTCAAGAGCAATGAAAAGGTCGGAAATGATGTTTATGTTGATCTCTATTCCAATTTTGTGTACAGGTTCCGGAACTCTCGGAACCGAGGTGATGCAGAACTTTTTTTTGAAGTGTGTATAACAGTGGCGGCGGCCTGCCGACAGGATGGAGGGCGTACGGCAGTCGCTGCGGCGGCTGGCTGCGGCCGTGCTGGTGGCGGCGCTGCTGCACCGCGGCGCCGGCGCCTTGAGCGCCGCCAGGGCCAGCCAGCCGCGGTCGCAGGCCAGGCTCTACCAGTTCCCCGAGGGCTTCCTCTTCGGCGCCGGAACCTCCGCCGTCCAGGTCGAGGGCGCCTGGAACGCAGACGGTGAGCCGGCCGCGGCTGCGCGCGCTCTCTATTCCACTCACTCACCTGCCGCGCAGCTTCGGCAAGCGTGCGACAGCACGAACACCTCGTACGAAAGCAAAGAGAGCTTCACTGCAAGTTTAAACGCAGCCGAAACCTCTCACACAAACAGAAGCTAAACGATGTCGAAGTTAGCGTAAGGAGGGCTATGCGTGAAGCTTTCAGTGAATTCGAAAGTAAAATTCTATGTATCGACTTGACAGACAAACCTAGGAAGTTCTGGTCTTACGCTAAATAAGTGGCTCGAAACAACATATCCAGTCACTTCGGGATGATGATGGCATTGAAATAGAGGATGACACGCGTAAAGCTGGAACACTAAACACCTTTTTCCAAAGCTGTTACACAGAGGCAGACCGCACTGCAGTTCCTTCTCTAAATCCTCGCACAAACGGAAAAATGGCTGACATCGAAATAAGTGTCCAAGGAATAGAGAAGCAACTGAAATCAGTCAACAGAGGAAAGTCCACTGAACCTGACGGGATACCAATTCGATTCTAGACAGAATACGCGAAAAAACTTGCCCCCTTCTAACAGCCGTGTACCGCAAGTCTCTAGAGGAACGGAAGGTTCCAAATGATTGGAAAAGAGCACAGGTAGTCCCAGTCTTCAAGAACGGTCGTCGAGCAGATGCGCAAAACTATAGACCGATATCTCTGACGTCGATCTGTTGTAGAATTTTAGAACATGTTTCTTGCTCGCGTATCATGTCGTTTCTGGAAACCCAGAATCTACTCTGTAGGAATCAACATTGATTCCGGAAACAGCGACCGTGTGAGATCCAACTCGCTTTATTTGTTCATGAGACCCAGAAAATACTAGATACAGACTCCCAGGTAGATGCTATTTTACTTGACTTCCGGAAGGCGTTCGATACAGTTCCGCACTGTCGCCTGATAAACAAAGTAAGAGCCTACGGAATATCAGACCAGCTGTGTGGCTGGATTGAAGAATTTTTAGCAAACAGAACACAGCATGTTGTTCTCAATGGAGAGACGTCTACAGACGTTAAAGTAACCTCTGGCGTGCCACAGGGGAGTGTTATGGGACCATTGCTTTTCACAATATATATAAATGACCTAGTAGATAGTGTAGGAAGTTCCATGCGGCTTTTCGCGGATGATGCTGTGGTACACAGAGAAGTTGCAGCATAGAAAACTGCAGCGAAATACAGGAAGATCTGCAGCGGATAGGCAGTTGGTGCAGGGATTGGCAACTGATCCTTAACATAGATAAATGTAATGTATTGCGAATAAATAGAAAGAAGGATCCTTTATTGTATGATTATATGATAGCGGAACAAACACTGGTAGCAGTTACTTCTGTAAAATATCTGGGAGTACGCGTGCGGAACGATTTGAAGTGGAATGATCATGTAAAATTAATTGTTGGTAAGGCGGGTACCAGGTTGAGATTCATTGGGAGAGTCCTCAGAAAATGTAGTCCATCAACAAAGGAGGTGGCTTACAAAACACTCGTTGGACCTATACTTGAGTATTGCTCATCAGTGTGGGATCCGTACCAGATCGGGTTGACGGAGGAGATAGAGAAGATCCAAAGAAGAGCGGCGCGTTTCGTCACAGGGTTATTTGGTAACCGTGATAGCGTTACGGAGATGTTTAGCAAACTCAAGTGGCAGTCTCTGCAAGAGAGGCGCTCTGCATCGCGGTGTAGCTTGCTGTCCAGGTTTCGAGAGGGTGCGTTTTTGGATGAGGTATCGAATATATTGCTTCCCCCTACTTATACCTCCCGAGGAGATCACGAATGTAAAATCAGAGAGATTAGAGCGCACACGGAGGCTTTCCGGCAGTCGTTCTTCCCGCGAACCATACGCGACTGGAACAGGAATGGGAGGTAATGACAGTGGCACGTAAAGTGCCCTCCGCCACACACCGTTGGGTGGCTTGCGGAGTATAAATGTAGATGTAGATACAATGACGGAAAAAAATTTCAACACTGAGAAAGTGTTGCGCGACATATGAGAAAGGTGGTAGGCGTGTTTCTACATCTCAAAGACGATGTCAGCCCAAATTTCGCGCCAGTCACGTAGGAGTTGCACTAGCAGCGCCACTATGAGGATGCAAATCAGGTTTGCTTTAAATACACAATGTAACGGTCGTAAATGTTAGTTACACACTCACACACTCACTGGTCATACCGGACTCGAGAGTCCATTACCGCAGCGTATTTTCGCCATCTGTCCCTGTCTTGGGCTATTTCCTTCCATTCACCTTCCATACCTGGGCTCCTCAAATCAGCCTTCACATTGTCCTCCCATCCACGCCTCGGTCTCCCCACAGGACGTTTTCCCTCTAGGTGCCCTACCAGTACTCTGCGCGCTGCCCTGCCCTCATCCATTCGAGCTACGTGACCCGCCCATCGCAGCCTACGTGATTTAATAATACTGATTATGACAGGGCTTGAATAGAGGTCGTGAAGCTCTTCGTTATGCAGTTTTCGCCACTCTCCGCTAATGGCATCCCTTCTTGCTCCGAAAATTTTCCTCAAAATTTTGTTTTCAAATACTCGAAACGGCTTTTCATTTTGCACAGTGAGAGACCAAGTCTCACACCCATACAGCATAACTGGTAGAATAATAGTTTTGTATATTCTAATCTTTAATTTCCTAGACAATATCCGTGATGAAAGTAATCTATTCAGTGAGAAGTAGCACGCATTTCCCGCCTCCTGATCTACTGTTGTTGACATTCTAGTAGTAACCAGGTATTTAGTTTTGTCTTCACTTATCCTTAGACCTACATTTTCTCTAGCCTTGATATTCGCATTTGCTGTTACAGATTCTTTCCTATCGCTAATGATGTTTAGATCATCTGCATACCCTAATATCTTAATATTACCATTTAACTCTACATCCTCTGAATTATCTGTTACAAATTCTTCTGACTCCAATTTACCCACGCGTACTCTACCTTTTGCGTTTTTCAAACTCGCTTCTATAAGTCTAACATACTTCTTTGGTATTCCAAGTTCCAAAAGAATTCTGTATAATTATGATTGCAATACTGAATCATACGCTTTTGTAAAATCTATGAAAAGATTATGAACTGGTTTATTGTATTCCCATTTCTTTCCCATAATTTGACGCAGGGTGAATATTTGGTCTATAGTTGATCTGTTCCTCCGAAAGCCAGCATGGTAATCCCCCACAAATTCATCTGAATATGGTTTAAGCCTGCTTATCAGAATATTCGAGAAAATTTTGGAACATACTGGTAATAGTGATAATCCCTCTATAATTACTACAATCCATTTTGTCACCTTTTTTAAAAATTAGAATCGACTGCTGCCACTCTTGAGGTATCATCTTTATGTTCCATACTTTAGTTATCACTTTGTGAACTACTTCCACCAATTTCTGTCCCCCATTTTTAACTAATTCTGCAGTTATGCAATCTGATCCTGGTACTTTATGGTTTTTCAATTTGTTGATTGCATCTCTTACTTCCTTTAACGTTGGCTCAGGTATCTGGGGTTCTGCTGTATGTATTTCGTACGCCTGCTCATTTCCTGCTTCCTGGTGTACCTTTAATAGATGCTCAAAATACGCCCTCCATTTACTTAATATAGCACTGTGGTCTGTCAGTATTCCTCCAGAATCCCCTGTGAATTTGTCCTAGCCTTGAAGCCCTTCTTATACCCATTTATGTCTAGGTAAGGTTCCCTAATGGTTTTTGTTTTACTGTTTGATTCCATTTTTTTAATTTGACTGTTGAAATAATCCCTCTTCTTTGCCCGTAGCCTACGACCAACTTCCCTTCTTATGTTCAAGAACTCCTCTCGTTTTCTATCTCCCATTCTATCCCATTCTAATCGCGCTTTTCTCCTTTACCAATTTCTTGCAATCCTCTTCTTAATTGTACCTATTGTGACCTTCGCTGCCTCTTTGATATTATTCCTCATAGTGATCCACTGTGTATTTACATCGTCGTCTTGATCTTCGTGTGTCCTGAGAGTATCAAACCTATTTGAAATTTCTATCATGTACCTTCTGCTAAAGTTTTCATCATTTAGCCTGTCAGTGTCGAACCTAACAAGTTTTGCATTGTGAAACCTTGATGTTGCTGTAGATAGGCGTTGGTTAACTTTGGCAAATACAAGAAAATGATCAGAATCGCAGTCTGCTCCCCTGAAAGTCCTAACATTTTCTATACTAGTGTGCCATCTCCGATCTACAAGAAGATGATCAATTTGGTTTCGGGTGTGTCCATCAGGAGAGACCCAAGTTGCTTTATGAATGTCTTTCCTTTTTATGTATATGCTGTCGACAATCATGTCTTTTGAAAGAGCAAAATTAACCACCCTTGTGCCATTATCATTCGAAATGCTATGCAAACTTTCTTTACCAATTGTAGGCCGGAATGCTTCCTCCTTCCCTATCTTCGCCTTAAAATCACCTATGATTAATTTTGTATCGTACGAGGAGAACTCATCCCACAGCTTATCCAGTTCTTCATAAAAGCCGTCTTTAACAACCTCTTCAGTGTCCTCAGTTGGTGCGTGTACATTGATTACTACTAGTCTATTCCACCTGCCGGACAACACTATAACTGATAGTCGGTCACTAATGAACCTTGAAACGTCCCCTTAGATAAATTATAAATGACTGTGCTTAAATTGGCACACAATATTTTTTGGCGCAACGCAATCTGACTTTCAATAATCCCTACAAAAGAATGGCCCTGAGTAACATTAACCTATACCTTTCACAAATCACCTATCTCAGAAAAATCTTCGTTACTCGAACTACTGCAATACAGCTAGCTCCACTACTGCCAGCTAAATTAAAGATTCAAACTACTGAAGGCACTAACTACTGATAGGCATAGTTAGCAAATGAACGATTTTGACAGAGAACAAACAATGTATTTACCTTAATAGTGTTCCAAAGTCATAATACGAGGGCAGTTCAATAAGTAATGCAACACATTTTTTTTCTCGGCCAATTTTGGTTGAAAAAACCGGAATTTCTTGTGGAATATTTTCAAACATTCCCGCTTCGTCTCGTATAGTTTCATTGACTTCCGACAGGTGGCAGCGCTGTACGGAGCTGTTAAAATGGCGTCTGTAACGGATGTGCGTTGCAAACAACGGGCAGTGATCGAGTTTCTTTTGGTGGAAAACCAGGGCATCTCAGATATTCATAGGCGCTTGCAGAATGTCTATGGTGATCTGGCAGTGGACAAAAGCACGGTGAGTCGTTGGGCAAAGCGTGTGCCATCATCGCCGCAAGGTCAAGCAAGACTGTCTGATCTCCTGCGTGCGGGCCGGCCGTGCACAGCTGTGACTCCTGCAATGGCGGAGCGTGCGAACACACTCGTTCGAGATGATCGACGGATCACCATCAAACAACTCAGTGCTCAACTTGACATCTCTGTTGGTAGTGCTGTCACAATTGTTCACCAGTTGGGATATTCAAAGGTTTGTTCCCGCTGGGTCCCTCGTTGTCTAACCGAACACCATAAAGAGCAAAGGAGAACCATCTGTGCGGAATTGCTTGCTCGTCATGTGGCTGAGGGTGACAATTTCTTGTCAAAGATTGTTACAGGCGATGAAACATGGGTTCATCACTTCGAACCTGAAACAAAACGGCAATCAATGGAGTGGCGCCACACCCACTCCCCTACCAAGAAAAAGTTTAAAGCCATACCCTCAGCCGATAAAGTCATGGTTACAGTCTTCTGGGACGCTGAAGGGGTTATTCTGTTCGATGTCCTTCCCCATGGTCAAACGATCAACTCTGAAGTGTATTGTGCTACTCTTCAAAAATTGAAGAAACGACTTCAGCGTGTTCGTAGGCACAAAAATCTGAACGAACTTCTCCTTCTTCATGACAACGCAAGACCTCACACAAGTCTTCGCACCCGAGAAGAGCTCACAAAACTTCAGTGGACTGTTCTTCCTCATGCACCCTACAGCCCCGATCTCGCACCGTCGGATTTCCATATGTTTGGCCCAATGAAGGACACAATCCGTGGGAGGCACTACGCGGATGATGAAGACGTTATTGATGCAGTACGACGTTGGCTCCGACATCGACCAGTGGAATGGTACCGTGCAGGCATACAGGCCCTCATTTCAAGGTGGCGTAAGGCCGTAGCATTGAATGGAGATTACGTTGAAAAATAGTGTTGTGTAGCTAAAAGATTGGGGAATAACCTGGTGTATTTGAATGCTGAATAAAACAACCCCTGTTTCAGAAAAAAAATGTGTTGTATTACTTATTGAACTGCCCTCGTATATATATATATCAGTTCATGACACCCAGTCTTACAAATTTACTGTCTCTGTCCAGATCATCCGCTCTCAAAACTCCGCCATCTCACTCCCCACATCCACCACTGCTGGTGGCTCACCTCCAACTGCGCAAAGCTACGCGCTGTTAACATCCAGCTGCCCAGCACTACAATAGTAAACAACAATGCAAACCAGCCACAGACTGCACACAGCACAGCCAGTGATTTTCATACAGAGCGCTACGTCGGGTTACCAATACAAAAACCTAAACAGCCTACTTACAACCTTATATCTCTGATTGCGTGAAGCACTTTTCTCTGTTCTGCGAAACCTGTTCCGAAACTTTGAGCTTCAGCACCTCCATAGAAAAATGTATAGTTACCCCTCTTTATGCTACCCTCCCCCTGCCACCGAGTTTCTTGAATAGCTGTATTGTCTAAATCGTATCTATCTAGTTCGTCTAATAATGTCCGGAACTTTCCTGGCCTGTTCAAACTTTTAACGTTCCATGTTCCCAAACTGAAAGTTCCTTTCGGCCTGAATCTCTTCGAAGTAGGTTCCTCCCGGAGTTCTGAATGGGAACCTAGTTTACCTCCGGGATATCATAAATGTTAGTTACCTTCAAGATTTGACGTGGTGACGTTAGTCAAGATTGCCTTCAAGGCAAAAAAGACAATTATCGACACCTCACTGATTGTGATCGAGATCGGGAGAGCTACGAGAAGATGGATATTCCTTCTGCGATGCTGTAGAAAGAATTGACAGGAATGTCGCCGCCAGCCGGCCGTAGTGGCCGATCGGTTCTAGGCGCTACAGTCTGGAACCGCGCGACCGCTGCGGTCGCAGGTTCGAATCCTGCCTCGGGCATGGATGTGTGTGATGTCCTTAGGTTAGTTAGGTTTAAGTAGTTCTAAGTTCTAGGGAACTGATGACCTCAGATGTTAAGTCCCATAGTGCTCAGAGCCATTTGAACCATTTGTCGCCGCTGTACACGATTGCTGGCAGCGGTGGAAACGACAATGTACGGTCGCAAGAAGACCGGGGTCCGGGCGGACAGGTTTGACTACCGGGAGGGAAAACTATCTTGTTCGACGTATTACTCTGACGCATTGTACTGCATCTGCAAGAGAAATACGAGCAGATTTTGGCGCCTCAGTCACTCCTCGAAATGTTAGAAATCGGTTACTTTAAGGTCAGCTCCGGGCCAGACGCCTTGTAGCGTGCACTGCATCTACCCCACACCCCGTCGTTTCCGACTACATTGGTGTCGTGCGAGAGCTCAATGGAGAGCAGGCTGGAGGTCTTTTGTATTCTCTGATGAGAGCTGGTTCTGCCTCGGTACCAGCGATGGCCGTGTGTTGCTTAGAAGGGGGACAGTTGAGTACCTGCAACCAACCTGTCTGCGTGCTACGGACACTCGACGTGCACTTCGAGTTTGGTCTGGGGTGCGGTTTCGTATGGCAGTGGGAGCACTCGCGTGGTCCTCCCATTCACTGTCACCGCAAATTTGTATGTCAGTCTAGTGATTCCACCTGCTGTGCTGCCACTGATGAGTAGTATTCTGCGGGGTATTTTCCAACAAGATATTGCTCGCCCACATACCACTGTTGTAGCCCAACATGGTCTACAGAGTGTCAACATGTTGCTTTGGCCATCTCGATCGAATATATTACCTAGATAAATGTATTTCCGAAACTTCATGCCGGCTGCTGTGGCGGAGCGGTTCTAGGCGCTTCAGTCCGGAACCGCGCTGCTGCTACGGTCACAGGTTCGAATCCTGCCTCGGGCATGGGTATGTGTAATGTCCTTAGTTTAGTTAGGTTTAAGTAGTTCTATGTCTAGGGGACTGATGTCCTCAGATGTTAAGTCCTATAGTACTTAGAACCATTTGAGCCATTTGAAATTTCATTACTATACATTAATTAGTTTTCGGTGCTGCGATTTTCTTTCCGTCAGTGTGTGTTCTCAAAAGCCACGCATAAAAACGGGAGTACCCAGGGGCACATACCTCGGGTCGTGATCGTGACAGAAAGGTTGGGTTAAGTGTTTCGGATAACCCTTAGGCTACGTACCATTTCTAAACCCAACCGAAGGATCGTCTTTCTGTAACTATCCTGGAGTACAGTATCAAAATTTCAATATTACACACTTCTTCCAGCTCACGCAAATGGAGCAAATCGCTTGTTTCTTTTTGTGTAATATATGATGAATGGGGCGCCTTAAGGGACTTATGCGGGCACCATTTATTTCATGGGCGGTTCCTGAGAAAATGGAGAAAACTTGGTTTTCCGGTACCAAAATCGAATCGCTAATTCGAAGACGGCTATGCAAGTAAATGAAATTTTTACCATATATTCCTAAGATCCCTAGGTCAAACAATCTTGAAAATTTTGTTGATATATTTGTCCATTCCCGAAATACAGAGGTTCAAAGTTATCCCACCTGCATACGTAAACATAGTTCATAAAGCGAAGTAGCACGGAGAAATATACTGTAAAGTGTCCACGTTATCATCAGAAGGGTTCTGAAAAGCCGCGCGGGATTAGCCGAGCGGTCTAAGGCACTGCAGTCAATGTGCGGCTAGTCCAGGCGGAGGTTCGAGTCTTCCCTCGGGCATGGGTGTGGATGTTTGTCCTTAGGATAATTTAGGTTAAGTAGTGTGTAAGCTTAGGGACTGATGACCTTAGCAGTTAAGTCCCATAAGATTTCACACACATTTTAACATTTTTTTGGTTCTGAAAACCAAATGTTGTAGTACTGAAGCAGACGCAAAGTATCTGTACACGTAGAATCTGGTGTCAGGTGTAAAATTAGTTTAGCTGTATTTCAGTTTCACGTAAGTGAAGTATCAAAGTTTTAATGATCCGTAAAGCTTTTCTCATATGAGTGACATATCCTGCTGTAGAGAATCAGCGGGCAAATGCTCCTGTTTAAAAAAGACTGACAAGGGGAAGGCCTCAGACACGGCCAACCGATTCGGCTCAAATTTGACAGATCGCTTGCGTAAAACCTAAAACGAAGGAATCTAAGATATTTTGGGTCAACACCCCCGCGTTTTTGAGAAAATCACCCCTAAAGGCTATGACGAGCAATCGACTCAAAATTGACGGGATCAATAAATAATTGTAAATAGAGCATTTCTCATTATCATGTATTTGGTCCTAAAGCACATACTTTTCCAGAAATCGAGGTAAGAAACTTTTACAACTGTCGCTTCTGTATCCACATGGAAAACGCTTTTTGCCGACAGCACCGATAGCGCAACGCCAAGGTAAATGGCTGGGAATCGTAGAAAACGGGTCTGAATCTCGAGGAAATCTAGCAAATGTTCTCCTTTTCGTTTGTATTTTTCATATCTCAATTGTTAGGGATAGGAGGGTTAATAAGATAAATAAATCAATAAGGAGTGATAATAATAAGGTAGGCAAATAAATTTCTCAAACCTCTTGGGATAATAAACAACTAAAATGTTACTCCAGCTCACATTACATTGGCTTTTCCAGTTACTGTTACGTGTCCTCACTTTTCTTCGAACAATTAGATGGATGGTACTTGTCATATAAACATTCGAAACAAATATACTCAAAGCTCCAATAACATCTAATGAATGCAATTTTTCGACAGCTACACTGCTCCTTTCGAAGAGTCAGCGGAAAACAAACATAGTTTACATTTAAAAATATGTCTTTTTCGGAAATTAATTTTGATGCATACCACGCATACGATATGATTGCCTGAAAAATCTGTGCTGAAAGTTGGTTATGAATTATACTGTGGATAGTTATTACATCAGTGCGGTTGTGCAATTCCCGCTGGGTTTCCAGAAACACACTGCAGTTCTGAAGCCTGGAAATAAAGTTTTTAACCTGACGATAGAAATAAACATGACACGGCTGGCACACAGGTGTGCAGTTTGGCGGTATTACTTTCACTGTGCACGTCGGCTGACCCTCGCCATCTACAAACATTGTGTCACGTATTTTAGTATTAATTTGTCCACTCCAGGAATCCAATATTAGACAAAACGTGTTATCAGAAACTCATGGTTTTAAAACCTTCTCAAGAAATTTTCTGTAAATCGCATCAGTTCCCCGGATTTGGAGCAGGTAATGTAAGCATTTTTCAACGAGTCGGTTAAACGATTGACCTCTTCTATAATCCGAGAACCAAATGTAACATTCGTTTCTTTTAAACTCAGGAAAACCTTAGGCAACACTTTTACAGAGGCTGTGATAGCATATTGCGCCCTGTACGAATGTGTTAGTTTGGTTTTACTACCAACTGCGACAAGGGTTCGTTTTTCTTCCTTATGCGATAACGTGCGTCGAATGATCACCCTATACTCTCATCTTGTTTGATCAGTGTTGATAACATAACCACGGCTAAAACCGGTCATAAGTGACGCCGTTTGCGTGCTGAAAAGAGCCGCCACTTTCTATCTTCTATATTTTGTACCTCATTATGAGAAACGTATTTAGTGACGTGCCGTTGACGAATTTTATACTCCGATTTGAGAATTTCTTGCCCAAGATAATGATACAGAAAACGTAAAACCCTTGTTGGCCGTATATTGAAGCGCTGCACCTGCAGCCCAGTCCTGAAGTATTCTCTTTGTGACATTCTCGTTACGACAACGAGATTCGACAAATCGGTCGTATGTCCACTTATTTATCGCCCGGTATTTGTCGTATCTTGTCGCTCCTTTAATGATATCACTTTCCGAAAATTTCAAGTCTTTCTTCCTTTTCAGGGCTGTTGTTGCTCCATTCTTTTGCAGTGTTTGTAAGTTCCAGTTTGGATGATTCCTAGTTAGCGCTACCGCACTTACTTTTACTTCAAGGGGTATAGCACCGTAGTTCAACCGTTTAGTAAACGGTTCGTAATATTCATCGGGATCAGATGAAGCACATATTCCCAGTGATGTGGAGATTTCCAAAGTGTTATGACCATTTTGCGATTCACTAGTCGGGATATCTTCCACTGAATCAGCTCCTGCTTCGTCTTCATGGTATAGTATTTCACTATCAGCAAAAATTTCGTTCGTCAGCTCCACAAATCGCACGACGATAGCCGCTCCCATCAATCTGGAATGCCGAGAAACAGAACTGCCTGCTTCCTGTAGTGCATTGATAATGCATCTGTCTTGCAACACTTTTACAAACCAAAACACAGCGTCGGTAACTTCCCGCTTGTCTTCGTCTGTGACAGGCTCGCAGCTATATATTACAGCGCTAGTCGAAAGGTTTACATCCTCAATTATTCAGATTATGCACCTGAGAGATAAGACAGAAGAAACAATAACTAGTTACTACGGCATAAACAGACGAGCTAATTACTACAAACTAATTACAGTACTCGTCATATGTTACTTACGGAAGAACACTGTATTCATTTACAAAACGTATTTCACTCGGCGCATTAACGATGTAAAAATCGCGACATGTATCTGCGAGGTTCGCGGCAGCCTGATGACGGAAAACAACTCTTTCCGATTGACTACTATAAGGCTCGTGCTAAACACCTTCACTCTTCCAGGTTCACAACCATGATATGACGGGGAGGCAACCGGGACAACATAGCTTTCCCCGCGTGCATTCTGTCCCGTGCCTCGCTGTAAACAAGCGTCGCGTGGTTGGCTATCTGTGATCCCTCGTGAGGAATTCGCAGCACTCTTACTCGGAGTTGTTTTCATGTTCAAAATGGTTCAAATGCCTCTGAGCATTATGGGACTCAACTTCCGACGTCATTAGTCCCCTAGAACTTAGAACTAGTTAACCTAACTAACCTGAGGACATCACACACATCCATGCCCGATGCAGGATTATGACCTGCGACCGTAGCGGTCTCGCGGTTCCAGACTGCAGCGCCTATAACCGCACGGCCACTTCGGCCGGCTGTTTTCATGTGACAAGGCTTAAAAGTTAAATACTTTACTAACTCACGGTGTTTGGGAAATTGGTTTGCCTACCTTATTATTACCATTCCTTACTGATTTACTTACCTTATTAACCCTCCTATCCCTAACAATTGAGATATGAAAAATACAAACGAAAAGAATAACATTTGCTACATTTCCTCGAGATTCAAACCCGAGTTCTTCGATTCCCACCCAGTTACCTTGGCCGGTGCGCTATTTTTTTTTTTTTTTTCTTTCTATGTGGTTCGTTATGTTTGGTCTCGGCGGACGTCACAAGACATCTGTTCAAGTTCATCGTGGATTCCTTGACTCAGTTTTTTTTTTTCATTACAGAGAGCACACAGCCCTCTCTCTTTCCTTTTTTTTTTTTTGTTCGTCTTTTATCGTTGTGTTTGGTCGTTGCGGACGTCGCAAGACATCCTGTTCAAGTTCGGTGGTTGATCCTTCCAGCCGGCCGCGGTGGTCTCGCGGTTCTAGGCGCTCAGTCCGGAACCGCGCGACTGCTACGGTCGCAGGTTCGAATCCTGCCCCGGGCATGGATGTGTGTGATGTCCTTAGGTTAGTTAGGTTTAAGTAGTTCTAAGTTCTAGGGGACTGATGACCACAGCTGTTAAGTCCCATAGTGCTCAGAGCCATTTGAACCATTTTTTTTTATCCTTCCACTCAGTTTTTTATTACAGAGGCCAACCGGCTCTCTGACCGAACACGCTGAGCTACCGTGCCGGCTATGCCCTCTGACGGAACACGTTGAGCTACCATGCCGGCATGCTATCACCGCTGTCGGCGAAAAGCGTTAACTATGTGGATACAGAAGCGGCAGTTGTAAAAGTTTCTTCCCTCGGTTTCTGGAAAAGTTTGCGTTTGCGGACCCCATACCTGATGATGAAAAATGCTTTATTTACAATTATCTATCGATCCCTCCAATTTTGAGTTGATTGCTCTTCATAACCTTTAGGGGTGACTTTCTCAAAATTGGGGGCGTGTTGACCCAAAATACCTTAGAGTCCTTCGTTTTAGGTTGTACACAATCGACCTGCCAAATTTGAGCCGAATCGGTTGGCCGTGTCTGAGGCCTTCCCTTTGTGAGTGAAAATTGAGGTACCGGCGGTCGCATTTTACCTTCCTCAGCATCGTTAAAAAAAATTCCAAAAATTTTGGCATATGAACGTATTTGCGCTTTTTTTATACTGAGAAAGAGGGAGATAAAGGCGGATGGAAAAAAATGGAAGATACTGCACAGTGGTTGTGGTATAGAAAGAGCGAAGGAGACAATGAGGGAAAGACAGGGACACAGTGGCTGTGAAACGTAACTGGCTGTGACGCAAGAGTGCTAGCAAAAGAGTGAAGGAGAGTAATAAAGAAAAGGAGAAATTGGAAGTGGGTGAGAGCCCATGGTAACGAGGGACTTAGTCACCGGGAATGACAACGAGGAAGAGAGAGACAGCGACAGTGTGAAGAGACAAAAACCGTGGGAATGAACGAATGAGACAGTAGCAGCAAGAGAGAGTAAGAGGCAGACAGTAGTGGTAGACTGTCAATGATGTGGCTGAATGAGTGAGTGAGAGTGGACAAGAGGGAGTGGATTGGCAAGTGGGAGCGGCCTAGAGCGATGTGCTAGTGGGTGTGAGCAAATTACACTTAGGGGAGTTCGTAGGAGTGAGAGATAAGTGGCATTTCCAAAGAGTGCGAATATCTTTGCATGCCAAAATTTTGGGGAAAATTTCTAGTGCTGTGCAAGGTAAAATGAGACAGTTAGCAGCCAATTATTCAGTTATTGTTTTAAAACAATACCATATTAGCCTTTTTTGTGCACCGATAGGAGCTTTTCATCGTTGGTGTTTAATTTACACTGTCCGCGCAAAAAGTTTTGAGATTAATTTTATTCCTGGTGTATAAGCGATATCAGCACAGTGACTACAACTGCAGGTTGAACTAACAACTGTAGCCGGCCGGAGTGGCCGAGTGGTTCTAGGCGCTACAGTGTGGAACCGCTCTGCCGCTGCGGTCGCAGGTTCGAATCCTGCCTCGGGCATGGATGTGTGTGATGTCCTTAGGTTAGTTAGGTTTAAGTAGTTCTAAGTTCTAGGGGACTGATGACCTTAGCAGTTAAGTCCCATAGTGCTCAGAGCCATTTGAACCATTTTAACAACTGTAAATAACAGGTCGCATTCTACCGGTCAGGTGTGAGCAGGTAGTATTAAGTAATGGTTGTGCGACTGTAGTGTGTAGTAGATCTAAATGAAGCATCGAACTAAACATCTTTAATATGCGACAATCGGATTTATTTATTTATTTTTTTTATATTTATGGTTCAGACAAGGGCCAGAGGTAGACCAATGCGTTATTGACTTTCTCTTGAATAAATCATCCAGTTTCCGCGAAATTTTCTTATTCTCTCGCTCGCTACATGCAAACTACAAAAATTGAGCAGGGTATTTTTTTAGGAAATTCGATTTTTTAAAATTTTGTACTGAGCATGTTCTCGTAGGGGGCCACAGTTTCCAAGTCATTCAATAAAAGCGTACAAAAGCGTTCTTCAAACGTACCTCCCCCCTCCCCTTCCCCCACGCTCCATTCAATCCTACCAGTCAGGATTTCTAGTACGTTGTTCATGGCACTCCATTCTATCACTGTTCAAAAATTTCAGACTGCGTGAACTATTTCTGATATTCGAACTTTTTGGGTCTTCGTTGATCGGGTGTAGTCGGCTACTTCTTTAACGTTGTTGATTTAAAGATGCCAGTGAGGGTAATGAACGAAAAAGAACTTCCATAGATGTTACGTTGAAACTAATTACGTTGACAATTAGGTCCAAACTTAACCCTTACAAGCACAGTACTTTCGAAGTGAGAAGGCATCATGATTACACCAATGTAACTGTTTGTTTGTTGCTTTTAAAATTCGAAAAAGTGTTAGTAAAATTTACACAAACATCTATTTTACAAGTGCTCGACTAAGCCGGTGGCGTAATAAGGCCAGGGTCAATGAAGACCAAGAAAGGCCGAATGTGGGAAATAGTTCATGCAGTCGTACAGTGGTAGGAGGAAGTGCTGCGAACAACATACTAGAAATTCGGATCGGTGGGAGCTGAATGTGAGAATAGTGCAGCAACGTTAAAGGGTCATTTTTTAGAACACCGTAGTTGTCTCCCATTGCGATGGAGAACTTTTAAATTTGTATCTTTCTCTGCAATGGTGGAAAAGCGTGGCGCCCTTCGACGTCACCCTTGGGTTTGGCGACGCTTAAAACGGCAAGAAGTCGGCACATGAGGAAAAAAAGGCCAGAGCGTAGACGTTCAGTGATGCATAGCATTGGTTGACGTCACATTGGCACCATATTTCACCAAACCTGTCCATCGCCACCGTGAGGGTTTTTCGAGGGCTATTCGGAAAGTAAGGAACGATAGGTCGCGAAGTGGAAACCACAGTGGAAATCAAAACTGTTTTATTTGCAACGGTTAGCGACACCTTCCAGCTACTTCTGTACACAGTCGTCGCTGAGACTTACACATCTATCGTAGCGTTGAACCAACTTTTCAATTGCCTCGTTATAGAAGAGAGCCGCGAGTGCTTTTCGACAATTTTATACTCTTTGTCTGTGTCAAAACATTGTGTTCGTAGACAGCGGTTCATTTGAGCAGAGATGAACCTCAAGGGTAGCCAACTACGGGCTGTATATTGTGCGTGATCAAAACTTATCATCGAAAGCGCTGCAGGAGCATCTTCATTGCCCCTGCAGAGTGTGGCCGAGAAATGTCGTGTACAACGAACCGCATGACAGTTATGTTACGTGGATTACATAGCTTCAGGCGAAATCTTTCACCAGGCCCTCATACTTGGCGGGAGACGCTAATTTCTAGCCATCTTTACGTTCTCACTGTCAGAACTGAAAAGTGTGACATGATGCGATCGACGGGCGTACTAGACACAGTGCCCAACGCATCTGCGCAAAGCTTCATCAGATTTTCACCGTATTTTCCATTTCGCGACCGATCGTTCCTTACTTTCCGAATAACCCTCGTAGACAATGGAAAGGCTGTCACACCCCTCCCCCACCATCCCGCAATCCCAAAGCTCACTCCTTCTCCTTATGCCTTTGCAATGTAGGTCAGAATAGCGACGACAAGCGTTGAAAACACGCGATGATCACGTGGGCGGTCGCAGAAAACATTTCAGGCACTCCGTCGATCAGAAGCGACGCGAAAAGCCTTCAGGAGGCGGTTAAAGAGTGTCACTGAAACTGCGTACATTCTTGGATGTGCGTTCACAAACATTTCGCGGTGAAAAACGACAGTCTGCACGGTGGTGTGCAAGAGAACGACATTTCTGACAACGTTTGACACTGCTGACACGCTTCACACGATTCAAGCCTTTTTGGGGATATCTCGGGGCAGCAATCTGATCTGAAGCGTCAAAATGAGGCTTTTTCGGGCCTCCTGTGATATGATCGCAGGGAGTTACCACATTCATATACCAGTGAAGGAAACATGACAGGGTAGTTGCAAGACGCCTCTGTTCGGCAACACATTCGGCGTCACAGGCGCATGTTTCTTTGGCAGTTTAAAAATGTTCCTGTACAGAGACAGCCAGTCCACTGATTCCTTCGTGCTGACGTGACACGCATCCCTTTCGACGCGCTTCAGATTTCGTGTGCAGCCAGCAGGAGCTAGGTCAGCGACGTAGCTGCACTCAGGAGAGTCACGTCAGCACATAGGAGTCAATGACTAACTGTCTCTGTGCAAGGACGTTTTTAAGGTCCGAACAACGGTGCGCCGGTGACCCTGAGGGTGTTACCGAACTCGGGACGGGGTAGCGGGAGATGCTCTTACAGCTAACTTTTTCTGTTTCATTCGTGTGTGTATCAACGTCGTAATCCCCTGTGATCAAGTCACATAGGGGCGCGAAACAGTAGCGCTGAAAAAGCAATTACACCCTTTGTTGCTTCAGATTACTTTTAGATTTCATCGAATGGTTTTCATCGGTCCCCAGTGGTTGCATTCTGTATACCAGAGCAAAATCTGTGGTCGCGTCACACTCCAGAATAGTCAGATCACATTCCGTGTGGTTGCAGCCCCACGATGTCATTACAAAGGATTAATTCATCCGAGGGTGGGCGGTAAGCAGTGTAAAATGTTGTCAAGAACATCATTCAGTCGGACACCGCAGTAGAAATTTGTCGTTTCCGACTGCAAAATGTGTGTAAATGCACGCCCAAGAGAAGGAGTGTTATCACTGACGCCCTTTATGCCACCTCCTGAGGCGTTTTCCTGTCGGTTCTGAGCGACGGTGTGTCTGAAATGTTTTCTGCGGCTTCGTAAATGACTTCGTAATGAAACCGTGTACGTAAATCAGTACACATTCAGATTTTGCTACACTAGTGGTGAAATCAGTTTATTTTTTTTTTTTTTTTCTCAGTCACACAGCTCACACACCACCAACACTCGCTACGTGTGTGAGACTACATGACTTAATCTTATGAAAATATTTTCGTTATATCCATTCTTACACACGAACAAATATGTTATTTAAGCATTTTAATAATTTCTGTACTACGGTTAGAAAGGTAAAATTCCTCACAACTAATGCAACAGTTATCAAGTTATTTATCCCTTTTAAAGTAATAATACATTTATTATGGAGATTCCCTACTCCTTGTTCAAATAATTCAAGAACATTACAGTGTAATATTTGACATAAAAGCTTATAAACTAATACATACATAAGATTATCACATTATTACTGCTAATTATTTTACCATAAACATTATATTTACAGTTATGGGGTAGTGCACTTGCACTTCTGATTGGTTCATTGTATCTTCACTTCGTTTTTCTTAGTCCAGGGGACCGCGTAAGATGCTCTTCAATAGGTCTTATGCGGATATACTTTCAAATTATATTGGTAATCTTTTATGATTCCAGGGTGTTCAGTGAATACTTCGAGGTATCTGGATAATAATTCTGTTAATTGTCTAGCCTCTGAAGCATTAATGCAAGTTGCCTCCTGTACTTTCTCTTCTATTGTTGTGACGATGTCACTCACGTTGCTGGGTGCACCGTTATTTCGACTTTTGTGACACATCTGTGGCTGCTTATGATCCAACACTAACAACTTCTGTTTGCTGACAGAAAGATTTATTTTTCTCATCAGCGGAAGGTTCGCACCGAACTCCCGATTCAGCATTAATGTTATGGGTCGCTGTTGGTACTTAAGTTCACATGTCCCACGGGCGAGATCAATTACAGCTTCTCTTTCCCGAAGGAAGTCAAGACCCAGAAGCACCGGTACTGACAAGTTATCCGTTAGTAGGAACGTACATAATAAGCGATCATTTCCCAAGGAAACTTCCACCTGTGTCTGGTATTTTATACTCTGTGCTTCTTTTCCCAATGCCCCTATAACCTTACAATTTGCAACCGGCAAAATCGGCAATCTCCTTTTCTCCGATACCTTCTTGAAAAACTGCGTGTTCATAACTGACATTAGCACCTGTGTCAAGCAGAATAGTAGTTGTTACACCATTTACAGCTCCGGTGACACTTGCTTGGATATTATCCCTTTGTGGCTTTTCAGAGTCAGCAGGTTCCTGATATAGCTCATCTTCGATCCTGTTGCCATTCTGATAGCGTATCATGTTTATTTTTTGTTCCGTCGACCTATTGCCTTCATTGTTGGCCTCGGTCACCTGGCGATGGCCTACAGGGACCGAAATTAGTTTGTTGGCTTCTGAGTGTTTTGTTTTGTTTCCAAAGGTACCTCCACTATTCTAACATTTTGTGAGTTTTCAGTCGGAGGAGGCCTGCTTGGATCCCACCACGGTGGATATTGATTGCTTGGTATAGGTATAGCCTGTACATAATTTATTGGCTGACCTGAATTGATAGAATTTTGCTGCGGCTGCCAATGACTTGGCCCTGGCTGTCGCCAATATTCACTGTCACCCCACATATTTTTAGGCTTGTCTTTATATGGACTGTCTGACCTGTTGTCATTTCGTCTCTTTCGGTTGCTATTGTTATTGTTTGGGTTTTCATTGTGGTACGGCTTCTGATTACCATTCGGTTGTTGGTGTTCTTCGGCCTTTTGATAATTACTGTTATTGGGATAACCAAAATTTTGGTTGTAGGGATTCTTACTACTATTATTATTATTGTATTTTCCGTTACTATAAGCTTTACTTTTATTTTTCTTTGGACTACCTTCGCCCCTATTTCCATTATTTCCATTCCATGAATTTTTTTCTATTAGGACTATTATTATTGCTGATCACGTCAGAATTTTTTCTGGCGTCTTCTTGCACTAGATCCAGAGAATCAATTACAGACAGAAATTCTTTCATATCGGTATCTGTAACATTAAATAATTTTTCTCTAATATGTATGGGTAATCTAGCTTTTAACACTCGCAATAAGTCTCGGGTGGTTACTGGCTCATCCCAGTACCGGGTCATCTTAATATATTTTTCAAAGTACTTTCTTAAGGGACCTGACTTCGGATTGTACATTTCTGCATTGTAAACAATTTTACGGAGTCGCTCTTGAGTAGACGCTGACCAGAATTGATCAAGGAACGCCTTCTCAAAGTCGTGGAAAGTCTAGCAAGTTTCTGCTGCATTTGATGCCCAGAGCGTCGCATCACCAGAAATATGTGAAACCACAAACTGTATTTTCTGTTCTTCCGACCATGATTTTGAAAGAACGCTTTTGAAGTTTCGAATGAAAATTACTGGATGTATGTTTTTCTTGCTTTCTTCGTTAAATATTTGAAACTGTCTATGCTTAATTAGGCTTTCTTCATGCATCAAAGTAGTTAAGTGCATGGAATTGCTATCATTCGCAGGTGGTGTGGTTACTTTATTACAAGTACATTCTATTCCACTATTATTGTTCCTTGGTGTCACATATTGCTCTGGTAACATTGGTTGATTACCAAAATTTGGTCTTCCTTTTGGTGCATTAAAATTCGCCGTTAGATTATCTGCGATCTTTTCCCTGTCAGTACCAGTGTTGTCATTACTGCATACTGTCAGATTATCAAAGTTTTGATTTTCAGAGCCCAGGCCCCTGGCTACTTCTATTCGGACTTGCTTTCGGATTTCCGAGGGCATGTCCTCCTGCGTTGTTTCCACAGCGGTAGCCAAGGCTTTGAATTGGTTCTCTAGTCTATCTACTTCAGTTTGAAGACTATTGACCTGAACTGGAATGTTTGTTAACGGTTCAATAGTGGTTTTTACTGAATCGATCTCCTGCTTAAAATGGGTAGTAATAGTATTATGACGATCGACCAACACTTGATTTATCCTACGGACAATTTCTTTATTTCTTTCCAGAAAAATATTGTTTATATTTTCCATAAATTTCTTTTCCTTTTCTTGGTCCCTGAGCTCCTGTTGCTGTTTTTCTATAAGCTTTTCCTGTCTACGTTTTTCGTTTTCCTGCTGACGTTGTCTTTCGCGCTCCTGCTCTTTAATAGTAAACTTCTCAAAAAATGCTGTTAGAATATCCTGTATCGACATAGCTTGAGCATTGCTAACTTCTGCCCCTTGCTCAGAACAAATATTGCCATTAATTCCTAACTGGTTGAATGCAGGAGTGTCAGTTTGTTTTGGCAGCTCCTCAGTTTTACTATCACTTGGGACATCAGTTACTAAATTGTCAGTCATAATTAAATTTTCTAATAATTCGACAGAAATGTGGGTAGATTGTTCTACCTGAGACTCTGATGTCATCTCTGCATCAGTATGCTCATTCGGTTTATATTTCTTTTGTTTAACCATTCTATCACCAATATAGCACAACAAATATATAAATCACTGACAGCACCAACTGACACAAAATAATCTTATAACTAACACATATACACAAGTAACACTTAAAAAATTATTCTCGCAGCCAGAACATTCAACTATTATTACTTACCTCTGGAGGTACTGATTTTAATTTCAAATTACACACGCAGCAGATGTTTATGTGCTGCTGCTCAGTTACCGAATATGTACATCTGCTCCTACCTGAATTGATTGACAGTAGTGGACAGCACTGCTTATGTGAAGTAATTCGTGTGTCTGGCACCAGTGCAGATACAGATTCGTACAGCAGTTTGGTAGGAAGATGTCAATGCTCATGAAACAAATAAATAAACAATGATTAATAGTTTGTTTTGGTACCCTGTACCTGTAATAGATCACAATTTCAATTATTAAAATGAATAAATGTGCATTGGTGGCACCACGTTGGGCGCCAGTGTGGCGTTCGCTGGGTTATTCAGTGGTTTGGTATTTACCTAATTTGTAAATGGAAATGATAATCTTATTTTGTTATATTGAGTAATTGCTAAATAATTTTTCTCCCGGCTAAAGATTTGATCAAGTTGCTAAAGAACTCCAAGTTAACGTCGTGTTAAAGTGTTGTCTGTAAGTTGTGTAAGTGTCACTAAATCACAGTTCATACAACAGATTCTATACAACTATTGATTAAGATGGAAGCAGTTATCTTCAGCAAAATGATCATTAAAACCCAGCCGCGCACAACACTGACATATGTTACCTGAAACAATATTCCTCGCAACTCGTGCGTAATTAATTTCGGTTCCATACATCAGCTAGAAAAGTTTCTTATAAGGATCGTGCTATGAAACATCCAATCTGATTCGAATTATTTTCATTAAAATGAGTTCGGGACCACCGGAGCACATTTATTTTTACACATTTGTATTACGTTCAGCGTTTATGTCTCCAGAGTTGCGTAATTAGAATTTGCCGCTGTGATAATTGTTAAGATGGCGGCGGACAATTGATAGAGACTTTCTATTGTTAGAGCAAATAAGTATTTTAAATGCTTATTGAACTTTACAGAAACTCTACTTTCGTATTGTGCACTATTTAGACTTCCTCAAGCAAACATTTGATTTGTTTCTAAGGAAAACACAGACAAAAACGCGATACAAATCGATATCATCAATGGCTGCGCTCGTTGCAGCGGAAAGAAATAATTAACACAGATAATGCTTACTGAGAGAGGAATTAGAGTTACAAATAATTAATCACTCATATTTATAATAATAATGAACTCTATTTTCAAGTAATAATTAACAAATAATTACAATTTCTTAACAGACCTCAGTTTGATATGCGTCTTGCGTGCTGAACCTACAAAAGCCAACCAACAAAAGGTTAAAACAAAGGAAGACAAACGCAGATCATAAAAGGAATTTACAATTATCATTGTCTTTGTATGATACACATCGATATGTCCAATTACATCGTAGAATATTATATAAATAATTAATTCACTATTTTTTCGTATGTCGAATAAATAGTGTTAATAACTGTTAGAGGCATAATTTTCTCTCGTCGCACTGTAGCCAAAAATTTATCTCGTGGATGTTACAGTCCGTTCATCTCTCGCGTAACTGTTAATTTTTGATAGTCTGTTTATAGTGTTCGTGTGTTAGTTAGCTACAGTGGTTGTGTTACACTTACCCCATGTTAATGCTGCCTAATTACAGGTTTAACGTAACACTTGATAAGATAACTGGTCACTTTTATCCTACTTAATCTGTTGATATGTTTCTATTTTACTTTGTCTGTGTATTACTTTTTCTGCATTTAATGACGTTTACTGTGTATGTTAAGTGTTTCTTTTTTGGTTCGTCATTAAACGTGTGTTAATCCGCTAAGGTACCTGTACTGCAGTTTTTCTACGTCAATTTGTTCTAGTTGCATATCTAAATACATATTTTACGAGGCACATGGTACAATAACCGGGCACGAACTATCCTACGCAATACGTTAACGGATTTCTCTTCTAACTTGTCTCTGTGTACTATTTCACCATTTAGTGTTGTACATGCCGTGTATGTGTAACGTGCATGTTATTGTTCATTTGTCTCGACATTGGTGTTAGTCTCAGAGGCGTCGGTTGCGCTGAACTCTTCATCTGAACCAGACCATTAGTCTCACCGTTCTCTAATTTGTTCTCTCTTTTGTTTACAAGCAATGCGTTCGATATTGGAGATTTGGTCTATGTGTACTTCTAAGATCTTCCCTATTTTTCTGTATCCCTGAGTGTTTCTTGTAGAGTCTCTCAGGTAATTCGTGGTACACTGATGAGCCAAAACACTGTGACCACCCACTTAAAGGCGTGTTGGTCCACATCTGGAACGCAATTCAGAAGTGGTTCTGCGTGTCATGGATTCGACAAGTGCTCGGTAGGTTTCCACACGTTTGGGGCACCAGATGTCGACGCACAGGTCACACACTTCCTCTGATTCACGGGCGGTTTGTTTTTAGGCGATTATTCTGTATGGTTCATCCTACATGTTGGTTTCCAATTGTGTTCCGAGGGTTTCCTCTCAGTGCTGTTTTCTTCTCCTCTGTAGTACGTTCTTCAATAGGTCCTTGGCATTTCTACAGTCCTGTAAACTTATTTGTCTATCATTGTGGCTGTAATTGTTCATTCATACATTTTTCTCTTCCGTCTTATGTCCTGCCTAAGAATGGTTAGTTCAGTACTCCAGGGTGCTTTTGTTCTTGGTCTGTTTTATATTCGTGGTGTAGCAATGTTTTATGCATTCTGTAATATTTCAGTTATTTTGTGAGTCCTACAAGCAATACAATAGTTCATATTGTACGACATTCTCAATTTGTTCCAATCTGCTTAACTGATAATGAGTCTAGCGTCTGTACCACGGTATGTAACATTGTCATGAATGTCAGTAATAATAATCTTATAGTCACTAGTCGTGGCTAATGATATAGCTGACGACGTGATGTTTGTGTTTCTACTTCCGGCACTGCCTAAACTTATGTCTGTGTTGGACATCCAACTTGCTTGTCCCATATTAGTTGGTCTTCCCGGTTTCATACGAACAAATTATTCTCTTGACTTACTTCACTAACAGCTTGTCTTCAGTCTTCGGTTCTACCTCCATCCCAGAGTGTTGACCTGGCATTATTGTCCACAGACATCAATAACTTTGTACCTCTGGAAAATGTGCCACATTTCCGATTATTGTCCACAGACATCAATAATTTTGTACCTCTGGAAAATGTGCCACATTTCCGATTATCTGCTGTGTCTAAATAGTGGGAGTCTAGGGATGCTATCGTCCAAGTTTGTCTGTCATTGCTTGTCTCAACGTTACTAAATGATTACTGTATTGTTCAGTTATCTTGGTGATACTTATGTTACTATTAAGTACAACAATTGCCGCCATGACTATACGATCTCCAATCATCATCATGGCACGGGAGGGAAGGCAGTTAATTGTCTATTCCTGAAGTAAGGTTCTTGTAGACATAGAATGTCTTGCTTATAATCATCTATGAGCAGGGTAATTACGAGTGCAATAAAGTACAGGGTGTTTCAAATAGCACTTTATAACTTTGAAAATTAATAAAAATTAATTCATTGTAGCTACAGAGGTGATTGTAGTGTCAATTTGTAGGGCAATACATCAAGTTTTGTCTCGCATAGTTTCCTAGTGCCGAATCGCACCGTAAGGAGCGCTAGCGGCAGTTGCGTTTGAGGTGGCTGCCTTCACTGGACCCGAGCGTGCTAGCTGTGTGTTTTGGTTTGAAGAATCGAAATCGGCGACAGCAGTTCAGAGTAATTTCCGTACCAGGTACGCTAAAGATTCTCCTAGTAGGTCTACAATTTATGAATAGCATAAATTTTTTCTAGAAACAGGGTGCTCGGTAATACACAGGAAATCGTGAGATAGTCCAAGCACATCTGACGACGTCGTTGAGCGAGTGAGGCGACGTTTTGTCAACGGCCCTACAAAATCGACCCAGCATGCATCTCGCCAACTGCAAATCTCACATACGACTGTTTGGCGTGTGTTGAGAAACCGTTTGCATTTCAAACCGTACACATTCATGATCGTACAAGCAATAAAAGACACTTATAAAATTGCTCGCAAGAACTTCTGTGCGGATATGTTAAATCGATTGCGTGAGGATGAACACTTCTTGGAAAAAATCACCTTTTATGACGAGTCGGATTTTCACTTAAGTCACAGGGTTAACACACATAACTGTAGGATTTGGGGCAGTGAAAATCCACATCAAACATTGTAGTAAAATGTTCGTGATAGCCCTAAACTGAATGTTTTCTGTGCATTGACCAAGAACAAAGTGCACGGTCCCTTCTTCTCGTGAGAGAACCATCAACGGGGTAGTGTACCTGGATATGTTACAACAATTTTTGATACCACAGATCGATGAGGATGACCAAGAACTAAATGTTCACTTCATGCAAGATGGTGCACCACCCCACTACCTGACAGATGTCCGAGATTCTCTCAGCGACCGCTTTCCGGGTCAATGGATTAGCCGTGATGCACCAATTGCACGCCCCCCACTTTCCCCAGATCTGACGCCACTTGATTTCTTTTTATGGTATTTCATCAAGGATATCGTGTTTGTACTTCCTGTGCCGGTATCTCTACATGAACTTAGAGCAAGAATTACGCAGCCACTGGTTACACCTGCAATGCTACAGGGATTTTGGGAAGAAATTGACTTCCGATGGGATGTGTGTAGCATAACCAACGGAAACCACATAAAACATCTTTAGTTTACCATAAAAAGAACTGATGTGTTTCCCTACAAAATAATACTAAATACAGCTCTATATCTTCTTTCAATAAATTTATATAAATTTTTAAAGTTGTAAAGTCCTTCTGGGGAAACACCCTGTATTCCTCACAGTATTTAGCTGTAATAACCTCAGGGCAGTTTCTTGTAGACGAATCATTTGGTACCTGTTTGTTTCGGGGGAAAAAACACTCTACCTTGGGCTTCCACCATGTCTCTGTAAATTTTCTCCGGTTCTAGGCGCCATAGTCTGGAGCCGCGCGACCGCTACGGTCCCAGGTTCGAATCCTGCCTCGGGCATGGATGTGTGTGATGTTCTTAAGGTTAGTCAGGTTCAAGTAGTTCTAAGTTCTAGGGGACTGATGACATTAGAAGTGCTCTGAGCCATTTCATAAATTAAGGATAACTGCACAATGTGCTACCACAAAACGTGGCACTACACAAAACTGGCGCTAGCAGCATAGGCACATAGGGAACACACACGACACAGATCTGTATATCCACGGTATTGGTGATAAGTTGAGAAAACCGTCCCGAAACACATGTGCTACGAAACGCCACTGTTTCCTGCGCATGTACCTCGACATCAATATGGGATATGATCACCATGCACACGCACACAGGCCGCACAACGGGTTGGCATACTCTGGATCAGGTAGTCGAGCAGCTGCTGGGATATAGCCCCCCCATTCTTGCACCAGTGCCTGTAGGAGCTCCCGAAGTGTCGTAGGGGTTTGAAGACGTGCAGCAATACGTCGACCGAGAGCATCCCAGATGTGCTCGATGGGGTTTAGGTCTGTAGAACAGGCAGGCCACTCCATTCGCCTGATATCTTCTCTTTCAAGGTACTCCTCCACGATGGCAGCTCGGTGGGGTCGTGCGTTATCATCCATCAGGAGGAAGGTGGGGCCCACTGCACCTCTGAAACGGCGGACATACAGGTGCAAAATGATGTCCCGATACACCTGACCTGTTACAGTTCTTATGTCAAAGACATGCAGGGGTGTACGTACACCAATCATGATCCCACCCCACATCGTCTAACCACGACTTCCATACAGCTCCATTTCAAGGACATTAAGGGGTTGGTATCTGGTTCCTGGTTCACGCCAGATGAAAACCCGGCGAGAATCACTGTTCAGACTATACTTGGACTCGTCCCTAAACATAACCTGGGACCACTGTTCCAATCACCATGTACTGTGTTCTTGACACCAGGCTTTACGGGCTCTCCTGTGACCAGAGGTCAGTGGAGTGCACCTTGCAGGTCTCCGGGCGAATAAACCATGTCCGTTCAGTTGTCTGGAGTGACTGCGGTAAGGTCCCGAGCAAGGGTACCTGCAGTACTCCGTTGCCGTCTGCGGGTACTGATGGTGAGGTATCGGTCTTCTTGTGGTGTTGTACACTGTAGCGCCTGGACACATTTACTGTCTGCTGGAATCGTTGCCATGCTCTAGAGATCACACTTTGTGGCACACGGAGGGCCCGTGCTACGACCTGCTGTGTTTGACCAGCCTCCAGTCGCCCTAGTATTCTACCACTCATAACGTCATCAGTATGTGTTCTTTGAGCCATTTTCAACAGACAGTCACCATTAGCACGTCTGGAAACGTCTGCAGACTTACTCGCTGCACCGTACTCTGACAAGGACCAACAAACTTCTGCGTAGGTGGACTCCTGCCAGCGCCACCGTGCGACGACTGCAAGTCAAATGCACCGCATGGTCATACACCGAGGTAGGTGATTTAAACCCGCAAACCGCCCACCAGAGCGTTGTTTCACCATGTATCAGCATTATGCTTAATTTATGAGCATGAGTGTAGTTCGTCCGATCTGCAGTTACAAGACTGATGAAGCAGCTCGCGGGGTTCACGTGAGTACGTTGGCATGTTCTCTGTACGCATTATAATTTGATCTGTCTGCTCTGTCGTTGGGAAACAGACTGCAAGTCACTTTGGGTGGGACTCATAGATCAAAAACCTCTGCGCAGTATGAAGTATGTCTCAGCGCTCATATCTACTTAATTTGAGATTATTTCCCAGAGCTCCATATTCCATTTAAAACTCCACCCCTTTTGTTGGTTCTTTTGAGGTGTGCCTGTTTATATCATTGTGGTATAAATGTTGCGTCTTTTAGGTACCTCCAGAGTGGTTTTTAGAATTGTGTCGTTTGTCATTACAGAACTCTACTAGCATGTTAGAGTCTATGGAAATTACTGTCTTTGTCCTAGTTACTTGATTGTATGTGTCAAATGCTTGTTTGTCATTTTCTTGATTGTCACTTTTTTCGCTTGGGTGTCGCATGTATTAATCGTCTTGTCGCAGTTTTAACGTATCTGAGCTTG
Source organism: Schistocerca piceifrons (assembly GCF_021461385.2). Lineage (NCBI taxonomy): Eukaryota > Metazoa > Arthropoda > Insecta > Orthoptera > Acrididae > Schistocerca > Schistocerca piceifrons. The sequence continues at coordinate 10,737,145 of NC_060144.1, forward strand.
ATTTTTCCACTATGGATTACCTGGATTCAAATATAAAGGTGACTGGTTTTATATAAATTTGGCACCTGCTAGTATCGTACGTATTCTGATTGCTGACTTTTCGGTAGTTCGCAGGTTTTTTTGAGTGATACGATCTGTTAGTAGTATTTCAATGCTTTGCGACGTGTTGGCGAGGTTAAAGTTGCCACGAGAATCTCTCCATGCCTCGTGGTTATTCTCGCATCATACCTGTTGTTACTCTGGTTCCTCTATTCTGAGAAAAGTGTATTCTGTAATTTGGTCCACTGATCTTCTTTTAAACTGACTTGCTACCCCTAGTCTAATCAACCCCAAAGCACGTATCTCAAATTCAGGGAATAATGTAGGTATAGAGGAGAAACTTGACAAAAATACCTGAAATGACTTGGCTTTTTATTGAAACTAAAAAGTATTGCAAAAACCGGCAAGCTGATGGCGCTAGACACCACAGGCCAGTCATACCGCATGAGAATCGTGTACAAAATGAGCTGTAATGAGAGAGGAAGTCTGATGCGCTAGCAGTCGCGGCGTGTTGACTTTAGCAGAAGAGGCACTGCCAGTGAAGCTTTCTTATCAGAATGGGGAATCAGCTACTGCAGCTCTACGATCCTATTGCCATAAGAAGAGTTTTCGAACGGGTAAAGGTCCTGCGACAAGTATCGCTGTGAAGAAAATTATCACTAAGTTCGAAGCCATGTGTTCAAATGGTTCAAATGGCTCTGCGCACTATGGGACTTAACTTCTAAGGTCATCAGTCCCCTAGAACTTAGAACTACTTAAACCTAACTCATTACGGATGATAAGAGACAACATCCGAAGGCAGTTTCTCACTATACCTACTGATATCTGTACAATGCGGTTTACAACATCGTCCCTCGACTAGAGATACTGTTGATCAATAACGGCCGACATGTTCAGCATTTGTTATAAAGAATAAAGTGTTTTACAAGAAAATCAAATTTTACGCTGATTATTGCTTTCTTATTGTATGATGCGCCACCTGTTGATAATTTTGTGTAATTTTTTGTTTCAATAAAACTCCACATCATTTCAAGCATGTGTGTCAATTTTCACCTCTCTGCCTGCATTATTCCGCGAAGTATTGAATTTTCAAATGTTAACGGACTTCAAGTCACCCTGTAATGTTGAAGTAGTTCGACTGCGCTACTTCATTGTGGACGACTGAGGGAATTACGTCATGGTCACCAGAGAAAGACGACTCTGACGGCACCAAGAGATGGCTCGGCTCCACCTTCTTGTCCACGTGGAAGTCGACTTATGTTTCTTCCTGCTGTGTATTGTGTAGACCTTTGAGTGGGGGTCTAAGTTTGGGTAGTCACTTACTGTCGTTATCTGTAGAAATTGTAGCCATTACGGTGGTCTATTTTTTCAAGCTGTCTTGCATAAAGTCTCTAGTATGTCTGACAATTCACCCCGCAGTTTTTATAACGAGATTTTCCTCTACATCTACGTGAGCCAAGTATGCATCTTGTGATGTTTTTCTCCACCTGGCACTCTTTTTAAATTCCTCTCTTCCGTCACTGGCACACACCACTTGCTTTCTAGCGCAGTGTTTGGCTGTCTGGCCTACGAAAGTTGCACATAAAGCAATATGGTACTGCCAGAATGACTGGAAACCCAGAACACCCGACCTTGGCTGAGAAGTATGTTTCTCACAAGAGACTGACTGAACTAAACTCCTCCCGAACAGGCCATGAAGGCGCAACGGTACCGGCCGGCCCCCGTGTCATCCTTAGCCCATGGGCGTGATGGGAGGCGGGTATGGAGGGGCACGTAATCAGCACACCGCTATCCCGGCCGTATGTCAGTTTCCGAGACCAGAACCGCTGCTTCTCAATCAAGTAGCTCCTCAGTTTACCTCACAAGGGATGAATAGACTGACTGACTGAGACGAGAGCTAACACCAAGTATGTCGTTTGAAAAGCTTTTTTCCTTTTGACCTGCATTACACCTACGTTCAGCTCCTTGCACGAACTGTTCCTTTGTGATTTCGCATATCTGTGTTTGCGCCAGGAACGTATCGAACAGTTACAAGTTGTTGGTTCAAAAATGGTTCAAATGGCTCTGAGCACTATGGGACTTAACTTCTGAGGTCATCAGTCCCCTAGAACTTAGAACTACTTAAACCTAACTAACCTAAGGACATCACACACATCCACGCCCGAGGAAGGATTCGAACCTGCGACCGTAGCGGTCGCGCGGTTCCAGACTGTAGCGTCTAGAACCGCTCGCCCACTCCGGCCGACCAAGTTGTTGGTCTTTTCTTTTCTCTCGTACTTTATGTCTTTGAGTACCTTTCTCTTGGAATTATCTGCAGTAGTTCTGTACTTCAGTTTCAATGATTACGACAAATGAGGTCTGGGGCACTATTGCTCTTATTTTCAGCTTCTCTTTGCACGGATTTATTTGGGATGTCAGTACTTCGCTAATCTGTTTTAGGTCTTGATTAATAGCTGATTTAACAAATTTGTTGCTTTTTTACTTCGTTTTTTTTCTATTTTTGTTTCAACTGTATTTTTCACTTTTGTTATTCGGAATACTGCAGCCAAAGAATGCAGTGGGAGTCCGGTACAATTTTTAATTTCTCGACTTCCATCTTAATTTACTCTCTTTCAGTTTTGAGTCCCCAGTTTTCCATCTCTAATCTGGATTTGCCCAACTCTAACTCATCCACAAGTATGTTCAACATAATGTTTTCATCCTTCGGGATGTCGATTTGATTTTCAGTTCAGGCGTGTCGTAAAGGATCGTTGGATTCAGTGTCATGTCTTACAACAGTGATGGCGCGTATCACTACTTGTATTAGTCTGGCATTTTTCTGTTTCAGTATGTTTACCTGACTTTCCCAGTCCGCCTGGGGTATTGCACAAGTAGGCTGCGCTTGAGAACTCGCACTAAGAGAGCCCTTTTGCTTGAACTCAGACACAGTGTCAGTAATGTGTCAATCGCTGTTAATTTGTCGTCGTCGAGCTAGTGCAGTGTACCTTGCAGAGACCCCACGTGCATTTTACTGCACTGCTGTGTCCTGGATGTTGTGCTAGCAGTGCTCGACACGCCACCTGTTCTGCCCTTTGCTGACGCGGCAGCCTCCGTCTGCGCTGGCCGTGTTTGTACTCCCAGTTTCAACACGTAGCATACATATCCCGACCTACTTTCCCGACACTACTCGACGCTTTGACACATACGGAGAGCCAGCCAAAACTTCACAATTTGAGCAATACAGTTTGCCAAACACTTTAATTGCAATTTAGTCTTTGCACTGTGCAGCTGGAGTCAGCCGAAACAAATACTGCTCATCACGTCATCCATTCGACGGCCGCTGCCGATGAAAAGCGCCGATTTGTTTCTCGTTATTTTTAAAGTTCAATTTTACGTGCCCATGCGATAGAGCGTTCCGAAGTTCGTCCAGGGCGATATTCGTTTTGCCGATATGTATTGGTAGGGACACTAAAGCACGACGAATAGCCAGTACTTTGTCAGCGGCGATAGCACTGCCCTGGCCCGCGCTCGCTGTTACCGCCATGCACAGACACTGCTACTAAGCCCTTAGTGCCTGCTGTGTTACGAAAAACTGCTGGAAAAACTTATATCAATGTATTGTCAGGGATTCTTTGCGCCTAACATAGGGTGACCAAATTATTTTCGGTGAAAACCGGGACACATTCACCCGGGTGCCAATGGATACCTCATTCCATATGTACCCAGGTTTCTTAATTTTAAATATTAATGTTTTGTTGATACATTTTGTTAACCCGATTATTATAACTAATAAGAGGATACAAAAGATTGATATAATCTAGATTATCTGTATTATTAATGACATTTAATAAACGTATACAGTAATAAAGAAATGTATTACGATTTTACAAAATTTTACAGCCATTCAACTTTTAATCAATTAATATTAACATGAGCTTTAATATTACTGAACACTTGTAGATGGAATTGACTGTCCTTGGAGAAAAGGGTATTTTTCACTGCCTCCAGCCTTCTTGATCATGTCTTTGTTCTTTGAGACACAGTGATAAAACTCGGCACAATCCATTTTGTAGTTGTACAGGATCTGCAGGATTGCTTCAAGAGAGTCCACCTCCATTCCGTTTCTTTCAACAGTCCACTGGATATTCATAAACGAAAATATTCTTTCTAAATTGGCATTATGGGCTGGGATCGCAAATAAATACCTTGCAATTATTACCAACTCAGAGTAATGCTGAAGACAGTCACATCTTTTAAAAAAACTCACTCACTTCTCATGACATTCCAATGGTTTTTTTCCCATCATTCCACTTGTGAAGACTTTCTTCAACAAAATTTGTCAGTATGCCGAACTGATCAAAGAGAATGGAATCATCGATTTCAATCTCTTTACTCTTCAAATAAGAAACTGTCTCTTCAACACTTTCCCATTTTGGCACTCTCTTCAGTAACATCCAATCAAACGCCGGCGATGAGCGTAAATATGAGACGCTCCACTTGCTGAGATATTCTTCACAAGTGTCATAAAACTTGTTAACTTCTTCTCTAAAACTCCTTTCCGCTGCTTCTGATACTTCTGCTCTATTAAGGACAGATTTAACATTAAAAGAAATGAACTGCTGTTCTCTCGTCTTAGTAACAGAGTATTTTTCAAAACATCATTTACCTCTATTACACTTTTCGTGCTTCCCTCAATTTCCTTTATCCCATGCTGCAAAGTGCTAAGCTGACTGTGCATGAACCATAAGTAGGCTTCACTTAAAGGGTTATTGAAAAACTGAACCAATATTTTGGGGGCTTTGTCTTCATTTAGGAAAAAATCTTTTAACGGTTCAAACAGGCGGATTACTCTTTCAACTGCTGGAAACAGTGATAACCAGCGAGTTTTCGAGTGACACATTACATTCATATATTCAGTTCCCACATAATCACAGAACTCCTTAAGCCTCTCTGTTCTAACAGTATGTATGTAAAAGTGTGAGTATACCTTCACGACGATAGTTTCAATATCACAGCTTAAACTGGCAGCAGATGTCTGCACGCTACTGTGTAAAACATGTACAGGGCACCCTATGCCTTCAATGTTTTCCTGCAATGTTTCTTTTAATTTGGTAAATACGTTGCATTTGCCTTGTCTTTTTAAACCATCGAAGGTTGTGTTGATGTTGTCTCCACAAAATGCCACACATTTATTTTTCTCAAGATCAAACATTTCGATAGTATTCATACAACATCTTGAAATTTCGCCAGATGTTTCATTAGGTAGGGAACTCACCTTCAAAAATTTGGTCTGAATTCCCTGATTAATATCGAAAAACTGAACAACAAACGGAAATATTTTATTGGCCTTATGATTGCTGGCATCAGTGGATATCAAGTAGAAAGTCTTTTTTGATGTATTCAAGGCTTTCCTTTGCACTCTGGGGAGCAATAATTCCTTTCACTAAGGCTGACACTTTAGTTCTTGCTGAACTAAACTTTTTTGCAGTAGAAGAATCATCAAACATACTGCTGTTAAGCTTATTAGGACAATCACTAGATCTATAATTTTGGTGATGTTTTACCGTGTGGTAGGCTAGTGTAAGCTCGGCTGCTCGCACTTTCATCTCTTCACTTGACTGATGTTTCACAAAATTATTATGTAGAGTTTTACTGCAGCTTGGTGCACTGTATCTGTTAATGTGTTTCTTTGACCTGATCTGATCAACTATGTCGGAACGTCCACCATGACTTATACTAATAAAACATTTACATACGGAACACTCTGCTTCGTAATCAAAGCGATCTTTCTTAATGAAATTCCATTCCTTGGAATAACAGTCACTGAACTTGCAGGCACGTTTCAACATTGTGTTTCACAGTACTGCAGCAATAATACTACTAATATGAGAAACAAATATTGCAGTTTGTCTGACAAAACATCAACTACTACACTGTCCTGACAATGAGTGTGTGAGTAAGTGACGCGACAGTCGGACGGTTTCATAGCTCTGTTACAATAATACAACTTACTACTTGTTGGCCAAAGTACCGCTTAAAAGTAAACTATTGCCTGAGTGTATCAATATTGATACTGTGATTACTAGTATGGGACAATGGAGGTTTTAGACAAATAAACTAAAATACATTAATTTCTTGTGTTGTACTTCCTTTAATATAGCGAAATCCCAAAAATTTTAGAAAGTTTCAGGAAATGTATTTAAAAACTTAATTCCGGGACTTTTGAGCGTTCCGAAACAAATATTCGGGACACCCCGGTTTTCCGGGACATTTGTTCACCCTAGCCTAACAGAACCTTTCTTGCTGTCTCTATCCAGCAGTTACTTGCGTTGTTGACTTCAGCTGAAGCACTGCCCCTAACAGTTGGCTGACGAAATGAGTCGGCAAAACAAGTAAGTTCGCAAAAAATAAGCAAAACATCAAATGACAATAAAATTCTTCTGGGCCTGTGACAGCATTGTAAACGCGTAGCTAGTTATCAGAAAAACACGATGAGGAAGGCCATTTGCAATAGTGGCCGAAAGATCGGAAATTTTCCACACTGACAGTACGACAGAGACCCAGTAGAATTTTATCGACTGTCACAGTGGTCACGGAAGCCTACGCTTACAAAATTTGCTCAAAACGGAATCGCATGACTAAAATAATTTTCCGAGTTGGACAAGTTTCCCGATTGCACAAAACTCACTGGGCTACGAAAGTTTGTCAGGTATCATGTACAAAAGTACAGTACAAATTTTTAATTATGGATATACTGTATTTATGTACCTTCACTTCAGCGCAGTAGATGTTTATTTACCGTTCATTGGACCATAGAACGCTTGGCTATTACACTAATTGATAAATAATTCAGTATTTCTATATTTTTACTCGAACTTTAAATTCGTTTATTATTGTATGTACATACAAATATATTCCTATGTTTATTTGCTTTACATTTCACTTTTTTCGCCACATATGAAGAGGGAAACTTTTCTTAATTTCCTGTTCAACATTGTTTTTTATAGACAATGTTTTGCACCATACAATAGTTCCAACAACCTGGGAGAATCTGTGTATGCTGCAAATTGCATAACATCGTTTATGCATGCAATGGCTTGTTGAGGCGTATTAATTTTTCTAGGGACATCATTTTGCTCCTCTTCTTCTTCCTTTGTTTCTTCTTCATCATGTCTGTGTTGCGAATTTCTATTAAATCTGTTGCTGTTGTGAACGTGGAGTGAGTTGACAGAAAGTCATCACTTCGAATGTAATCATCTGCTCTATATGAAATGTGTCGCATTTTCATTAATTCCGCAATTTCTGCTGCATTTTCTAAAACTTAGATGGCCACAAGAACGTCCTGTTCTTGACAGCCAAACCCCGGTTTGTTGAAGCACTTCCTCTACTGCCAAGACAATCCAATTTACTGCATCCAGGACAGAAACTGATCGTGCAAGAGCAAACGCACTTCCGGCTTCTTCAACACTAAGGATGAGAGATTGCACCAGTAATCGCCTGTAATGACACTTCAAATAACCCCCTGGCCCACGGGTTGTGTGAGGCTGCTTGAATTTGGAGGGGACCAAGCCAATTTCACGTTTGATAACGTTACTTTCCGCTGGCAGGTTGCATTGTCTAGGAAAAGGAGAACTTGGCGATTTCCTTTTTTTCATTTTCGCATTGAAAGAGCCCAGCCATTCTTCCATAAGACCACTCACCATCCACGCCTTTTTATTGCTTTGCCATGTGACTAGAAGCTTACTGACGACTATGTTTTTGAATCAACGCGATTTTGCCGCCTTTCCAATCAACAGTGGCTTCTCCATTTCACCTAACATGTTTCTACACAGCAGTACAGTGAGTACTTCCTTGACATTTTTCCGCCGGTGCACTTTTCATCTCTAACTGCTAGCGATTTTGAAGGCAACGCGCGATAAAACAGTCCCGTTTCACCGGCACTGAACACGCCTTTCGGGTCATAATTTACAATTAAGTTGGACAGTATTGTCTTCCATTCTGTTGCTACATTTTCCTACACACCCTTAACTTCCCCACACACTTCATTCTACACGGTGTTGTGCCTAGCTCTGAAACTGTCCAGCCATCCTGTGGATGCCTTAAACTCCGTAATTCCAAGCTCTTGAGCGACATTCAGATCCTCACTCTGCAACATGGTTACAGATGAAGATAAGTTTTTTGCCCACGCACTTTCGATCCATTCCCACACTCTTTCGTTAATTTCTTCACTTCCGGTCTTCTTCGCCTTTCTTTTCATCTGCCCTCCCCTTTCATCCATTTGTCCTGAATATTATCCTTGTTTCTTAAAGTCTCATAAATTTGTGTTTTACCGCATTTGAAACGCAACATAATTTCGCGCACATAGAGTTTGTCTTTCTCACTCGCCGCGATTACATTAATCTTTTGGTTAAGTGTTACAGACACATACCGTTTGTTCGACGTCATATTACTGTATCTCTTATTAAAGTGCTACTAGTCAACGGAAACTGGTAAAAGCATTGTTTGACGGAACAATAGCCACCTCTTTCACTGCGCACGTTGCAGCAGAGTATTGGAAGATGCGCAACAAAGTTCCCGTATGCGCCGGCGTGCGTCAATAATAAAACGAGAAATCCAACAAATAGAGCACTGACGAACTTACCGTTTTCTTTGGTATACTGTACCGACACTTTCTTTCTTTCTCGGGGCCTTTGTCCAGCTCCACCGCGGGGTCGGCTTTGTTATGACGTATTTGGCAGTGTTAATGGCAGAGGGTGCCCAGATGCCCTTCCTGCCGCCACCCCGAACCCCCAGGGACGGAAGTAGTGTACCCCAGCTGTCTGCGTCTAGTGTAAGTAAGGAAATAGTGCGAACGTTTTCAAATGTCTGTGAGTCGTTTAACTGAGGCGGAACTTGGGGACCAGCCCGGTATTCACCTAGCGGGATGTAGGAAACCGCCTAAAAACCACATCCAGGCTGACTGGCATACCTCGTCGTTAATCCGATCCGAGTCCGGCGCGCTTATCCGAGTCCAGGAAGAAGCGTATTAGCACTCTCGGCTACCCTGGCGGGTGTACTGTACCGACAATGAGCGTATCTTACATATTCGTTGTTGCACAGAGCGGCTCGGTTTAGGTCCACACCAGCAGCGCCGCGCTGCGCTGGACCGCTTTTCTTGGTTTTGCACCGCTTAACAGACGCGTTAAAAGTAACGTTCTCGTAGAGTCCTGAATAACTAATGACCTGTAATATAGTAGTACTGTATATGCTCTTTCCCGCATTATATAATGAATTATTAAGTATCTTCTAAGATTTGCTTTCCGTTTCCGCGTTAGCCACGTTCTGCTTTATACAAACAATCAACATATAAAAGTGCACTGAATGCATCGGGACAGAGATACTTGTACGGTTTGGGCAGATTTCCGAATTATACACGTACCGATTTGAGCAAGTTTTACTGTATATTCCGTTATTCTTTGAAGTTCCTAGATTAACTGTAATACCCGCAACAGTTCTAAAAGCAAATAATTAGTTATTACGTTTTTTCTAATGTTCCGTTTTTGGAACACTGGTCATCCGGATTTCCCCGGATTTGTCGTACTTTTGAGGGCGTTTGGGGGCGTCCTGGTTTTTTGTATATAACTGTTTGAGTTAAACCTGTCTCTTTTTTGTGTCTGGAAGCATTCTATTGATTGGAAAGAAACAGACTTCAAGAAATCTTAGTTAAGATTCACTTATAAAATTTGGTGGTCATCCTCTGATTCGTGAAATACATGCACTAACATATAACATAGGGAAAATCAAAGAACGCCTGAGGACTGCAAAATGGGAATAATGTGCACTATATGCAAGAAAGATGAAAAACAGACTAGAAGCACAAGAAACATTGCAATACTTAACTGAAGTCTTTTCCAAAACAGATCTACAGATATCATATGAGAAAACACAGTACATGGAAAGAAAGTATATCAACACATAAGCCACACACAAAATATGGACGCTAACAGAGTTGAAAATCTAGGACAATATATACAATCTGTAGGATGACACAGGCATCCACCATAGAGCGAATAGTTCCTTTAGAAAGCATAAAAACTGACATGGATGCACTATAATAAAAGGAACATTTCAAGGCAGCCCAGTTCTGGCACTACAATGCAGTTGTACTAATAGAAGCACTCCACGCATTAGAAACGACCACAATAGAGCATCAAACATCACGGAGACAGAAAAAATAGAACGTAACATCCTCAGAAAAATTTCTGTAGCAGTACAAAGAGATGGTATATTGATGAAGAGACCAACCGCAGATTTACACGAACACATAGACTCACAGAAGTGATCAAAAACGAAGACTAACACTCTATGGACACATATATAGAATGAACAACAACAGATCCACAAAGAGATTTTCATGTAGTACACAGCTCAATAAGAAAACCAATTGGTTTTTAGAGGACCTAAAACTAGAAGGATTCAGTAGGGAAATGAAAAATGAAAGAAAGAAATTCATAAGACAAATTATGAACACTAAATTTGAAGTAAAAGAAAGGAATAAAACAGACAAAAATGATGTGGACAGAGTAAAAGAAACCGCAACACATCCAAAGAAGGAAGAGGAAGAGAAAAAGAAGAATGAAGCAAGAAAAAACTGAATAATCCTGCAACACTCAAGTTAAACAGTGTCTGCATCTACACATCTACATCTACATGATTACTCTGCAATTTACATTTAAGTGCTTGGCAGAGGGTTCATCGAACCACAATCATACTATCTCTCTACCAGTCCACTCCCGAACAGCGCGCGGGGAAAAACGAACACCTAAACCTTTCTGTTCGAGCTCTGATTTCTCTTATTTTATTTTGATGATCATCCCTACCTATGTAGGTTGGGCTCAACAAGATATTTTCGCATTCGGAAGAGAAAGTTGGTGACTGAAATTTCGTAAATAGATCTCGCCGCGACGAAAAACGTCTTTGCTCTAATGAGTTCCATGCCAACTCGCGTATCATATCTGCCACACTCTCTCCCCTATTACGAGCTGCCCTTTTTTGCACCCTTTCGATGTCCTCCGTCAATCCCACCTAGTAAGGATCCCACACCGCACAGCAACATTCTAACAGAGGACGAACTAGTGTAGTGCAAGTTGTCTCTTTAGTGGACTTGTTGCATCTTCTTAGGGTCCTGCCAATGAAACACAACCTTTGGCTCGCCTTCCCCACAATATTATCTATGTGGTCTTTCCAACTGAAGTTGTTCGTAATTTTAACACCCAGGTACTTAGTTGAATTGAGAGCCTTGAGAATTGTACTATTTATCGAGTAATCGAATTCGAACGGATTTCTTTTGGAACTCATGTGGATCACCTCACACGTTTCGTTATTTAGCGTCAACTGCCACCTGCCACACCATACAGCAATCTTTTCTAAATCGCTTTGCAACTGATAGTGGTCTTCGGATGACCTTACTAGATGGTAAATTACAGCATCATCTGCGAACAACCTAAGAGAACTGCTCAGGTTGTCACCCAGGTCATTTATATAGATCAGGAACAGCAGAGGTCCCAGGACGCTTCCCTGGGGAACACCTGATATCACTTCAGTTTTACTCGATAATTTGCCGTCTATTACTACGAACTGCGATCTTCCTGACAGGAAATCACGAATCCAATCGCACAACTGAGACGATACCCCATGAGCATAAATGTGTAATAATAATGACAAGTTAACTTGTGAACATTATACAGGCATAACTTTATTGATTATAATCCAAAAGATATTTTCCGTGGTGATGAATGAAAGGATAAAGAAGTGGGCTGAAAATATTATCAGAGAATAACAACGTTGTTTTCGCCCGAATAGAGGCATTCCTGGCCAGTTTTTTGTTAACAGACAAATTATGGAGAAATTTTTATGAAGATGACATAGATCGACACTTCTTATTTGTTGACTTCAAACAATATTTTGATAGAGTTAACAGGCCAGCATTGTATAAGACTCTTCAAGAATTGCGCGTCTGTGACAAGCTAAGAATGTTAGTTTGGTTCACAATGAAGGACATAAAGATAAAAGTAACAGGGAACAACAAAACGACGAACGGATTTAACTTTACAAAGTGAAACAGAGTGATTATCGCTCAGCAGTTCTTTTTAACGTAGCGCTGCATAGTCTGATACAAAAAATAGACAAGAGAGGAGCAATAATGATGAAATCCAGTTAGATACGTGCATTTGCAGATGATACTACAATTGTGGAAAGAGATGTAAATATCCTTAAAAAATTTACGAAATGATGAAAACAGAAGGAGTAAAAACTGGACTAACTGCAGACAAACACAAGACTAAATGCAGAGCAATGTCCAACTCTGAGGCTAGAAGAACGCTATACGACCTGAAGGCCTCTAATAGATGTCTTAAAGCTGTCAGCTGCTTCCGTTATTCAGCTGTCCTCTTAAACAGCCATAATAAAATGAGACAATGCATTAAAGACAGAGTATACCAGCAACGAACAGAGCCTATTTTGCAAACATACAGGTATTCTAGAATTGTCTAATCACAAGATCGATCAAGCTGAGAGTATATTACTCCTTAGCCTGCCCAGTTAGCCGTGCGCTCTAACACACTGCTTTCCGGGCGGCGGATTAGCGCCGAGGTCCGGTGTGCCGGCCAGTCTGTGGATGGTTTTTAAGGCGGTTTTCCATCTGTCTCGGCGTATTCGAGCTGGTTCGCCTTATTCCGCCTCAGTTGCACTATGTCGGCGATGGATGCGCAAACACCGTCTCCATGTACGTGTACACCATAATAATTCTACCACGCAAACATTGGGGCTAGACTCGTCGGGTGTGAGACGTTCCCGGGGTGTCCACTGGGGGCCGAACCGCATAATAGCCCTGGGTTCGGTGTGGGGCGGCGGCGGGGTGAGTGGACTGCTGTAGCCTGTTGTGGGGTTGAGTATCACTGAGGGCTACGGCGGGGACGAAGCCTCTTCGTCGTTTCTTGGTCCCCAGTTCAATACAATATTATTCATTTGTGCGACCAATAGGGTCACAAATGTGGACGAAGACTGAAGCGGATACGAACAAACTAAGGGCATTTTAAAGGAAAATCCTGCAAAAATTTATGGGCCCTGAGAGGCGCGGAGGGTTGGAGAGTAAGGTACCACCGTGAAATGTAAGAGCTGTTAAAAGGGAAAGATTTAGTGAAATTTATTAAACCCCAAAGAATACGACACATGCACAGGATGATAGATGATAGGACGTTCCAACGAGTAACGAGAGGCAGATTTATTGGCTGATCTTACTAAGATGGAGATCCGAGGATGGAAGAGAAAAGCAGAGAACAGAGACGCGTGGAAGCAGATTGTTGAGGAGGTCAAGGTCCATGAAGGGCTGTAGTGCAAAGAAGAGGAAGCAGTTAAAATTCACTAAATGAAGATTGTAACGTACGTCCCTTCGTTCGTTTTCTGTTACAAAACGAGCGGCGAGTACGCTTCGACGCCCTCCCGTATACTCAGTTCCCGTACTTCATCAGTGAGAACGATAAGAAACGAACGATAAGCGACTATTGGATGCACCGTGCTGCCTTGGAGAAAAACTGCATTACATAGAAGAGGCATGTCATACTGTGCAATTTATGACCACAGTTCGGAAAGTGTAACGTACCCGTAAATCATTTGGATTATGAAAATTTTCAGTTTCTCACGTGTACCACGTCTTAATACACAAAAGTGAAGCAACCAGAAGACATGATCGGACGCCAGTGAATCTTTCTACACGTGCACACCATGGGCTGCCGTCTTACTGACTGAAGCTGTAATTCTTTGTGAACGTTGTTCATGTTCAGTGTTGCTTCCAGGACTGGTAGGGTATATGAGGTGCGTGAAAAGCGTCAGCTGTTGAGTGATCACTCTGAAGTACAGGAGCCAGTGTTATCAGAACCTGACAGGGCTTCATTGTGGATCTGGTCGAATTGTGCAATGTCCAGATTTTTGGGGCAGATGGATATGAGAATGGCCCGATGTTGGACTGCATGGGATCGTTAGGGCAAGTGCACTCGTCACCAGGGTTCTGGTCGCCACTTCTGCCTACCTCATTGAACATCGCCACACAGCGCACAGAGCACACCGTAGCCCCTTCACGACACCTGCGCCTGCCGTCCGAAAACAAGCAGTGGAGCCCCTTCAAGTTTGTGTGTCCTCCTGCACCGTTAGTCGGAGATAGTCCGCCTCCGTAGGGTAGCGGTAGCGTTACCGCTTACCACGCAGGGGCCCCGGGTTCGATTACCTGCGGAGGACTGGGTATTGTGTGTCCTTCATCATCATTGACTCGCAAGTCGCCGATGCGCGTCACCTAAAAAGGACTTTCAATACGGCGGCCGAACTCCCGCGAATGGGCCCTCCAGGCCAACAGTGCCATACGATCATTTCCATTTCAGTTGAAGATAAACAGCAGCCGCACTAGGAAATTGCCCTGCCAGGTTTAGGCTGCCGTTAATACTACATGATGAACGACTGTGTTTGGAGATCTGCGGTGGCGGGGAAGGTTACGCATTGTGTTTCTGCGATGAATCGCTGTTGTACACTACTGCAGATGACCATCATCAGCGAATTGTGGAGAGGCTCGGAGGTGTGGGCAGCCCTTGGATATGAGCTGAAGTCGCGGCTGGCAATGACGGAGCTCTAACGACACCACAGTATGTCGCGAACATGCTAAATCCTCGCGTATTATCTCTCAAGTGACAATATGGTAGTGGCTTTTTTCAACAGGACGACACTCGTCCACCCTTGGCACCTGTATCTACGAACTGCCTGCATATTGCTAGGGTACTCTCGTCATCAGCAAGACCCTAGCGTCCGTATCCAGGACATCAAGGACCAGTTAGAACAGTAGTGAGCAAGCTTGCATCAGCAAAATGATACACGGCTTATGACACATTTCGCAACCGAATCAGCGCGTGCTTCTTCACCAGAGTAGAGTGAGGTGGCGCAGTCGTTAACACACTGGACTCGCACTCGGAAGGACGACGGTTCAAATCCCCGTCCGCCCTTCCACATTTAGATTTTCAGTGATTTTCCAAAATCACAAATACCGAAATGGTTCCTTTGAAAAGGACATGGCCGATTTCCTTCGACATCCCTTACGTATTATCCTAAGGACATCACACACATCCATGCCCGAGGCAGGATTCGAACCTGCTACCGTAGCAGTCGCGCGGTTCCAGACTCTAGCGCCTAGAACCGCTCGGCCACCCCAGCCGGCGACCGAGAGGGAATACGGTTTATTTCACAAGGAGGCCGCAAGGCAATCCGATTTTTGTAATTTTTTATATTTAAGGTACGTGTAATTCACAACCGAAATATCAATTCCTGAAATCTGGTCGATGCAGCTCTCAAAAATTCCGAAGAAAATCGACTTTGAAGTTTTAAAACCGTCTTAAATACCTTTAAATTAAGTCGACTTTCTCGACCAGCAGCGTGACTGTGTGGTAGAACGGTCTTTTGCCACGTTTGGGCCCTTAGTTCGGTTCCCAGCTGATACAAATTTTTAAACAGCGATGCATGTTTTACCAACATTTGCGCGAAGCGTAAAATACATTAAGCTGGAAAAAATCAATAACGTTGAGACTAGTAATCGATGGTTGGAAACTCGTTTCGATCATTACTTTTTTGTTTCTTTTTCTTTTCAGTTCGGTTACCTACTTCATTTAAACATAAAATTAATCTAATATACGCTAATTAACAATATGTGTCATTTTTATGAAGAATGTGCGTCTTCTTATTGCTAATTACATATAGCTTACAAAAATTCAGTATTCATTGCAAATATAAATCCTTAATTAGGACTCTTTTATGAAAGATTGTTTAAATTAAAAACAGAGCGGACTGAAGGGCCTAGAACCGCACGGCCACCACCATCGCAAGAATTCCTTACCTACCTTCTAACTAGGAAGGGAGCTCGTTGCAGAGAATGCAGTGTGTCGATGGTGTTCGCACACCCTATTATAAAACCACGTCCTGCCTTTTGTATTGTCCAGAACACCGCCATAAATAGCAGTGGCTTCAGTATAATGCTCGACTTTCAATAAAAGTGTCATTTCTTTTCGTATCACTGCCTATTTCTTTCAGTTACCTGCTCCACTACAATGTATCAGTCATTTCTCTATATGGCCCAAGTTTCATCGAGTTATGTTTCTTGGTAGTAACTTATCATGCGAAAGCTACTTTCCTCCAAAATTTTTGCACGGCAGTGTATATTTCGCTACGTGACAAACAATTTTCCTGTGCATCTACATCTACATCTACATGGATACTCTGCAAATCACATTTCAGTGCCTGGCAGAGGGGTCATCAAACCACCTCTATTATTTCAATTCTCTATTATTCCAGTCTCCTATAGAGAGCGGAAAGAACGAACACCTATATCTTTCTGTACGAGCTCTGATTTCCCCTATTTTATCGTGGTGATCGTTTCTCCCCATGTTGGGATGTGTCAACAAAATATTTTCGCATTTGGAGGAGAAAGTTGGTGATTGGAATTTCGTGAGAAGATTCCGCCGCAACGAAATACGCCTTTGTTTTAATGATGTCCACCCCAAATCCTGTATCATTTCACTGACACTCTCTCCCCTATTTCGCGATAATACGAAACGTACTGCCCTTCTTTGAACTTTTTCGATCTACTCCTTCACTCCTAACTCCTAAGGATCCCACACCTCGCAGCAGTATTCTGAAAGAAGTTGGACAAGCGTAGTATAGGCAGTCTCCTTCGTAGATCTGTTACAATTTCCTACTGTTCTGCCAATGAAACACAGTCTTGGTTAGCCTTCCCCACAACATTTTCTGTGTGCTCCTTCCAATTTAAGTCGTTCATAATTGTAATTCCTATGTATTTAGTTGAATTTACGGCCTTTAGATTTGACTAATTTATAGTGTAACCGAAGTTTAAAGGATTCCTTTTAGCAGTCATGTGGATGACATCATACTTTTCGTTATTTACGATCAATTGCCAATTTTTGCACCATACAGATATCTTTTCTAAATCGTCTTGCAACTTCTTTTGATCTTCTGATGACTTTACTAGTTGATAAACGACAGCGCCAACTGCAAACAAATTAACACGGCTGCTCAAATTGTCTTCCAAATCTTTTATACAGACAAGGAACAGCAAACGGCCTATATAACACCACCGTGGGGAACGCCAGAAATCACTTCTGTTTTACTTGATGACTTCCCGTCAGTTACTACGAATTGTGACCTCTCTGACAGGAAACCATGAATCCAGTCACATAACTGAGACAATATTCCATAAGCACGCAATTTTACTACAAGCGGCTTGTGTGGTACAGTGTCAAAAGCCTTCCAGAAATCCAGAAATGTGGAAGCAATTTGAAATCCCTTGTCAATAGCACTAAACACTTCATGAGAGTAAATAGCTAGTTCTGTTTCACAAGAACGATGTTTTATAAATCCGTGCGAATGTGTGCCAATAGACCGTTATCTTCGAGGTAATTCATAACGTTCGAACACAATATATGCTCCAAAATCCTGCTGCATATCGATGTTAATGATATGGGCCTGTAATTTAGTGGATTACTGCTACTACCTTTCTTGAATATTGGTGTGACCTGTGCAAGTTTCCAGTCTTTGGATACGGAACTTTCGTGGAGCGAACGGTTGTATGTGATTGTTAAGTATGGAGCTACTGCATCAGCATACTCCGAAAGGAACCTAATTGGTATACAGTCTGGACCAGGAGAGTTGCTTTTATTAACTGACCTAAATGCTTCACTACTCCGAGGATATCTGCTTCTACGTTATTCATGTTGGCAGCTGTTCTTGATTCGAATTCTGGAATCATTACTTCTTTTGTGAAGGCATCTCGGAAGGCTGTGTTTAGTATGCTTTGGCAGCACTGTCTTCGATAGTATCTCCATTGCTATCCTGCAGAGAAGGCATTGATTGTGTCAAGCCGCTAGCATACTTTGCATACGACCAGAATCTTTTTGGATTTTCTGCCAGCTTTCGAGACAAAGTTTCGTTGTGGAAAGTATTACAACTATCTGACATTCGAGTCCGCGCTAAATTTCGAGCTTCTGTAAAACGCTGAAGAATGGAAGATTGGGGTGAAGAGAGGAACATTAGTGTCTGACTGTCCTTCGACGACGGGGTCATTAGGGACAGTGCACACACTCGGAATGGGGAAGAGGGGAGGGGGGAGGAAGGACGGCTGTGTCCTTTCAAAAGGACCACCACGGCATCTTCCTAAGTGCTTCTGGAAAATGACGGGAAACCTTAACCTACAGAATCGGATTTTCAACTGCCTTCCCCCGGAATACTAGTTATTGTCTTATGCCTACGCTTCCTGACTCCATACATTCGCAGATGTTGCGGAAGATATGATACAAGTCGGTCACTAACAGAACAGTTATTCTTCCTTGGAATCACCTGCCTTATGACTGCTTTTATGCGGCCCGCCACGAATTCGTTCCTTGTTCCAAAATCTTCACTTCACCCCAGCACTTGCTCCCTGTGTTCTCAATTGTTTGTTGCATAATTTCCAATCTCTGTCTTCCCCTACAGCTTCTTCCAACTACAGCTTCCTCTAAAGCCACGGAAGTTATTCCCTGATGTTTTAACACATACCCTATCTTCCTGTCCGTTCCTGTTGTCAGTGTTTTCCATATGTTCCTTTCTTCGCCACAGTCCACCTAATTTTCAACCACATCTAAAATGCTTCGATTCTCTTCTTTTCTGATCTCCCCTAAATCCATGTTTCGTTACCATACAATGTTGTGCTCCAGAACTACATACTCAGAGATTTCTTCCTCGAATTAAGGTTTGTTTGATGCTAGCATTTTCTCTGCCTCGTGATGACTGGGTGTTGTGTGATGTCCTTAGGTTAGTTAGGTTTAAGTAGTTCTAAGTTCTGGGGGACTGATGACCATAGATGTTAAGTCCCATAGCGCTCAGAGCCATTTTTTGATACTAGCAGACGTGTCGTTGCCTATACTGATCTGCTTTTTATGTACTCCCTGCATCGTCCATAGTCCGTCATCTATTTTGCTTCCAGAGTAGCAGAACTCCGCAATTTCATTTACTGTGCGATCGTCAATTTTTATGTTAAGTTTACAGCTAATCTCATAATTGCAACTCTTCATTACTTTCATCTTTGTTCAATTTAATCTGAATCCATATATTATACTCATTAGGATCAGATTATTCGTCCCATTCAACAGATCCTGCAATTCATCTGCACTTTCACTGAGGAATAGCAATGTCCTCAGAGAGTCTTATCACTGATATCATTTCACTCTGAATTTTAGTGTCACGATTGAATCTTTCTTTCATTTCCGTTATTGCTTCTTCGATGTACAGTTTGAACAGTAGGGGCGCCATACTGCATCCCTGTCTTAAACCCTTTTTAAACCGAGCCCTTCGTTCTTGGTCTTCTACAGTAGTATACGTTACTCATCAGTATCTCTAGTCTAATGTACCCTGTTACTAACTAAAGTTTTTCCGGAACTTGCAATCATTAGCGACTGAAAAAATGCAATGTGTGAAACAGGATTCTGTCATCTGAGTATCTTACTTACCACGTGCTGTACTTAGAACTTTGAATTCACCCTTGATTGCATTTGCGTGCAGGCAAAGGCGAGAACATCTGGGACCACCTCCTGCACACACGTCCCAACTTCACAGAGGACGGCAAGAATGCGGACGTCGCTGACGATTCTTACCACAAATACAAGGACGACATCGCAGCACTGGCTAGCATGGGTGTAAGTACGCCGACGAACTCACCTGAGGGTGCTGGTTTCCCCCCCCCCCCCCCCCCCCCCATTTTCTGTTATCATGAATTTTTTGATCTTAGCAAAGAAATGTTCCAAAAACCGAGATATTTCGCTAAGCTACATGAAATGCATTGAACAGTGTAGAAGTTGCCAATGTCGTTCAACCTGCGCTTTGGGGAATGTAAAGACGATAAGGAAGTGATAGAAACTGATGAACTGTTGAAATGAGGATTTCTTGACGACATAGCGGCCAGTGAGCATAACAAAAACAAACTGCAGAAAACGTTGGCGAGGATGGATTAGATCTTGAAAGAGAAGGAAACAATAAAAATTATTACAAAGGGGACCTAAATTATAGTATACAACCACTAATATATAGCAGTATGTATCAGAGTTAATCATATATTTCTGAGATAACTGAATACACTTAACAAATTAGAAAGTAGAGTCACAGCAGATGGCAAAACATCAGCCGACGTATCGAGCAGGATTCCACAGAAAAAGGCTGCCTAGTACAAGAAACAGGCACTGTTTATTTAGAGACAAATAGAGATTTGTCTATAGTGTGGTACCGTGTGACTCCGAAACTTGGGCAATTGGTGCATGCAACTAGAGACGTCTGGAGACATTTATAACATGGTAATAAAGGTGGATGTGAAAGATCTCGCGGACGGTGAAGCCACAAATGAAGAAATTCTTAAGAGAATAGGTGAAACAAGATTTCTGTTACTAGCAGCACGGAAGAGAAGAGCTCAGTTAATTGGCCACCTCAGTCGACATATTAGTTTGCTAGCTAATTTAATGCAAGGAATGATTCAGGGCAAAAGAAGACGAGGAGGATCTAGACTGCTGTATTCTAGACAGATGAGATATGGTCTCGGAGCAGACTCGTACGAGGAAACGCAGGAGAGGAACAGGGAACAGAGATGAATGGAGAAGGACTTTTGCTGCCAAGCAGTCTTCGGATTGATACTTAAGAAGAAGTGTATGAATGAAATGAAGATCAAAGCAACAGAATTGTGTGTAGTATTTCTCTGTGTAATAATCACAAAGCTTATCGTTCGTGTTCCTGATAACGATAGCTAGCACAGAAATGCATTTAATGAGGTTTGTTTCCAATAAACGCATCCTATCAGATTTATATTATGTTTCTTTGAATGACTATCTATTTGGGTAGACAGTGCCCTACAAACCTTTTTGGAGGAAAGTCATAAGTTTTGTAAGTTATTTACATTTTTAAACCTATTTCGTCAGCCGATGACATTTTGAGAGTTTCATGTTTATATAGTAAAATATGTTTTATAACAGATACCACCGTTTAAATATAGCTGTTGGAATCTTTTATAAAACGTATTTTATTTAAACTTCTGAAATAGCATTCACACTTATTTTACAGTTATTCAAATAATCATTTTCATCATTTCAGAGTTCTTCCTGAAACGAAATCCTCCAACTAAGTTTTTGTAGCGAGATAGTGAAATTTCTATGACATAAATCCACCTTCCTGTGCATCATCTGTATCTCAGGAATTTTAAGGAGTTCAATTGATTAGGAATTAAATAATATCATTTGACTTTTTGCTTCCCAGTGACATAAAAACATATATCATGTTTAAATATTTCAGGAAAGTACCCTTTCTTATCACAGAAAGCAACGAATATCAGAAGAAATTCGACAAGGTAAACAGCCAATTGTTTTAAGGAGGTAGATTCATTTTGGAACCACAAAGACAAACAGTTTTCAACTACTCATCTTTTTATGTGATATATTTGAAAGGAAATTCGCATTTTCCCCTAGATACAATCCCAAAACTCGAAACGTCCATGTTTTTTCCCCCTTTATTGAGATTCGATTCCCCCCCAAAGTGGCGGGCTGGCAACAGCTTAGTATGCCGCTCTTCAGCCTACAGAATTTTTTATAAAAATGAAGATAATAAATAATAAAAGCAGGCGATAAAATCGGTGACTTAAATGGTAAAATGGCGGGAAATTGTGGATCTTAAAACATAAAACAAATGGTTGGCGATGCTAATGAAATACACAGGAAGCAGACAGGTAAAATAATAGACAGACAACAATTAGAAAACACGGCGACAGTCTGGTTTCTGTTCGCAAGAGAGATAAAAATCATGCCCAGCGCAGCATGATTTCTGTTCACAACACTTTGGAAAAGACGCACAACACTGAACACTCACTTAAAACACTGCACAAAAAAGTTTACACAAAGATAACAACCACAGCCGAGGGCAGATGGGGGAACCTGGACAGATGATGGCAAAGGAAAAGAGGAAAGAGAGGAAAAACGAAGTGGGAGGGAGGGGGAAGGAGCCAACAGAGGATGAGGATTCATAAGAGGGGGGAGCGAGGCTGGGCAGACGCGAGAGGGAGTGAGGAAAGGCAGAGGAGGGGAATGTAAAAGGACTCGGGGGGGGGGGGGGAGAAGGGAGGCAGAGAGAGGGTAGGTGGGGGAAAAACAGGATGGAAGGGGGAAGAGGGAGCCCAGGAAAAGGACAGAGGAAGGGAGAGGAAGGTGAGGATCAGAGTTGATAGGAGGGATAAATGGAAGGAGAGAGGGTATCATCTGGGAGGGGGATTTGAGAAGCCAAATTGGGAAAGGAGATGGCGTAGAGATGGAGGGTAGGGGGGACACAACAGTGAAGGTGCAGCAGAGGGCGGGGCTTGGAGAAGAGAGGAGCAACCAGGGAATGAGGGGGATCAAGGCGGTGGGAGGTGCAGAGTATGCGGATATGTTCGAGGAATAGGAGCAGATGGGGGAAAGGAATCAGGTCATAGAGGATCCACGTGGGGAATGGGAGGCATATACAGAAGGCGAGGTGGAGTGCATGGCGCTTGAGGATCTGGAGGGACATAGAAGTTGGGGGGGGGGGGGGTGGCAGATATCCAGGTGGGACTGACATAATAGAGGAAGGGACAGATTAAGGAAAGGTAGAGGGGTTCAACCCCCATGTCCAGCCAGAGACGAGTTTGAGGAGTCGGAGGCGGTTGTGGGCTTTGGATTGGATAGAGCGGAGATGAGGGATCCAGGTGAGGTGACGGTCAATGATGAGGCCAAGGTAGGTGAGGGAGGGGGAGAGGTAGATAGGATGGTCGCAGATGATAAGGGAGAGATCAAGGAGCCGGGAGGAGCGAGTGGTATGACCTACGATGACTGCTTGGGTCTCGGAAGGATTGATTTTCAGGAGCTACTGGTTACAGCATGTGGCAAGAAGGTGAAGGTGAGTCTGGAAAAGGCGTTGGGACCGTTGGAGGGTAGAAGCGAGGGCAAGGAATGCTGTGTCATCGGCATACAGCAGGAGGTGTACTGGTGGGGAGGGGTGGGGGGGAGGGGGGAGGGTTGGGGCATATCTGCCGTGTACAGGAGGTAGAAGAGAGGGGAGACGACAGAGCCCTGGGGCACACCTGCAGAAGGGTAGAAGGTGCGGGAATCGGCGTTATGGACGGCAACGTAGTAGGGGCGGCGGGAGAGGAAGGAGGCAATCAGATGGACGGAACGTCCATGAAATCATAATGCCTCAAACAAATTGTAGTCCTAAATAACAAGCAAGAATACACCTACAATTTAATAAATTTTGTATCAAGACTACATACAGCTCCAGTGGTTTTATTTTGAAAGCACTCCTAAAAGCAGTAGTACAATTTGACCACAAAAAAAAATAATAAAAACATCAGGTGACACACTTTCCTACAATCACATAGCACAATCTCTACAACTGATGCTTAGAAAGCTACATTCGTAGAAGTGCCTCAGTGTACCACTAGATGTCTCTAGCTCTGTATAGGGAAAGGACGGCCAACTTGCCAGTGGCCGCCATTTTGGGTCCACTGCTCCGCTGGTGATTAATTGTCTTGTGCAGCACATTTAGCCATTTATATTAAAGACGTGCACTGCTAAAACTGATCCGTGGCTTCAAACGGAACATGTCACATATTTAGCAACAAAAAATCTCAACAAGTTTAAGCTAAATGAGTCGATAAGCATTTGTTGTGGTGAGCATGAAACAGTTTTTTCCCTGTTATCCTTTATTAATGGCGAAAACAGATTTCACAGTTCTGTTTGCGGTATCGATATTGAACACCTATTTTCGTAATTAGTGTTAAACTGGTCCTATCCAATAGTCAGCAGGACAAAAGGGAATCAATATTAGTTAGCAAGTGCAAGGAAAAATCCATCGCTAATTTAAAGCTCTGTATCGACTTACTTTTTATTCCTGCTGCTCGATACTACGAAAATTCGCCCAATGTCTATTTTGTTATACGAAATAAAGCACAGGATTCAAATACATGTGCGCGATATCTTAATAAGTAGAATTGATAAACGTGCCTATATGATTACGCATGTTTTATATTTTTTTCAGATCCATCCCATAAAATTTTGTTTGCAAATTGTTCTACGACATTAGGAGAATGATTACGAAAGTACAAGAGATTACAATATTTTTAAAATGTGTTCGAATAGAACTAGGCCTACGATCAAAAGTAGGCTGTAGGAAACAGTAACAGCTAAGAAACTTCCTGGCAGATTAAAACTGTGTGCCCGACCGAGACTCGAATTCGGGACCTTTTCCTTTCGCGGGCAAGTGCTCTACCATCTGAGCTACCGAAGCACGACTCACGGCCGGTCCTCACAGCTTTACTTCTGCCAGAATCTGCCAGGAAGTTTCATATCAGCGCACACTCCGCTGCAGAGTGAAAATCTCATTCTGGAAACATCCCCCAGGCTGTGGCTAAGCCATGCCTCCACAGTATCCTTTCTTTCAGGAATGCTAGTTCTGCAGGGTTCGCAGGAGAGCGTCTGTAAAGTTTGGAAGGTAGGAGACGAAATACTGGCAGAAGTAAAGCTGTGAGGACCGGCCGTGAGTCGTGCTTCGGTAGCACGGTAGCTCAGCGTGTTCGGTCAGAGGGTGAGGAGCCCTCTGTAATAAAAAAAACTGAGCTAATCGATCAACAACGACCTTAAACGGATGTCTTATGACGTCCGCCCCGAGCAGATGCAACGAACAAAAGCGAACAAAATGACATTAAAATAAAAAAAAAAAGAAGATGGTAGAGCACTTGCCCGCGAAAGGCAAAGGTCCCGAGTTCGAGTTTCGGTCGGGCACACAGTTTTAATCTGCAAGGAAGTTTCATATCAGCGCACACTCCGCTGCAGAGTGAACATTTCATTCTGGAAGTAACAACTAAATTTATATTGATTTACTGTATATTAGCCGCTAGGTTGCAACTGTAATATTAGTGTCCTGGTAACGTTAATGTTTATTGAATGAAATATTGCAGGTTCGGTAATTGCCTAGTGCATAAATTATTTTCTTTTTGTACATTACGTTGTGTGGAACAAAGTACAATTCATTACTATGAACACTGTAAATATAAGTTTAAAGCATATTTTACCCATCATGATAACTTTGTACGGTACCACTCAGTATTTTTCGTTTTATGTGCAAACAGTGGCAGTTTTATCTCTAAGATTTCTATTTTATATCACAAGCTGCGACACTGTCCGAATAAAGCAGTGACCCAAATATAGAATAAATTTCCTTTGCTTTACGTCTATGGTCACAATTTTTTTGACAACAGATTATCAGTTTCGATCTATAATGACCATCTTCAGATAGACCGAACCCGGTAATCTATTGACAAAAAGATTGTGCCATAGACGTAAAGTAAAGGAAATTTATTCTATTTTGTAATTAAATTACCATTAAACAATCCTATTAGCTGTTATGCCCTTGTTTTGCTGTTCGAATGGATTTGAAGCTACGTAACAGAAACGTAAAAAGGAGACAAAAACAAAAGGCCTGAAATGAAGAAAATTAACTGAATGGTTAAGTCGAATACCTGCTACCTTTCCCATTGCGATCAATATTCTCCTTCTTGTTGCATTGCGCCCTTCGGAAGGAATTCTGTACAGTTTTCTCCATTTTCGTCTCGAAACGAACAGCCAAAAGCATTGCATTGAGGCATTATTCTACTTAGAACTTCGAAGATACACAACACTTCCTATGCTTCACACATAACGCTTGGGTCCACAATGGCTGCCAATGTCACGCGACGCGGTTTCAGCCAATCCTGAGGTGCGGACGGATTGCCCAGAAAATAACGTACCGCATTTTTTTTTTCAGCCGAAAGCAATGCTACGAATGTGTGTATTATTTGGAGTCTCTTGAGTGAGCCAGCCAAGTTGTCGACACATCCGACAGATAGCGTAGCTGCAGGACAGTTTCAAAATGGTTTCTGCAGGTGAAGTACGTTAAAAGCAACGTGTCGTCATTGAATTACTCACTGCAGAGAAAGAAACTGTGGGGAATATTCACGAAAGCTTGTGCAAAATCTGTGGAGCATCTGCTGTCGAAAGAAGTACAGTTAGTCACTGGGCACGGAGGGTGAGGTCATACGAAGGCGGTTCGGTGGAGCTCCAAGATTTGCAGCGGTCGGTGAGACCATCAACAGTTGTCACTGCTGACATGTTGCAGCGGGGTGATGTCGTCATTCGCGAGGACAGACGCGTTACGACTCCGTAGTTGGCGCTGCAATTGTCAATCAGCAAAGCAAGTGTGGATGCAATTATCCGCACTCGTGGATATTCAAAAGTGTGTGAAAAATGGCTCAACGCGGTGTCTAATGGTGGATCACAAATCGGACAGCAAGAAACATTTGTATTGATTTGTTGCAACGTTTTGAAGCTGAGGGGAGGCCTTCTTGTCCCGAATTGTGACAGCTGATGAAAACTGTGTTCATCATTTTGAGCCCAAAAAAAACCGACAGTTGATGAAATGGCGCTATTCCCACTCCCCACAGAAGAAGTAGTTCAAAGCAACTGCTTCCGCTGGTAAGTCCATGATCACCGTGTTCTGGCACTGTGAAGGTGTGATTGTAATTGATGTGATGCCAAGAGGCGGTACCATTAATTCAGAAACATATGTCAACACATTAACAAAATTGAAGACGCGCTTCTGGCGACTTTGGCGCCACAGCAACCCAGGATATGTTTTGCTGCAACACGGTAACGCTCGGCCCCACACAGGTCAGAGGCCTTCTGGACACATCGCAAAGCAGGGTCGGGCGGTGTTGTGTTACGCCATCCACCCTACAGCCCTGGCCAAGTCCCCTCCAACTTGTTTGGGCCATTAAAGGATGCAGTTCGTGGAGGACAGTTTGAGGACGGTGAGGAGGTGATTCACACAGTGGAGCACTGGCTCCGTCACCAGGACAAGGATAGGTACCGACAGGAAATACACGCCCTTGTTTCGTGCTGGAGGAAGGCCGTAGAACGGGATGGAGATTAAGTGGAAAAATAGTGTGTGTAGATAAAACACCATTCTTTCGTGTTTGTAATTCTCATTGCGTTCAATAAAGAATTGTTGAAGAAAAATGCGGCGCAGTACTTTCTGCGCAATCCTTGTAAATGGTTAATCAGACTTGTTTCACATGATGTTACACTCCCTTTGTCAGAAAAGTTCCAGGACAGGATTCTTTTATTTCTGAGTTTGCAAAACTGAAAAGGAACAAATGTTGTTTTCATGTTACCTGGTCTGTGTGCGTCCTTGAAATGACCTTGGTCATGTTTCCGCTCAAACTCACTACGTGACAGGACTGTGCTTACCCACCGTTTTATTTGGATTGTTGGCACATTAGCTACGGTGACGCAATGGATGTTGTTACGAGCAAAGAGTGAACATTAAGTTCTGCGTTAAGCTCGGGAAAACAGCTAGTGAAACGTTGACAGTGATAAAGCAGGCATATGCTGGGAGGTACTTTCAAGAAATTGTGTTTTCGAGTGGCCCAAATATTTCATGAGGTCAGAGATTCAGTACAAGACAATGCCAGAGCTGGTCGCCCGCCTACAGCACATACCGATGCAAACGAGGAGCGTGTAGGGCAGTTGTTGCAAGAACACCGTCATGTAACTGTGCGTGAAATGTTAGAAGAACTTAATTTGAATCGTGGTGTATGTCATAAGCTTTTTCGCGAAGATTTAGGGAAACGGAAAATAGTGCAAGACTCGTCCTCCACGTACTAACAGACGAACTGAAAGAGGAAAGACGAAGAACTTCTGCTGAACTACTGATTAGGTCCAGATGTGACCTCCCTCTCTGTCAAAGATCATTGCTGGGGATGCAAGAAGGTGCTACCTGTATCGCCCCCAGAAGAAGCGTCAAAGTGCTAAATGGCGGAGTCCTGGACCACCAGCCTCGGAAAAGGTCAGACGAAAACATCTACATCGAAGTATTAAAACGTCTGTGGCAAACAATTCGACATCGCTGCCCTGATTTGCGGCATTCTCAAGACTGATTCTTAGTCCGCGGCAGTGCAAGATCCCATATTGCTTTATCTATTACGAGGTATCTGGCCAGACATTCCGTTTTTGTCATCCCACATCCGCCATATTCGTACGGCCTCTCGCCTTATAATTTTTTTGTTTTTTGTTCTTTGTTACCGCGACTGGAAAAGCAACTGAAAGGAAAGCTTCATCAAGATATATCAGACATCCAGCGGGCTGTGACAAATGAACTTACAAGCATCGTAGTTGAAAATTTCCCAGATCTCCAGAAACGTTGGCAGCTGTGTATAGATAGTCAAGGGGACTACTTCGATGGGAGCTAGTATCATTATTTGGTAAGTGGAATTTTCTTTTTTCAAAAACACCTGTCCTGGAGCCTTAACTGACAAAGGGAGTATTCAGCAAACTTTCTTTTATTGTCTTATTTATTTTTGTCTCTTGAAGAAGAGACATGCTATTTACAGCTAAACTCAGAATACCTTGATTAACTAAAACAGTACAGTTGCTACTGCATTAATATCACACAATTCAATGTCCCATTTTTGAAAATGTGAGCACACAT
Source organism: Schistocerca piceifrons (assembly GCF_021461385.2). NCBI lineage: Eukaryota > Metazoa > Arthropoda > Insecta > Orthoptera > Acrididae > Schistocerca > Schistocerca piceifrons. The sequence continues at coordinate 10,765,789 of NC_060144.1, forward strand.
ACATGGGATTTGTTGATAAATGCAGTCATATTCTTTTACAGCAATTCACGCAGGAACTGCTAACAGGTTAAACTGGTTATTTATCTCCGTCAGAGTTATAATGTAAATCTGATGAACATTATTGGTTTCGACTTCTATCGACCATCTTCAGATATCTGTCAGAGGCCTGTACGGTAAAGAGTCACATGTAACTTACTCCTCCTAACCTGACTACCCTGATCAGTGGAATACAGCACAAATAATGTCATTGTGACTTCTTACATTATCACCAACCAACTGCAACTGGCTATCGTAATTGTCCCGTAACTATCACTGGACTGATTAACCCACGAAATTCATCAAGCCGTAAAGTTACTATAAATCTACTTATTCGTTGTGTTATTTTGTGCAATATGTCCTTCGCTTATATAGACTATTATCTGTCTACGAAATAACTATAGAATATTGTTATGGGGAAACTAACAATTGCAAAAATTTGATTTGTAGCCACTTGTGAGGAGGCGAGCGTAGACGAAAAGTGGCTACAGTTTCCGTTTATACTCTGGATTTAGTTTAGTGTCCGTTCTCACTTGTATGTGCGACGAACTGAATTGCACCTGTGTATTTCACTATGTTGACTAGTGTATACTAACTTATTCTAAGTTTTTGAGTATCTTTTGATCTAGCTACTTCTTCGGTTAGTGTTATATTCCTTGTGCTCTAGACAAACATTCATTAAAGACGAATAACGAGCGCACCCATTGTGTACGGATCGTGGGGTATTGGCCAGTGTCTGCAGACAGTTGGAAGCTTTGTCTGCCAGGGTCAACAGGCGTCAGGCTGTTGCCGGGGCTACAGTGGCAATGGGGCACCTGAGACGAGTGCATTTGCACTAGGGAGCCGATAGTGTCGCCCGGGATCCCTGATTTCACAGCATCGTCCTGATCTGTCGACACCCGTCTGACGGTGAATGGTCAACAGTGGCGGTATCGCGAAACTCTGGGCGGAAGGCGATAGTGCGTATTGGTTGCACGGTTGTCCCCTTGCACCTTAAAAGTGGGTTTGAGGCATTGCTCGCAGCTTAAAGTAAAACTGAGCCAGCACAGAACGCTTTAAAAGGCTGATCTTGAAAGAGCACGACAAGTGCACAGCGTGGAATTCCTCGTCACTGTGTGCTCCAACTTTAGACGGATCATGGAGCCCCTTACAGAAAAAGCGGGTACCGCAAGGAGGAAGGCCAGCGGCCAGTCTGTTCGTTTGCTGGCGAGGTCATGCCCGAGATTCATTCCATTTCATACGTTGCGTATTTAAACACATGCTGCGTAATATTGTAAAAGCAGGTCGCACCAATTACACTTTTGTGTATAATGAAACATTGTTCCACGTCACTAGTAAAAATTGTTTTGATCAGTAAATAAGTGGGTAGTAACAGTGGGTAACAAGGAAAATTAAATTAGTTGAAGGAAATGGAGGATGTAAAATAATAGATAGGTTTGTTTGTAAACAACTCATCTGCTACCAGTCACGATTTTCTTATTTTATTTTTCGCACGACGCGTTTCGGGAAATGATTCCCATTTTCAAGTGCGTGTTTTGTGTTTGTTATGTCATCCCTATGTGATGTTGTCGATGAGGGAGATTCTGCTTCATTTCGTTGACTTTACTGCAATATATAAGGAAACACGCGATTTTTTAGTTCGTTACCGATCTTTTTGTGAAGTTAGTGGCGAAATTTAGAAGAATTTGTACTTACAGTTTCTTTATGGTCCATTTGTGCGGAGTCTCACACACACTAAACTGTAACTACAAATTCTTGTAAATTTCGCCACCAACTTCACAAAAAGATCGACAACCAACTAAAAATTCGCGAGTTTTCTTATATATTGCAGTAAAGTCAACGAAATGAAGCAGAATCTTACACATCGACAACATCACGTAGGAATGACATAACAAACACAACAAACGCACTTGAAAATGGGAATCATTTCCCGAAACCGCGTCGTGCGAAAAATAAAATAAAGAACTTCGTGACTGGTGGCAGATTAGTTATTTACAAACAAACCTATTGCTTTCACAGTCGCAGGCTTTTAGAACCATTTATAATGGATCATATCAAAATAATAGGTGTTAGTAATTTAGGGGAAAATGATAGAAAGATACGATCTGCAGATCTTCTTTTCCTGTTAAAACGAAATATTAAATATTAATTACGGTTCGCCTTGTTGCTGTTCCAAGTCGAAGGGCCTCGGCAGAAACATCGAACCTGTCTCACAGGAAGTGGCATGCAAAATTATGTTTTCTTATCTTACTAAGTGAAATACAGCAAGAGTGATCCTGTGCGTTCTTGTTTCTACAGGCTAACAACTAGTACTACTTACTACATGTTTTAAGTTGTTATGTAGTTCATATTTGTGTTGCTATGAGGAGCAGTCAAATGAAAACCGGACACCCGACATGGATTGGTTCCATTCAAAAGTAATCAACACACGCGTTAAGATATTCATCACAGCGGGAGGCGAGACAATCAATTCCCGTATCCTAGAGCGCGGCCGGACGGATCCACAGCCGTACCCACTGTTGCACTTCTTCATCCGAGTGAAACCGACGTCCATGTATGTCTTTCTTCAGGTCGCCAGAGATGTGAAAATCACGCCATGAAAGATCCGTGTTGTACGGAGGACGTGGCAGTGTTTCTCAACCACATCGCTGATGTGTAGCCTTCATCCGATTGACAGTGTACCTGAATTGATCATCTCGTCTTCTACTGACACAAATGTTTTAACGCGTGTCTTGATTATTTTTGAATGTAATCCTCCCATAGTCCCATTGTGGCAGGTGCGTGGTTTTCATTTGACTGCCCCTTATATACGTAGACTTAGTTGTACGTGTTGTAAATGTGCTGTTATGTTTGTTTGCATGATGCCGTTTGCCTTAGTCAATGTCATGGGTGAGAGGGCAGCATCAGAACTTATGCTTCGAGCCTCGTCTCCCCGTGTGGCGTATTGCTTACATGTAATCATTGTTCAATTGCTTTCATTAGTCATTTTCCTTTTCATTGTTTAGTTATCATATTTAAAAAGTAGTTTAGATACATGGACCAGTCCCGTGCTATGTCTTCTTATCTATTTTAGGTGTTATGCTCCTTACGTCACGAGTTTAGCTTTGTCTCATATTGTTGTATTTGTTTCTTCCTCTGTGTCTTTTTCTACATCAATATCTGTATCTATGTCTGAGTTTGTGTCCCAAGGATCGTGTTGTCTATTTGTTGTACGTCTGTTGGAGATATTCCTACGTATTTTGTTGTCTATAGACGTCACGTAGTGTTTTTGAAACATTTCACCGCTGTTGTCTAAAGCACGCCATTTCTTTCATGTCATCGTGTATAGGTGTTACGTGTGTGACGGTGCTGCAGTGTAATGTCACGTATTCAGGAGACTCGTATGTCCTCATGTAGCGCTCTGGCTGAGACCCATAGGCCGTGGCTAGTCAGTAAGTGAACCACGCCACTACTGGGATCCGCATGCTTCAGTTTCAGTCGTTCCGGTACTGAACTATGTGCGTTTTCAGCAGAAGAAGTCGGTGCAGGGATGGGAATTGACAGAAATTTAGCTATCAAGGAAGAGTTGACTCACGATGTGTTATTACAATGAGTTTTAAAACAGCGGGAGGCCCCAGGAACTGAGAGCGACGAAGGAGAAATGCCTTGGGCTGAGCCTTCAGGAGTCTTAAACACTTTTGTGAAATTCGCCAAGGGTAGCCAACACTACAACGTTTCTGAAGTCATGAATGTTCATATCACATATAACACTTCTTGTCAAAAAACATTTGAAACCAAGAAACAAGTTAGCATTTTTGTAATGTTACAAAGCCGTCAGCAAACAATTTCAGCTAAACGATCAGTGGTAAATACCAGTCCGCCATATTCGACGCTCTCGACAACGTCATATATCCCTGCTATCCCTAAAGAGAGTGGTTCCAATTAAATTGTACCAAATTCTTGATAACATTTTTTAATTACGTTGTTCCTGATTTTTTAAAAGCAATGGACTTAATTTTATTTTGTAACTGTCATTCAAAAATTGGTTTGATAATGTAAAATAATATTGAGCATTAACTTGATTTAGTAGAACAGTACAGTAATCGACTTTTAATTAAATTTTGAAGAATGTAATCTTCCTACTAGAGAACTTTTATTTGCGAGTATCGCAATAAATACATATACAGATTTCTCTAGTAAGAAGATTACATTTTTAGAATTTACAGATCGCTTTCCTGCTGACAATATCGGGTAATCATAATTCAATATTGTTTTTACAGAAACGTAATACAAGTCTATGCTTTAATCTCTCATGTTGTGTTTAATAAATAATAATTATTTGTTTTTGTAAATTAAAACTATAGGTTGTGCCTGTATCCCTGTCTTTAAGCCAGCTTTTAAAAAGTGCCACTGATAAAGCGGCATATTTGGTAATCTGACACTGACAGATTCCCGACAATGCCGGATAATCAAGGTCCTGCCATGCCAGGGAGAGAAACTTATCTGAAGCCAGATGTTACTTTCACGCGGTGGAGGCGTGCTTATATATATATATATATATATATATATATATATATATATATATATATATATACGATAATATCTAGTGATTCCCAATGCGAAATAATTTCGGTGAGGATAAGTGTTTCCTGCTCATGTTATAGCAATAGGTGGAGATATCAATTTACCAGCAATAGACTGGGAGACTCAAGTTATTAAGGCGGTTAGTAGGCACAGGGAATCGCGTGAGCTAATCAGAGAACCGACTCGTGACAATAATATATTAGGTCTCCTGACTATGCTCCCTGTTTACAGCACACTGAATACGGCTTTAAATTGGAATGTAAGGAAAGGTAGGAAGATTTTTCTGGTTGGCAAGAGTAAAGTGAAAAATTCGTCCCGAGGACCCAAAATATGGAACATCAATGGACAAAGTTCACGAATACTCCGTAAAGGGCGATCAAAATATTTTCATTTATAAGGGTGTACAGTCCAGAATTGGTATGCCAGTCAGGTAAACTCGCCGTGAGCACTGAGGTAATCGTACTGCCGACGCTCCAGGCTGAAGATACCCCTTTGGTAAAACACTGTATCCTGCTACCTGGAGAAGTCCTTAAATGTCTGGTGCACATCCTTGTCCGAGTGGAATCGTCGACCCTTCAAGGCTTTTTGTAAGGGACCGAAGGCATGACAATATCAGGGGGAGAGATCAGGACAGTGCACTTGATATGGCGTAACTTCGGCGTTACATTTGCGATATGGGGACGTGCGGTATCACGAAGCAGCGGCAGTAGGAAGTTTTCGACAGACAGGATGGCTCACACACACTCTTCATTGTCCAATGGATGTGTACCGGTGTTTGTCCCTCAGCAGCTGAGAAACGAATAACAGCACGCTGGTCCTGTTTGGACGCATTTGGTAATAACGTCACCATAATTCACGTTTCCCCTTTATCGCACGCACGTCGCATCGGAGTCGCGCTACGTTGCAAGCAATGCCCTCCAACGGAAACTTTCTGAGCGCCCCTTATACAACACGCCTTAGACAGGTACATACCGAGGGAAATTGTGAAGGATGAGAAAGATCAGACGTGGGCAGAAAGCCCTGTTAGAAAACTACTCCGCAAACAGAGACTGTTTCACTGCAAATTTAAACGTAGCGCAAGCTTCACAGACAGACAAATACTAAACGAAGCCAAAATTAGCTTAAGGAGAGCCATGCATGAAGCAGAGAACAAATTAGAAAGTAAAATTCTTTCTACCAACATGACAGATAATCCTAAGACGTTTTAGTTAAATGAGGAAACGTATCAAAGGTATTTGCCCAGACACTCTGAGACGATAACGGTGTCGAACTGGAGGATGATAGAGAGAAGAATGAAATACTGAACTCCATTTTCTAAACCTTTTCCACCTAGGAAGATCGTGCTGTGGTTCCTCCTTGAAACGGGAGATATCCAAAGAAGCGATCACGGGACAGAAAAGCATATGAAACCACTCAGCCGAGGAAAGGCCACTGGACGTGAGGGGATGCCCCTGTGATTCTGCATAGAATATGTGAAAGAACTTGCCCCTCTTCAGGCAGGAGCGTACCCCGGGTCGCTGGAGGAACGAAGTTTCCTGGTGATTAGAGATAAGATCAGGTCATCCGCGTTTACAAGAAGGTTCGTCAAACACACTCAACAAACCTGGAGACCTACGAGGTAGCTTACAAAAGCCTTTTCGCCCAATACTTGAATATTACCTGTTAGTCTGGGATCCATGCCAAATAGGACTGATAGAGAAAATAGAGACGATCCAAAGAAAAATAGCGCGTTTCGTTACAGTTTCATTTAGTGAGCGCGAAAGCGTCACACATGTGTTCAGCCGACTGCAGTGGCAGACGCTGCAGAGAGAGGGAGAGAGGCGTTCTGCATCACGCCGTGGTCTAACAGTCGCGCTTCACGTCAACCATTAGCGACTGGAACACAAATGGTGGTTGAGGGAAACGGGAGGGGAGGGGAGGCTGGGCGAGGAAGAGTCGTACACAAAGTACCTTATGTACGTGCCCATCTTTCAATATCGTTGGCTATTTCACTTTATTTAAAATGTGCACTGCTGCCAAGTTGATCAATAAAAGGCTCATTTTGCTTTGTGGTTGTTAGAAAACTGCTCCTTGCACATGAAACTTGCAGATATGAAACGCAACGAATACGCGGTTTATAAGAAGTCAAGACTATCAGAGAAGCTGTATGACTGCTGTCAATAGTCATCACTAGAGTCGCATAAATTTTAGCTTCTCTTTATCGCTTGATTTGCAGCATCATTCTCAATATGTACTATAATTTGCAGCCCTGACGTTAATTACATCTACATCTACATATATACTCCGCTAGCCACCAAGCGGTGTGTGGCGGAGGGCACAATTCGCGATAAAGTCATATTTCCCCCCTCTGTTCCACTCGCGGATCGCGCGAGGGAAAAACGACTGTCTGAACGCCTCAGTACGAGCTCTTATTTCCCTTATCTTTGAATGATGATCATTACGCGATTTGAAAGTTGGTGTAATTAATATATGCTCTACATCCTCGGTGAAGATTGGGTTTCGGAATTTAGAGAGCAGCCCCTTCTGTTTAGCGCGTCGTCTATCTGCAAGTGTGTCCCACTTCAAACTTTCTATGAGATTTGTAACGCTCTCGTGATGTCTAAATGTACCAGTCACGAATGTTGGCGCTCTTCTTTGGACCTTCTCAATCTCTTGAATCAGACCCAACTGGTAAGGGTCCCATACAGACGAACAATAAGACTGGACGAACTAACGTATTGTAAGCTATTTCCTTTGTTGAAGGACTGCACCGCTTCAGGATTCTACCAATAAACCGCAATTTAGAGTTCGGCTTACCCGTTAGTTGTGTACTCTGATCATTCAATTTGAGATCATTTCGAATAGTCACACCCAGATACTTGACTGATGTTACCGCTTCCAAAGACTGATCATTTACTTCGTACTGATACATTAATGGGGATTTTCGCCTTGTTATACGCAGTAGATAACACTTACTAATATTGAGAGGTAACTGCCAGTCATTACACCACGCATTTATTTTCTGCAAATTCTCATTGATTTGTTCACAACTTTCGTGTGATACTACTTTCCTGTAGACTACAGCATCATCGGCAAACAGTCCAAGGCCGCTGTCAATACCATCAACCAGATCGTTTATGTAAATCTTAAAAAGCCGAAGCCTATTATGCTTCCCTGGAGCACAGCTGATGTTACTCTTGTTTCTGCTGAAGTTATCCCGTTCAGGACGACATACTGCTCCCTGTCTGTTAGAAAACTTTCTTTCCAACAGCATATGTCATTGGATAGACCGTAAGCGCGCACTTTTTGTAGCAAGCGACAGTGCGGAACTGAGTCGAACGCCTTTCGAAAGTCGAGATATATGGCATACGTTTTATAAGAATTGATACCGCTGATAAATAAAGAATATGAGTTGGTAAACAGTCTGATGTTACTTCGTGGCCTTGGAATCACATGGAACCCCTGATGTCGCTGCGTCTTCCGGCAGTGAGCATCTTACCGGTCAGCCATCACTCCAGGGTGAATGGCGGACAGTGGTGGGCTCGCGCGTGCCTGGCCGAAAGGCGAAGGTGGGATCTGGCCGCGTGGCAGCTGCCTTATCCCTTTCCAACAGGTACGGGGTGCTTCCTAGTGGTGATGACATCGTTTCCGAGCCACCACAGGATGCCTCGCCTGTTGGGCCAGTGGCCGATTCTCCGGCAAGGTCCCGACAGTCACAGAGGGCGGGCCTATTAGTTATAGGGAGCTCCAACGTTAGGCGGGTTATGGAGCCCCTCAGGAAAATAGCGGGTAGGTCGGGGAAGAATGCCAGTGTGCACTCGGTGTGCTTGCCGGGGGGTCTCGTCCATAATGTGGAGGAGGCCCTTCCGGCAGCTATTGAACGCACTGGGTGTGACCGGCTGCAGATAGTAGCTCATGTCGGAACGAATGACGCCTGCCGCTTGGGTTCTGAGGCCATCCTTGGTTCCTTCCGGCGGCTGGCTGATTTGGTGAAGACAACCAGCATCGCACGCGGAGTGCAAGCTGAGCTTAATCTCTGCAGCATAGTGCCCAGAGTCGATCGCGGTCCTCTGGTTTGGAGCCGTGTGGAGCGGTCTAAACCAGAGGCTCAGACGACTCTGCGACTATAATGGTTGCAAATTCATCGACCTCCGTTATTGGGTGGAGAACTGTAGGGCCCCCCTAGACAGGTCAGGCGTGCACTACACACCGGAAGCAGCTACAGGGTAGCAGAGTACGTGTGGCGTGCACACAGGGGTTTTTTAGGTTAGAGGGACCCCCCCTTGGGCGAAACGATAAAATACCTGACGGCTTACCAGAGAGGACATTATCATCGTTGATAAAGAACGTTCGTCCTCAAAGACCAAAAACAGGAAAAGTTAACGTAATATTGGTAAACTGCAGGAGTATCCAGGGCAAGGTTCCTGAATTAGTATCTCTTATTGAAGGAAATAGTGCGCATATAGTATTAGGAACGGAAAGTTGGTTAAAACCGGAAGTGAACAGTAACGAAATCCTAGACACAGAATGGAATATATACCGCAAGGATAGGATAAACGCCAATGGTGGAGGAGTATTTATAGCAGTAAAGAATTCAATAATATCCAGTGAAGTTATTAGCGAATGCGAATGTGAAATAATCTGGGTTAAGCTAAGTATCAAAGGTGGGTCAGATATGATAGTCGGATGCTTCTATAGGCCACCTGCATCAGCAACCCTAGTAGTTGAGCGCCTCAGAGAGAACCTGCAGAACGTCGTGAAGAAGTTTCGTGATCATACTATTGTAATAGGGGGAGACTTCAATTTACCAGGTATAGAATGGGATAGTCACACAATCAGAACTGGAGCCAGGGACAGAGACTCTTGTGACATTATCCTGACTGCCTTGTCCGAGAATTACTTCGAGCAGATAGTTAGAGAACCAACTCGTGAAGCTAACGTTTTAGACCTCAAAGCAACAAATAGACCGAACTTTTCGACTCCGTGAATGTAGAAGAGGGTATCAGTGATCATAAGTCAGTGGTTGCATCATGACTACAAGTGTAATAAGAAATGCCAAGAAAGGAAGGAAAATATATTTGCTTAACAAGAGTGATAGGGCACAATCGCAGAATATCTGAGTGACCACCATCAAACGTTCATTTCTGAGGAAGAGGATGTGGAACAAAAATTGAAAAAATTCAGAAACATCGTCCAGTACGCCTTAGATAAGTTCGTACCGACTAAGGTCCAAAGCGAGGGGAAAGATCCACCGTGGTATAACAATCATGTACGAAAGGTACTACGGAAACAAAGAAAGCTTCATCATAGGTTTAAGAGTAGTCGAATCATAGCTGATAAGGAAAAGATGAACGAAGCGAAAAAGAGCGTAAAGAGAGCAATGAGAGAAGCATTCAACGATTCGAACATAAAACATTGGCAAACAATCTAAACAAGAACCCTAAAAAGTTTTGGTCATATGTAAAATCGGTAAGCAGATCTAAATCCCCTATTCAGTCACTCGTTGACCACGATGGCACCGAAACAGAGAACGACCGAAGAAAGGCAGAAATACTGAATTCAGTGTTCCGAAGCTGTTTCACTGCGGAAAATCGTAACACGGTCCCTGACTTCAGCCGTCGCACGGACGCCAAAATGGAAAATATTGAAATAAACGATATCGGAATTGAAAAACAACTGCTATCATTTAGTAGCGGAAAAGCATCCGGACCAGACGAGATACCCTTAAGATTCTACAGTGATTATGCTAAAGAACTTGCCCCTTTCTATCAGCAATTTATCGTAGATCGCTGGAAGAACGTAAAGTACCTAGCGACTGGAAGAAAGCGCAGGTCGTTCCCATTTTCAAGAAGGGTCATAAATCAGATGCGAATAATTATAGGCCTATTTCGCTTACGTCAATCTGTTGTAGAATAATGGAACATGTTTTGTGTTCTCGTATTATGACGTTCTTAGATAATACAAATCTCCTTCATCATAACCAACATGGATTCCGCAAACAGAGATCATGTGAAACTCAGCTCGCCCTATTTGCCCAAGAAATTCACAGTGCCGTAGACACTGGCGAGCAGATGATGCCGTATTCCTGGACTTCAGGAAGGCATTTGATACGGTTTCCGCACTTACGTTTAGTGAAAAAAAAATACGAGCTTACGGAATATCGGACCAGGTTTGTGATTGGATTCAGGATTTCCTAGAAGAAAGAACACAACATGTCATTCTTAACGGTTCAAAATCTGCAGATGTAGAGGTAATTTCGGGGAGTACCGCAAGGAAGCGTGATAGGACCTTTATTGTTTACAATATACATAAATGACTTAGTTGACAACATCGGTAGCTCCGTGAGGCTATTTGCAGATGACACGGTTGTCTACAAGAAAGTAGCAACATCAGAAGACTCGTACGTACTCCAGGAAGACCTGCAGAGGATTAATGCATGGTGCGACAGCTGGCAGCTTTCCCTAAACGTAGATACATGTAATATAATGCGCATACATAGGGGCAGAAATCCATTCCAGTACGATTATGCCATAGGTGGTAAATCATTGGAAGCGGTAACGACCGTAAAATACTTAGGAGTTACTATCCGGAGCGATCTGAAGTGGAATGATCACATAAAACAAATAGTGGGAAAAGCAGGCGCCAGGTTGAGATTCATAGGAAGAATTCTAAGAAAATGTGACTCATCGACGAAAGAAGTAGCTTACAAAACGCTTGTTCGTCCGATTCTTGAGTATTGCTCATCAGTATGGGACCCTTACCAGGTTGGATTAATAGAAGAGATAGATATGATCCAGCGAAAAGCAGCGCGATTCGTCATGGGGACATTTAGTCAGCGCGAGAGCGTTACGGAGATGCTGAACAAGCTCCAGTGGCGGACACTTCAAGAAAGGCGTTACGCAATACGGAGAGGTTTATTATCGAAATTACGAGAGAGCACATTCCGGGAAGAGATGGGCAACATATTACTACCGCCCACATATATCTCGCGTAATGATCACAACGAAAAGATCCGAGAAATTAGAGGAAATACGGAGACTTACAAGCAGTCGTTCTTCCCACGCACAATTCGTGAATGGAACAGGGAAGGGGGGATCAGATAGTGATACAATAAGTACCCTCCGCCACACACCGTAAGGTGGCTCGCGGAGTAAAGATGTAGATGTAGATGTAGATGTATGGGAAGACCAATTACATCAGAACATTTTGCATCTAAGTTTTTTTCTGTTATTTCTGATTTAAAAATTGGAAAGATGAACTTTCAGCAGTTCCAAACAGAGCCTGATTAAGGCGCAAGCGGCACAACCCGCCGCTTAGGACGCCAAGCTGAGAGGGGCGTAAGTGGCGCCAAAGTGTAAGATATGTAAACGGTGCGTACCACAGTATTATTAGTGAAAACTGACAGGTGAGGGAAAAGGAAAAGAGGGGGGGGGGGGGAGGACGGGTTGGGGCGCCACTTGTGTGGAAAAGAGTTCTCGAATCAGCCGTGGGTTCCATAGGGCATATAATTACGTAATGGTCACAGTATCACAGATGACTATTGTTTTCGATGTTCTCGTAAATAGGCGACTACCTTGCTATTTTTCAGTAATGTCTACTAGCTATCTAAAACGAACTTGCAGTGGTTCTGATTTCTATGCACAAGACCACTATAAAGATATTAGCATTGCTGATCACATTAGAACGAATGTTTTTGAGTTTTGTGCTCTCTCTAGACATCAATACGACATTTGGCAGGCTCAGAACTGAATCGTAACTTGTCGGAGAACAAAACAAAGCTACATCCGTAGTCCCCACATCTGCAATGTTCTTCCTTTCATTGTCGTGGGACGATATGTTGTCGTGTTGTTAATGGGGGTCTCACCATGGAATCACGAAGCAATTTTGATGAAGACGACTGTGGAAAGTTTTAGATGAAATTCTGTCCCCTTTTGCTGTTTACTGGGCTTACTGCAACTGAGTTCCGTTACACTTCCTGTTACAAAGAACTTTTCTGGGAGTAGTTACCTGTGATCGACTTTTCATTAATCTTCTTGGAACTTCTCCCGCTGTACGTAATCGAGGCAACAGTCATAAAATTTCCCCTCGGGCACTCCAGAGCCACTTACTAGCTAAATTTACGACTGACCAGCGTAATTCCTGTAGAACAGGAATTCGCCTTACTACCTGCAGTCTCCATTGTGAAAGCCAGAGTATTTTACGGGACGCACGTGTTCCTGATTTAATATTTAAAGGTGCTGGATAAAAAATAATTTTTTTTTACTGGTAACATTGTCAGACGCACGCTTACAATGAGATTTATGTATAATAATTTAGTAAAATAAATATACCGAATGTTGGTAACGTAAAAGGTTTCAAAAAGATTCATCCGAGTTCCGCAGAATAAATTTTCAACGTGAATGAAGATAGGAACTGCTGACGACTTTTAACTTACGCACAGGACTGCAACGTTTTTATTTTCAAAAGAACCATACAATTTTCCAACGGTATATCTTTCAATTGGCAATTCTGAGCCTACGATTTATCTCAGAAGACAAGTTAAAGAAACGAAAATCTACGTCTACGTATAGCATTTACAGATTTAGAGAAAGCTTTTGACAAAGTTGACTGGAATATATTCTTTGAAATTCTGAAGATTGTTGTTGATGCGATTTTCAGTCCAAAGACTGGTTTGCCGCAGCTGTCCACATTACTCTATCCTCTACAAGGCCCATCACCTCCAGCGACCTGCTGCAACCCACATCCGTTTCAACATGCCCACTGCACTCGTCTATTGGTATCCCGCTGCAATTTTACTCCCATCACTTTCCTCCTATATCAAACTGACAATTCCTTTATGTCTCAGAATGTGTCTTTCCAACCGATTCCTTCTTTCAGTCAAGCTATGCCATAAATTTCCTTTCTCTCCAATTATTTTCCGTACCTCGGCATTAGTTACGCGATCTGCCCAACTAATCGTCAACAGCCTTCTGTAGCACCAAGCCTCAAAGGATTCTTTTCTTTCCTTTCTGGACTCCATCTTCCACGTCCCGCTTCCATATAAGGCTACACTCCAGACAGAAACCTACAGAAAGACTTCCTGACACTTAAATTTGTATTTGATCTTAACAATTTTCTCTTCCTCAGAAATACTTCTCTTGCTATACCCAGGTCTGTATTTTATATCCTCCCTACTTCGGCTGCCATCAGTATTTTGTTGCCCAAATACCAAAATTTATCTATTACTTTTAGTGTATCATTTCTCCTGAGCTTTGCCTGATTTAATTCGATTACAGTCCACTACCCTTTGTTTTGCTTATGCTAAAATTCTGCTAACAAAAAACTGTCGCTACTGCATACCAACTTACCAGTCCTATTAGATGAATAAATACATTGACATTCTTCAATCTTGCTGTGTGTTACTGTTTTGTTATTATGCTGTTGTTTACTGTTTAGATTATTGAGACTATGATGTATGTGACACGAAAAGAAGAGGAGCGAACAACTGAACTAGAATCATTAAACTGAAACCAAGTTGTCCATCTTTGTGGTAATTTAATGAGGGCAGATCTGTGAGGGAGACTCCCTTCTACACACAGAACTGCCTAACTAGACTTACCGAATGTGAGCACCTTTATACTGTGTTCGTTAACAGGACATACTTTATTTGTTGAACAGGGTAACGTGTACCGCTTTTCCATATCGTGGGCGAGGATTTTACCTGCCGGTGACTTGAGCTCCATTAACCAAGCGGGAATAAATCACTACAGTCAACTCATCGATGCTTTGCTGGAGAAGGGCATCACTCCACTGGTAAGAAACGTCAATACGTAAGCGCAGTGTCGACAAAATGAACGTGAGACGGACACTTCGGTCCCTGAGCGGAGATTTTAATACATTTTGGCCCAGCGCATTTACGAATTTAGCGTGTAACATTTTTAAGAGTGAAACGCAGCTAAACTGCGAAGAGTTCCACTAACACCTTTCTACTGCTGTCCCTTAGGCCATTACCAAGTGACAGCTGATTAGATTCCGGAAAGAACAATGGTGTACAAGAAACCGAGCCTTGTTAACGTTAGTCAGTTCTTAATTGACGATTGCCCAATAAGCAGATAACTGGCTACTAATAAACAACTATTAGTGGAGCTAATCGCAATTTTTTTTTTCATCCTTAAATATGGAATAATTTACCAAGGAGCGAGCTTAGTTATACGTTAACATAAAATTATAACTTTCACATTGTCTAATTTTTTAAGAAGCTTTTGAGCTTCTCTCATTTTCGTTGAGCTTATTGCCTTAGTTGTTGAGTAAACCCACAGGAAATATTTCTGTGGAACGTTGTAAGTATTCTACTAATTTAGAGCTGTTGTCTATCTCTATTACGCTAACGTTAATGGCTACACACTAACTATTCGCTATTTTCTTGTTAAGCTGCTCTGCACGTTCCAAGTTTTGTTGGCTCCTGCAATTTTTCTCGTCTCTCCTAAGTTCTACCGCATATAACGATCGGGCTGCGTGTGATTATGACACTGCTATTTAATTTCAGGGGACAGCGATTCAGATTCTCATACTAACATTCAGATTTTTGATTTCCGTTTTTCTGCCTAAGTCGTTTAATGTAAATCCCTTGAAAAGGACACTTCCGGTTTCCTTCACCATCCTTCGGCAACCCGAGCTTGGGATTTGTCTGTAAATGTCCTTGTCGTCGACGGGACGTAAGAACACAACACTTTTCTCTCTTTTTCCGCCTGTGGGCTGTGGCACACGCATTCCTTAGCTGTTTCATCTCCTGGTAGCTATTTTCCATAGATTTCTTAGAAGTTTACAATAAAATCGCAATCATAGAACTTTTAAGAACCATAACGAGGGTGTTTTACCAGATATTTAAGCGTAAGAGCTAGCAGTTAGAATTTATTAAATGAGTAAGTTTCCTTACGTAACCCGCTCTTACAGCTGACTAGCTAATGGGCTTGGGTTGCTTATTCCTCTCTGTTCGTTATTTAATTAATACCGGTGTACCCGCTTTTCCTTTGACATGACTTCCTTAAGGGTTTACTGCTATTTCACCCACTATATGATGGAATACTCATCAGCACTGAGAAGCTCTGCGATAACTTCGACCTAAGGTAGTTTGCAATTTGATGTATGAAGTTAGTATAATAATTTACAGACAAATTGTGAAGCTGAACGATTTCAAAGTGTCCTGCAATACGAGTGGACTTGCCCTTTGTCTTTTTTAACTATGGATCTCTTGGTACATCTTCATATTTTTTAGTTCCATACTCCCGGAAAAATAGTGTTCCAAATTAAGGGTCAAATATCGTACTACTGGTTGAAACGAGAAAATGTACTAAAAGCAAAAGCAAAAATGTAAAATTGTATTTCTGCAAAATTTTAGTTATGCTCTTAAATGCATAATATATTTGATACGCTGACAAATTTAAAACAAATGAACGTGTAACTATTTTTTTCTCCCCAGGTGACAATGTACCACTTCGACCTTCCGCAGAAACTCCAAGAACTGGGCGGTTGGACGAATCCCTTTATCGCAGACAATTTTGTTGACTACGCAAAAGTTCTTTACGACAACTTTGGCGACAGGGTAAGAGTAATGTTTCACTGCAGCTTGTTGCGTGAACCATTGTAATTTGTCTCAGTCTGTAGAGTGGTATACCGTTTTGTCTCACATGTAGTTTGCTAAAGATAAATGGGCTTTAAACTGCCGCTACGCTTTTTGGTTTGAAGGTGAATTGAACAGCTGGGGTTGTGGAGCCTGCTAGGTTACAGAAAAATCTGATAAAGATAAAATGTTATCATGAAATTCCTACTACAAAATATGGGATATGTAGTACGATTTCCCCCGCCCCCCCCCCCCCCCCCCCCCCCGAACAGCCACTGCAAAAATTCGACCGCTTGCTCTAGCACATCATTCATTTACGTTTATCTGCAGAGAACATTTAGAGGTGAGAAACTGCTGGTTTTTAGACTTGTAGCTCGTAGTAAATGCGGAATCCAGGTGCTGTTTTGTGAAACCGTATTCTTGGAAAACGCACTTTTTCTGTTTGCAATGTCTTTAAGTGGCCTATGCTATGGGAAATTACGACGGAAGTGATTACACGAAGGTTTATGTCTGTAATATGGGTAACTTCAGTGATTTTACAAACTTTGATTCTGTGTTTTTGCATTATCGAATACCCACAGACATCCAAGTAGATTGTGACCAGTGTGCGGGTGCTTCATTTCTCCAGCTCTTGTTTATTACAGTCGCACTCACACACTAAATATACATTGTTATTTCTGTTTCAAACTAGTAAGTGTGACAATAAAGTAACGTGGTGGCGTCCAGAACAAGTGAAGTGGCCACCCGAGCGACTGATCGGTAGGGCTGACTTCCACATGTCAGAATCTGTCTGAGAGATGTATGCGCATCGTACAAGTGTGGCTGCAACAAATAATTTGTTGAACTATGACTCGCACGACCTCGTGCACTACCTCATATGAACTACCATTTGTAACTCGCGGAACAATGTGTCAATGTGTCCTCACGAATAACTTGTCTGTCTTACTCAGATACCTTCTGGGTTATTGTTGTTGATTGTTCTTCAACAATACACTGGTTTTTTCATCAGGTTACCTTCCGTTCGGAAAGTGGGTGTACTCAGCGACTGTTATGTGGCTTATAAATTATAGAGTGCAGCAATCAGTCGTCCTTTTGCTGGATTTTATTACGCAAATCCAGATTTCGGCTACTGGCTAGCCATTCTCAATGCACTATTTTCTATTCTCGATGCATATAAGTCCCTGTTGTTCGGGCGTCAAACACATTTCTTTGCATCGAGCGTACAATGTTTGGAAGACCACATGTTGTTGATTTTTTGGAAAACTGGTTTTTGTTGTACCGAGGTAATGTCGACAAACACATAACGTCAATATGTCACCGTATACTGCAAGTTTCTCCATACGGTACAACACGTTTCTCCATAGTGTTCAACATCCTGAAACAATGAAATGGTCAGAATTCCGCCATTAGTTCTTATTTGTAGAGTAGTAGATGTCAAACAACAACGACATCTTTTATCTGTACATAAACACGAATAACCTACAATCTAAACTGGCTCAGTGGAAGCAGCTGTCATTTTGAACTTTGCATCGAAAATCGAGCGTACAACCTCTGGAAACCCACATATGGATTTTTGGAATAAAGCAATAATTCAGACATGTTTAGTGGCATACCCGACAATCTTTTGTACTTCCTGTGTTGCTATCTCTAAATTTGTGTCAGCAGAATCAACACATGACAGTGTGTTTAAGTGGAAAACTTTGGTATCCAATATGCGGCACTTTCGGTTTTCCCTGTATCCCTCTTAGAATTAAAAAGTTGTTACAAATTATTGAAGTGTTTCGCTTACATCCTAATGCTTTATTTTTTTACATAATACAGCAAGATTGAAACAGAAAACTTACCACTTGCAATTTCTACATGCCCTTCTGAGTTTTGGATGAGTCTGAATTAGCCTCACGAATTGAACAATATGCGGAAGAAAATGTTTTTCACGGAAAAGTTGCATTTGGCAAAAAAGCAACATCTTTTTTCTTAGTGGTCTAGTAAGTAGGAACGATTTGGGCCAAAGAAATTCGTCGAACTACCATGGTCCGCAGCTCGTGGTCGTGCGGTAGCGTTCTCGCTTCCCGCGCCCGGGTTCCCGGGTTCGATTCCCGGCGGGGTCAGGGATTTTCTCCGCCTCGTGATGACTGGGTGTTGTGTGATGTCCTTAAGTTAGTTAGGTTTAAGTAGTTCTAAGTTCTAGGGGACTGACGACCATAGATGTTAAGTCCCATAGTGCTCAGAGCCATTTGAACTATTTGAACTACCATGTAGTGCATAAACTAAATAGCAAAAGTTAATATGTTATGTACAGTATCAAGTAGCGCCTTTTTCCTCATGAGTGGTGTGGATACAGAGCCTTTAAGGTATGGTTCACGTGGCTGCCACTTATCAGCCCTATTGTTGCTGAAATCTAAGACGGCAATGGCAGGAAATTAAAAAAAAAATGCAACATGCCAGTGGCGGAAAATTAAAAAATATCCAATACGGCTTTGGCAGAAATTAAAAAAATATCCAAGATGGTGGAACTAGCCCAGTTGTCATACATTTAAAATGTGGGAATTCAAAAAATCCAGGATGTATTCCAGTAGTGCTGTGTAACACCTCTATCACAGTCTACATCCATGTTCAAAAGTTTCTAAATATCCTGTAATATATATTAAAAATATGTAAAGATATTGACAGTACTGCAGTATTTCCATATCTGTACCATTTATAAAAAAATTGAGATTCATTTGTTTTGTGTAAGTTGACACAACGTTCAGAAGTATACAAATGTTCCGTTTTTTTTCTTGCCATACTTAATAGTTCCCAAACAATCTGAATTATTTAACAAAAATGTGTAAACCCCCTCCCACATGTATACACATTTTTTTCCTCCCATTCTCAGCATGGTTCACCTGATCTCACACATATGCTGTGATGAAGGAGGCAGGTGTGTGTGGGGTGGGGGGGTGGGGGGGGGCGGGAGCGGGGGGGGGGGGGGAAGGTTGGGCTCTATGTATGAGACATAAAGGAGGCTGTGATAAGATGTGTACTTATGGTTTGTCAGCAGTCTGAGCTTGCTGGCTAAGCATTTTGTTTCCCTGAACGTCTTGAATTGCTGACATCGGCAAGTCTCAACTTGCTGACTAATCACTTTAGCTTACTGGAACAAGTCACAAATTGTCAGAATAAGACTAAAATTACTTATTCCACGCCATATAGAGCAATCTGTTACAATTTTGTGGAATGAAGATAATGTACAGGGGTATTTGTTAGAATTTCATGCAACGATAGTGATGTGTAGGTCAGTCTGTTACAATTATGTTTCATACTTGGGATTTTGAGAGCAAATAGTTGGCACCAGCTATTAGGTTATGGCACATACACTATCAGCTTCTGGTGTTAGAATACAGTAGCTGGCAGTCACATTGTGACAACTGTCCACCATTGTCACACAATAATATTCACTACATGTTCAGCGTGATTGTAGTCACCGTCATTGGGCAATGGAAATCACTATACAGCTGAGCATGAGTGGCCAACAATAGTATCCACCATGAATCTGGGATAATGCCAGTCCTCGTGATCAGGGGGTAGTCAGTCACCACATCAGCTGACCGTCATTGCCTCCGCTGTGTACTGGGTAATGGTAGTCATCTTGATTCGGGCAATGGAAGTCACCTTGTATAAACTGACCATTGTTGCCCCACCCAATAGTATCTAGGGTAACGATAATCGCTATGACCAGGATAATGCCTGTGGATGCTCATCTGTAACATGGCGACGTATAGGGTAGTTTTTTTATAATTTTATGTAATAATGGAGATGTATGTGAGTAATTTTTTAATGTTGCAGTAACATAGCAATGTATGGAACATTTTTTTACAATTTTGCTATAACACTGTCATGTAGAAGGCAGTGAGTTAAAATTTTGTTTTAACATAACTACATATGGAACAGTTCGCTACAATTTGCTGTAAGATGACGATGTATGGGATAATGTCTTACAGTCTGTTGAAATTTTGCAGTAACGTCATGATGAATAGGGCATTTAGTTACAATTTTGCGATAAAATGGCGATGCATGGTTCGGAGTGTCATGTAGTCTCCGTTGTGCGACGGTATAAGTTAGCGTATCAGCAGAAGATGGGAAACATTTTATACTGCAAAACATGGTTAATATCCTAGCATGGAGTCACTATAATGGTTGGGTGACTGAAATGTAGTTGAAATGGGATAGCTCAAATCATACCAATCCTCATGTTTTGTCTGTACAAATGTGTATTAGTACTGCAAAACATGGTTAATATCCTAGCATGGAGTCACTATAATGGTTGGGTGACTGAAATGTAGTTGAAATGGGATAGCTCAAATCATACCAATCCTCATGTTTTGTCTGTACAAATGTGTATTAGTACTCTTCAGGTTTTCCTGGCGACCTAATGACATCTTGGGTTGTCGGGTGTTCTGCCGGATATCAGCGTCGTACTTGCACGATATTTCGGTCACATAGCTCGTAACCTTCATCAGGTGCGACCTGAGACTGGTGTGTGTGTGTGTGTGTGTGTGTGTGTGTGTATGATGAAAATTTATATATATTCCACATCGAAATACTCAGTCACATCACCTGCAATTTTTTTCGTAAATTTCCTAACATATTAATAGGAACCCTGACACGCTTTTCTCTTAAATGACCTTAAAAAGTGCAGGCGGGCTAAAACATCTGTAGCTGTACTACCCATGACATCTCAGGTCACACTCACCTTATCAGTGGTGTCGTCACCATTTCATGACAAGCCATAACTTCTTCAATAACGTCATAATTACATTCCCCTCCCACCCTCCCCTCCTCCCCCCTCTCAGCCCCACTCCTCCAAACAGAGCCTAGTATATTACCCATCATCAAAATGAAATCACAATCTATTATTTTAGCAGCCATTAAAAGAAAACAGACAATCACAATCTGGCTCTAGTGCATTCATCTTAGCTATGGTCAAAAGTATCCAGTTGATCTGAATTTTCTGTGTCATTTTTTTGGTCAAAAAGTACATAAACTATGTAACCTGCAGTATTTCCACATCTTCACTATGTCAGAAACAACCCTCCATCCCTCCCCCCCCCCCCCAAACACACGTACACACAGTGTTTACGCCAAGTTAAGCAGCACTCATAAGTTAAATGTTTTTCTCACGGTACCTAAACTATTCTATGATGCTTGCCAAGTGTCACAATTTTAATTCAGCGACTAAAATGTCTCCAAATATGCGCCATCAACGCAAGGTCATTTCATTCTTAATTCCATATAACGTCAAAAAATACGTCAGCGACTCACCTAATGTTTTGTCAAGTGCTACAATGGTATTTCCACATCTCAAATACAGAATTGGCGTTGGCATTACGATCTGAGGACATGTTATTGGTGGTTTCGTAGAAGAACTGTCATCAGCTGACTTTTTGCATCTTCTTCACAATTTCTTCACCATAGCAAATACCATTTCAGGCGGAACAATATAATGCATCATAATCTACAGTAGGAATATATAACCGTGTTTACTAAAAAGCTGATATTGCTTTATATTTGCATTTGAGCTAGACTTGCTTGAGATTATGTACAAAACGAATTTTCGAGGAAGGCTGCAACATTTACTGAAAGGATCTGCGATGACAAGGCTCTTGTAAGCTTGTACGGCTGTAATTCCCGCAATCAACTACTAAATAATGTCAAAAAAGTAATCACAATGCTCCAAAGCGACATGTAGAAAACATAAAACATTGTCTCAGACAAATGAACTCACTAAGTACCGTTATAGTATGAGGACAAGCTATAATGATGCGCCTTTTATTGCGATGTAACACTTGAACTCATGTTTTTTCAATACACAAAGTGAACTTTATAACAGAAAATGTTTACTTAAGACACAACACGGCCAGGGATGGTGGTGGAACGAGACAGAGATGAAGTACCCAGAGATAATGGTGAAAGAAGACAGGGATTAAACGTCAAAATCTTGTAAACAGAATCTTTGTCACGGAATTTTTTTTTCAAAATATGTAAACATTGATATGGTCTTTGCAGTTACTAGTCCACCTGCAATTTTCAAGGTCATATAAGTGCAATGTATGCCATGGTCGCTGTAGGTCTACTACTTAAATAATTTAGGTTGTTCGGATACTTTTGAACATGGCCCAAAAATATTACTTTTTTCTGGAAGTTTTCCCAGTCAATCGAATATTCCATCTGTTTTGGGAGTGCATCAGGGACACTGTTAACTCTTGTACCGATATTGCAGGCACCTAGCTGTTACCACCCTTTGCAAACTACAAGTGTATTTAAACCTTTAATACACAGGGCTGGCAGAAAGACAACAGAGTGAATTGATACACATGGAAGAAATATTCTGTAGGAATGAATACATAAAACATCAAGTTCAAAGAGCTCCACAAGCGAAAACGCTGGACCAAGCTAAAGAAGGCAAGAATAAAGAGATGTAAAGTCTATCGCCTTTGCACCGTATATGACAAATATTTTTTTTTTTAAACTGCAAAAATAATGAAGAGGCATCAAGTAGATGTGACCTTCCTTCTACCAACTAAGGAATGATGATCGGCTTTTACGAAAGGGAGTATATCCGAAATTCCCCGTGAGTATCGTAAAAGGACACAAGACAAACAATACACACTGTAAAAGAACATTACTTTGAACACGAGCGATGCACTCACCTACTGCAGCCCAGCAGATCTGCAGTGGCTGAACATTGTACTGTATTTCTGTTGGCAACTTCATGGATTACGAGAAAGTTAAGATACTCCCCATAGCCTCGTCCTACTGGGATTCAATAGCGTAGGACTCTGGGGAAATACAATTAGTAAACAACCTGCTCAACAGAGACGAGAGTTTCCATCTTCACAAAGTCCTATTTCAAATCTGTACTATCAAAGGAAATATTGTTCTAAGACTTCAGTGCCCGCCATTTCAACTCTGTCATCCATTATTATCAACCAAATACTTCGTAATCGCTATGAATTCGCTGATTCTGTGCTTGCTTTGTTTTACTCTTAGAGGTGTAAAGTTTAATCTATGACTGACTGTATGGTTACCTATACTGTTATCTCTAATGCATGCGCGTTCGCTCCGTGCTTTAAAAATCTTGCAAGTGGCTTGCCTTGAGAATGGCTGACTCTTTGGTTACCAAAATTATTATCTCTAATGCAAGCGCTTTTACTCTACAGTATCAAGTGCTTTAAAAATCTTGCAAATGACTCTCGTTGAGAATGGCTAAAGGTTGTCAGCCAAAATATTGGTATAAGAGTTAACAGCGTCGCAGACTCTCTCCCAAAAATTGTGGAAAATTTAGATTTTTCAGGTATTTTTAAACATGCCGCCAATTTCTGCAATTCAGCTGTTGCTGATGCTTTTTTCGATAAATACACAGATGTCGAAATGCTATAGTTTTGTCAATTTCTTTACATATTTTTGATAAATAATTCAGGCCGCTCGGATCTTTCTGAATATGACACATGAACTGTTATTTAAGAGGGGTTAAAAAGCAAAAAACAGTTCCGCCGCTTCGATTATTTTAAATCCGCGCCATTATAAACGTAAGACTACTGGGAGTGTTCTGCAATCTTGGATTTTTAAAATTCTCACCAACGCTATCTAATATATTGTTTAATTTTGCGCCGCTGCCATGCTATAGTATTTACATTCTCGACACCACCATCTTGCATTTTCGTGACTGCAGTGCTGACCAGTGGCAGCTACTTGAACTTTGGACTGAAAGCTATATAGCCATACTAGTCTCATGGAATAGATTGTTACAAAAGATATACACCTGGAGGTGGTACAAAATTTGTACATGCTGCAGGTAGCGACCAACAGTGCGAAACTCACATACGAGGGTCGGAACTTAAATAGTGGCAACTACCGATACAAAAGAGTTACATGTTTGCACCTGTTACTATCCTTCAAAGTAGTCAACAGCGTTGTGTAGAACCTGTTGCCAGCGATGGGGAAGGCGTAGTATACCGTTAGCAGAGCCTGTTCTGTTGATGGTGGGAATGGAGCGGTCTAAAGTTATGGTGATGCTCATGTAGGACTGTGATGGTGTTATCCTACCGCATTACGTTCCTCCACGGCAGACCGTCAATGCACAGTATTACTGTTCGTTTTTGGAGTATCACCTGCGACCAGCTTTGCTAACTTCGGCAACACTTTCTGCTCAACCCACCCATCATTTTGCACGACAATGCGCGGGCGCATACAGCGCAAGCTGTCGCTGCTGTGTTCGGTCGATGGGGACTGGGAAGTACTGTACCATGCATCATATCCTTGTCATTTTGATTTGATTCCCAAGATGAAGGAATCACTTCGTGGCCTTCGCTTCAGAACTGTTCCAGAGATTCGACAGGCAGTAGACTGCTCCATTCGCACCATCAACAGAATAGACTCTGCTAACGGTATACTACGCCTTCCACATCGCTGGCAACGGTTCTACACAACGCTGGTAACTACTTTGAAGGACAGTAACAGGTGCAAACATGTAACTCTTTTGTATCGGTTGTGAATAAATAGTTGCCACTATTTAAGTTCCAACCCTCGTATTAATAGGATTCTCTCACATGCATCTTCATGTATTTAAGTTCGTTAACTCCATGTAGAGAGACTGAGAGCTGTGGCTGGGGTAATGATGACACATTCCTGACATAGATTCCAATTTCACCACTATCAATCGCCCTACCTTACTCGATACGTTTTCTTTCTGGGCATGTAATATTTGTGTAACCATTTTCACTACAATTACAAGCCCAGAACAGCTCTGTCTACAAACATTTCGATGTAGAACAGGTTGCATCGAGTGTGAAGCTGACTTGGTTACAGACTTGATATCTGCAGAATCAGCAAGGGAGATGGCACTGCTTGCCTGTGCACAACTTCATGCAGTTCTTTACACGACTGCAAAGCTCCAGACAGAGCATTTAAAAAAAAAGAAAGAAACTCACCTCCACTGTGTGTTAGTAACACTGCTGCAATCACTTTTAATGATTGTGTGCAGTTCTCAGACCAGTCCCTAGACGTGAAGACAGCCACACACTCCTGGAGAAATGGAATTGCACTGGCTTAAAATGTCACTTCGAATGCTGTGCTTGAAGACCAAGACTCCGTTCTCTGATTCTTTGTTGCATGATACATCGGATTTCAGCTCAGTATACTTTGGGATCATGTTTTCTGTCACCATTATAAAAATAACGGAATTTCCAGTAATTCAGAAATGTCATAGAACTTGACACTATTATAAAGTAATATTGCAAGTTTGACGATTTGCAAATGGAATGTCTTCAGTGTCCTATCGTTTTTGACTAAACCACTTTTTTTTCTTTATCAGTCCCAGAACGTTGTTGCAACACTTACTTACACTTCACTGTACCCCTCTACTATGCATTTTACCCTGTTTATTCATTTACATGTAACTGACGATGTTAGTTAAAGTTTGAGCAATAATTTTTCTATGTATTGACCATCAGAAGGTACTAGATGCAGACATATTTTTTGTAGTCTTTCATTTTTACATCCGACATTGTTTGATGCCATCGTTTATTTCTTTCTACTTTCTGTCAATCTTCTCATCTCTGTATGCCACTAGGAGAGCAATGCACTTTCTGAACACATAGTGACTTTTGACCTTTAGGTTTTTTACATGCAGGGCAATGATGTTTGACCATGATTTTGAAGACCTGACATCACAAATGATCTTGAACCGTTGGCTTGACTTCGAATGCATACATAACCACGTCCCTAACCCTCCCCCTCCTCTAATAACAGTCCAGTATTTTACCAGTCATTATAACGAAACACACAACCAATATGTACTGCAGTGCCGCCATCTTGTCCTATGCGCATTTCTCACATGGTCCATTTTTCAGCTTCTACGTAAGCCACGTCCCTTTCTTGGAGTTAGGCCAATTACCGAGGTAATAACTCATACAGGTTCGAAATGACGCATATAGGTACGAAATGGAACTTGCTGTGCTCTCAGCTACCTCGTCTCAGCTACTTTTCACGGTCACCCATCTACTCACTTTTAGCTATTTTGCAATGTCACTATTCAAAAGATAATATAAGACTCGTTTTTAGGATTTTTGTAGTGTAACGAATAATAAAGCAAATATCCTCGTATAATATATTTATTGATCTATGCATATGCAGGGTGAACATTAATAACACCGACAAACTGCAGGGACGGATTCTTGACTGAAAATGGAAGTAAAAAAGGTCCTATAAACATGTGTCCGGAAATGGACAGTGTGTGTGTGCAACGACAACAAATCGTCCCAGAACACAGTAGAGAGCCGCGCCGCATCCACATCATAACACATGTTCAGAGTGGCCTCGATGGGACGTAATGTCACGCGCGATACACAGTCGTGCTTTGGCTTACACCATGTTGGCAGGCCGCTCGCCTGGAGCTTGTACTGAATATTCTGTAGAACCCGGTCTTCCAAATATCGTGTACGCACAATCCTCGCTACACGTTCGTCCGTGTGAGAGGACCAGCGATCACACAAACTCCTAGAAAGGGCTTCAAATGATGTGTGATGTGGTCGGTGTTTGTGAGGGTCCTTGTTTTTGTATAGCCGTGCTGCCGCTCGAAAGTTTCCATCTGCTTGACCGTACACAGGCACCATCTCGGCTTGTTCCCAACATGAATACTGGACCATTCTGCTGCTTACAATACGTTGCGTAAATCGCAACAGCCTGCAACACACAAGGGACGCACGGCGTGTGATCAGACGAACTGTCATTTGTCAGCACCATCTACCGTGGCCACGATGTATTTCCTGCGCATTTCATAGGTTCTTTTTTCTTCCATTTCCTGTCAGGAATGCGTCCATTGAGTTTCTCGGTTTTATTTATGTTCACCCTGTGAACTTACATACAGTAAACAACTCTTTCTTTATGTTTCTTAGATTTTGTTTTAGTAGCATCCAACTTAGTTTCCAACTTGAAATTTAAATCTAGATCCAAATCACCTAATTCCTTAATTATCCAGTAATTTTACAAAAACAAAGAGGGTTTATTCGCAAATTTTAATGCGCGCCTCACTCTTTTCCCGTAAACTCTCTATCGCATCCCCTTAATAATTACCTGCGTCCCTTCTTGCAGTTCTTCTAACTGAGAGCATTCAGATATTTTAACGTTGCCTCTTATTTTCTGCAAAACCAGTTTCGGGTGCATCCTCAGATTTTTTTGTGAGGCCGATTGGTCAGTTATGGGTCCACTCAGCCCCTGTGAGGCCAAATGAGGAGCTGAATGAATAAAGAAGCAGTGTTATTACCAGCATTTTTCCACTAGCTACAGCGGCTTGAGGGACTGCTGACATGATGTTCGCGTGTCACGCGATCATAGATCGCTCCTCGTCCTGCCTTGTAGGCGAGAACTGTCCAGTCACAACAGCCTGAGGCCTAACCTGTTAGTGGTGTTCACGTTTACGTTTACTTCCTGCTTTACACTATTGTTAAATCATTCCAAATCTTCTTGGCTGTAAGTTGCCAACTCTTCTTGTCCACATTCTTGCGAAATTTCATTACAGAACTTTAAATTTACGAGTTTGGCAGATGTAAGCCCATCAGATGTAGTGATTGCATCGGTTTTAAACTCCATGAGTGGTTTTCTGTTGCTTCATTCACAATATTTAGGCCATCACATATACAAACAATGCAACGATTCTTTGTAAGCAGATGCAAATGGTAATGAAGTTTATAAACTGGATAATGTAGTAAAAGTCTTTGTGTGCACAGTTTTCAGTGAGTACTGCAATATGTGGACTTTTTCCTTTGGTACTCACAGTTAATGCTGTGATCTTGTATTCGCTAGTTGTATCCATATTTTTCTGTATACTGTGTTTAACGTAATTTTTAAGCCTTGCTTGCACATATACAGTGACTTGTTCTTTTTCCAATATCAGTTCATGTTCTTCCTTCATGGCAACCGTTTTTGCAAAATACTCCAGTTTTCTTTCCTTGATTTCAAACTCTTCCATTCTCAGTTTTATTTTGTGTGCATATAACTCATTAAGAGCACTTAAAGGATTATTTCTTTAATGTGGAATGGTTTACGTTGACGCAATATACTTATCCTTTTTCTTAAATCCTGTGGAAAGAAATTATTCCGGGGAACCAATTCCAATTCTTCGATATCTACGAGTATATCTGTTGGTATTGTGCAGGGCAATGTCCTGGATTGAGAAAAATACGTTTCTCCAGTTTTAATTTAATGCTAATGTATAACACTTACGTTCTCTTTGTTAGAGTCCATGTTAATAATTTCCACATAGTCTGTAGGTAAATAATTAAAACTATAGGCAGACAAAACATAATTATTTTATAATCTTTTCTCGGTCTTGATTATCTAGAAAGTTTACTTGTGCACAAGTTGACTTAGATATATTCTCTTTGGCTCAGTAGAACAGTTGCAGAACACTGTTAAATAGAACTTAGCATTTGTTCAGTACGCTATCCAGTAGTTTACACTATGTAGAAGCGATTGGCAGATAGAACGGTGCAGCTCATTCTAAATAGTTTGATGGTTTTTAATACACTTAGACAGTCTTTCACAGGGTCAAACACACTAGCCATTCTGTAGTTACAAATTTTAGATTACAGTCCGGTAATACCATACTCTTTAGTCAAGGAAGATGTAAAAGTTTATCACAGATGCATATTAGAGTACTTTATAAAATCAATAAAATGGTGACTGATATGTTTGTTCACACATGGATTTGTGACTTGACACCTAAATTTGTTATACAGCATTACTATACAATTGGAGATCGTCCATGTTAACAATCTCCTTGCAGACAGAGGTTATTGTCTGATGTTAGGTAGTCTCACATCTACAGTTTGTTAAAAGTCGTAGCAAAATTTTGCATTATATCTGGGCCCATTAGGTAATAGTCATCTACATAGACCTGCTGAAGATCCCAGACAACTGTTCCATTATCATAGTTATTTTAACATTGGCCAGTTCGGCTTCATACAGTACAGCCAAAGGATTGTTATGGTTACTCTAAATGGGGCGTGTGCAGCTGGAGTGATATGGGACCCCTGATACGCCTAGATACCTGTCACGCAAGTAAGCATCCTGTCTGATCACCTGCATCCATTCACGTCCATTGAGGAGTCCGACGGACTTCGGGAATTCCAGCAGGACAATGCGAAAACGTCCATAATTGCTGCAGAATGGCTCCAGGAACACTAATCTGAGTTTAAACACTTCTACTGGCCACCAGACGCGCCATATATGAACATTATTGAGCATATCTGGGATGCCTTCCAACGTGCTGTTCATAAGAAATCTCCACCCGCTCGTACTCTTACGGATTTATCTGCAACTCTGCAGGATTGATGGTGTCAGTTCCCTCTAGCACTACTTCAGACATTGGTCGCGTCGATGCCAGGTCGTTTTGCGACACTTCTGCGTGCTGGCGGGAGCGCTACACGATATTAGGCAGGTGTACCAGTTTCTTTGGCTCTTTAGTGTACTATATCAACGCAATGTTAAGAGTGGAAATAACATTATGGCATTTAATTTTACTCTTCCCATCATGTTTTGGACGTCAAGAGTATCTTAACATATACCAATAGTGCCAGTATCTTTACATATTTGTGATGGAATTACAACGTGACATATAATTTGAAGTGATCATTGTGATTTGCACAAACTGGGGAACAAATATGGAACTGTAGCCATCGCCAGCTGGGGTAGAAAGAACAAGACCGATAACTCTGGGGAATACATACCGGTTGGACGTTTCATTTTAATTGCTGGGAGTATAATAGGCTGGGACAGGGATAGCAAAATGCGCGTGTGTGCGTGTTTTTCAGGTTGCTGCAAATCAACATAGTCTCAAATGAGTCGAGATTTGTGGAAGTTGTGTGTCTGTTCTGCTGGCGAAGCTGTATCAGTGTACAGACAAGATGGTGAGCTCCAGGGCACAATTGACGGAATGTTTCGTTTTTAATGGGCCACCAAAATACTGGGTTGTGACAGAGAGACATAAATATATACTGTAATACAAAAAACCGACGCACCGCGAAGAAATTATTCGAGTAGGATACTGGTAGATGTGATGTAAACGTACAGACAAACGAATGGTTACAATCTGAGAAAAATTGGATGATTCATTCAAGTGGAAGGGCTTCACAAACTGAGCAAGTCAACAATAAGTTGTTCCACGTCTGGGCCTTATGTAAGCAGTTATTCGGCATGGCATTGGTTGAAAGTCCTTCTGAGGGATATCAAGCCAATTTCTGTCGAATTTGTGCCTTACTGTCAAATTCTGGAGCTAGTTGGGGGGCCTGCCCATAAAACTCGCAACATTCTCAATTGAGGAGAGATCCTGGGTGCATGCTGGCGAAGGAGGGTTTTGGCAACCACGAAGACAAGCAGTAGAAACTCTCGTCGTGTGCGGGCAGGTAGGTTGCTGAAACGTAGGCGCACACAGGCTTGCCATGAAGTGTAACAAAACGGGGCGCAGAATGTCGTCGACGTACCGCTGTACTATAAGGGTGTCGTGGATGACAGTCAAAGGGATCCTGCTATGAAAATAAATGGCTCCCCGGGCCGTCCCTCCTGGCTATCTGGCTGTAGGCAGGGCGGCAATCAGGTTGGCACCACATCGCTCTCTGGACTGTCTCCCGACACGCCTTTGCTGGTCACCTGTGTTCAGTTGGAAGCGGGGCTCATCACCGAAGACATTTCTGCTCCAGTCAAGTAGGTACCGGACTGAAGGCATATTTGAAGGCGTCCCGGACAGCAGTGGGATATGAACCTGGCGGTCGCCTGCCATACAGTCCAACAACCAGGACTGATGTTCTGGGGTGCCATTCCTTTTCGTAGCAGGACACCTTTGGTTGTCATCTGCGGCACCCTTGCAGCACAGTGATATGTCTTCAATTCTGTAAGACCTATTTTGGTGCCCTTTACGACAAGCCACTATGGACTTACTTCACAGCAAGATAATGCTCTTCCGCAAACTGTCTTCGTGCTTGCCACACTCTACTTTGGCCAGCAAGTTCGCCAGATCTCTACACAATTGAGAACAGTTGGAGCATTATGGACAGGGCCGCCCTCCCCCCCCCCCCCCCCAAACAGTTCTGAATGTTGACAGTCTAACACGCCAGTTAGACAGAATTAGACGTGATATCCTTCAGGAGGAAATGCAGCATCACTATCAATCAATGCAAAGCCGAATAACTGCCAGTATAAAGGCTACAGGTGAACCAATGCGTTACTGAGTGCCCCAATATGTCAAGTTCTTTATTTTGAATAATTGATCAAATTTTTAGGACATTGTAATTATTTATTTGTATGTATATGTATATCACGTCAATCGATTTCCATCCCATCACGATAAGTCCTTCGTGGTGCGTCGTCTTCTTTTCTTCCAATGTATTTTATAGAAGTTCTTCGTTACATTTTTCGTGTACAGTAAGGAATTGCTCCACCCTGTATAACTGCTCTTCAGAATACGCTATTAATCCAAAAGTTAAAAACATAAGTAAGTAAAAATTGTTAGACACCATCACATTTAAAATTTTGAATGGAAGTCTACATGAGTGATGCATCATCATGAATAATTCCTAAGCTGTCCAAACGTAGGGTTCCAAGGTCATTGTTATCTTCAGCAGAACTTTTGATGCTTTATGAGCATGTCGTCATACTGCTCAATTTCTGGACACTGGGCCAGCCCCGTGTTCAGGTTTCACACAGGAAATGAGATACTAAGAGTAGCAGATCATAAGTTTCTTTAACATACGTCTATGGTCACAATCTTTTTTGTTTAATAGATTACCGGTTTCGGTCTTTAATGACCATCATCAGATCTGTTTCATAAAAACTAAGTCCTAATGTACTGCGGGACTTTGTTTTTATGAAACAGGTCTGATGATGGTCATTAAAGACCGAAACCGGTAATCTGTTAAACAAAAAATATTGTGACCATAAACGTAAATTAAAGAAACTTATTACATATACGGGTCACTGTGTTTTTTCGCGACGATGTCGCAGCTTGCGAAAGTAGTAGATCAGTTCTGCTGCACGTATCAAAAAACGTTTTGCATCACCCCAGTTCCCGGAACTCCTGAAGACAGACGTTGACTGTGGATATTGTATGACAGACACAGTCCCTTTGACTGTTCAGAGATGTCACTGAACCCGCCCAAAGATGTAAACAACCATGCAAGAGTAGCGCCTATTCGACGGAGGGGGACCGACAGCCGATCAGTTCCAGTCATTCCACCAGGATGAAGATACACTGTTCGTCTTGTCGGTAGTTCAACCACTCCTGGACGGTCAATACTGCGGTTCGATCGCGTCCTCATTGTTACTTTGTACCAGGGAGGGCTCTCAACAAGGCAAGTGTCCACGCGTCTCGGAGTGAACCAAAGCGATGTTGTTCGGACATGGAGGAGGTGCAGAGAGACAGGAACTGTCGATGACATGCCTCGCTCAGGCCGCCCAAGGGATACTACTGCACTGGAGGACCGCTACCTACGGATTATGGCTTGGAGGAAACCTGACAGCAACGCCACCATGTTGAATAATGCTTGTCGTGCAGCCACAGGACGTCGTCTTAAGACTCAAACTGTGCGCAATAGGCTGCATGATGCTCGCGACGTCCATGGCGAGGTCCATCTATGCAACCACGACACCATGCAGCGCGGTACAGATGGGCCCAACAACATGCCGCATGAACCGCTCAGGATTGGCATCACGCTCTCTTCACCGATGAGTGTCGCAATATGCCTTCAACCAGAGAATGGTCGGAGACGTGTTTGGAGTCAACTCGATCAGGCTGAATGCCTTACACACACTGTACTGCGAGTGCAGCAAGGTGGAGGTTCCCTGCTGTTTTGGGGTGGCATTATGTGGTGCCGACGTACGCAGCTGCTGGTCATGGAAGGCGCCGTAACGGCTGTACGATACGTGAATATCATCCTCCGACCGACAGTGCAACTATATCGGCAGCATTTTCGCGAGGCATTCGTCTTCATGGACGACAATTCCCGCCCCCATCTTGCACATCTTGTGAATTACTTCCTCCAAGATAGCGACATCGCTCGACTAGAGTGGCCAACATATTTTCCAGACATGAACCCTATCGAACATGCCTGAGACAGATTGAAAAGGGCTGTTTATGGACGGCGTGACCCACCAACCACTCTGAGGGATATACGCCGAATTGCCATTGAGGAGAGGGACAATCTGGACCTACAGTGGCTTGATGAACTTGTGGATAGTATGGCACGACGAATACAGGCGGCCGGCCGAAGTGGCCGTGCGGTTAAAGGCGCTGCAGTCTGGAACCGCAAGACCGCTACGGTCGCAGGTTCGAATCCTGCCTCGGGCATAGATGTTTGTGATGTCCTTAGGTTAGTTAGGTTTAACTAGTTCTAAGTTCTAGGGGACTAATGACCTCAGCAGTTGAGTCCCATAGTGCTCAGAGCCATTTGAACGAATACAGGCATGCATCAATGCAAGAGGACGTGATACTGGGTATTAGAGTTACTGGTGTAGACAGCATTCTAGACCACCACCTCTAAAGGTCTCGCTGTATGGTGGTACAACATACAATGTGTGGTTTTCATGAGCAATAAAATAGGCGAAAATGATGTTTATGTTGATCCCTATTCCAACTTTCTATACAGGTTCCGTAACTCTCGGAACCGAGATGATGCAATACTTTTTTTGATATGTGTATTTGGATGGCAAAATAACTGATGATGGTTCAATTAGAGAAGAAATAAAATGAAACTTCCTGGCAGATTAAAACTGTGTGCCCGACCGAGACTCGAACTCGGGACCTTTGCCTTTTGCGGGCAAGTGCTCTACCATCTGAGCTACCGAAGCACGACTCACGCCCGGTACTCACAGCTTTACTTCTGCCAGTATCTCGTCTCCTACCTTCCAAACTTTACAGAAGCTCTCCTGCGAAACTTGCAGAACTAGCACTCCTGAAAGAAAGGATATAGCGGAGACATGGCTTCGCCACAGCCTGGGGGATGTTTCCAGAATGAGATTTTCACTCTGCAGTGGAATGTGCGCTGATATGAAACTTCCTGGCAGATTAAAACTGTGTGGTTCAAATGGTTCAAATGGCTCTGAGCGCTATGGGACTCAACTGCTGAGGTCATTAGTCCCCTAGAACTTAGAACTAGTTAAACCTAGCTAACCGAAGGACATCACAAACATCCATGCCCGAGGCAGGATTCGAACCTGCGACCGTAGCGGACTTAGGGTACTAGACTGCAGCGCCTTTAACTGCACGGCCACTTCGGCCGGCTAAAACTGTGTGCCCGACCGAGACTCGAACTCCGGACCTTTGCCTTTCGCGGGCAAGTGCTCTACCGGGCGTGAGTCGTGCTTCGATAGCTCAGATGGTAGAGCACTTGCCCGCGAAAGGCAAAGGTCCCGAGTTCGAGTCTCGGTCGGGCACACAGTTTTAATCTGCCAGGAAGTTTCATATCAGCGCACACTCCGCTGCAGAGTGAAAATCTCATTCAAGAAATGAAATGCATATTGGCTGTATCCAGAAATGGGTTTCTGAAAAAGAGGAATTTGTTAACATGTAATATCAGTCTCTTAGAAAGTCTTCTTTGAAAGTATACATATGAAACGTACCCTTGTGTCGGATCGAAAAATTGATAATAACCAATTCAGACAATAAGAAAATTGAACCTTTCGAGTGTAGCGTTGTAGAAAAATGGTGAAGAGTGGGTATATAGATCGAGGAAGTAATGAGAAGGTACTTAATCGAACTGGGGAAAAATGGGCTAAGAGAAGGGATTGGTTGATAGACACCGAGAAATCATCAGTCTGGTAATAGAAGGAGGTGTGGGATGTGAAAATTGTAGAGGGAGACCAAGATTTGAATGCAGTAGGCAGATTCAGATGGATGTAGATTGCAGTAGTTGTGCAGAGATGATGAGGCTTGCATGAGGTAGACTAGCATGCAGAGCTGCATCAAATCGGTCTACGGACTGAAGACCACATCGACAAGAGTAATGTGATACCTCAGTCGAGCCATGTAGTGGCCGTCTGTAACCAGGTAAGAGGCGACCCTGGATCGCAGCGCCGAGGCAGTGCAGGGGTCGTTGCGTCCGCAGGTGAAGCTGTGGTCGACGTTCAACCAGCCGGACTACATCGCTTCCGGGTACACGTCGGACACCGAGGCGCCGGCGCTCAACGCCAGCGGCGTGGGCGACTACATGGCGGGCTACACGCTGCTCATGGCGCACGCAAGGGCCTGGCGCCTGTACGACGAGCAGTACCGGGCCAAGTACAACGGTGAGCCACCCGCTCTGCGCTCTGCACCGACACTAGCAGACCTGTTCCACTTCTTTACGTTACAGCTCCAGAAAACTAGTGCTGCCCGAGTTTCCGATCGTCCCGCGATCTAGTGACTGCTCTTGATACCACGTCTATGAAGTAGTATTGCGTTATTGCTATACTAATAATAGTGACGTTAAGAATAAAATAACCGCGGAACGGGGTCTCCATTATCTCCTGGAGTGCAAGTCCTTGGTTAAACCAGCAACTTATTTATTTATATTGCGTATGGCAAGGTATTTGGGGTTGAAGTTGTGTTCACAGAAGTTCACATTCGGTTCCTGGTTCAAGTGGAAAGCACACACCTCAGTCTTGGATGGATTAGGGTAGAGTTCGCCATTTTTTATAACAGGAATTCAAGGACTCCAGATCTACTGTGAGTACGTTCGCTCCTCCCCCAAGTGTTTTAGTTTGTACAGCTAGTGCCAAATCATCGGCGTAGCAAAATTTCCTGCTGACTGTATTTGGCAAGTCACTAATATACAAATTAAAAAGGGTTGGAGCCAACACAGATCCTTGAGGAAGGCCATTTTTTATTTTATACGATCTGGTGGTGTTGTGGACGATGCTCACTTTGCAAGACCGTCAGTATGTTGTTCATTAAGGTTGCCAGTTTTAAACTAGGGGTGTGTCTCTTGAACTTAAGTATAAGACCCTGGAGCCACACACAGATCAACAAAAGCTACTTGACTTCATCCTGTTCTGGAATCCGCTTTCTATACATGATGTTAAGGCTAAAACTTGTTCACAACAGCTGCGCTTGTTTCTGAAACCTGCCTGATATGGAGGGGTTATTCCATCCACGATGTCCTGAATTCTATTAAGTATTAGGCGTTCCAACAACTTAAAGCATACACTCAAGAGGGCGAAGGGGCGGTAGCTAGTTGGATCTTCTGGTAGCTTTCCAGGTTTAAGGATTGCTAGCGTGTGGGCTATTTTAAATTGTGGCGGGATTATTCCAGTGTTTAACATGTTGGTGCAAACGTTTCATAGCCACGCTTTTCCATTAGGTCCAAGGTGTTCCATAAATTCTAGGAATTTACCGGATAATCCAGCCGCTTTGCGTATTTTTAAGGTCTTTATCGCACCCTTGATTTCCTCTTCGCTAAATGGTGACGAAAGCGGTGTATCGTCATTCTGAGTTTTATCAAGTTCTTTTAGTTCTTCTTTAGTTTCTGCTTCAGTTGTTGGATCAAGAGGGGTTATCTCAGCACGCGCCTTTATGTGCTATGCCATCTTCGACGGTTTTATTTTAGGTTCCTGGTGGCGTGCTGAAGAGGAGTTAACAAGTTTCCTCAATAATAACCAGGCTTTTCTCCTGGAATGTATAAAATTCAGCTGGGACGTGAGTCCCTGCCACTTATATTTTCTGTGTGTGTTTAGTCCCTCTAATATTTGTCCACCGATTTCAGGGTTTCCTGCTTCTTGGTATTTATCATAAAGTTTGTTAATATTATTGTCCCAGCAAGGAATATGCTGTTGTCTCTCACGGCCACACACAGCGACAAAACAAGAACCAGCAACTAATAAATGAATATACGATCACTGAAGATTCGGTCCTAAGAGTCGAGTTCTCGCTCACCCCACCATCCAGTGACGACTGTTGGTACTATTTTCACCAGGGTTCTTGCTGCTGAAATTTATTCTCTCGATCGTTTTTTCATCGAGTTTAATATGATTTATGACATGTATTAGGCATTAAGTTCTTAATTAGTTTTCTTCCTGACTTCATCTGATTGTTAACATCTTGTTTTCAGGCTGATTAAAAGATGGTAACCTTCTATCTGTTGACCTATTTCTAACATGTGAAAAGTGACTGAAACCGTCATTTGGAAACCACTTGGTTAATCATTATAGTGTCCAATAACCAAATAAAATGTTTCACTTTGTTTAGAGTTAAATACACAACTGGCCATTAAAATTGCTACACGAAATAAGAAATGCAGATGATAAACGGGTATTCATTGGACAAATATATTATACTAGAACTGTCATGTGATTACATTTCGCGCAATTTGGGTGCATAGATCCTGCGAAATCAGTACCCAGAACAACCACCTGTGACCGTAATAACGGCCTTGATACGCCTGGGCACTGAGTCAAACAGAGCTTGGATAGCGTGTACAGGTACAGCTGCCCATGCAGCTTCAACACGATACCACAGTTCATCAAGAGTAGTGACTGGCGTATTGTGACGAGCCAGTTGCTCGGCCAACATTGACCAGACGTTTTCAATTGGTGAGAGATCTGGAGAATGTGCTGGCCAGGGCAGCAGTCGAACATTTTCTGTACCCAGAAAGGCCCGTACAGGACCTGCAACATGCGGTCGTGCATTATCCTGCTGAAATGTAGGGTTTCCCAGGGATCGAATGAAGGGTAGAGCCGCGGGTCGTAACACATCTGAAATGTAACGTCCACCGTTCAAAGTGCCGTCAATGCGAACAAGAGGTGATCGAGACGTGTAACCAGCGGCACCTCATACCATCACGCCGGGCGATACGCCAGTATGGCGATGACGAATACACACTTCCAATGTGCGTTCACCGCGATGTCGCCAAATACGGATGCGACCGTCATGATGCTGTAAACAGAACCTGGATTCATCCGAAAAAATGACGTTTTGCCATTCGTGCACCCAGGTTCGTCGTTGAGTACGCCATCGCAGGCGCTCCTGTCTGTGATGCAGCGTCAAGGGTAACCGCAGCCATGGTCTCCGAGCTGATAGTCCGTGCTGCTGCAAACGTCGTCGAACAGTTCGTGCAGATGGCTGTTGTCTTGCAGACATCCCCATCTGTTGACTTAGGGATCGAGACGTGGCTGCACGATCCGTTACAGCAACGTGGATAAGATGCCTGTCATCTCGACTGCTAGTGATACGAGGCCTTTGAGATACAGCACGGCGTTCCGTATTACCCTCCTGAACCCACCGATTCCATATTCTGCTAACAGTCATTGGATCTCGACCAACTCGAGCAGCAATGTCGTGATACGATAAAACGCAATCGTGATATGCTACAATCCGACCTTTATCAAAGTCGGAAACGTGATGGTACGCATTTCTCCTCGTTGCACGAGGCATCATAACAACGTTTCACCAGGCAACGCCGGTCAACTGCTGTTTGTGTATGAGAAATCGATTGGAAACTTTCCCCATGTCAGCACGTTGTAGGTGTCGCCACCGGCGCCAACCTTGTGTGAATGCTCTGAAGATCTAATCGTTTGCATATCACAGCACCTTTTCCTGTCGGTTAAATTTCGCGTCTGTAGCACGTCATCTTCATGGTGTAGCAATTGTAATGGCCAGTAGTGTAATAGTTTTAGAACAACAACAGTTTCAACTTTGAGTCTTCGCTGAACTTAATTATCACCAAAAATGGTTACATATACTTGCATACATTTTGAGTACCTTTATTGCAAATTTCTTCAAATAAAGCATAAGTTCGTACGATGGTAACATTTACTGCTTTTAACTCCTGTGTTTATCTAAATTTTAAGCAGAGCTGCTCTTTCCTATTGTTGTTCATTCCTGGTTTCTCGTATATCACATCATGTGAGTCAATTGTCAAGTGTCTATCAGCCCATATACCATATCAGATTCTCGGGCATATGGAACATTCTCATGCTTCTTTGAACGGAAGTACCGTTAGCCCTATCCTATGTGCTCAGCGCAGCTCGTAGCCTCTCATTTCCAAAACTGTTTCTATTTACGCCGTTTTTATTAAATAGCTTTCTCGTAGGTCTGTTTGTTTGGGTACCAATTTTGCAACTGATTTTAAACTAACTTCCAAATCAGCTACGGTCATAATGTTAAACATAGCTCAGAATTTTACGACAAGGCAATATTAAATCGCTTCCTTGTCTGGTCTGTGATGCTGATTACTTTGTGTGTCACTGCTGTTTCCCTGTTTTCCTGCCCGAGTTTGCAGGAACAACAGTTGCTCGTAAATCTCCATGTGAGCCTGAATCTCCCTAACTTCTACCTTCGCTGTTTTTTTCGCGAGATGTACGAAGGAGCACCAATATATTGGTTGACTCAGGTGAAGAGAAAGTGAAAGAAACCTAAAATTTACCACATGTTTCTGTTGTAATCTCACCGTAATGTTTAAATAAAAAATTAATTTTTATTGTACTAAGTTTTTAAAATTGACTAAGAAGTATAAAAGAGTTTCTCTAGTCCCACAAACATTCCTAACCCTATACAGATAGTTCTGAAAAACATATGATTGTGAATTTTTAATAGCTATAAAAATACTTGTAAGATTTAGAACAAAGAACGTGGGATGCATGCAATACAAATAAGCTAAAACAAGAAGCCAAACGATTTCATGCAGCCACAGGCATGCTCCTTAGCAACAGAAATGCGGTGGGCAAATTTTCAGGAAGACTCACGAAATTCACTTGCTCTTACATTGGCCTTGTTTAAACAAGGTAGGCACTGTACACTTCCACAGCCAGTGCACCAGTGCATCCAGCGATATCTTGTGACCGATGTCATCACTTAACCCACGGTGTATTAGAGCCATAAAGCCTCCAGGCAACACGTCCACTTCCTTGTGTACTTTGGCACTGCTACAGCATGTTGTGCTCGGCCTGCACTCAGCCCAGGTCGACTCTTCAAAATACTGCGATTCGAATCCGAATACAGACTGAATCCAATCAGCACGGCAAGCGCCTTCAAGCCAATGCGCTTCTACATCTACATCTACATCCATACTCCGCATGCCACCTGACGGTGTGTGGCGGAGGCTACCTTGAGTACCTCTATCGGTTCTCCCTTCTATTCCAGTCTCGTATTGTTCGTGGACAGAAGGACTGTCGGTATGCCTCTGTGTGGGCTCTAATCTCTCTGATTTTATCCTCACGGTCTCTTCGCGAGATATTCGTAGGAGGGAGCAATATACTGCTTGACTCCTCGGTGAAGGTATGTTCTCGCAGCTTCAACAAAAGCCCGTACCGAGCTACTGAGCGTCTCTCCTGCAGAGTCTTCCACTGGAGTTTATCTATCATCTCCGTAACGCTTTCGCGATTACTAAATGATCCTGTAACGAATCGCGCTACTCTCCGTTCGATCTTCTCTATCTCTTCTATCAACGCTATTTGGTACGAATCCCACACTGCTGAGCAGTATTCAAGCAGCGGGCGAACAAGCGTACTGTAAGCTACTTCCTTTGTTTTCGGATTGCATTTCCTTAGGATTCCGCCAATGAATCTCAGTCTGGCATCTGCTTTACCGACGATCAACTTTATATGATCATTCCATTTTAAATTACTCCTAATGCGTACTCCCAGATAATTTATGGCATTAACTGCTTCCAGTTGCTGACCTACTATGTTGTAGCTGAATTATAAGGGATCTTTCTTTCTATATATTCGCAGCACATTACACTTGTCTACATTGAGATTCAATTGCCATTCCCTGCACCATGCGTCAATTCACTGCAGATCCTCCTGCGTTTAAGTACAATTTTCCATTGTTACAACCTCTCGATATACCACAGCATCATCCGCAAAAAGCCTCAGTGAACTTCCGATGTCATCCACAAGGCCATTTATGTATATTGTGAATAGCAACGGTCCTACGACACTCCCCTGCGGCACACCTGAAATCACTCATACTTCGGAAGACTTCTCTCCATTGAGAACGACATGCTGCGTTCTGTTATCTAGGAACTCTTCAAGCCAATCACACAATTTGTCTGATAGTCCATATGCTCTTACTTTGCTCATTAAACGACTGTGGGGAACTGTATCAAACGCCTTGCGGAATTCAAGAAACACGGCATCTACCTGTGAACCCGTGTCTATGGCCCTCTGAGTCTCGTGGACGAATAGCGCGATCTGGGTTTCACACGACCGTCTTTTTCGAAACCCATGCTGATTCCTACAGAGTAGATTTCTAGTCTCCAGACATTATACTCGAACATAATACGTGTTCCAAAATTCTACAACTGATATACGTTTGAGATATAGGTGTATAGTTCTGCACATCTGTTCGACGTCCCTTCTTGAAAACGGTGATGACCTGTGCCCTTTTCCAATCCTTTGGAACGCTACGCTCTTTTAGAGACCTACGGTACACCGCTGCAGGAAGGGGGGCAAGTTCCTTCGCGTACTCTGTGTATGCCCCTCGGGGCATACTCTCAAATCCATCGCTGGGCAACCAGCACAGACGATTTCTAGATGTGACTATCGAGATACCCAAAGTCTAGTCATAACCTGGCATAACTGAACTCGGCTAGTTTAATTAGTAGAGGATTTTTTAATAAAATGGCTAATTGGAGTCAATGCTTTAATGACCTTACAAGACCAACAAAACGTGTCATCGACTTAGTCGAGATCCTCTTATTCCCCTGGCCTTGGACGCCAAAGTTTTAATAAAAACTTCACCCATGTTCAATCTGGCAGGATGCCTACCCCAATTATAGCACTGCGCCTCCCTCCTGCTCTGCGAGGAAATCTTTTACAGACAATAAGTCGGAGTAGGGAGAGTTGACAGGGTATGCAAACATCAAAGCGGCTGGAGTTGTATTATGGACCTTCTGCGTGGCGGTATTTAAGACCAGATTTAGCCGTGGCGTACATTTATTCCTCTTTATCTGTTTCAATATTGAAAAATACTTAGACCAGGTTTGAAATTGTGATTTACCTGCTCAGCGATGGATGACTGGGTAGTGGGGAACGGGGTCACATGAGATATCCAATTCTCGAAACAAAGTTCCTTAAACTCTCTAGGGACAGAAGTAGGTTCGTTATTATTAACTACGGTCTTAGGCATGACCAAAAAAAAGCATTAGTGAGTTCGTGAACGGCCAGCCTGGAAGACACCCCTCCCTTCCCCTCCCGGTCCAACTAGGCACCAGCCACAGGAAAAGATGAAAACATGTCAGTTGCTACAATTATGTACCTGTTCTCACTTTGAGTACGAGGAATAGGCACCAAATAATTAATAAAAACATTCTCAGTAGCTATTTCCTCATGAGTTGAGTGAGGGAGACCGTGATGAATACTGGGATTTGGTTTCACCCCTTTAAAGGCCTAACACTCACCAACCAACCTTATAACATCCTTACTTAATGTCACTCAGGTGCTGTTTGACTTTCATAGCACTCTTATAAATTCCCTAATTTTCCCAAAATAAGGTTTCGTAGAAGCATTTAAAAACTGCAGTAACAAGTTCTTCAGGGAGAGAAAAACCTTAAATTTAGTAGAATCCTCGAGTCCTGTATTTCTTTTATCTTACTGAATAAAGAATGCATCTCGATCAATACTGCGGAGACTCATGCTTCGCCCTCATTATCTCCCAAATCTTCGAAATATCTGTATCTCCCTTAGAAATACGGATTAAGACGTCGGTGACATTATACGAGTCTCTTCTGTGTTTTACCGAAAACTGGAGGGCGGAAATGCGGACGGCCGAACCCGCTATTTGCTCAGTTTTACGTGGCCGAGCAGGCACCTACCTCGATGAGTGAATGTACGTTTCTTGTAAGATTCCCCTAAGATCTAAGTACAATTTGAATTTTTCTAAGGTGGCCAAGACCATGAACGACTCCAACTCGTAGACCGAATACTTCAATTGAGTAGCAAACAGGGTCCTAGAAATACATGCGACTGGTCATCTTCCACCATCTTGCTCCTGTAGGAGGACCTCAGTGACGCCGCAATTACAGGCAATCGTTTCAACTATAAAAGGCCGCTCAAAATCTGAGATGAACAAGACGAGAGCATGGTTTTAAGGGAGTCAAACGTGGCCTGTTAACTCTCTGTCCACTGAACCAATCTCAAGGTAAACTACATTTTCGTATAGAATATGGAAAAAGTTTAACCAAAAGTACTGGCAGCTTGCTCATATGAATTAGATACCACGTCCACCCGTGCTTACTGTGCTCCTTATAACTACTTTACGTATGAGTCTATTTCTCACACTTGTATTGTCCTGTTTTACCTTCACAGCTAGTTCCGTTGCTTCCTGTTCTCTTAACCCTAAATTTACATCTTTTCCCTCATTCACGCTGCAAGGCTACATTCTAATTATCTCTGATGCTCTAGGGATTCAGGCTACCGCAATCTGGCTTGTTGGTTGTTTATGCCAACACCTGAGTCTCCCACTGAAAAGAATAAAAGCTACGAACAATACATTTAGAGCCTCAGTAGCACATGATATTTCTGCACTCAACATCACTGTCATGCGTCGTTGTTCTTTTCTGAACTGCACTACGTGCTGCATTAACTGCTCGGCTGAAATACGTCCTTCCTGCACGAAAATGAGTCGATCCAGGGAATGGATTATGCCAGGTTATAAAGTTTGATTTAGGAATGGTATATTCGGACCTGGCAATAACGCCAAAGGTTGGTCGTGAGATATTCAGTTGCATGTTTCCCGTAATCGTGGCTGATATATGGAAAGCTGAGTGTTAAGTCACATGTATTCCTGTTGAATAGTAACCCACTTCCCTTACATGTATTCCTGTTGAATAGTAACCCACTTCCCTTAAGTTCAATCCGTCTAATCTCTGAAAGCTTTCCGTGATCATAGTAACTCGCCACTTCTACCAAGTGATCATAAGTGGAGTAAATCCACTGTAAATCTGCTTCCTGGAAATGCAGCCTGGGTTCCACGATATCCTTTGGACAATCTAGTCCCTCCTTTCTAGCTAAAAATATCCATACTATTCGTGTGCTCTGGCTGCTTTTTATTACCATGTCAGAGGTACCGTGACCTGTCCCCTTCGACAATGTTGTAACTCCCCCT